>NC_140620.1:39949009-40627509 GCF_057382275.1 Copadichromis virginalis
AGTATTGTTGGATTATAGCGAGATTGTTGTCACTTTAAAAGACATGGATTTGAATGTGTAGACCCACAGCTAACACCTCGCTGAAGGGGTTCTTTGATGCCTTTTGGTAAAAGTGACTCACCCAAAGTGACTATGGGTGTAAAACCTTCCAAATATATTGAAAACAAAATGATTGAAAAAAGCTTTTCCTTCATGCGTTATATACCCAATATGACCCTGTTCTTCAAACACTGTCCTTCAGACTCGCTTGCTGTTTAGTTTAGTGCAGGTTAAGATATCAGAAAGACTTTGGTCGGCCAGATCTGTGTAGATGAAGTAGAAGTCACAAAGAGATTTGTGTAGGTGAACCTGAAGGAGATGACCCTGTGTTTTCTACCACCTCCATCTTCACGTGATCGTTGCCCTTGTGAGATGGGCTTTAGAGTCAAAAATACGCCAGTTTTTATTTTTCATTTTATCTCGTGTAAATTAGATTTAAAGCTGAACCCATTAAAGTCTTTTTTGCCTAGTAATAAATGCTAATTAAGTTAATTGTTTTGTTTTTTTTGTTAAATAAGTTGTTTTAATACTGACCCACAATCCTATAACCATGATTCATATTTTTGGCATTAACAAACTAATCAATGAGTCACTTGTGTGGATAACAAACAAAAATGAAGGAGTTTCATCCTGTAGCCTTTTATAATGATCGAATAAGTATTTTTGGAATAGACACACATTACTTTATTCTTAAAGATTTAATAGGCAACTTTTATTCTTTTCCTCAATAATTAGTGAATTAAAAACATGTAACACACATCACATGCACTGCTCATATTTGTTTGTTTCTTTCTGGAGGTTATAGCTATCACTGCTGTTTTTCTGCACAGGCTGTTGAATAAATGGCATTGAACTAGTGCCTAAACGTGTTGGAGATTTTTGCATCTTGAACAGGCTTTTTGTTGCCTTCAGGTTTTTTAGTATTGAGAAGCATTTTTCAGTGTGTCCTGTTACATATAATGCAAATAAGCATGCGAACAGCAGTGGGTGATGAGCACGGTGATTAGAGTGAAGGATGCTACAGGATGTGATTCTCCCACCTACAGGGTGCTGCCTCGCTGCCTGTGGCATCACATGGAGGCAGCGGAGGCGGCTTCTGATAATGCTGGTTGGGGGAGTTGAGGGGGTAGCTAAAAATATAATGATGCCATCTCCTGTTTTTATCTTCATCTGAGATATGAGTAATAAAATATCACAACATGAGGGGAAGCATTTGACTGTGTGAGGTCCGACTCCATTAACTGCAGTTCATGGCTTTTATTGGTTGAATCAGAGGTGTTGTTATACTTTTCTTTACCCCCACAATGATCCAAATGGATAAGATGAAGACCACACACAGTCTTCTGTGAGGTTATGTCTGAGTATGAGTTAGTCTGAGAAAGGTTTGTGACCCTGGGTGTCAGTTAGCTGGTGAGTTATTTATAGCAGGAGTGACCCAGATCACTGGCCTTCACCACCCTTCCTCTCTTTTCCTACACATTGTTTTTTCTCCTATTATACAAACCCTAACACTGCCCAGGCCTCAACAGCTTAGACATTAATAGCTGCCGGACTCATTTCTGTCTCAGTTGTCTTTGATTGGAGCCTCAGCACTGGTTACTTTCTATGCTTGTTAAAATGTGGCCATGTGGGACATCCTTCCCCAGCAATCAAATAAAAATAATACTGGGAATTTCTTTTTTTTTAACTGTAATTTATGGTCACAGTAGTTTCTCTCTGCTCTCGGTTTCACCGTGTATGTGTGTGAACCCCTCCTCGATCCCAGGAGATTCACCAGCTGTTTTCACGCATGTTGCAAATCTGAGACTTTCTAGACGTTTATGCAAAGCTGGATGTGACAACATAAATGTCAGACATTAAATGTTTTAAAGACTCTGTAATCCCTAAACGGTTAATATGTTAACCTTGTAAAACCCCCTTCATGAAAGCTAAAAGTATGCATTTCATATCCACTGGGGTGGTTTACAGAAACAAAATTAAAAAAAAAACTGTCACTGGCTAAATGTTTACGGCTTGGACTGTAAGTTGCCTATGTGTTTATTATAATTGATTGTGTAGTTATGGTCAATGTGAGGTTTTTTTTCATGGAAATAACCTTCACTCTTATCCTTTCTTCCACTGTTTTCCTCCTGCAGGGAGGTGTCAGAGCCCAGTGCAGCCGCCGTGACGGAGGTGGAACCAGATTCGGAGAGCTCCATGGACCAGCAGCCAGCCTCCGGGGCTGAGCCTGAGAACAGTGAGGGCCGCCATGAGGAGGTAAGGTCACTGGGAGGGTGTAGGAGCCTGGGTCTTTTCCTGTCTCCCACTAACCTGCATCCTCACTCATATACAAGCATGTTTAATTATCAGTGTAATTTAAGGATGGGTTACTCAAAACCAACACACCCCAGTTTCTTTGCAGGCGTTAATGTATTTTTCGCCTTTGATTAAATCTGACTTTACAGTGTGTTCATCAGTTAAAGCATCGTAATAGACAAATCACTCAATTTTTTGCACAAATGTTTAGTGTGAATGACCTGGGGTTGAGTTGGAATTGGGTCCAGGGTTAAATAGGAATCACCTCATCCCTTCCATCTGCTTTTAATTCAACTAATATTTCATAACAAGCTCATTCATTTAGATGATCTCTCACACATGTCCATTGTTTGTGTGGGCCCTGCAGAGGTACATTAAGTGGTAAAAGCTGCTGGAATGAAAGTATTGATGGTTATACTGTGTTTAAAATAGATATCCATGCTGCAGAGAGTGCATGCTTATATATCCATTAGTGTGTGTGGGTGGGGTGAGGTAATGGCCTTAAACATCTAAAGATCCTGACACACCAAGTTGACAGTGACCCACTTGACATTGCTGTAGTTACTCCCTCAGTTGTGACAAGGGTCTGGTTGGGTCTGGTTTGATCACCATCAGATGAATATGAGGCTGCGTGTGGACATCTTCAACTACAATGCATATATCCATCAAGAAAGCACAATAGAATGGACTACTTGTCCATCGTGTCCACAGCTGTTTCTTTGCCTGTTTCCTTTTGTAAGAAACTATTTTAAAAGTTACTCGATTGTCACTTTTTGTTAAGTATTCTCATTAAGTTTGTTTCCTATTAAATTTGATATATAACTTCTTTCTCAGCACAAGTTCTTGCACGTGGTGTGTCAGGGTATTTAAGAGGCATCATCACATCAGACAACATTTTTACAAGTACTGCCACCATTATAGTCTAATTATACCACAGAGAATTGTTGATAGTGCTAACAAAGCTCCCGTTTGTCGGATAAAGCTTTCATCCATCGCCCTCAGAAACATTAGAAAGGACAATCATGCATTACACTCCAGCCCATCTAAAGTGCTCGAATTAGATTTTCTGGTGAGCTTCTGTGCAGTTTGAAGTTGTTATCGCTTTTTCAATGTGAGTGTGTATTTGTGGGTTTTGTTTTCCCCCTTTGGGTTTGCATGAATAATGGACCCTGACATTGTGTGTAGAGATACATCAGGGCTTGTTTCTGCTGTTTCTTCCACCCTGTTTCTCATCTCCCTTTGTCCTCTTTCTTGCTCCTTTCAAGCTGCCTCCCTTTTTGTCTTATTCACTCTCTCTCTCTCTCACTGTCTATCTCCACCTCTTTTCATCTTTTGCCTTTGTATCCCATAATGAACACTTCTCTCTCACTATATATATTTATGGTGTGATTGCTGTTTAAAACCCCATTGATTGCTTTGTTATGAAGGTGCCCATGCCTCTTCCATTGCCCCTATTGGTACCTGCTGCGTACTACTACTACTACCACCAACAACACCACCAACACCTCCTCCACTCCTCCTCCTACTTCTCCTACAAGTCCTGTCCCGCTATGCCCAAGTGCGTCGCTGGTACCTGAGTTAGGCCCAGAGTCTGCAACCCCATGGCACTGAGTAAAGCGTCAGCCTGCAAGGCCTCCTGTCAGCCAGCAGTAATGGGAGCTTGCATCAGAGCACCACCGACAGCAGCGGCAGCCACAGGGCGTGGAAGCCTGCTCTCTGTTCTGGACTGGACTGTGTGGTGGTGATAAATGAAGGGTTAAAGGAGGGGGAGGGTGTCTGATGCTCTGTATCCCTCTCCCTAGCCCTTTCTGCCATTTTGAGGATAAACACAGTCTGCAAGTGTTGTCCTCCAAAATCCAGACAAAACTTCAGTTCTCCAGTTTGGTTTTTGATGCTTCCTCTGTTCCCACGCTGCCCTCTGCTTGTGGAGTGGAGTAATGACTTTGGACTGAGAACTGTTGCAGTAACTGCTAATTAATGCTGCTGTCGCCGTTTTGGGTTTTAAGACTCTTTCAAATGGAGCAACTAAGACAATCTGCTAGTAAGCAACAACCCATGGGCTTTTTTTCTTTTGTTTTTGTTGGACAACTTTGTGGATAAGACAAAAATCTATGGATGTGACACATCTGGATTTCTGGTTTTGTAAAGCCTGCAGCTATCATCTGCCTTGACAGTGTGGCACACCTTTCAAATGGGACTCATATTGAGCTAAGATCACAACAGTTTTCCTGAATGGTTCCAGTTTAGTAAAGACACAGAGAGACTTTTAAAGACATCTGTCCAAGGACAAGTAATCTGACCACAGTGATGCACTTTTTCTGTGGTTGTATTGATCATCTACGCTTTGCCAGGAAGGGTGGATCTGCTCCACAAACTGCTGCCCGTTCTTTCCCTGCAGTGAGCACCAGTGTGACTCAGTGGATGTCTCACCGTGACATTGTGATATTCTCTCTCTACTGTGGACCTTGCAGATGGACTCCTGCGGTTGTTGCTGTTACGTATTTATTTATGTATCCATCTCTTCGCTACACCCACAGCTTGGCCCTGGTAAATTTTTTTTGCATGGTTTCATGCGAGTGTGTGGGGGGAGTCATGCTAGCACTGCTATGAGCCCTCTGTCTTTGACTACAGCCGTGGATTGCAGTTCAACAAAGACTGGATTATTTTTTTTCCATCTTTATTCCTGTTAAGAGACTTGATTCTGATCTTCTGTGCGGTGAACTCAAAGCAAGCGTAAGACTCTCGCTCCATACTTGGAAACCTACAGAAACCTAATGGGTAAAAAAGAGCTGGAAGGCATCACAGACAATCTGGGGTTATCATGTTGAAAATCCCATTTTTTTCCCAAGTATCCACGGGGAATGGAGAATATGTAAGCACCAATGGAAATGAAAGACACTAGCCTCAAGCGTTAACAAAAGACTCATCAGATGTACGTCACAGATCCTGGACTCTAACAAAGTAAACCTACATCCCTCCCCTGACTCCGTCAGAGTCCACAGAGACGCTCTGAAACCTCTGCCACCCCCCTCAAAAAGACTGAATCGTGACTGTGTGACCAGCAGTCAGTCAAGAAAAGTCCTCCCCAGAAAAAAAGTCCAATCTGGTGATCAGTTCCTGCCTGGTGGCTAATCTGCACTCTCAAATCGAGCCCTGCCCTCACTTCTCTGCCTTCTCTGATTGGATCCTTGTTGCCTAGATACAGTGCACACTGTCGTGAGGTTGGGCCAGTAAGGAATCAGGTGTTAAATGGTACCAGGAAATGACTTGTCATTATACCTCTATTTAAAAATGTGTAAATATTTGACAGGAGTTAGTGTATAAAATATTTTTTTCCTCCTCTTGTAATTTAGTCCAAAATTCTGGAACTGTCATGTGTACTGCAGTTCAATTTGATATGTTTACATCAAGCCGAGAGTGCTCTGTATACATTTAAACACAGACTGTGGATCTGCAATAGCCTTTTGTTAATATGATGCATTCTTTAAGGTGAATTACAACTGCAGTATTGATAGTTCTGCTACAGATTAGTACGTCTTCAGCACTTGGTTTTCCACCTCTGCTCATTAGCACTAATATTTTACCATCATTCAATTGCACCACTTGACTCAGCTACACACCATTACCTTAATGCTTATCGAGTGCATTAGCAGCATCAGCACCCTGTAAACGCAGAATAATAGTTACAAAAAGCCACACAAGTTCAAACCATTCAAATTTGCAGCCACAAGAGGGCAAACAAAATATACCCTTATGTATTTGCATTTGGGGTTTTATTTTGTTTACCTGCACACTGCAAAATATCTAGAGATAATTAAGTAATATAGTGCTGTCGAAGAACACAGATCAGTAACGTTTCCCTCAGCACAAAATGGAATTAATGAAACTGTCAGGAAGCCACTAGCCACTTCATACGGCTTATTTAGGAAGCAAAGGTCCTGCACTTCCTGCCATCTACTGATCAAAACCTGAAACATGGCGAAACTCTTTTAAATCGAAAACAGTGATTTGAATGTGTTCGTTCTGTCAGGACCATAGTTGGGTTTGTGTGGAACATTTGCAATCCTATCAGCTGTAGTCATTGTGAAACATATTTGTAGGGTGTTTCTTATTGTAATAATAATTATTTTGCATGTAGAAAGCTAGTAAACATGACTTTACATACTTCTACATTCACTTATTATCGCTGCTAAAGTAACGCGAGCTCTTTCTCGTTACATCAGCAGTAGTGTGTGTAAAGTTAGGAAGCCTCTGAAACTTCACAACTTTGCCACAGTATGTAATGTTGGCACCAATTTTTTTTGGTGTCTGAAGAATTGTTTTAGTTTACTAAGACTTACTTGTGACTTTAGTCTGCAGATAGACACCATCTTGCTGCCCTACTTGTGTCCTAATACTGATCCTGTAGTTGCTTTGCTCTTAAAGTCCATATTGCTGTCAAACGCATGTAGAAGTGAAGAAGCATAAAGATTTATCTCAGCGGCTCTGAGCAGAGGTGGATGGCAGAAATGTGTCTGGAGCCTCTTGGTATAAACCAGAGATTTTTTATTTTTAATGTAATACAATTAGAGCCTCCGGGCTTCTGTTACTTTAACCCCCTCGTCCCCCCACCCCTCCTCCACTTTTCCTGTTTCACCTCGTCTCTGTTGATGCCTGTTTAGGTCTGGACTCCCGGTTCTCATCTCACCCCGCACCCCTGGGGTTTCTGTATGTTTTTTTTCTGTCTCTCTCTCTTTCCAGAGCACCACCCCTAAGGCTTTTGCTGCTCGCAAGATATCCCTGACCAGTAAGTATACCAGTTTTATCGTTTTTCCTGGAATCCTGGACCAGAAACCTTACCCATGTTACAGGATACATGACGATAGATTGAGCAGGATTTAAAGTGAAAGATTAGACACTCTTTTTTTTTTCTTTTTTCTTTTAAGCGGTGTACTTGCATGAGCAAGATGGCAAAAGTAAACTCTGTGTAATAACATCTAATCAGGAAAAACACTGCAGTACACAAGTTTCCTTTTTTATTTCAGCACATTATCTGGTTATTCTTGGACTCGACTACCATAGCTCCATGGATTTATCCTACATAGCACTTCTGTTTATCCACATTCAAACTGATGGGAACTTCTTCCAATTGGCTTCCCCTCACCTGGCCTCCTCAGTCAATCAAAACTTTATTTTTATAGGAATTTTTATGCATTAAGATGCAGAAAATAAACTGAAATACACACATACACCACCTTCTCTGCACTCTCTCAACACCCCTCCTACACACCCACGTCTACACATTAGACACCCACCTATCATACAGAGAAGAAAAAAATAAGTAAAGGGTAAATATAAAGTATAATAAAAATAATAAAATCAAAATCAAAATAAATAAAAATTAAAATAAATAAAACTGACACAAAAACCTTAACCAGGCGTGTTAAAAAAAGGAAGGTCTTGAGTTTTGTATTAAACATCTCAACAGTTTCGGCAGCCTTCAGGTCTTCAGGTAGACTGTTCCATAAACCCGGAGCATAATAACTAAAAGATACCTCTCCGTGAGTCTTGGTTCTAATTTTAGGGACTGTCTCCTAGCAGAGGACCTGAGGGCTCTGGAGAGTTTGTAGTGTAAAATTAAATCAGAAAGATAAGAGAGTCTTAAAAACCCGTTAAAGCATAGGTGTCAAACTCTGGCCCGCGGGCCAAATTTGGCCCGCAGCCTAATTACATTTGGCCCGCGAAGCCAAACCAAATTACTATTAGAGCTGGCCTACTGGTATTATACAGCTAATATATATATTGTTTAGTATTAAGCTTTGCTTGGTCCATATTCAGTTTTTCAGCAAAACGTGTTTGAGTCCATAAGAAAAGATTCATTCCTATATCTGGAGGATTAAATATATTTCAATAAATATTAACGTTAGCCCGCGACTTTGTTCCAGTTTTGAGTTTTGGCCCACTGTGTATTTGAGTTTGACACCCCTGCGTTAAAGGATCTTTAAATCTTCCGGCTAAACCTGGTGATTGTGAACACCGCTACTTCATCATGCAGGTGTGGACATTAAAAAAACAACCTAACCCTACTTGGAAACGCAGTTCTTCGCGTTTTTTGAGCATGACTGTCGTTCTGAATGTGAGTGTGCGCTGATTACTAAGACTGTGTCGGATATTACTGTCATAGCCTGCTTATTATGGGACCTAAAAGCAGACTTAGTCTTTCCATCAGAAGACAGATTTTTTTTTTTTTTAAAACGTGCATGTGAAAAATCTGTCAGATGTCAGCAGATAAAGAGCCTGCCAGGAAATACAGAAGGAACGTGGCACATATGGCGTTCTGCTATCACCAAACTATTATACAGTATCTCCCTGCACTATTGGTTATATGTAGTAACCTGTAATAAGGGCCAAAATCCCAGATTTAGTCCATACCACAAAAAAAAACCCCACCACACTTGATCACTTGATTGCGATTGGATCATACACCAAAAATAAATTTAGTTGTCAACTGTTTCCACGTCACTTGTTACATGAACAAACTTTAAATAGTACAGCTTTAGATTGAGGAAAACTGCACTGACGTCAGTAGGAAAAACATAGAAGTCTACGTTTACCTCAGTGACTGAAGGTTTTGCCATATTTGAAATGAACAGCTGATGAAACCCTGTTATATCTTGGAGATGAGACAGCTGCTCCTCTGCGGTGTGTGCTGTACACCAATGAATGTAGTCTCTGTTGGATCGTAGCGTTGATGGTATTAAAACAACATGACATCCTTTGTTTTCCGTTCACACCTAATAGCTCTGGTAGCAGCACAGTGATTAAGAAATGATAATGAAATGAAATGGTGTGCTAGTTTGACTCAGAGTGGGTTTAAAAAAAAATTACTCACTGGTCTCTCCAATTTCAACACGCTACAGCAGGGATACTGTCCATGCTTGTTTCCTCAGAAATGCACTTTGCCTTTATCCACTACAGGATTCCTAGTCTCCTCTCTTTAAAAAGTGCTGCCTGTTAGCTCTGTGTTAGGAGAAAGCAGGTGTGCAGAGGCTTTCTAGCAGACTCTCTGTGGAAGCGAGCCAAAACAAAAATGGTCCAGTATTAGAAGATTGTTAAGGAAATTGTTTAATCTCTCAATTACATTTCTGAATTTTGTCCTAAATTACTTACTGCCACCATTGCCAAAACAATTTGGGTAAAAGCATTTGGACAATCATTGCTGCTTTCAGGCTGTGAGCTTGCAGTAACTTGTCAGTGAAATCCTTTTCACCAGAAGCCAAATCGCTCACTTTCATGATGATAAATTACTTTTTTTTTCTCTCCCCCAACTCCTGCAGACAGTAAGACTTCTCCCGCCACCACAGACGGAGGAGCAGGAGAGACTGAGACGGGAACCGCAGCGGGGAGAAAGAGGCGATGGGGTTCCAGCACGGCCGTCACTGCTAAGAAGCCCTCCATCAGCATTACAACGGACTCCCTGAAGGTACCAACACAGCACAGGGATGAGCACCTGGCATCCAACAGATAGTAGAGAAGTGAAGGTTATAAAAGGTGGTGTAAGAAGAAAGAACACTTTATTTTTTTAGAAGTTTCTGATTGAAGTGAAGCGTTTTTTTTTTTCTGGCTCCGGATCAAAACTTACATGATCATTCTTGTTCAAAGTGAAGACACACCCAGCACTTCTGACATTGTGATGACTTATTTTGGGAAGATTTTCCGTTTTAAATTGGAAAGAGTGATTTATCATGAGGTGTTCTTATTGTTTTCATTTGGTGGAAGCTTCACCTACATTTTACACTCGACTGCTGCTGTGAGGTGTGTCATATTATCAAACAATTGTGTAAGGAAATTGAAAATTTGGAAATTTGAATGGAATGTGTGAGAAGCTGTCAGATGTTCCCACATTAACATAATTCTTTTTCTCTTTTATCTCTTTTCTCCTGTCCACATCTCTACGCTTCAGTCTTTGATCCCCGACATCAAAGTGAACCAGGAGGCAGTCGTGGATCTTCACCCAGAGGAGCTGCAGTTGTCTGGTGATGAGGAGAACCCGGATGCCAGCAGAAGCGACCCAGACAAAGGCCTCAAGATCCGACGCACCGTCACACAGGTAAGGGAACGCCTGTAGGTGGCGTTGAGTGAAATACTTTGGAAACTACAAGGCTTCTCTTCATGTTCCTGTTTTGTTTTGGGCTTTTTTCCCTCTCCAGGTTGTCCCAGGTAGCAGCCAGGAAAATGGACAGACAAAGGAAGAAGAAGAAGAAGAAGAGGAGGTGGAGAAAATGGAGACAGAGAAACCACGTCGGACTTCCAGAGACAACAGGAAGAGCAGTCTTTCCGAGGACGCCCCAGAAACACAGACGTCTGTCAGCCTCGACGGGGAAGCGAAGAAAGGTGAAAGTTTGTGGATTCTTAATTGCTATAATTAATTGCTACCTCCAGCTTTCCGTCATGCCTGTGGCAACATTCCAGTGATTCCCTCTCACTCTTCCTGGCTCTTTCTCATTTTTTTTCCAACAGTTACCCCCAGCGACAGCCTGGTGCGTCGCTCCATAAGTCAACAGAAGTCCGGTGTGTCCGTCACGATCGACGATCCCGTCCGCACAACCAGGCAGCCCTCACCACCTCGTGGAAAAGTGTCAAACATCATCCATGTGACAAACCTGGTGGGTTTGTTACCACACACACACACACACACACACCTCCCCAATCTGTAAAATTCCCCTCTTAATCGTGTGTGTTTATACCAGGTTCAAGAGTTAAACTTTTGTAGTTTTCCATGAATGGGATATATTGTATGCCAGTGGTAATCACATGATCATCACCATCTTTCCCATAATTACAGACAGGAATGCTTACCCAGGTGTTAAGGTTGTAGTCAGGCATCAGCTTAAGTCAGGGGCACAGAGCATGACTTAACAGACTGTGACAAGACTAGACATTACACATTTAATCACTGCCATTTGGAGATTTTTGTTGCTTGCGTCATATGTGGGTTATACGTTGGTCACCAGGGCTCAGTAATCTCAGGTGGCCTTACACTTTAGAAACACAGGAGCTGACGGTGTAAGCAGATGTCAAACCTAGAAATGGCCGTCTTTGATCGTCAAGTGGGAAAAAATATGCTGTTTGGCCTGATGGTGGCACTAGAGGAGAACGTTACCTAAATTCAAAAGGGTTATTGTCTGAGCTGTGACCTTAGGGCATTCCCCTGTTTAATATGCTGCAGCTTTAATCTGTAATACAGCTGAAAGTGGTGAAAATACAGATTACATTTCATAAAACGATTACAAAAATAATATATTGGTAGGGCTTTCTTTACCAGACCATCATTAAAGTATGTCTTCAAGTCTGAATCTTTTTTTTTTTTTTTGTCCAACAGGTGCGACCTTTCACCCTGGGCCAGCTGAAGGAGCTGCTGAACCGTACAGGGACCGTAGTGGAAGAGGGCTTTTGGATTGACAAGATAAAGTCTCACTGCTATGTCACAGTACGTATTGCCAAATGAACCGTTTCACTGCATCAGCAGTGGATGCATGTGGTTAACAAGCTACATGTGGAATTATGCAGCGCTCAGTTTCTAAAGTATATTGTTTCCTAATCAGCATCTGTCAAACGGCTCGATAATTTGTTTTTGCAAATATATGTTAGAAAATTCAACAAGGAACATTTGCATAATATTTTTGACCTCTGCATTCTCATCCATCTGCTTCCATCTGTTTGTGCCGTTGCCTGTTTTCACAGCTTGTGTTGGCTGAGATGTGATTGGGTTGTTTTCTCTCTGTTTCCTTTCCTCCTACCCTCGTAGTACGCTACAACAGACGAGGCTGTCGCTACCAGAGCTGCCCTCCACAGAGTCAAGTGGCCTACGAGCAATCCCAAGGTCCTCAACGTGGACTTCTGTGAGCAGGCTGAGGTAATAACAAGCCAGAAATGCCACAAATAAAAATGCACTGCTTTCAGCACACACAAAACTTGAAGACTTCACATTGGGTGGTGGCGAGGACAGTCCAGCCTTAACATGGTTTGAGCTCATTTTATTATAATGGATCATTTTTCTGCTACTTTTAATGTACTGAGGAAAAATAGGGCTTCGCTATTACCTCTTCTTTAACTTCTAGTGAGTAGAAATAACTTGACCTCACTGGTTGCAGTCTAATATTGAGGTGTTTTAAAAAATAAACCTATAAATGCACCTTTGTGTGCATTTAATAATCTCTCCACAGCTACTCTTTAACCTGCCTGCTTATGTTTTCAAACAGCTGGACTTTCACAAAGGTGTCCTGAAGCCAGACAAAGAGGAGGAGCCTGTTCCCCCGCCCGCTGCCCCACCGATCCGGCTGCCCCCTCTGATGCCTGAGCGAGACAGAGAACGAGACAGGGACAGAGACAGGGAACGTGAGCGTGAACGCGAGCGAGACAGAGGTGTACGGGATCTGTGGGCAGAGCGAGAAAGGGAGATGCAGCGCCGAGAGAGGGCGCGAGGCGAGCGGGAATGGGACCGGGATAAAGTGCGGGAATTTGCACGGCCGGGAGAGGATGGACGACGATCTAGATCCAGAGACAGAGACAGGAAGAGGAGAGAGAGGGCCAAGAGCAAGGAGAGGAAGACTGATAAGAAGGGTAAGACAACTCACTAAGAGTATCACAGTGGGGGAGGGGGGAGTTTAATCCAAGTACACCTTACTGAAACAGACAGTAATGATTAATTAATCAACATGGAAAGCTTCCCGACTGTGTCACTTTTGGGGATGAAATGAGCTTCATGTATTTAAAAAGAAGCAGAGTGATCTGGGAGCTGGTTCAAAGAATCTGAGGCTTTTGAGAAATTGGCTCATTAACGCTTCAGTGTCCATCTCTTTGTGCAGCTCTACACTGCTCCCTGCACTCCTGCTGCATTTGGCTCACTCCTGTAAATATCTAACCATTTGCACAGGTCCACTTATCTGTGTCCTACCCTGCATTTGGAAAAACAAACCAAAAAAAACGCTACGGTAAGTAGAGATCAGTGGAGATAACTGAACATGATTTACTGAAGTTCAGAGCTTGTGATAAATAATTTGTCAATTAGACTCAAATTAAGCTACACAGCTGAGCTGAGTCCCAGCAGTGGGAGGAATTGGACTTTGGTGGTGGCCAGGATGAGGTGGAGATGGAGGTGAAAGGCGGAGTGATGGAAGAGATTCAAAGAACAGGGAGCAGAAGCTGATTGGCTTCTGAATGTGGGGAAGAAAATAATTGGACTGGATTGATGACACAAGTTTGGCAGCGTTGGGAAAGCTTAATTTTTTCACAGGGATCCAAATCTCTGTTTTATTAGATTGATGTTTCCACTTTGTGAGTTTAAGGTTTGTGATGAAATCACAAGTGAAAATGGTCAGAATGGGAGGGGGGTTGAGTTCAACTATATTTATACAGCACCACCTCCAGTAGGCCATTGGTGTGAATGTCTTACGGGGCTTTATATTGTAATAATACAGAGAAAACCTCAACAATCAGCTGACCAGCTTTGAGCAAACACCTGGCAACAGTAGAAAGAAAAACTCCCTTTTCACAGGAAGAAACCTCCGGCAGATTCAGGCTCAGGGAGAGTTAGCCATCTCCCGCTATTGGTTGAGGTGAGAGGAAGAAGACAGGACAAAAGACACACTGGAAGATAGCCAGAGATTAACAATAACTATTGATTAAAAGCAGAGTGATGTATAAACACAGAGTGAAGAAGAAACACAATGCATCATGGGAAATTGCCAGGAGCCTTTGCTGCTTTATGAAAAAGGAAAGTTTTAAGCTTGATCTTGACATTAGAGATGGTGTCTGTTTCCTGAATCCAAACTGGGAGCTGGTTCCACAGAAGAGGGACCTGAAAGCTGAAGGCTCTGCCTCCCATTCTGCTTTAAATAAAATCTAAAGGTGCACAATTTGGCAAAGTAACTAAGATTTCTTTCCCAGCGAGCCCTTTACTCATATGCAATACCCAAAGTTGATAAACACAAGCAACCCCACATCCCCCAACTGTGCAGCAGTGTTTGCTGTGTGGTCTGTGAGTCACAACTTTAATCACATGTATATTTGCGCTCAGGTTTCCATGTGTAACAGCCTGGTTCTGTTTCCTCACTGACAGAGAAGGCAGATGAACCTCCAGCCAAACTGTTAGACGACTTGTTCCTCAAGACCAAAACAGCTCCGTGTATATACTGGCTTCCCCTCACCGAGGAGCAGGTTGGTCCTTCACATGTTGACATTTAGTGTCGAGTGACTGGTGTGGTTGTACTTGCACCTGAACAGTGCGCCGTGTTTGTGCCCCCTCTCAGGTGGCGCAGAGGCTTTTGGATCGCACAGAGCGACAAAAGGAGCGCGAGCGAAGGCATAAGGAACTGCAAGAGGAGGAGAAGAAACGCGAGGAGGAGAAGGAAAGGCTGAAGGGCCGGGAGAAGGATGGCAGCGTGGCGACGAGCGGCGGAGCAGCCGGGCGAGGCGCTGACGGAGACAGAGAGCGGGGCCGAGACAGAGATCGGGACCGTGAGGGGGACAAGAAGAGGGATGGCAGCCACCGGCCCCGACGACCTTCGCCGGGCGCTGCTAGTGGACGGCGGTCTCGTAGTCGGAGCAACCCGAGGGACAGGCGCCGCTGAGGGATGGACGAAGGCCGCAGGAAAAGCTGGAGAGGGAAGCAGTGTAGCTGAGGACGCAGCGGGCTGGCACTGGCAGGGGTGTTTCGGTGTCTGCTCCTCCCCTACCTGCCCCCACTGTGCTTGAATTCGTCCACTATGACACCAGCGTTGTCTTCCACACACTTCTGCCACCCACCCCACTCCCCATCTTTTTAACAAATTCCTTTGCAGAAACATGACGGTTCATCGCGCTCCCCTCCTCCTCCGTTCTCTTTCCGTCTTCCAGCAGAACACCGGCTCCTTCCTCCTGTAGAGAGTAGCGTTTCCTCCTCGTCTCTGTTTCAGTGCTGTCGGTTCCCCTTTGATTGAAGAAAAGAAGAAGGGCGGTAGTTTTCTGGCTCGCCTCTTCATTTTTTTGTCCCACTGAGGTTTTGGGAGCCCGCCTCATTATTTTAGTTCTGCGGGTGCACAGTTCCTTCCTCCTCAGCCCTGTAATAAAACCAGTCCAAAATAGATCCCTGACCTTCACATATTTTCTAGGATCAGTTTTAATGTTCTCCTCTTCAGCACAAAACATTTTTTCTTTATCTTTGTTTTGTTGTTGTTTTTTTTAATGTACCTTTATGGGCGACCTTTGTTGATATAAGTTAATTTTGTTTTCTTGGAAATTTGAGGAATCATGTTTATTTCTTCAGCCTTTGAAGGCTTGTTGTGCGAGTGACGTCTCGACACTGCGACAGTAGTGTTAGAGAGATGTGGCATTATGCCTAACTTTGTCCTTTTGTGGGATGAGAAGGAGAGGATATGAAATACTCAGATGATTATGGGAAGCTGACCTTCCCTGCACTGATGTCTATTTGAAAACGCCTCCTCTGATCCTTCAATCTTATATTTAAGAGGAGGTGAAAATAAAAAATCTTTATCTTCTAATAGAGTAATGGTTAGAATTTTAAAATTTTCTTTTTTTAGTTTAAAACTGATTTTGTTGCTTTTTCCTCCTACAAGTGCTGAATGTACCGAGAATTTAAAAAAAAATATGAATAAACTTTAATTGGTTATCACATTGTCTGCTGGGATGTTTTTGTTTACATGCATTTCTTGTCTGGAGTAGCTTTGGATGATTCACAGTTAAAAATAATCCTTATTTATTCTCATACTGAACCACCCTGTTCACCCAGACTTAAACATGCTCCTTTAGCTCCCTTCTATTCTAATGATTGGTTGCCTCTTGCAAACAGAAGATATGATTAGTAGCAGGTGGGTGGGGCTTCTGTGCTGAGATGACCATATTTGGAAGATCCCCTCTTGCTGACGTTCATAACTAAGAGCAGAAAATGAATTAAGAGCAGTCTGAAGCCAGGGGTTTTGGTTCATGGGGATTTTTTCTTGAATATAACCGTGCCTTCATTACTTGAACCTTTTGGTCATGTTTAAATAAGACTGAGGTGATGATCGGTGATTAGTAGTGTGGCTTCATACTTAAAAGGAGCTATACAGATGTGATATTTGCTTTGAGAGGTCAGGCAGGAGTGTCTGTGGACTCTTAACTGCAGATGACATTGTAATTGTACAAGTTAACACCTGTAGAGGGAGTGAGTTTAAATACCTGGAGTCAATCGTTCAAAGCTATGGACAGTGCACAAGACAGGTGGAGTGGGTGTAGAGGAGTGTCGGGTGATTTGTGACAAGGTTTACAAGATTGTAATGAGACCTGCTATGATGTATGGTCAGTGTCATTGTCTCCTGACAAAAAGACAGGAGGCCAAGGTGGAGGTGTTAACATTTTCACTGGTAGTGAGCAGAATGGACTGGAGGGGTGAGCAGTTTGGAGACAAAGTTATTATAGAGACATGCTTAAGATGGTTTAGACGTGCAGAGAGTGGACATATGGGACAAAGGATGCAAAAAGAATATCTCAGAGGAGGTTCAGGATATTAGAGATGGAGGCAGATGATCCACTGTGGTGACCCCGACAGGCAGCAGCCAAAACAGACACGAAACAAGAAAGCACGATGACTCCTCTTTGAATTTTGACCTAGCTACACAATCTGTGTGAGCAGAGAAAATATTTATTACAACATAATCATTACAGTAATGTGTTTTCCAACTTGTACAGATTCACGTAACAAATCTCTTACAGTAAAGTCAAATTTAAGTGCAAAACTTCTGATAGCAATAATGTATGTACAAAAACAAAAAAAATCCCTCATTTCTCTACAGCAAACAGTAGCCACATTAGGGTAAAGAATTAAAAAAAGCAGTAGTTTTCCTGTTCCCTTTTAACTGTTGTACAGTAATAGTACAAGAAGTACAGCAGGCAGTACATGTGGCAATCAGAAACTGATCCAAGTCAGACAAAATAAAGGTGAAGTGTGAAAACATCTCAATCTCAGCAGGTTTGTTGTAAAGAAAGAGCGAATGGGAGGGGGATGGACAGCATATTAAGACCAGCTTTTACATAAAAATAAATCTACAGCTGCATAGAAGCCGATCAGTGTGTGTTGTGAGGGGGGACGTTATGTGTGGCGCACACTCTGTTCACATGGCACGAGTGGCAGAGGAGGTGGGAGTCCAGAGGGAAGCACTGCGAGCCGGGCTTATCGGAGAGCTGCTTGCCGCACTCCTGAGGGTGGAAGAGAGGAGACGGGGCGAGGTCAGCTGTGGGTTCGCTTCAAAACGAAGTCAGAAACATTAAGTCGTCACTTACCTCACAGTGGTAGCACTCAAAGTGGTAGTCTTTGTTCATAGACACGACCCTGAGGATGTCTTCACTGCCCTGAAACAGCAAACAGAGGTCAGCAGAGCCACATTTCCAGTACTTTCCTGCCTGTTCTGTGTCACACTGCTGTGTAAAGTTTGGAAAACTGCCCAAAACAAAGTAAATTATGAACACAGTCATGCTAATTCGTTGCTGTGGGACAGATTCTGGTTCAAACATACACCGCTGAATCCGAAGTGTTGTGACACAGCAGCTTTTAGAGGGCAGTGTCTACACTCATGGTTCATGAGTGCAAGCCACAGCTCATTTTTTAACCAGGCCAGCTGACCAATCAGAGCAGATGGGGCCTTCTAGGAGGGAAGGCTTAACCAGATGGGAGCTTAAATGGTAGGAAGAGGAACAGTACGAGATAGGTCAGCGTTACTCACCTCAGTAGGCAAGATGGGTTGTAAACAGGCAGCGCACTTCGGGGCAAAAGTCCTGCAGTGAGACACAGGAGCGGTTATTTTTAAGCAGCAGCACATTCTGCAAAATGTTAAATGTGCAAACTTCATAACATCTTCAGTACAGAACAGCTGAAGCTCTTATAGCAGGAGTGTCAAACATAAGGCCCAGGGACCAGGATTTGTCCAGCAAAGGCTCCAGTCTGACCGTTTTGTGCTCGGGTACAATACTCACTTGTTGTAGTCTGCAACGCAGTAAATTTTGCTGTGCTGGTCAACGGTGAAAGGCACCCCATCCAGAGCCTTGGAGCACACCACACAGCGGAAACAACCGGGATGGTACGAGTTCCCAAGAGCCTGCAGGATCTGAGGGTGAGAACAACCAGATCTAAGATTTAAGTTAAAAAATAAAAATATCAAAGGCTGGATAAGGATCCATCAACTGCAAGGGAGTGGTTGGCTATTGTGAAGGATGTGTGTGTGTGTAGGAGCATAAAAGGAACAGAGAAAATTTTGTTAGGTTTTACTTTTTCTAGTCTTCCGTTTCTTCTTCCTCCAAAGAAAGCAGATTACATCAAAACAGACTACATCAGATTTGATGTAGGCCGCCCAGCTTTGACGATATCTCCCTCATCTTGAGTATAATGGCATCAAAAGCAAACATGTCTCTGACCAGAACTTACAATCTGGTTGCTCAAAAAACAAATAAAAGAATACAAACCTTGAAGCTGTTCTGAGTATTTTCAAATAGCAGTGATTTTTCCCCCCACCAGTCAAAGACTCACACAGCCAGCTAAACAGTACAGCCATTAATGATGACATCCTGTCACAGCCCTCTACTCCAGCTCCCTTTGCACCGTGGCTCTTCTGTTTACCCTGAAGTTACATTTTCTAGCTACTTGGGGACAGTTTCCAGTTAAAAGTGAGGTTTTTTGTCCCCATTGTTGTCAATCCCTTGCACATAAATGATTACTGGTTTTCTTTCTGTAATGCGTTAAAGTCTCGAGTGATTTGGTGCCATATTTAAAAAGTAAAGGGGGAGGGGGGACTTCCCATAAAGCCAAAAAGAGCATCAGACTCAGGTAATAACAGGTTTAGCATTACCACACTGTCCTGCCAACATCCTCCACTTTCAATCAGTAATCCAGCAGAGACCAGACAGCGTTCAACAGGAGACAAAAGAATAAACTTTATTAACTTGAATGTTATACTTTAAGCAGCAGTGTTTCCAATTAAACTCCCAAGTCCAGCAGGAATGCATTTTCCCCTCTCAACACTGTTGCACCAACAAGTTTTCGAGCCACTGATGCAGAAAATAATGCTTGTGGATCACAGACACAGTGACAGCCTGCTATTTATATTATGGGTATTATGTGGTTCAAATATGGTGAAAAGTTTTAAGATAATCACTGCAGAGCCATTTTTTTCCCTTTATCAAAAACCCAAGGCAAACATTCCAGTGAAAATCTGTCGTGGGAAACCAACGAGCAGCCAACAGAAGGACGTCACTGAATTTCTCTACTCTCCGAGGGATTCTTCGAAAACATTATTGGAAACGTTGGATGTAAATAACTAAAAGGAAGATTAAAGATTAGAGCGTTTCTTCTGAGTTCTTCCAAATGTTTGGGAGGTATTTGGTGTGCTGGTTCTCACACACTCACACAGAGCCCTCACCTGTTCGAGAATAAGGTGGCCACACACGCTACACTTCTCCGCAGCCGCCTGGAATCCCGAAAACTGTAATTAAAACAAAGAGATTACTAATATCGCAACCTCGATTCCCCCCAAACCGACTCCGAGCACGTCTGAGTGTGTTTGTGTGTGAGAGAGGCGGATGACAAAACAAGCCTCGGCCTCGACTCTTACCATATAATCCTCTTTACAGTACACAGAGCCGTTGACATTGTAGAAGTCCTTGTTTCTCAGGGTGCGTCCTGCAGATGGGGGCAGAGGTGACTCAGCATAATTAAATCTCCACATTTTTGTGGTAAATGCTTCAAAGAGGGCGTTTGCAGAAGGTGTGGCGGTGGCACAAATTCATCATTAAGCCTGATCATCATTGCTGTGTTTGGTCAGGTGTGTGTGTGTCTGTGTGCGTGGGTGGGGGGAAGCCGTACTCACCGCAGGACACGCAGGTGAAGCAGCGAGTGTGATAGAGGTTTTCCAGAGCCTGGCAGGCGTTATCCGCCCCGTACACTCCTTTCCCACACTTCACGCAGGTTCCTGCCGGGACACAAACTCGCATTTAGTCGGGAGCAATGGCTCGGCGGGGGCTCTCAGCGCTCTGTTTACGACGCATTCCTGGAGAATGTGTCTGAAATCCAACTCCACACAAAGTGTCAACACTTGTAAATCCTCTCGTTCGCACCACCTAGGGGATTTTCACACAGTTAAAACCTCGTTACCCATGCCAGCCTGTTTGCTCATCCACTCATGAGTGTCTGCCGAGCCTCTCTGTTATTAAAGGGAAACTCCGCCGGATCTGACTTCTTGGCAGCTTTTCCAGAACATAGACGATTCTTTCTTCTGGAGTTTGGAGACCGAGACCTTTAAATTTAAACTTAAACCCCCCACATTAAGAGCAATTTGGAGACTTAACATCATAGCCATTTTTCCCTCCCCCTACCATGCTGGGGGCCAAAACTACAAAGCAAGCAACGACAAAATTAATAGAAATTAACGCTTGTGCAGCTTTCCTTAAATTGCTGGCCAGTGGCTAAGAAACAAGAAACTTGGTGGCATTTTTGGGGGCTGAAATACTGAAGATAACCAAGCAAAATGGACCTACAAAAAAAGAAATGCAAGTAATCAGTTTTACTTCTGTGAAAAAGCTTCAAAAATGAGCCTGTTTGTCTCCAACCTCATTCCACAATCATATGTAAAGCAGAAATGTGGTGGCCTGCGCATCACTCTTTCTGTGATCAATTTAAGGGTTGGTCTGAGCTTTTTCCCCCCCTTCTCCTTTCTAATGTGGCTCAGGGAGTGCCACACAAATCAAGAATTCCTACACCCTGCTTCTGCGAGCTTGGACAATCCCTCCGATACTTAGGAAGAGGCATGAGCCGGTGCCAAAGCCAAAAACCAAAGAGCCGAAACTTTAAATATAATGTATGAAAACGGCTGCATATAGAAAGAGATGGAAAGAAAGCGGGGTTGACATTACTCACTGAAAAGAACGAAAAGAGAAGACTGAACTTAGGGTTTAAAAACAAAGGGTTTTTCAAAATAAAGCTCACTAGGGGCACAAAAGTCACGTTGATACCAAAGAAAATGACAAATGTCACACTTTGAACTACATCTGCTCTCCTTTCATGACTTAAAACTAATCAATAGACACATCGCATGACTACATTTGTGTGACTACACCTTGTTCTTTTCACATCATGAGACAATATAAGGTATTTAAGGTGGACCTGTTATTCTTATTTCCATTTTGTTTTAATTATAGGACTCTACTAGAGCAGCTTTGCATGAGTCACAGCGCAAAATAATCCTTACTTATCTTATACTGGGTCTGTGTGGCCCCTCAGTTCATCCTCTTCCTGCTTTTTTCTGATTGACTGCCCCTGACAAACAGAAGCTTTCTATGCTCTGAGCCACATCCTATTAAAATAAAATAACACTCGCTGAAACGCATTTATAGCAGCCTGAAGCCTGAACTTTTGGCTCACACACTCGCACACATGCCGCCCTCCATGCTGGAAACTCTGAGCATGTACAAAATGAGCGTGAAACAGTGAAGCTTAAAAGCTATAAATTGACATCTGTTCAGTTTATGTTCCTCTTCTTCCATTTTTACTTTCTTTTTTCATTATTACTGCGTTTATTTTTTTTTAATTTTGTTCAGCTTTACACCTGAACACAGGTGTGTGCTGCCGAGCTGAGCTCAGGGCGTCTGTCTTCACGGCTCAGAGCTTCTGATTCCTCGCTAATGGCTGAGAGGAATACAGTATTGTATGTCCCCTCCAGGCACACATACCTGAGCTGAAAAACAGGCTACAGCACACCACCCCTGCACACGCCAAGGCAGCATTACACACACACACATATACACATGACTCACACACACACTGCGTTACTGTGGCCTGAAGTCACTCAAAGGGGGGGGGGGGACACACCCTGCCACAAAGAAACAATATACACACAGAGACATACGCACATTCATCTAGCCATCCTAACACACACACGCTCGCGCACACACACACACACACTGGCACACTGAGAGAACTGGAGCCCTAATCTTGTGTGACTCAGTAATGGCTGGAGCTGTGTTTATATGGAACCATGTAATTTATGTCTGAGTGTTACAGCAGAATTTTGCACTTTAATCGGCGTGCAGATCCGCTGCATTAGCCCTCTGTGCGCACCACCACTGTGGCAAATTGGCAAGATGTGCAAACATCAGCTGACAACCGTGCGTAACTTTTAGCGCACTGATTTTCTTTCCTCTCTCCGGTCAAACACGTCTACTTGTCTGCATCTCGGTTTCTGAAGCCTGGCTGATGTTTTTTTTTTTCTTTCCCCTCCTCCCCCCTCCCCTTCTCCACTCCTTTAATGCTTTGTGTGTTATGACCCTGCATGTCTCTGCAGGTTCTGTGGCACCATCCACCTATCCATACACACTCTTTCAACTATTAATCTGTCCATCCATCCATACAACCCTTTCATTTAGAGAGAAACCTGTGATCCGACACCAGGCGGTGAGGACAACAGTAATAACACAGTGAGGGGCGGACGCCGTGGGGACGGATGAGCAGTGAGGCTGCTGGCTCGGGTTAGGGATGTGATTTTACTGTTTTTAAAGTTAAACACAGCTGCCCATCTCCATCCAGTCCCACTGATTTGCTTCTTTTACTTTTTGTTTTGCAAAATAAATTTATAAAATTTTTAAAAAAAAAATAAGGATCTCACCAAAGAACTCCTGCCGGTTTTCTGTTGCCTCTCTCCCAGGCAAGGCTCCTGGCTCCTCCTGAGGTTTGGCCAGCCCTCCTGCTGGCGTGACGCCCGATTTGGCGTGAGGCGTGAGGCTGAGAGCCTGCTCCTTCAGCATCAGGCCCTCCAGCAGCCCATCGCCCTCCAGCGCAGCATCTCTCAGCAGAAGTCGGGTCAGCTCTTCCTGGTATCGGGTGCCGGGCAGGTCTGAGTATCGGGCCCTCTCTCCCATCGTGCCTGGATCTTTGCCTCGTACGCCCGCTTGCTGCTCTTCCCACCAATCTGGAGCTGTCTGATAACACGTTGCCGCGGGACTCCCAACCGCAGGCGGGTAGGAGTGACGGCTATCGTACACACCTGAACGTATCCCTGCCTCCAGGTACTGAGTCCAGGCCTCTACGGAGGTCACTCCGGCCCTGCCCGGGACTCCGTATCCAGTTGCAGAGCCTCCGGTCGGCACAGATGGGGACTGCTGCTGGGTAGGGAGGCCTCCGGATGCAGAATAGCGCAAGTCGTAGCCGAGACTGATGCCACTGGTCCGGTTGCTGCTGCAGCGGCTCCCCATGGGACTCCCTCCTCCTCCTCCGCTGGCCGTGCTGGAGGCAAAGCTGGACCTGGGGCTGACCAGCACAGACTCCTGGAAGCTGAAGGATGAGCACGGACTCAGGGTTGGCCCTGGCGGGTAAAAGAGGCCTCCACCTCCTACACCTCCTCCGCTCATATCAGATGGGCGATGTGGTGGATGAGAGAGGGATGCCGGCCGGGTGCTCTCCCACAGATCGTTGCCTGTGCTCAGCCGCTTGTAGAACAGGGTTTCCTGGAGAGACAGGCGTTTGTGCCGCTCAGGCTCAGAGAGGTAGCCGGGCTCAGCCAAGCCGCCTCCGCCGCCTCTGGGCGCCGATCCATATCCCGATGCAGCAGGGTATGGTGGCGGGACGGAGAGTGGAGGCGGCTGGGACAGGAGCTGCTGTCGTTGGACCAGCTGCTGAAGCTCCAATGAGTATCGACGTTGATTGAGGGACACCTTGGAGCCGAACGCTCCCATGGGGTCGCACTCGGGACTCAGGCCGGACTCACGCCTAAGGTGGGAATCTACACCTTCACCCAGGTAGCAGGAAGCCCGCTGCTGAGAGGAAGGACGCCTCAGCGGTGCCAAGGTAGAGGGGTGAGGTGGTTGCTCAACATCTGGGGGGATGGTGCCCACTGTGGAGGAAGTAGATGGTGTGGTGAGGAGCTGAGAGGAAGTCAACCCCATTCCTCCTGCTCCTCCTGTGCCGCCTCCTCCTCCTCTCCCACTTGCTGGCACACATGGATCACTTGTGGTTGCCGAGGCAAGCGGGAACTGGCCAGGTCTTGCGGGCGAGGCAGCTGCAGAGCTGGGAGCCAGCGGCAGAACGCTGCCCCCTCCTCCGCTGCCGCCCACAGGGACGCCGGTGTTGGCGTTGCTGTTATTGGAGTTGCTGGAGGAGTCGTGCTTTTTCTTCGACACGTTGAATTTCACACTCCCCGAGTCCGTTAGCTTCAGCTTCTCCAGCAGCTTGCTTATCGGCCTGTCCATGATTAAGCCTTCCTGTGCTCCCTCTCACACACACACCTGCCTGGGCAAAGTCAAGTCTTACAGCAACTCCCCCCTCTCTCTGTTTTTTTAAATGTTACAGAGTACTGCACTCAAATACAGTGTGAGTGGACGTACAGCAGAACAAAGACTGAAATCTACAGTTATTCCCTTGTGACGGCTACAATAAAATCTGTAACAAGAAATTAAAAAACTGGCCTGGAATCTAGTTCAAAGCTACAAAAGAAAAACAAAAGCAGGACCCCTTCTATACAGATACAATAAATACAAAAAAAGAGCAGATAAATAAAAACTTTTAAGACATTACAGGGTGGTTACATGACTTGAGTCCTGTGAGTCACCTGGCTGCCCTCATGTGGTAAATCCACAGGTACAGGTAGGCTGTGGTGAGGAAGAATCCATTGGAGTACAAAAAAATTACTAACACAATTCAATCCAGCCAGGAAACGGGAGAGACAGACATCCAGGAGACTTCTGCGTGGACCTATGATCGCAGAGGGCCTCCTTTGTGGACCCTCATGTGGCTCCACAGCTGCATGGTCTCTGTTTAAAGTTTTTAAAAAGAAGACTTAAATACACTCGAGCCAAGTCTCGGGCTGCTATCGCGGATCTCCTCCAGTCTGGGGTTTGAATTTCCTCTTAACGAAGCACAAAGCGGGGGGAGAGAGAGAGAGCGAGGGAGAGAGAGGTTCAGCAGGATGCAGGCTATCACCTCTTCATGTGGGTCCAGTGTAGACGAGAAAAGCAGAAATCCGCTTGTTCGCAGATAGTCGACTCACCCGACTTCTGCCATTCATCTCAGGGGGGAAAGTTACTCGGAGGAGGGAAAATAATGACAGAAAAGGCGTATTTTAGTTGTAAGCGAGCCAACGGAAAGCGCACACACCGCACTGGCTTTACACTCCTCCGTCCATCCGCCTGTGCTCGACTCCTTTTATCATTCCCGTTTTCAAAAGAGAAATCCTGTTCGGGACTCGGTAGGAAAGCAGCGGGGAAGTTTGGGAGGACAGCAGGAACTGAGGGGAAAACCGGCGCGCCGTTACACTCGAATCAACCCCCAGCAGGCCGGTGCAGGACTAAAAGAGCCGCTCGTGATAAATAAAAATCCCTCCCCGTGAGCACTGCACAGTCGACAACTTTGTTTCTTTCTTTCTTCCCCCTAAATAATTACTTACCTCCCCCTTCGCCCACAATGTCGTCAGGCTAACGAAAGCGCGACCAAGCTAGTTCCGGTTACGTTTTTTTCTAAATAAACCTCTCCAGATACGTGTTATGTTTTACTCAAGCAAGAGGATAACAGGAGCTCCTTTGTAGCATGGGTTTGTCCCAGATACGAAACAATGCTTTCGAGTAACGTTTAAAGTGCAATTTTGTAGTTTACAACGCCACAAAATCGGATTTGATAGCCTCCGTGTTGAAAGCGTTAGTTTAACGGCTTTTATATTGAAGGCGGAACATCGCGACCGTTACACTGCGTGTGAGTGGTGCGTTCGACTTAACGCATTTTAAACGGCGGCTTGTATCCCCCAACAAGGCCGGAACACCTTTTTACCAGACATGCTGTGTCGTCATTCATAACGCAAAACTCCACAGAGGATAACGCCAGCGAGACCGTCTCTACACAACTACATACTCAACATTTAATAAACATCATAATAATATAAAAAGAACACTTAAAAATAATCGAGCCAAGCCAAAACTGTTTTTTTTTTGTTTTAAAGTTTCCTGTAACTAAATATTTAGACCAAAATAGATTGAAAAATGTTTCTATTCAGTTTCTGACTTTTTAAATGAAGACTTCAGCCTCACCCAAGGCCTTAGGAACCACTGAGGTAATGTCTAAAGTGGTGGAAGTAGTCATCAGAGTAGGTCAAGGGAGCAGCTCCACAATTCAACACTGCATTTACATTATAAGCACTGGACAATAAAATACGCTTAAATCCGTCATATAGCTATGCTCTACTTTTTTAAAAAAAAGAAGAAGGTTATTTTAACAATAGGCTGTGATTTATTAAAGTGCAAACATAATTATTCTGGCTGCTAGTGATCTGCTTGATAAACTTAGTCAACTATTTTATTATTGATTACATAAGCTGCCAAAGAGATCTGCTCTTTTAAAAAGAGAGCAATATTTGCCTTAAAAATTTAGTTAATTTGTATTTATTTGTTCACCACTGGGGTTTAAGTCCAGTAAAATCACGTACTTCTACAACTGCACCGTTTTAATGCTCAAATTAGACACTTCCTGAAAAATAAAATTCAATAAAGTAAATAGGATTCAATTCATCTTAGTTTAATCTTTGTGCTTACATCAGTCATGCAGCAATGCATAAAAAAATAATGGTTTATTCAAACAATAAGTACCAATTCATTAGGTAGGTGTAAACATAATTATTCAGGCTGTTCAACTGTAGCTTCAGCTATTACACTAAAATTCACTACTTACTTTATATGTTTTATATAAGCTACCAAAGAGATGTTCTGGTTTAAAAAGTTCAATATTTGCTTTCAAAATGTAGCTAAGTGGTAAAAACTTAAGGAGTAATTTTACTTAGATCATTTTAGCACTGGTGTATGAGTCCACGGAAGTGACATTGTTGTACATTACAGTGTTTTAAAGGTCAAATCACACATTTTCTGGGGGACAAAAATCACATTTCAACAAAGTAAAGAGGTCTAAATGCATCCCCACAGGACTATTGCACATGAGGTGGTAAAACAGGGGCACATGTTCATGCTTGCTTAGCTTCATTTAAGTCTTCGTTTATTCTTTAATATGTTAGTTTATTTTATAATTGGCCTGTTTTTTGACTTTCACTGACTAATACACTTGGCTCCAGGAGAAGCATAAACAGGACCCCCCCCCTCCCCACCCTGGGGGCCCCTGAGAGGGTTAACCTGCCCCGAAGCGCTTCTAGCCATTAGGTTAGCGTTGTGATGGAGCTCTGGATACACACGTATTCATGTGGTTGTGGCTTGGCACAAGCTTAAACTGTGAAATGACCACCAAGCCAAACCAACAGTATAAACAGTCCTGTTTTCAGAAATACCCTCATTTTGTCTGTGCTCATATAGGCTGACTGTAACCAAAACCACGGCCCTGTGCAGTTTACTGTAGCGCCAGCTGTAAATCCTAATGTTACAAAGCAGTAATGGAAAGTGACTACGCTGAAATACACATTGAGAGTGTAGGCCACTTGGACTTGTCTACTTCAAAATAAGAGTGACATACTGCAGTTTTTTTCACACTTCTTCACTTTAGCTGACACCAATATTTACTAGTTACCTTTCAAATTAAGACTTCCTCTTTATTTTTTCAACTTAATGCTGTTAAAGCACAACCAAAAGCACGTATATTTGCGGGAACAAGCACCACCTCGCTCTCCCTGCACATTAATGCATCAACACCGTAATAATAAGCTCTTAGCTTCAAGGATATACATCCCTAATGTTTCCCAGTTGCTTGTAGTTCATTAAGAAGCCTCTGTTTTGACACAGAGCGCCTCTCTGGCTCTGTTTAACATTTATAATCACGTGTTGTTGCACATTAGAGTCACAGCAAGTGGATCCGCGTCGTTGAGGCAACGGGCCTACTTTGTTGTACCACCAGCCTGTGGAATGCGCGGAAGGACACGGCGCGGTGAGGCGGCCGGTAAATTTTTTCAGCGTGTCTGAGCTCTCCAAGGACGATACAGAGTAAACATCCCGCTGCTATTTCAGGACTACCCGGCATTAGTCTGCGCGGATTCCGGCCGATTTGCGGCACTTTGACGGAAACACCAAAAAACACAGCAAACACAGTCCGGCTGTATGCTGTGTTTGCAGGAGGCTCGCTGACCTTTCAGTTTATTTTATTTTTAAACATATGCCCCTCAGATCTCTTCCACACGCAGCCCATCGCAGCTCCTGCGGGTTTCACCGGAGTACCTTGCAGCAACCTCTGGCAACCTCTGGCGCTCGCCTCACGGCTGCGAGTGGGAACTTGTCTGCAAAGCTAACAGAAATTCTTCAGGGCTTAGTGTCGGTGCTGTTCATACAAAAACAGCACTTTGAAGAGCTGCGAGAGCGGCCGTGCTCTGCCGGTAATGATTACAGACAGGCACGTGAAGTGCAGACCCATCTATCTCCATCACTGTGTATATAAATCACTCACTATTTGTATTATTTCTCTTAAAAGGTAGCTGCAAATAGAACAAACACAGCTGCGAGGTGCCCCACAACCTCAAGTTTCTGGCAAAAGACCAGCTTTCCCCAAATGTTGATTTTGGTGATTTTATGAGCATTTTGTTTTTCAAAAAAAAAAAGTAAGACTGAAAAAATGTGGAGATTTAAGCTTATGAGCTTATTAGGCCTACACTTTATTTTACAGGCAACATGTTCTAAATTCAAGTTCTGATTACTTATTCAGCACCAAAACGCAACATCAGTCACCTCAACAAGCTTCATATTATAAGGTTAGAGGTCCTAAAATAATACGGGTGATGATTTGGCGCCAGCAGCAAAGAAAAACTCCCTTTTAACAGGAAGAAACCTGCAGATTCAGGGAGCTGTGCACAGTTGGGGTGAGGGAACGAGAAAAATGGCAACACTTACCAAAGCAAACACAAAAAGTTTAATGAACAATGGTAGTCATACTCTACCTTAAAATTGGAGGCACAGAGAACTAATATAATTGTTCCTTTGATGTTTTGGACACTTAGTTTTCAATGTTTCCTCCTTTTTGTGCTTTAAAGGCCCCAGCTGTGGGTCAGCTGATCTCACATTAAGGCTAACCTTGTGCGGGATCAAAACATCACACTACAACCTTTTGATCAGCTAAAAAAAAAAAATCGGAATAACCTTTACACGATGAGCAAACATCTTTACATTTGAAAATTTCCAGCTTCCCATTAGCAGTCTGGATAACCTGCGACCTCTCTAGCACGAAAAACCTGTTTTTTACTGCTCTTATCACATCTGACATGCTAAAAAGTGAATAAATCACCTAAGCTGTTCTTTGAAAGATCTCCCTCCTATTCATTTCCATTATAACCTCATTATAAGTGGCGTTGCACTCACTCAAGAAACAGGTGCTCCTCAGACGTGGAGCGCCACGGGATGACCACAGAGGCCTGACTGGTTTGAAGTCGGCGAGTGCGACGGGGATGAAAAGAAATCAGCCTTCTAAACATTCCCAGATGTCTTGCTTCATCACCTTGTCGTGCCTTTGATATGCCAGCAACGACCACGCCATCCATAAACCGTGATCACACAAGAAAAGTGTGCTGTAACCAATTTCCCCGGCACATATCTGCACTTCCAAGAAAAAGCACAGGTGCCACATTAAACAGAAATGCTGCGTGGAAGCATTAACAACAACATGAGCTGCAGCCATTAAGGTTGTTACTTACAGCTGCACCTTTCCTTCACAGGTGGGCTGCGATGGTCCCAATGCAAAGGTTTCCAGCTGGATTAACCTCTTAAAGGCCCCCAAGGGGGAAAAAAGAGCTGCTGGGCCACTATTTACCCCTCTCCTGTCTGCATTGTTGCCCGTGTGTTCCCACCACAGAGTACACACACCAGACTCCATCAGACACACGTATGGCAGCTTTTTGTGGTCATTTTAAACACACATAGATTGAGGGATATGTACCATGTGCAAAGTTTTAACAGTTCTTTTATACATTTAGCAGTGCTAATAATATGAGTAAGTCTTTATTTCATTTGCTGCTATGCAACTGTGGAATGAACTGCTGACCCCTCAATCCACACACAACCACACATTCATACTTTACCTTTTTTCTCTGTACACTTCAATCACTTTGTTTACCTCACATCGACGGAATCTTTTAGATGAACCGTTTAACTTCATATGCATGTCTTTGTGCTAGTGAAGGAAGCTGGGGGACCTAAAGCATACTTGCAAGCTCATTACTAAAAGGCCCCAACAAGGTTTTATACCAGGATACTTTCACAGCCCACCATGTGGTGTTGTGCGTGCTGGTTTAAGGTCACATTTTCATCTCTAGGGGGGAACATCAGTCCTGAAAGTACGTTCTAATTCGTTATACTTCATGTGTGCTTTCCCCTAATTTCAAATACAGTTGTTGAGAAACATTTGAAACAAAGAACACACCTTTAATGTTTTAAATTACTTTTTATGCATGTACACCTTACTGTCCAGTTTATTTGAATGTATTTTAATTCAGATGTGTCAAATTAATTTAATTAATTTATTAGTTTCTTTATTTAATTCGTTTATTTTTTGTATATATTTTATTGGACACATAGATTGTCTTATTGTCTTGCTGCTTGTCAATAATAATGGATTGCATTTATATAGTTTTTCGAGACCCTCAAAGCGCTTTACAGTTCCACTACTCATTCACACACTGGTGAAGGCAAGCTACAGTTGTAGCCACAGCAGCCCAGGGGCAGACTGACAGAAGCAAGGCTGCCATATCGCCTTGCTTCTGGGCCATCGGCCCCTCTGGCCATCACCAGCAGGCGGTAGGTGAAGTGTCTTGCCCAAGGACACAACGACAGACAGAGCTGGGGATCAAACCGGCAACCTTCCGGTTACAAGATGAGCTTCCCAACCCCATCAATCACTGTCTGAATGGGGAAAAAAATCCATAATTTCAAAATTACATTATTACAAATGAGGAAAACGAGGCTTAATATATTATATATACTTTTTTCATGAAAGCTTTTTTATGCCACTGGGAAAAAAAGCATAATCCATGAGTAGGAAGAATATAATTTGGGTTTAATAAATCAAAATTTCAAGTTATTTTGTCACTATTTATAGATAGTAATTCGACATTTTGAGATAATAACCGAGATTTTTACTGATGGATGTGTAAAAACAAGAATGACGGGGCAAAGTGAATAACAGGACCTCGGCGTGTCTTTGGCGCCCCCTGGCGGTAGGCTCTAAATTGTGCAGGCAACATGGCGGCCCCCGTAAGGACGTTGTGCTGCTCAGGTGAGACAGAGGTTATCCTCACATATTTCCCTGTGTGTGTGTGTGTGTGTAGTTTCATCGCTGAAGCTGAGTGTGATAGCTGTAATAACCTGCTTTTACCAGGCTCCCTGCCTGTGCGAGTGACCGGCGTCAACGCGGTGATGTTGACGAGCAAAGCTAATGCTAATGCTAACAGTGTGTGTACCTGCTCGTAAACGCCACATATCTAATTAAACAGGCTCGTGTAGGTGACTGTTTGTTTGATGTTGTTTTCAGTGCTGAGGTACTCGCGCAGACAGTTCAGCACAACGTGTGGAGTCCAGGCTGGAGAAAAGTGGCGGAAAGAGTGAGTTCACTGTCATTTAAATAAAGATTTCCGCTGTTTGAATGTGGATTGATCGATTGGATGAAACCTTTAATTAAGACCTTTAGACACCTTCACAGCAGCCTCACAGGCAGGAGTGAATGGTCGTCAGCAGCAGCTTCATTATAACACATAACGTTTGCACTCACAGCGTCACAACAGCATGAAGTGTACGAGGAGAAATGCAGATGTTTCATCTTTTCTTTGTTTTTAAGAACCTGGGATGGAGTCAGGTTAAATGTGTAACTACTGAAAACCATTTAAAAACGAGACTGTGCAGGTTTATTGAAGCGTGTGTTATCTTGCAGACATGGACTTGCTAGAAGCGGCACAGAGTACGGGCCTCTGACAGATCTGCCTGATTGGTCGTTTGCAGGTATTTATATTTTTTTATAGAGAAAAATAAAAATCTGTAAAGCTGTATTGTTTGTGGACCATCTACAGGACATCATTTAAAATGTAAATAAAGGAAAACAGAAGAAGCAGCTACTTTTGTCTGCTGTTTTACTCACAAAGGGTTGGCACAGTGGGTAGCTCTGTGTGTTTCTAAGCAAAAAGACATCGTCCCTGGGTGGGCTCGAACCACCAACCTTTCGGTTAACAGCCGAACGCGCTAACCGATTGCGCCACAGAGACTGTGGGTCATGTACAACTGACTGAGCTAGCTATGCTAATTTATACTGATCTTTGTGAGTTTCATTGTGTTTCTTTCCTTCTTATCCTGATAAATTTTGAATGCATTTTGCCTGAAACTATTTGACAAAGCTGCACCAGCTGATTGCTTTTGTGCCAACTTTGTCTTCTTATATGCACAGATGGACGGCCGGCACCTCCAATGAAAGGCCAGCTGAGGAGGCGGCAAGAGAGAGAAGCTCTATCTGTGAGTGTCACATAAAAACCTCCTTATCGTCTTTAGCACTCCCACTCATCTGTTCATCTCTTTTTCTCCTCAGAGACGTATTGTGATGCTGAACTCGGAGGTGGACCGAGGGATGGAGGCGTGGAGGGAGAAACAGGAGGAGGCCAAAAGAATGGAGGAGCACAAAAAGTCTCTTTTGCTGAAACCCAAAGGGAAACTACTAATGAAGAAGAAATCTCAAAGTTAGAGGCCGACTATCCTAACTCTGATATTCCATGCTGATATTCAGGATGATGGATGTATTTATGATGGGTTTTCGTCTGCTCTGTCATTTGTGTTTTTCTCTACTCATGCAATAAAATGTTTCTTCTTTATACTCTGTCATGCATTCGTGGGTCCTTGTGGTAAAATCTCAGCTCATGTGCATCTGCTTCCACTAGAATGCAGCATTTCTCTTCTGTGAGGACGCGAGCTGGCTCGAACGCCATTTTGTCTGAGGCTGGGCGCAGAGCAGTACTGCTGGGCTGGCAGTAGAAAGGGAGGAGCTGGCACACATAAAGCAGCAGTGATACAGGACCAGAGCGAGGGGTTCACACCGTGGCACGCTGCAGTAACCGTGTTATTAGCTGACAAACCCCTCAGTCCTGAGTGGCTCTGGGAGACCTGCTCCAAACTAAAACACTGATTTGTGTGAGATAAGGTTTAAGAAAAATCCAAGCTATAAAAGCACAAGGTCTGATGATAACAGTAAGCTTTATGGTCAAAGAATCACATTCTTTATTTTTCCTGGGGAATGCACTAAGGAAAAGGAAAATCTGGGGTTTTCATCGGGCCTTCCTGCAAGCCTGGTGCCTGGAAAGACGATTATCCGGCTGCAGGCGAGTTTTTGGCAGGAAGTTTAATCCCATGGAAAGTGATCTTTTTGGTGTTGACTCAAAGTTTTTTAGGTGGATAATGAAGATGCAGAAACACTTAAAAAAGCCAATAAGATGACGGTTGAGTTTCAGCGCTGGTAGATTTGCACTGACCTTAATCTGTTTTAACGTGTGAGACGGCACAAAATCCAACCCTGGCTGTTAAAAGGAGCAGCTGTGCCTTTGTTTAGTCAGCATTAATTCACTGCAACTTTGACTTGTAAACTCAGTATTTATGAAATGAGGTAAGCCCCCCCCCCCCGCCTGTCTTCTCACCCTCCTTTCTTCCCCCTTCCTCACATTTTGCCTCCGTCTCTCTCTCTTTGCCCGGGTCTTGTGCAGACTTCAGCACAGTCCCATGTAATTAGGGCTTCTAGCCGCTGAGTTGCAGATTCTTTTCCGTGGAAGATGGGAAGTTTTTCTCTGAACCTCCCCCCACCTCCTCTGTGTCTTAACATTTTCATACAGCTGACCAAAGGAGCTGACTCTTTGTAGTGTTACAGTGTGGGAGGACGTGGTGCAGACCACAGAGGGACTTAACAGACAAAAAAAAAAGAAGTGTAAGAAATTTCAGCAAGGTGACTCTAAGTTCACACACATCCTCACACCTGGATCATAAAAGACTCCCGACTGCACCGGCAGTGAGAAATGGAGCTCCTCATTCTTTCTCTTGACTCACTGTCTTTTCACATGGATGTCTTTTCTCCTCAACAGCCTCTCCCTCTCGACTCCTCCCAGCCTCCCCCTCCCCTCTTCCTCTCCTCCCTGTGTTGTTTTGGTTTTGTGGAAATGAGAACCAGATGTTGCTTATTGTGCAGAAGTCAGCGATGGATGGATGGAGGGAGGGAGAGAAGGCAAGAGGAGGTTTGGAGGGGGGGTGTTAGGTGAGGTTACAGGGGCTACAGGATAAAGGAAAAGGTGGGCGCTTGAAGGATGAGACAGATGTGGTTATATTTGAGGATTAGCTGACAGACCTCTGTAGCTTCAGCCAGAGACCAGATATGAGGAGGGTAGATACTTCCTGGGGGTGCAAAAGGTTGGAGGGAGGGGGGTTAGTTTGTGGAGGGTCTGATTCAGCAACTTTGTCCCAGAGACCGCTTCCTGACCTGGGTGAAGTGGGGGTGTGGGGCCGTTTTAGTAGCATGTTTGTCAAAATTACACAGTCTGAGTATCCTGAATGTACACGACAGAGAGCTGGCCCCGCAGGCTGCAATTATCCTTGTTTGCTGCTAGTTGGACAGTTAACCACGCGGCTTCCGTGGTATAACTTGTTTGTCCTTCATGCTACAGAAGCATCGGCATAAATAATCTTCAGCGCTTTATGGGAATTGTTGGTGACAAATCTGAGGTTGGGCTGAAGCTGGAGGAGTGAAACATTAAATCAGGACATGTACTTAAAATAAATGACAGCATGTCAGTGTAAAAACAAAACTCATCTGGAATCAAAGAGGGAAAGAAATAGTAAAATTATCAACAGAATACTCGCTTGTTCTTGCCAAAGTGACTACATTCATTCTGTTTTTGAGTTGTGGCTTTGTAGAAATACAGCCAGGTTTACTAAGAGAAAAGGATGCAAGGCTTTCTAATATTGTTACCTGGTAGAGCACAAGTGAAATAAGGTGTGAAAAACATTTTTCAAACCTTTAATCCAAATAATAGATCCCGATTCTATAATTAATTATTAAAATGTTCCTGATATAAGTGATTAAAAAAATTCAGACACCTATATAGAAAAAAATGGTCCCTTTGACCACCTGCTGAAGTTCAAACTGAACATCGAAATGAGGAAGAAAATTGATTTGTGACTTTGAAAGTGTATGATTGTTGGTTCACACACAACCATCTCTTTACAGAGACAAAACATCCAGGGAGCCGCAGGTGAAAGTCGTCAACGCCGAAGAAGAATGACCAGCGTGCTTTGAGCTTACAGGAAGGAAAAGTTACTCAAATAAACACTTGTTACAAACCAAGGTACGCAGAAGAGCATCTCTGAATGCACAGCATGTTGAACCTTGAAGAAGCAGGGCTACAGCAGCAGAACCACACTGCTTCAGCCACGAACAGGAAACGGAGGCTACAGTTTAAACAGACTCATCAAAACTGAACAACAGACAAACAGACAAATGGAATGAAAAGCTCCACCCTGCCTTATATCAACAGTTCAGACTGCTGGTGTTGTAGGGTTGGAGATATTTTCTTGGCACACTTTGGGCCTCCCAATACCAACTGACCATTGTTTAGACACCACCGCCTGCCTGAGTATTGTTGCTGACCATGTCCATCCCTTTATGACCACAATGGACCCATTTTCTGATGGATGCTTCAAACAATTGACCTTTTTATAACCCATAACCAGTCAAACACCTCTTGACTTTAATGGGGTTTAAATAGTTGGCTATTCAACCTTTTAAGACAATTCTGTGAAGATCATTACTTGCTCAGCACACGCCAGTAACGTCCTAGATTTTCTGTGTAATAACATGGTTTTATTTTTTAACTATGCCAACAAGTATACATAAAAAAATGATGCATGTTGACTGAAAACGACGCAGTGCTGTCGTACACTGTTATAGGTGCAAAAATGCAAACAAAGAGTCATTTTAGCCCTCAGCTGGGTGGTTGCTAGGCAACACGCTAACATTGTTTTTTGTAATGTGTAATTTGGCTTTTGCAGACAAAACTGAGACTGTCATGAAGTTAAAATCACAGAATGCATTCATGAGACATAACATAACAACTTTGACATGACACACCATGTCATAACCCTCAAACTGGCTTCTTGAACATGACAATGAGTTCACTGTATTCAAATGACCTGCACAGTCACCAGACCTCAGTCCAGTAGAGCACATTTGGGATATGGAGGAAAGCTTTGATTGCAAATTTTAAATTCCGATCAGTTTATCTGCTTTTCTTTGGCTGGGCACAGATATGGTTTGAGTGAGCGAGTTTCTGTCCACCACTGAAAACCAGCAGAACGAGAAAAAGGAGAGACAAAGAAGTGGTACTGAAGTTTTAGAGTAGAAGTCATAATGTAGGTCACCCAAACAAAGTCCCAGGTTGAATTGCAAGCAGCTGTCCTGGCCACTTCCTGCCTGGCATGGAGAAGGAGTGCTGAGCCCGATGGTTGGTCTTGCCCCGCCCAGCCACACTGTATGAGCTCAGCATTAAAATGGCTGACAGACAGAGACAGAGAGAAAAGGGAGGAGAAAGAAGAATGGAAGCCAACATGGCTGCCAGAGGTTTCATGTGCATCCTTCTCTGTGACCGGACACAACTTTGAGCAGATGCTTGGCAGTCAATTCTGCAGCAGCTCCAAACAGACATCCAAACTGGTTCACAAAACAAAGGGAACAGAGTGAAAGAATGTGCTGCTTGTCACAGTTTGTTTCCTTTATTGCATTTTCAATCCCTGCAACTTACCAGCAACATCTTTCTCATACATTAAACACAACTGTGTCCTCTGAGTGTCTGCCCATCAAGATGGCATCACCTCAAAAACACAACTGATTCCCAGGCTAAAATATAGAGCTGTCTGGGAGCACCACCACAGTTTCCCTAGAACTGCACAGGACATATGCAGTATCATTTAAAAGGAGCACAGGGAGAAGACACTGTTAATCGGACACTCTTTAAAGTAACTGAAGCCACATAACTACTTGCAGTATGCAGTGGTTCTTAACCTGGAGTTTTAGATCCCCACAATAATTCAAAGGAGCTCTGACGAGACTAACAGGAGGAAAAACCAGAAAAATGTCTGCTACACAAAATGTGGCCTTGTTTCACTGTTGTGAATTCTTATTTAATAGGTTTAATTGTGAACTGCTGGTGAGATTTTCTGCTGTAGTGTTTGAAGTTTTGGATTTCTGCTTTTAATTTCCTGATTATTCTACAGTGAGTCCTTGTTTTATTACCCAGTCTCTGTTTACTTTATGGTTGTTTTTGTGATGGGCTTTGCTCTATGTGTTTACTGATGTTTTGGTGTTAGGGTCAGTAACCATAGTCATAATTTCTGTCTCAGTCTGTCTATGGATCAACCCTTTGTTTTCTTTATCATGTGTTATATCTGCGCCTCCTTTGGTTTTTCCCTGTCTTACTTTGAAGGGCTGTTTTCTTTGGTGTCCTGGGTCAGTTTTGCTTCCTGTCTGTCCATCCTGATTGCCTGATTTTTGTTGCTCGTTGCTAACTGTTTTCACCTGTGTTCAATCTTCTGCGCAAATTTCCATTCTCATATTTTTCTTTCATTTGGTCGGTCCTTCCAGTTTAGTTAGTCTTTGTTCTTGCTTTGTCTCCATACCTTGGATTTCCCCCCTCCCCTATGTTTTTGACTTCATTTTGGCCTTTGGTTTACTTTAAGGTTTGTTTTTATCTCCGTAGACTTGGGTTTCAACCATTAAAGCTTACATTTGTTCATGACCTCTGCCACTTGTGTCCTGTGTTTGGGCCCCTCCAATCTACTAATCATAATAAATTAAAGGTTACCATTTATTCTTCAGATCTACCCCCCCCCCCCCCCCCCAACACAACACAATTGACTTTTTTATAACCCATAACCAGTCAAATATCTCTTGACTTTAATAGGGTTTAAATAGTTGGCTATTCAACCTTTTAAGACAATTTTTTGAAGATCATTACTTGCTCAGCACACGCCAGTAACGTCCTAGATTTTCTATGTAATAACTTGGTTTTATTTTTTAACCATGCCAACAAGTGTATATATATAAAAAATGAACAATCCAATTAAAGGAACTTTGTTCCCATGCTACAGTATTGTTTGACCTGTTTGTGGTGTTGACCGCTATGATGCATGTTGACTTAAATGCTTGTTGACTGAAAACGACGCAGTGCTGTCGTACACTGTTATAGGTGCAAAAATGCAAACAAAGAGTCATTTTAGCCCTCAGCTGGGTGGTTGCTCGGCAACTCGCTAACATTGTCTTTTGTAATGTGTAATTTGGCTTTTGCAGACAAAACTGAGACTGTCATGAAGTTAAAATCACAGAATGCATTCATGAGACGTTGTAGTTGCATGAAAGCAAAAAGGAAAAAAGAGGTAATTTTAGCCCACTGGTAGGTAGTTGCTAAACAACATGATGAACTCATAATGTCTGATATAGATAAGGACCTTGAGGGGCCTAGGAGGTACCTGTGTGCCACTTTTAGCAGCTCAACTCTTAATCGTGTAGGAGGAGTTTGCGGACAAAGAAACAAACAGACAGACAGAGCTTTTGTGTTTTATAGCAAGATAAATGAAAAATCAAAATGCAGCTGCTTTCCCGAAGTTAACTTGCTTCTGTTATTGCATCTGTATAAGACACATTAGAAACTTTAGGATAAGTGCACGGGTAACTGAAGCCTAATGTTTTGTCTGCTGGAACAGGAAGCATTCCCACACAGCATCTACAAATCCTTCACTGTTCGAACAGAGCAGCAGCTGGATAAGTCGACAGAGTGCGGGAGAGAAGTCCACTGAGACAAATGGAAAGAGCAGGTGACAGAGAGTTTAGCCAGAGGAGGAGGAAAAAGGTCGAGCAGATGTGCAGAGAAAAAAAGTGGAAACTGAGGGGTTAGTCAGGTTACTTCTGTCAGGTTTACTCCTGAAAGTGAAGCAGAGGGTCTCATTCAGTAACACACAACCTTTGCATGACAACAGGTTAGTTAATGAATTTGAGAAGAGTAGAAACAGAGAACCAGTGTGTGACAAACTACACACACCTCATGATTCAGTTGCTTGTAGATCCACCAATAACAGCGATGACTTAAATACGTTTTTTGTGTATTTTGATCCAGAATTCTGATCCAGTTACAGTTTACAGTGTTGCTTCTGTTCATTGAAATTTGCAGTCATTTATGCAGAGCTCTCTTAAACTCCCACCTCAGGATTTCAATCAAGCTGCGGTTTGAACTTTAATCGGGCCATCGCGACACTTTCATTCTTTCTTTTTTCAGCCATTCTCTTGTTAATATGCCTGTGCTTGGGATTCCTGTGATCACTGACCCAGTTTGGGCAAATATGGCCTCATGTTCGACTCTTTGCAAACAGAGAAGTTTGTGGTTGACTCAGTGACTGCAAGGTGGCCAGGTCCCATGGCTCCATCATGCCTCTACCACTGCGCTGACAGTTGGTATGAGGTGTTTGTGCTGATATAGCATTTTAAAGAGGGTATACTTTCCTTTTACCGCGACTGTAGGTACCACATTTATGCAGAAATGTACTTCACGGTGGGCCACTACTCTGTAACGTCCCTGCTGAATGTGCATTGCTGTCTATCAAACTTTACCCCCACCTCTTTCATTATGCTCTTTTTGTTTAGAGTTTTGTTTACAGAACATTTAACAGATTAAAGACCCAAATTTCCCCTCCTGATATGCTGGCGTGCAAAACTGAGGTTTATAATCACGAGTTTGCATGAAACCTGAGCCCAGAGTGTTGCTGCATAAATGCTGGATGTGTAAATAAACATTGTTTTTTCCCTAACAAGTTTACAACATGCAGTGATTTGTCAGTGTTGTGATGACAGCTTCTTTCTCCAGAAAACAATGACCCCAAAACAGAAGAAATGCAGCTTTAAGAAGCCAACGATAGCTCGCCTTAACAAGGAAGTGGTGCATTACATGGACTATATTGCTCTTTTTACTGTCTTTTGTTTTCCTTAAAAACAACATTAAGCTAGTTATCAAATTACAATCTAAAATAGATAAGGCCTGAACAAAATCTGCATTCATAAAGAACAAAATGCACAAACAGGGCCGCAGATAGAAGTGCTGAAAACTAAAAGTAAAACAGGCGAGGTCAGAGTCGCTTAAATATTCTCCTTAAGTTTGTGGTTAATCCATCATTATTGTTATTTACCATTTGCTGTTGTGTGGATGTGAAGGGTTAAACCAGAGAGGAAAAAAAGGGTAAGGGGGGGAGGAAGAAAGAGCAAAAACAGACCAGAGATACTTGTGGTAAGAAGAGGAGGGGTGGTTCGAGTCTGCAGCCTCATAAAAAGAAAAATTTTGCAGCGGGTGAGGAAATAAGAGGAATTAAGGGACGGGGAGGAGGCTGCTTGCAAAAAAAAATGTTTTTGGAGAGGAACTTGCAAAGGGAATCATATCCCCAAACCTATGAGATAATTTCTGGCCATCCCTTCCCTCTTCTCAGCTGACTTACTCGCTTCTTTTTCTTGTTTTTCTTTCTGTAAAACTGTTTTTATTTGCGTGTTTAATGGCATGTTTTAAGAGAAACGTTACCTTTAAATGTGAACACACACACACACACACACACACACAAAGAGGTGCAGCATCCACACACACGCATGTGCAGGCTGCAGCCGATGTTTCAAGAATACCAGATGCTCGGCTGGAAAGCGTTTCTCTGAAAAATGTGACCGTTCCATCATTTTTTCCAGCTCGTTCCTCGACACATGACTGCCGACTTCGGGTCCAAATCAACCAGCGGTGTAACTGTATCCAGACGGCTCCTCTGCAGCCCTCCAGCAGCTGCACCAGGCTCTCCTGCAGCAGGCTCAAACCTGGTGAAAGCCCTTTATCAATTCAAACGTGACACATGACCTTTGACACATATCTCTCTCTGTCTTTTCTCTTTTTTCCCCATCTTTGTTTTCGTGCCGCTCTGCTTATTAACCCTTTCTCCTCTGAAGGCCCAGCACTGCGCTGTTTTCTCTGCTTCTGAAGGTTGCAGAGAACACTTACTGTAGGTCGAGGTGCTCACGGCTAGAGCTTATATGGATACTTACAACAGATTTTAGATGGTTGTGCACAACGGAAATCAGACAGCTTTTTTCACTTTCTCTAAGGCTGTGCATGAAAACACAGAAACACCGCAGTAAGAGCGTAATCACCTCAGTTCAGTTCTGATGACTGTTTTTGTCCCACACAAGAGAATATAATGAAACGAAACACAAAAAACCCTCCTGAATGGAAAAAAAGGAGGAGAAAACCACAGATGTTGATCTGGAGACAGCAGAAGTTGAAACTGAAGGCAGCAGGAATGATGTAACCCTCCCAAACAACCAGTTTTGTCTATAAGAAAGACAAATTTAGTAGGAGACATGGCAGTGAAATAATATGGCATCAGCTGGCACACATTTTGATTGCTGTTGTCAAACCTTGTTTACTGACGTACCTCTAAAGCCGGTCCAGATGGACAGGATGTCAAACTCCCTTTGCAAAGGGGGCCAAATAGAGTTCAGCTCGATCTTAACTATTGTCTTATAACCTATAAAAACAGAGTGGTCCCCTTTCATTCAGTGTAAAATGTAACTATGAATTTAATCAATGCCATGTTTTTAGAAAAAGAATCGCAATATCAGTAATATGTTACTGAGAGTGTCGCATTGGGCTTACGCTTTGAGTAATGCCCTTTTTTTTTTTAACCAACCAATAGTAAAATAAATAAATGTTATTCAGTAAAAAACAATAAAAAACACAAGGTTCCATTTTCTGTCATTTAAGAGTTTATTTAGTTTACTTTGGTATATTATGGCAGGTCATGCGTCTCTTTGTCAGTTAAATATTCAGTATTTTCACGTTTTCCAAAGCCTTCCCGTGGGCTTGATTATACTGTGGGTGAAGCATTTTCTAGCACTGTGGTCATATGTTTGACACACCTGACTTCACCAAGCCCACCTGGTGATGCTCAGATGTGGACTTACCATCAGTGATCACATTCAGCTACCACTAAATGAAGCAGATCTCATTCATCTGGTGTGACAAGCCAACAATGTCTCTTGTTTAACTGCACTGTAGGCCTGAAATTTCAACCTCTGACGCTGATCATTTACATCTTTTCATTCATAATTTTCACCAGATACTTAAACTGTAAACTAGCATCTGCTGAGCTTATTAGTTTAACCGTACTGTTTGATAACAATTTCATCTCTTTAATGCAACAGATCATTTTTTGTCATTAACTTCCTTTATTTATATTTTGACCGTTTCTGCTACTAAATCACATCTCTGACTAACTTCACAGCTCAGATGTCTTCAGATCCACTCAGTGCTTCAGTTTTTGACCCTACTTTACCTACAAAAGTGTCCTCTGGGTTACATTTACCTTTTACTCGAATGGCTAGTAGCTACACACTTGGCATTTACTGTAAACTTTCGTTTTTCCGGTATCACCATTAAGACTGTGTATAAGTGTGGCGTGCAGAATGGGGAAATGTAGAAAAGAGTTTAATTCCACTCGATCCGATGAAATATAAACGTGAACAGGCAGGAAAAAAAGTATTTGTTCAATTTTATTGATAAAATCATCATTATAAATATAATTACCATTATCATTGTTATGAATTAAATCAATTTATCTTTAGATTTGACTGGTGTAAAAAAAAAAAAAAAAAAATCAAGCACCATTCGCATTAATAAATAGAGTTGCTTGTGCCAACATCTGGGTTATTTTGGGTATTACAATAAAAAAATATCCCATATCTCACATTCACCCCCCTGATCTGAACTAATTCTTCTCACACTGGATGTAAACTGGGATTCATTTCCATCATTGTCACGTTATGCCTCTGTCCAGCAGGACTCCAAATGACAATGCGCAAAAACAAAGAAAACCAAAAGTATTCAAACTTTTCCAAGAGAACAATAATAACAATAATCATACTTATAATAACAAGAATTTCCATGAAAACAATCATAATTAAAAATTGCACCATGTTGTAGCTCTGCTCGTATTTAACATTACTGTACTTCAAAAAAAAAAAAAAAAAGAGATAAAGCATCACATTTAAAAACATAATCTTTACCATCTGACTGCTTGCACTGAGTTTGGTTTGCAAGTTTGAGTGTAAGACAAAATCCTTCGTGTTCATGTTTCGGTTTTTAGACTCGGTGTGAAGCCTGAATTACAAACCCACGTGTGTGCATGTTTAAGCCTGCATCAATCAAAGCTAACACTGTGCACAAGAAATGTGCTTTTACATAGAGAGCCACTACATACAGTTACAGGGAGTATCGACTGCATCAAGTACCTTTCATTAACAAATAGGAACATTCACCCCCATAAACACCAATTTTAGATTTAAAAAAGCTCAGTTATTGTAAACGTTGCAAAACAGAATTAGTACTTTGTGTCATTTGTGTTAGAAAATATTGAAATCTTGGATTTATTCTCAGTGCTGTGGATGCTTTAAATCACTATTATGTACTGAGGTCATAGTTCCCTTGTAGCCTTGTTATTGGTTAAAAAAGAAAAGAAAAAACGAAACACTGATTTAAGAGGAAAATGTCATGTTGAAACTTTAAATCTCCCCCCTCAAAGTCCCAACACTGTTACCAGAGACAAATTTCTTGGTAAAAGTCAAACAGAAACACAGTTTTCAGAATTATAAGTGAGTCAGACAGCAGTTCAGGTGGAGTCGTCCAGTTAAGGGTAAGGATGGGATGAGATGGGGGACAGAGGGGAGAGGTGGGAGGTTAAGCTGCTGATGAGGATGAGTCTTTGTATATCTCCCTCCTCTGTGTGAGACTGCGGGTATTTTCTTAATCTCTCAACACACAACAGTACACGTAAATAGTTAACATACAAATATACATTTTCCTGATTTCAGTTTCAAGGGCCTTTATTGTTTTGTTTTCCCCTTTTTATGGCACTTACAAACCACCCAAAAAAACTTTAAAAAATGTCCCCCTCCTGTCTCTCATTTCTTCAGGTTTTTCTCCAGTTTCTCTCTTCTTCTTCTTCCTCTCGATTTCCATCCTCGCTCGGCCCTCGCTCCGTCTCTTTCTGTCCCTCTGCGGCAGTCTGTCAGCTACCTGCTGCTCTGTCTACACCTTGTCCAGCAGGGATCTCTTGCAGTAGAGGAGGCGTCGGGGCGTGCCGTACTTCCTGAAGAACAAAAGCGCTCCCAGGGTGATCACAACCAGCACCAGAAGGAGGACGGGGATCACCACGGCCAGGGGATTGGCCCAGCTCTCCGAATCCGACTCTTTGCGACCCTTCTTGGGGTCCTCGTTCTCGCAGCCCATCCAGTCTTTGAGCACGGACTTGGGGTAGCCGGACTCCACCTTCAAGTACTGGTTGTTAAACTTCCAGTACTTGTTGGCTTTGTAGAAATAGGTGTAAGCTGTGGAAACAGGGTCCGAAATGGTCACAGAAATTCTTTAAGTGTCAACAATGGAGCTGCAATCTAATAATTTTCATTCTTAAACTAATTCTGAGACTATTGTTGTTTCAGAAATCTAACCAGTGCATCTGAGATCTCAAAAAGAAAGCAGCAAATTAAAAACCCTTACATCCATCTTCACTCATGATGGTTGCTTTGACGTTATCTGGTGCACCGGTCCACTTGCTGATGGGCTTCGGGTAATCTTTGTCCACTCTGCGAGTCTTCTCGTTGAAACGGTAATATCTGCAAATGACGGAAACATTAAAGACAAGAAATAAACGGCCTCGGGTGGGCACCTCGAGCAACAGAGGCAGAGCAGAGGACTCAAACTCAAAATCATATTATAGGCAGTAGTCCTACATCGGGCTTTAAAGGGTTGCTCCATCTCTTTACAAGTGGGATTTTTAAAAAAAATATGGCCTCAAGACGTGCAGATTGGTGGCCAATTAAAGGAAAAACTTGAGCCCTCGAGGCAATGACGAAACATGTGTGGTTCTTCCAGGATTTCAAAAGCCCCGTCCACGAGGCATGAATGATCACTCACTGGTTTGAGCGAAAATATGACAGTGCTGTGAATCATATGTTAAGCATCTCGACCCAGTTAAACATGTGTGGAAGATTTTGGACTGGCATATAAAAACAGTGCTCACCATCAAACACAGGGAGTATCTTTAGAGAGGACTGTGCTCCATCCCTGCAGCAGAGTTCAGGGACTCAGAGGTCAACGCTTTGCTGTTCACACAGACGTCAGCGGCCCAACACATTACTGAGACGCTTCATGGTGACTTTTCCCCCCCTTTAATTAGCAAACTGTTTGTATTCTATCATAAAACCAATGTTAGGTCTGGAATTTGATCTTTTAAGATGTCTCGGAGCTTTGATGCAAGTCAGCCCTCACATATTTCCTCTATGTTGTTATTAAAAAACAAAACCTACTGTTACTGCTGGGGTAAAAATCAATTCTCATGCCCATCTGCAACTGTGTGTATGTTAGACAGCATGAGAGTAGCAGTGCTTATTTTTAACAAGTTCACAGATGAGCTCGCAAAGTGTTTATGCCCACAATCCTTTAACTTACATGTTTGAAACATGTTACATGTTCAACATAGATCCTTTAACTGGAATACATGTAAGTGTGTTACAAAAGCACAAGGTAAAACGTTAAATTTTACTGAAGCTGGTTAAATTACACTTCCTTGATAGCTATACATTAAGGTATATTTTCCTTAATGATTGATTATTTTAATAAATAAAACTTTGATTTGACATATTTCTGTTGGATTTTACTTAAAGTGATTCATGTTTATGAAAGCAAATCATTTTTTTAAGTGTACAAATACTGTTTTATGGGGCTTCACAGTAAAACCCATTTCATGAGGATATAACAAGAATTAAAAGTATAAAACGATTTTTTAAATCAATCTAACACCTAACATTACATGCAGATTTGAAAAGAGGTTTGGTATGATATAAAAAGTTACAAATACCTTAACAGATAAGGTTGCATATATTGTGAGAAAGGTTTCTTCTCATTTAGGAAACAAAATAAAACAAATGGGGAATAAAAAGGAAAACTCACTGAGAGTCTTTGAAGAAGTACGTCTGTCCTGTTGGCGTGTAGAAGAGAGCGGCGTCGATCTTATCTTCGGGCACACCGGCTCCCAGTTCCCTCAGGCTCTTTGGAGAGTCCTTGTCCATGGTGGACTCACTGAAAACCCAGTATCTGCTACCTGGAAGTTAAAAAGAACAAAGATTGAAAACAGACCATTTCGGTCAGATTAGAGTGTAGAACACATGCAACAGCTGCAGCGATGCAGTCATCATAAATCTGATTCTTCACTGATCCCATATGGAACCTACCCTTGAAGAAGACAAATTTTCCATCATCTCTCTCGTAAGCGGCATTGATGTTTGATGGTAGGCCTTTCCAGAAGTGGCTTATGAGCATCGGGTAGCCAGGCAGCACCTTGTGGTTGCGCAGACGCCAAAACCACTTGTCCTGAAAAGATACACGGGAACCGATCGACCCATTAAACAACCAAATCATTAATAATTAAAACTTCTGAGATTACCCAAATGTACCACTGAATGACATAAGAAATGTAGTTATGCCCTTTTGCACATCTTCTACAGAGAAAATAACAAAGATTTACAGTTTAAAGTAAACTTTCAATCAAATATATTTAATCTCCGTAATATTCTGGATATTATAATTGAGCTATTTGTATATATAAGAGCTATTTCTTATATTGTGTAACTTTGTGATGTAGTGTATTATTTCATTTAGTTTACATAGTTACTATTATTACATTTTGTAACCTTAGGGATAAATAAAATATTCTAATTCCGATTCCTCTACAAGCTGTAGTCAAGATTCCCAATATTTCTAGCATCGATTAAAACGTTGATTTTTCAGAGTTAGCCCTGATTGTGCATTTTTATCTGCTGGGTTATGTTATTGAAAACACAGCACTCTCCCAACTCAAAGAAACCGTCTTTTGTACCTTAAATACAAACTTTTCCCCTCTGAGGACAGCGATGGTGTCAAAGTGTCCATCACAGACGTCAGGGCCGTGGTCTGGCTTGTCGGGATTGGAGGGTTTAGTGGGACGAGGAGGAGGAGGAGGAGCCCCAGACTTTGATCCTATGATCAGAGAGAGAAGTGAAACATGCTTAATTTGCAGGACCGCAAAAAAAAATTAAATCTATTTTTAATTATGCTTAGAACTTCTTTTTGCTTTGCTACATATTGCAGTATTTAAAATGATGATTTATTGCACTTACTCAATATTCGTCTTAAATTTAACTAAAAAAAGAACAATGCTGACACAGTGAAAGAAGGTTTTGTTATTTAGACATATTTTTTCAAGGACATTGTTTTAATTGTTAGGTTTTACTTGTTAGCGTCGTATTGTGTAGATAATTCAGGGGGAGAGCCACGCAGTCTCGTAATCTTTGAGTTCAGGTGTTGCCAGTCCCATCGGCACAGGTGTATACAAACAGCCATATAGTCTACTTTACAAATTTTTATAAATGAATGGGTTTTTCTAAAGAGCTCAATGAATTTGAGAATGGTGCTGTAGCAGGATGCTACTTTTACAACAAGTTAGTTTGTGAAGTTTCTTCACTCCTAGATATTCCACCATCAGCTGTAAGTGGTTTTATTGCAAAGTGGAAGTTTCATGAATCACAGCAATGAATCCATAAAGTGGAAGACCACATGAAGTCACAGAACGGGCTCAGTGAAAAACACCCTGCAGACTCCATAAGTGCAGAGTTCAGGGCTCCTCTGGCATTAACATCAGCACACCAACTGTGCACTGGGAGCTTCATGGCATGATTTTTCCATGGTTCAGCAGCTCCCGTAGGTGCAACGTGTAGGCGGCCCAATTATTTGTCCATAAAGGGTAGTTTATGGATTAAGCTTGCTAGCATTAGCTAATTAAGAAGAACTCTAACTTTACATATAAATATGGTACCTTTTGCCTCTAAAAGCAGATTTTAAAAACTCCAGTTTACAAAACAGACAAGTGATGTCAAGATAACTGTTTACTTTTTACTTATAGGCCATGGGACCAATGGGGTTTCTTTGTAAAAAAGTGACCCAGTAGCCTCAAAGAGGGGAGTCTCATAAAGTATTAGTGTCACCAAAAAAGTTGGTTCATTAATAAATAAAGGGCAGGGATAGCTCAGTAGGTAAAGTGGTCGCCCCATGATCGGAAGGTCGGCGGTTCGAATCCACTTAACGGCTACCCTGAGGTACCCCTGAGCAAGGTACCGTCCCTACACACTGCTCCCTGGGCGCCTGCTTAGTGGGCTGCCCACTGCTTCACTGAGTGAATGGGTCAAATGCAGAGAAAAACAAGTAATTTCCCCATGGGGATCAATAAAGTATCCATTATTATTATTATTATTATTATTAAATAAATGCCTGCTTCTTCTACTAAACCAACGCACCATAAATTGCCTGGATTCCTCTGCGGTCATCATCAGGGAGCTGGAAGTTTTCGGTGTCAAACCATTGATAGAAGGGGGCCATGATGGCAGCGGGGTCGTTGGAGTGCTCTAGACCCAGAGCGTGACCAAGCTCGTGGACAGCGACCAGGAAAACATCGTTACCTTCAAAGAGAAGATCAGAAAGTTGCCGAAAGCTCTGTTCAAAGTCCTGAAACTATCGTTTTCATGATTTCAAACAATCTGCAATACACAAAGTTTGTCTTGTCCTCTTCTTCTCAACCTTTCACCCACTTCTCTTCTTTCTCTTACCTCCCTGATCGACTGTCCCAGTGGTCCAAGGTTCAGCAAGGTCAAAGTGCGTGTCCCCACCAATGGCTGGACCGGGGAAGTAAGCGTGAGCTAGGAAACCGCCCTCGCCGTCAAACGGTGTGCTGTCGCCGTGGAATCCCTCTGCAAAGGAGAGCATGATGTCTGCGTACTTATCAGGTGAGCCTCTGATCTGACTGAAGGGGATCTCTCTGAAGGTGAGCGGGATGGCGCTCTCCCACACCTTGAAGGCCTTTCGAATGGCGTCGAACGTGGCGCGTTGGCCCACTTTAGGGGTATAGTTCTCTATGCTGGAGAAGCAAAGAGAAATGAATCAGCTTACATCAATAATAACAATTTGTGATTAGCATTAGTCACTGTGTTTTCTTGAGCTAGAACCCAGTACACTTCATATTTCCAGAATAAATCAGATTCTATATGCAAGTTGTAAAGTAAAACCAGATCACTGAATAGTGTGGTGAATTCTGACCTGAAGGTCACCTCAGACTTGTCCCACTTCAGACCCTGCACAGCATATCTCTTTCTCCTCAGGTTGCTCTTCAGCACTGGTCCAAACTTGTCAGGAACGCCACATCGCGGCCGTTTCATCGCCCTGGAAACACAAAGGTAACACTTTCAGTTTTAATCCAGAAAGTATGTGGACTCCTCTGAAGAACTTGTGGTTATTAAGTCTTTAATAATGGCAGTTTTAGCTTCTCACACAGCCGCTTCTATCCAAAAGTGTATAAAGAATGTGACAGTCCGCTATTCACCTGTAATAATCTGAGGCCAAGCTGTTATCTTTAATGTAAACCAGGACTCACTCTATTGTGTTGGTGTCTATGGAGCCAGTGACGGTCAGTCCGTAAAAACTCTGCATGGCGGATATCGCTTTACTGATGGTGTCTGGTGAGCGGATGGCCTGGGCTCTCACATCACCTGGAGGCAGGTAGCCATACTGCTGCAGCCAAGCCTGATGGAGAGACAGAGAGAAATAAATGTTGAATAAGACCTTTAATGCACAAATCATTTTCTGACTAGCTGGACTAAGCTAAACACTGATGCTTTACTGAAAAGAAGAACTGTCTTGTATGTATTTAGTTTTAGAAATTCAGTACTATTAACATGAGCATTTTCATTCAAAGTGGTGTAATTTTGTCATCAAGAAACACGTAACGTTTAGGTACAAATGAGACATGTCAGTTATGGAAGTTGCCCATAGTTTGCATGGAAGATATTAATTGGCAGACAACTGTAAAAAGTGTAAACTGGAAACAAAGACAATAAAAGTTGTATCTTTTCAGTGGTAAAATACTGGTACTGGTTGGCAAGTAGTTGGCAAGTGTTTGCAGACAACTCAGCAAATGTGGCAGTCACACCCAGCGACATCTAGCAACTATTCCTGAACTACGGAGGGAAAACACGTTTCCCTCGTGACCACGTGTTGCTGTGGGGGTTGGCGACTGCTAGTTTTTTGGCCTAAGTGACAGACACCTTGATTGGTAATTTACTTTGTGATTTTTGAGTCACACAAATGCATGTTTTTCAAATTTTTTGATGAAATAAGTAACTGAAACATAAAGAAAACACAAATTGTAAAACAGACAATAAGATGGATTAACATATTTCTATAATGTAAGAAAGTTTGTGGGCACGCTGCTTTAGAAACACCAAAACATCCTTTATTACTGCAGTATTTTCATCTATGAAGAAAAGTCACACTCCCACTACGCGTAAACCTTAGAAATCTACTGATGCGTGAGTGTAGAGTAAGTGAGGAGTGTGCTCGAATAGGCATGCTCACAAAAAGGAAAACTTCAAGCTTGTAAAAAATTTTTATTTATTTGCTAAAATAATATTGTTGCTATAGGAGACTTTTATTTTCTATTGGGCATATAATTGCTGTTGAAATCTGTTTTACTTTCTCTCTGAGTTAATCAGACGGGCCAAAAACAACAGTAAAACCACCTGAAAACATCAAAAAACATCTTAGTCAACAGAAAAGAAGGGACTGGCCTCCCGTATGAGCCTGTGGGTGTTTGTCTACTTCAAGTCAATTTTCAGAGCTTGTTTGGACCTGCTTCTCTTAGTTCAGCTGTACATCACACATTATATGGCAGATAATGGGTGTGTGTGGGTGTATGAGTGGGTTTTTGTGTGCCATGCTGTCTTGCTTAACCTCCCTCTTCAGCAGCCAACACACGCTGAGGTAACTCAGCATGCTAAATTTATTGTCTTTTCTTCATGTGACTGTGACATTACCCAGTTTATGGTTTCTTTAAAGCTAACATCAAACCCTCAAATGTCCCCTTGATTTCTGCTGGACTTGTAACGGGAAACTTTGTTGTGGGGTCATAAGGAGGCATGAGAGAGGAATTGAAAGCCAAATAAAACACTGATGTCATCTTTGTCACAATGACCCATAACTCTGTCTAGACGATCGCTGCCAAATACAGCTGTCACGAGGCTGGAAAAAAAACACCTTCAGGAACATTTGGGCTCCTCAAAGCTTTAACTTTAAGATCCCTTTGCCACTGTCTGTGTCTATTGTCCTCCTCGCTGTCTGCCTATCTGTGCTCTTGCCAACCGAAACCACCACTGTTTATCTTTACACACTAAAGGTCGGTCTTTTCTTTCCACTGCTGGTGGTCAAAAACTGGGCCACTGTAATGGAGAAGTTTGACAATGGGGGAAAGGGGAGAAAAGTCAGATGACACCTTCGATGGCACTCCTACTTGCGAGGAGATAAAAAAATCAAAGAGCTAATAGGTAGTAGCTGACAGTAAGTAGTTGTTTACCCATTTGTAGATAGAAGCTAAACTAAATAAAAAGCTGAGCTGAGCAACCTTTACACTGGTTTAAGGTACTTCTTGAACGCTGCCTTGAATTTAGATGTAAATGAATGTTAATAAATTAACATGGTACATAGGTTGCCTGCTCAACCAGGTGAGCTAAAGGTTCACAGCCATGTATAACACACACGATATGGTAGACAGTGGGTGTGTTTGTTTTTATGAGTAGGTTTGTGCCACAAAAGATAGATGTATTAATCCTTTTATGGCAGTAATCTGTGCTTCTTGCTTTCTAAAATCTCTGCATGACACGGAAACAGCGTCAACATCCGTCCGTCCACATTTTAGTCTATGCCATCATGGACCACAAACTATTTTGATCAGGGAAATGAGGTCAAGGTTTTAACCATGTTTGGCTATAAATAGACAGCCTAATATGCATAATTTGAGTCAACATATAAAGGTCAAAATGTCTAACAAATGGTTGAAACAGCTAGCTAAACAAATAGCTAAATTGTTAGCCAATACAGAAAGTGCTAAAACTGCTCTCAAGTACCCTGGCGCATTTAAAACTGTATGGTTAAATAAATAAAAATGCTAATAAACATACTTGACCTTATGAATAAAAAATGAATTTTAACTAAAAATAAATTGCAATTGCAAGCTAAAAATATGACAATAGAAAACAAAATCGCTAACAAGGATAAACGGTTGAAATAGCTAGCTAAAAAAAATCTGGATAAGCAGTTTAAAGTTGTCACTATACTTGGCGGATGTTGTTTTATCACTATGTTCTGTTAATACTGTGATGACAGCAAACATCACAGCTGGTGTTGATAAAAGGTTCTTAAGTCAGTTTCGTGACATTTTAAAAAGGCTGTAGCTTTACATTTGACTATCAGATACTGGAGTTGTAGCTAACTCATCATCTCCTGACTCCCTTGTTGAAGCTAAATGCATCTTCAAGTGTGTGTTTCCAATTATGTATGTGCACACACAGAGTTAAAACAAATTTTTATCCCCACCACAAATTAAGCCAGTGGAATTACCCCAAATTCTTTCGTTAGCGTCATCTAAACCTCAGATATCTCTCTTGTTCCACCATATGTCCTGGTTTTCTCTTCAAGCCTGCCTCCAGCAAGTGAAGGGCAAACCATGGATGGAAAAGGAGCAACTGGGCAACAACTGGGCCATCCACAGCCTGTGCACACACAGCTACTGTTAGTCATGTGGTGGGCAGAGAGGCCAGAGAACAAGGTTCACTTATGTTAACCCGCAGAGCGACGACTTATCCCCCTTCTCCCTATCTTTGCATATTCAGTCGGATTATTTAAACATCTAGTAAATGTATTTTATCCTCTGACTCTCTAACACTAACCAACCAAATTTACTTTCTCTGCCTCTCCACTAAATACGACTAGTGTGCCCTGTGGCTCCAGTGCGGTGAAGCGTCTGCTTCTATAAAAACACTCTCTGCTCCACTGCATGAAAGTCTCTCCCACACTGTGAGGACCTCCACTTCTCTCCTCTAGTCCCAAACTACTCCACACACCGCCACCACCTCCGGTCGGAGCGCCAGGTATCCCAGCATGTACCTCGCCTCTGTGGAACTCCCTTACAGCCACCATCAAAGCTTCTATTTATTAAGATTTGTACATGGCTGGTATTGTTGACCTGTGGGTAGCCAATTACCTGGCTACACAGCCATGTGTGGTCAAAGTACTGCTGCTGGTGGTTGGTAAACACACCTTTGAGCCCGTGTAGTGACGTGTGGTCTGAACATATAATGCACAGAAACACAACTGATGCAACGTAGTGGAAAAGTTGGCAAAGCTGCACGATGTAGCTCCACTCTGTCGCTTTATCGATAATTAATCATAGATTGATTCAGTTGCCTAAAATGCAGTTCTTCCAGCTCCCATGGTGTTTTTGCTCTTCTTCTGTGTCATTTACATATCTGCTGGGCTTAGACTGATGAGGAAAACATTTCACTTTGGGGTCTGGCAGAACTGACGTGACATTTTTCACTATTTTTTTTCTCCATTAAAGAGAGAGGACAAAGTATCCCAACAAATATGGTTGTGATAAGAAGCCAAATACTGAACCGTAGACAGATGGATGTTGATGTTGTTTCTCAGTACAACAGATCAACGGGTCAGACTGTTTCTTAAAAAGAGAAAAATGCAGATCAAATGATGGCAAAGTAGGAATTAAATGCATTTGTCGTCGTTTTTAAACAACTAGAAATAATGGGGTTAGTACACAGGCAAGTAAATAAAATCAAGAACACGTTTAAGGCGCTTAGGAGTTTGTTTATCTGAAATGATTTAATGGTACAATTAGCTCAGTAAGTCTAGGCCCAAAAAAGTGAAGGTATCAGTTTGACTCATTATTCTTAATTTTTTAAAAGAAAACTTTTCCTATTTTCTATATTCCAAGTGTCCAGGTGAACTATTTTTCAACCATTACTAGATTATGACTTGGTTATTCAGCACTGAAATGTTTGCTGGGGCATTGGTGGCGTCTGGTCACAGAAGAGTTGAAGAAAAACGCAGAAAGAACAAACTGCAACATTTAAGTTTGAATCTGGATCATTGGCTTTGGCAGATGTTCTCTCTATGATATCCTGTAATTCCAACAATCTGCAGATTAAAGATAGAATTAAAATGCTCAGCAGCAGTTTTACCCTTCACTGTAAATTAGATGGCAACGTATTAAGCTCGAAGCAAGTCCCTGAAATTGAGGAAACATACTTTTAAAGCTCATAGCTGCTTTTTCTTCTTCAAAAACTCTCGAGTGCTGTTGGGAGTGTGTTTTTGATCGTTATCCTGCTGGAATATTCTTTTTCTGCCAAGCTTGTGGAGCCTGGCAGTCACCTTTTGCACTCATGCAGCCCCGTATCCCAGCACCTTAAACTCCCTGCTCTTTATATGCACATTTCCGTATAAACAGTTTTGGCACCAACTAAAGAAGTTTTTGCTTTGATCATTGTTAAAATCAGGCTTCATTTCCTCACGTCATAAAATACACTTTTGTTCATCGAAAGGCCAGAAGTACCAGAAAAATGTCCAGACTTCTGTGAACCAAGGTATTACAGACTCATTGCCTGGACTTTCTGCAGATCAATCGGGCTTCCAGACGCCCATTTTAAAGCAGAAAAAACCCCTGATTGTGAGGACGGAGTTATCTTGGCGTCATCTTCTCAAAGGAGACTATTCATCGGGCTTCTTTTCACAATCTTTAGAAAAGTCTCACAGTTTTGTACCCAAAAGCATGCAAGGTTATTTTTCTGGGATGCAGCACACAGAGATGGACCTATGTGATATCCTTTGCAATGCCTGAGCTGTCACAGCAACTCATCCCATTCCCTTTCCATTGGAAACATCTGTGCTGAGACAGGATGCTCTTATCTTTCAGAGCTCAAACTGCAAATACTGGCACTGTGGCTATCGCCTGGTCACCACTGCTGCTTTTTTTGTTGGTCAGAAATCTTTATATTTTCCCGCTTTTTTGAAGCCAAAAATCAGATTTTTTTTTTGTCATTTCTTTGTAAAGTCTTCCCCACATGGAGCCAAAATGCTGCCACGCAGACACAGCGGCACACTGAAACTCAAAGGTGCGGTAAGTTTTGCTTCTGTGATCACAGATTCTCTTACTCATTCTACTTTTAGGCCTATATTCTTCAATTTAAATACCATTACTGACAACAGGAACTTTTCCACTTATCAACACAAGATCTCTATTATGTCTGAACGTAGAGTTGCCCATCACAGGCCATGTGGGTGCACTCTCATGAGACTGGAGGTGCGCACACATACGTAAAGCCAACCACAACTTCCTCAAGATGTCATGAACTAGAGTTAAGAAAAAAATTCCAGGAGAATTTATAGTTCTTGAAGTCAAAAACAAAGCGATGAAGACACTTCCTCTTCAGAGGAAGAAGCATCATATGGGATTTTTTTTTCTATTTGTGCAATAAAAAATAGACAACAATAACAAGAAGGACAATGGTGTGAGTTTCACGGACATATTTATATTATAAACGATGCTAAATCACGCTCTTCTGTCCACTGCACTGCTGCTAAAACACTAAACGCTGCCTCTTTGACTTTTTTTGATGAAGACAAATTTTTCCTGTCTTTAAAATCTCAGCAGGAATGAGCGAAGAAAACAGACTGACCAGAGCAATGAGGGCAGCAGAAGATGATTTAAAGTGCAGAGTTACTTACATTAAAGAGGGAAAGGTAAAAGCATTAAGGACAGAGAGTGGGCACAGACACAGAGAGTGAGAGGTTAGGAGTATGGTTGAATTTAAAGTTGAGGGACTGAGTCAGTTGTTCCTCTCGCCGTGTGCCAACGGAAAAAACTGAGAATTCTGCTCATGAGCGGCTGAACCTCTCATTGCTTCAATTCTTGGCGTCTCTGACCCAGTTAGCACTCACACCAGCGCCGTGCAAAGTTTTGTCTGCTTTCATGTGTCTTCCTGGTCAAACAGGTCATAAAATGCACTCACCGGAGGTTTTGGTTATGGTGAAACACTATTATACTGATGCCCGACAGCTTTATAGAAATATTTACTGAACTGTCTCTACACTCTGCACCACAGCACAGTTCTACTAAAGTTCTCTTTCTTATTTTCAGAGGGAACATATTAGACTGTTTATTGGATTTTTGTTACAACTGTAGTTAATATTTGCACTGTGTGGACAAAAGTATTGGGAGACACCTCTGAATCTTTACATTCAGGTGTATTAAATCAAACATCTAGCCACACAGTCTGCTTTTGCAATAATCTGTGGAAGAATGAATTGTTCTGAGTCCGAGTGTGGCGTTGTAACGGGACGCCACCTTTGCAACAAGTCAGCTTTTGAAACTTCTTCTCTCCAAGATATTCAACAGAGGCTGATTATCAATGAATTATTGCAAAGTGGAAGCATTTAGGAACCACAACAACTCACAGTGCGTAAAAGTCACAGGCACTCTGCTTACTCAGTAACTGCAGAGCTCCAAAGCTCCTCTGGCATTAACATCAGCACCTAGACTGTGCACCAGGAGCTTCATGGCCGAAGCTGCAGCTCCTGCAGGTGTAACGTGTAGGTGTTTAATTTAATGTAAAAATAAAGGTTTTGTTCCAAAGCATTCGTAAAATGGCTGTTTAAAAATCGTTAATATGTCAAATAGTACTGCACATCTGGCCTTGAATCAGCTGTACACCTGAGACCAAAACCAGTAAGAGTGCAGTTTCAAACTGCATCTATTTTAAGTTAAAAATAGCTTAAATTGCTAGGATCATAAGACATGCGTCTCCAGATGGCAACAGGAAATCTCCAGATTTTTTTTTTTTTAAAGTCAAGAATCCTGTTTAAGAGTCTGTTGTTTTCATTGCTGCCCACTTCCTCTGCTCACGGCGTCTAACTAAGCATTTTATTTAAGTCAAGAATCCATAGAGAAGGCAGAAAAAAGGGGGAGAATGAAAACAGATGGTGGAAGGAAAACTGGGTACTTCAGAAGAAGTGATTTAATTTTCAGAGCATAGGGGGAAGTCTTACTTCTCTGTTAGCCGGGCTTCTCTTTTCACTCAGCTTGGATAAATTGGGATTAGTTTGTCAGAGCGACGTTAACAAGTTGAGCAACACTGATAAACCACAAAATTCCCGTAAACTCAGTATGAGTTACTCCGCCCACCCTCCCCAAAAAAAGGATCTTCAGCCACTTCAAGTAAACACTGATGTCACTCACTTGTTATTTTGTCTTTTGCATCTCATATCTTTCCAGCAGCAGTTTATTCTACTTTCTCCACACAGATGAGTCTCCTGTTTGATCACAGGTTTCATATACAGATCTTAGGTGATGTAATCCTCAACCTATAATTAAAACTTATCCTTCTTCTCCATCAGGGCTGACTGTTGTGTCTGACAGTAAAACTGTGTGCACAGCCTCCATCGCCAGACGTGACAGCCGCAATTCACCCGATCGTGTTTCTTTTTGCACTGAGGGTTATTGATACATCGCTACGTTGGTGTTTTCTAGCTGTGAGAGGCGACGCTGAAGTACACAGCCGTGTTTTCTCACTTTGTTTACAGACATTCATCACCGTGTTCGCCACGGGACAGCAGCCTGCGGCGTCCTATAAACTGTCTGACTTTGAGTTATCCACCTTGTCTGGCTTGACTCACACGCCAGCAACTTGTGGTCAGTGACTAAGGTCCTCCTTCGTGCTTCTCGTCTCCGCACAGAGCTGCAAAACACTCTCGTAAATTGAAATTACTTCTTTTGCACAATTGGGATGACTCAAATTTCACATTAAAATCTTTAAATGGTGCATCCTGTCCGTTATAGGAAGTGGATGGTAGACTGCAGCGTGCCTGAATGTCACGGGACATTGCACCATAAATGGTCACATAAATGTACTTTTGACCGATGATGTTATGGTAAACTGGAACTTTTAGTAGGTATGTTGTGCATAAATGGACTGAGACTACAACCACCCACGGTGCTTGAACTCAATTATTTTGGAGATCCGATGGCAGAATAAGTTCTTCAGAAGAAAGCTGCACTCTTCCTTAGTATTTCCAGGCTGCTGACACCTCTGTGCATCATGTCCGGCCTCACCAGCTTCCCATCTGTGCTGCCTGTGCAGGCAAATGAAAACCATTAACCCCCTCCCCCTTAGTACCACCACAGTACCCCCCCCCCCCCTTTTTTTTTTTTTCTCAGAACAAAGCAGCTCAGCTGAGATTTCCACACTGTACACAGCCACTGCACGGCTGGGTCTCTGCCACTTACTGCTGAAAACTTTTGACTCATGGCTTCTTTCCCCCTGGATGGAAAAATAAAGGTTGGGAAGTTCTTGGAAAAAAATGTCAGGCTGTTTGAAGAGGAGAAAATAAACATGAACTGTGGCGGCTTTTAGTGGAAAAAAAACAACTAAAAATTATGAAGTTATAGGGAGTAAAGGTCATTGGAGTGTCACAGTAATAGATTACTATACAGTTATTAGTAATACGTGCTTTAAGTACATGGAAACCTCAACTCTTCAAAAAAGTGAGCAAACACAGACAGAGTTTCACGAGTACTGTGGGAGGAAAACACACCTGAAAATGCAGACACGCTGCAGCTCGTATTGCACATGCAGAAATGAACGTGTAGCCTCTATAAATGTGCACTGCATAAAGTAAATGCACCTCCAATTCACTTACCTCGGCTTTTAGTACGTCTGCGATGACAGAGGTAAGACCGAAGCAGCAGAGACCGCAGGCCAGGGCGAGGACCCGGAGTATCATTGTGATATCTGGAGATTATCTCGGAGATTTCAGGAAGCTTTCACTCTACACAAATCCGTCCTGATTAGGGAGGACAAAAAAAAAACTCCAAAACAAAATCGACTGATGCTACTCCGCGTTGTAAAACGTGGCACAAAAACTTTGTCGTATCCGCATGGACACTTTCAGGGCAGTCAGCAACTTTTACGCACAGAAACGATCGCAGCAGAGTCGGAGCCGAAACAACAACAAAAAGCAAAAAGCTGAAAAGGGAAAGAGAGATGCTGCAACCTAAAGCCTCGCAGTCTGACTCCCTTTCCCCTATAGCAGGACTACCTGTGGCGTGTGTGGACGTGGAGAGAGCGAGCAACAGAGAAGGGAAGAGGGGGGTGGGGGGGCTCATTTTCTTCAAGGTCCTCCTCCAGTAAAAAAAACGTCACGCTTCGCTAGGAAGTTCAATTACTACACTACTACACTTTTATTTATTTATTTGTAATTAAGGGAGTGATTACGAAAATAAAAGCTCCATAACTGAAAACACTGAGGTCGCACTCCTGATGCTTTTTCAGTATCAGTATGAAGCAGAAATGTTAATTTCTGTATTTGGAAGCTGAAGATTTGGGCACCGGCTGATGTGCAGAAATGTCTGTCAGTGTCCCGAGTGAACACAAGGACAGCATGACGGTCTGGGTTTAAGGAGAAGAGTTAGGCCACGTTTCACGTTGTGTTTAAATGCGCATGCCTCACCCATTAACATTTAGCTGATTAAGATTTCCACCTAAAAGTCCCTGCAAGTTCAAAACAGGTAAAAAACAAAAAAAGGCTACACATGCAATGATTTTAAGGTCTCCTTTACATTTAGACTGTTACTGAGTGTGACTGAAGGCAAGATAGTCAGGCAACATTTCCTTCAGATAAGTTAGAAGGACTGGGAGCAAGACTTTTTTTTCTCCCTCTCATAACTTGCATAGTTTCCAAACATTTTGAGGAGAGAGAAAAAAAAGTCTTAATATTGGACCTCCTCCTTTTTTCTTTGTGCTCCTCTGTGCCAGACAAGAGGAGAAAATGCTGTGCTTCTACTCACTGAGAGTGGGCTTGTGTGCTGTGGGGTTTTAGTTTCACAGCAGTGGTTGTATGATCTCATAATTCACAATACTTAAAAAGACTGTTTAAAACAAAATTGCCAGTTTATGATTTTGTTGAGCGTGATGAATGCATGTGTCCTGTATGTTGTTTGGGGCCCTGTGTCCTCATTAAATCTCCAGCTGTGGGTGAAAGTGTGCAAAACAATGTTTCAAACTTGATGCAAGAAAATTTTAAACTAGCTCAGTGCTGTGAATGAAGTTGTCAAGCTTATGCTCTACGCATAAACTGTTATGCTTTAGAGAAGATTGGAAATCACTGCAGCCGTGCAACAGCAGAGTTAAAAGTTAAAAAGTTAAAATAGAGTGAAGTGAGTCAGTTGAGTGGAGTGAAGAAAAAGAACAGGACTCTGAGGGATTAAAGACAGTGTGTTTATTTTCAGTGAAGCAAATAACAAGACTGACAATAGAAGGAAAGTAAGTTGGTGGGTCCAGGACTCTAGTGCGAACAAGCCCACAGATGAATCCATCAGAGGAAAACTCTCAGTAACTCACGCAGACACAGCTGGGATCCCTGTGCAGAAATGAGATACAGGTGAGGAGAAGACAAAAACCAGAGCGTGTGAAAAGTACTGAAGAAGGAGCCAACTTCACTTCACTGTTTCCAGTTCAACTATCAGGCATCGACTGAAAGATCTCCTCAGTCTTAAATAGCAGACAGCTCTTACCGATAAGTGAGTTCATTATCTCCAGGTATGCTGGAAAGGCAGGAGAAAGTAACCCCCCCTGCAAGAGAAGGTGTGTTTAACTCCCACACACACACACACACACACACACACACACACACACACACACACACACGTACACGTGCACGCACACACGCACGCACGCACGCACGCACAAGTTAACCATGTGAGGTCTAAACCATCATTGGTGACAACCCTGACACGAGCTCCTAACCAGACTGTTTTTTTGGGGGAAAGTAAATATTCCGATTTCTGTTTTCTTCACTGTCTGATTGCCAGATCTTGGGACAACAACTTAAATAAACAAAATGACATGTTATGATTGCTCATGGTCACTCCTGATGATGACTTAGACCTCACAGGCCTAAAATCTAACATCTGCAGGGAGACACGTCATTCGGGTTTTCTTTGATCGGATATGATTTGGCACAAATGGACTTCATTTGTGCCAAATCATATTTTCATTTCTATTCACCATAAACACCACAGACTTCTACAACTCTGCCGAATGCTTTCTAAAAAAGTTTTCTGATAACTCAGCAGTTGTTGGCCTCATCACTGATGGGGACTGCAGTTAGTACAGAAAACTGACCGAGGACTTTGTTGACTAGCACCAACAGAACCTCTTCCAGATCAATAATGGGAAAACCAAGGAGCTGGTGGTGGACTTCTACAGCTGCAGACATCTTCCACATACACCAGCAAACATCCAGAGAATGGACATTGAGATCTTGGACTGATATACATATCTGGGTTTTCACCTGACTGATAAACTGGACTGGACTAACAACTCAAAGGTCATCTACAGGAAAGGTCAGAGCAGGCAGTATCTGCTATGGAGAACGAGGTCTTCTGGAGTGCAGGGATGAGATCTTATCTCATCTTATTTTATCTTATCTTATCTTATCTTATCTTAATTACTCAATCAATCAACTTTCTTTCTCCTTTCATTTAAATTCAGTTGTGAAACACGCTTCCACTGGACATAAGACTCGTGGACAGACTCATGTTGATACCTTTAAAAAGGAACTTAAGACCCACTTGTTCAGGCTTGCCTTTATTTAGTTTTATCTATTCATCCTATTTTAATAATTGTACTTTATTCTGTATTGTATAAATAAACTTTTCTCACTTCCCTGTTTCTTCTAGCATCACTGGTGAAGTTTGACAGCAGAATAAAGTTCATTCAAATCAGACTCCATTTTTATGAATTAAACCTGGTGTCGGATATTTGTGACAGCTGATACTGACACCTTGTGTTAACAAATGCACATTTCACCTTTTAAGACCGTGTCCAATCAGCAAATGTAGTTTGTAGACACGCGTTAATTTGCTATATTAAAAAACACTATGAGTTTGTTTTAAATTCAGCATAACCGCTTGATATTTAAAATTATATATATATACAGAGAAACACATTTTTATGAATGAGGATTAAAGCTGTAGTAAACCTGCAGCTCCATTCGGCGGCTCCGGTTTTAGCATGACAAGCTCCGCCTTCCTTGCCCTACGTCACGAGTTGTGATATACGGAAGTAGCTTCGAACTTGTCAACAAGAAAGGCCGACCGACATGGTAAGGGCTCTGTACTTTTTTATGAATTACTTGTGTTATTTCTGCTTCTGGACTATATATTTTAGTTGGTTTGTGTGTTTAAGTCGTTCGTGTTGTCCTCACAGAGCTTTTATGGGGGTGTCGCGGTTTGAAAAATGCCCTTCAAACGACGCGAGCAGTGAGATTTGGCGTTAGCCTTTAGCTAGGCTGGGAACTAGCTGTTAAAGCTGTAAAGGAGAGCAGCTGCTCCTTTCTCCAAACCGAAACTGTGGCGTTACCTAATCTGTGGTCGAAATCTTAACACGTATGGACATAAATATGACTTTAATCAAGCAGAACTCGATCTCGGTATAGTTTTATCTTAGTGGGAAGAAGAAACAGGGAGGAAAGTGTTAGTTTTCACGGGTTTTTTTTTTCTCGGAAGTGGGAGCGTTTCTGGCGTCATTGTTGAGAAGATTACAGGGAGGAAATCGCTGTGTGTGTGTCGGGTGTTACGTCTGACTGTGTGTAAATAAAGATCAAAATAACATCTGTGTTCAAGGGGCCTTTGCTGAGTTTTCCTGCCTTGATACTTCCTCAGTAACTGATTATTTTCGTGTGTATTAATACATGCTGGTGCTTGTGTGTGTGTTGCATAACGCAGAGGCATTTTTCCGCTGCTGTCCTTTTTGTAATTGTGGTTATCTTAAAAGTACCTTGTAACAAAGGATCTAAGGTAGTTTTAAAGCATTTTCAATATAAATAATGAACTTTATAAAATGTAGTATGTGTAATATTACTATATAATTAAAAATGTTATAATCCTTATATGAAGATAAGAAGTGATGGACGCCCAGTTTATTACTAGTTATAAACTCAGTTCAGGGATGACACTTAATTCTGCTCCACCGTCAGCTTACATATGACTATATTCTGCTATATCTACAGCATGCATTACTCACAGTATAGTTTAAGTTACTCTTAAACACATGCTCTAGTGGTTTACACCTGCACCTAACAAGGGAACGATTGCCGGTTTGATGCTAGGAAGAGATACAAATCCCCTTTGGGGAAGGGGGTTGCATGAGGAAGTTGCTCCGGCATGAAAACACATCAAACGCCTAATGAACAATGGAGCATCTAAACGTTACTCCTTAATTTAAAATCTTACTCATTATAACTGCTGCCGACAGCTGATTGTTTCAGAGAAGCAGTTATTGTGGATTTGATTGCGGAAATGGCTATTTTATGATGACTACGATGGATAATAAACAAATTAAAATAGCCAGTGTTGGCTCAGATGTTTTTGTTTCTCATTTGTCGTCCAGACAAACTTTGATAGTCGTTCACCCAGATCAAAGATGTGTCTCACTCATCTTTTCTTTTTCTCTACAGGCGAAGTCTTCTTGAACAAGACCTCCTGCCATGGCACTTCTCTAATATTTCTTTTTTACGCCCCCCCCCCCTCTTAACTTTTTATTAAAAAACATTTTTAAACATTAAAAAAAGAAACGTTACCACAATGAAAATCAGTTACAGCTTCCCTGCCCTCCTGGTTTTCTGCATAACAGGTGAGTGAGTGAGTTTTTGGCTGTTTGTGTATCTCTCTTAGGTGGCTGCTTTAAATGTTTATCAACCAAAGGTCATGTTTGAACTTTTCGTGTCATACAGCATTTACAGTCTGTGTGAGTGGCGATAATAAAGCACATTCTCTGTTCTCGTTTTGCTTATTTCCTCTGCAGCATGGAGCCGTTTTGAGCCTGCTCTCAGCTCATGTAAGGAAAACCAGTCATTGCATGTTTCATCATGTTATGAAAATGAATATGCCTCAAACCCACAGATAATAAACAACACCATTCATGGTTTAGTGACGTTTACATTTACATTTTCTTCACACCTGACAGGTTCAACATCAAACAACAACAACACTTAATTTATTCGCCAAACCAGGAACTGCTTTTATTAACTCTACTTTCTTGTGTTTATCACAGCCCACTGTGGGCGCTCCCTTCAGGTGGTGGACGATAAGGTGGGAGTGATCAGGAGTTCTGTTTACCACAGCTGGTCCTTCTGCTTCGGCTCAATGTCCGACGGCTGGATCATCACGGGTCCAGAAGATGAGCCGATCGTTCTCAGGTACGGATGCTCAAAGGTGGCACATAAAGGAGATGACGCTTTAAAAGCTCGAAGACGTTAAATAATTGACTCCCAATTATTTTACCGCAAATCAGGCGACCTGGGATAATTATTAACAGAGTAAATATACCAGTTGTGCAATGCATTGATTGTTTTTGCTTTATTAAAAGTATATAAATGCTTAATATTGCCTGATCATTTTCTGTTATCGTTTATGAAGTAATGAATGACCCAGATATGGAGATAAAGACAAAAACAAAAAGTTTTTGAGATTCAGTGTCTGCGATTGAGAAACTGTGGGTTCTGTTCACTGATACAAACTTTCTCTTATTACAAATCTTTCCACAGCTTCTCTCAGTTTTCTGTCCGCTGTAAGAAAGAATGGGTGTCTATAAACTCGTCGGCTGGGGGTGATCCAATCATCCTGTGTGGCTCTAAGTTGCCGCAGCCAATCGAGCTCCCAGGGGGAAATATTACAGTGATGCACCACTTCCTCCCTCATATGTTCCCTGTGTCATCATTTCTGTTGAACTATGCCAGAGGTATGACGTCCTGACATGTGCCTGCTTGCAGTTCCAGCTCTTTTTTTTCCCCCAATTATTATCTAAATGTTCCTTTTATCTTCCTCCCTTTGTACAGATCCATATGAAGGCGATTGCCCAGAAACATCTTTTAAATGCTACGGGGGTCGCTGCCTTCCCCACTCCTGGCGCTGTAATGGGCAGGTGGAGTGTCTTGATGAAGAATCTGATGACAACGACGAACTGGGTTGTGACTGTCCTTGTGGAGGGCTTCTTCAGACCTTTTATGGGACCTTCTCCCCTCCAGCTTGTCAGGGTCAAAGTCAGTCCTGTGTTTGGACTTTGGATCCTGAGGACTCCAGGCCGCTGAGTCTGGAACTGCAAAAGCTGACGCTAGCTTTTGGGGACCGACTCACTATCTACAACAGAGAGGAAGGCAAAGGAGACATTATTAAAATTGTGAGTTTCCCAACCCAAATATTCATTACTGGCAAATGTTTTTCTCTTTTTATTTATTTTTATTTTTTTTGAAAACCCTTCTGCATTTTCACAGATTACCAGCTCCTCCAATTCCAAATCGGTCCAAGTTGAATCCAACACCGGCGTGATGTCAGTGGTGTATAAAAGAGTTCTTGGCACAGAGAACTCCAACTTTAATGCCACGTTTCATGTTAAGGGCTACTGCCCTCCGTGGGAAGGTCGGTGCGGGGGAGCGGCAGGAGGTTGTTTTACACAGGAGCAACACTGCGATGGGAAGTGGGACTGTCCCGAGACCGGAAAGGACGAGGAGGGCTGCAGGAACTGCAGTCCGAATCACTTTCCCTGTGGAATGGCAGGACAGAGGACGACAGCGACCAGCAAGCCGCAGTGCTACTCGCTGACGGAGAGATGCAACTACCAGCTGAACTGCGCTGATGGCAGCGACGAGAGGGATTGCACCGTGTGTCAGCCGGGGACCTTTCATTGTGACAGCGACAGGTCAGTGTGCACCTGTGTCACACAGCTCCACACACAACATAAAAGGAGTAAGGGGGTGCACTAGGGTTTGTGTCAGAGGGCGTTCTCACCCTGTACATGCTTATTTTACTCACCGTGGAAACGGGTGCTGCTGTTTTTGTTTTGCTTTGTTTCATAACCATTCAGGTTTGTGGAGTTTCAGGCTCAGGCGTGTCTGTATGTGACATATGACCATCTTAGAGTTTAAATTGGCTTTGCTGTGGTTTTTGTGGTTCTGCTGTTTTTCTGTAGAAATATCACCCATCCTGCAGCAGTGTGTGACAGGCACAGAGTTACGTATGAGGAAATAAATATGCAATGTTGACAGTAGAGATTCTGCATTCCTCCAAAAAGCATTGATACAGGTTATATTTATATACAGCTGTTTATTATGGTTTTACATTATTGTGATTATTTTTGATGATGCTATTGCTATTTATTGTGTAGTTCTGCAATAGTGCAATGTTAACTAGTTGCCATTGTTTGCATGTTTTATCAAAAGCCACAGTGTCTTAAAATAGGCCAACGTCCTTTTTCTAAATGCAGCTCGCTCTGTAACAAAAGCACAAAGTGTGTATGGGAAAGTTTTGAGCTTAAGCGTAGGGATCCTTTTAACTCAGCCTGTTTCACTTCTCCTTGTTTACAGCGTTGTGGTTTTATTGTGAGTCTTAATTCAGGCGGCGTCTGATGTTTTCTGTGAAACTGAACCTGCCACTCATTTTCTTCCAGCCTGCTCTGGTAACAAACGGCTCTTTGTTCCCTCTGCAGGTGCGTGTATGAGAGCTGGCGCTGCGACGGCCAGGTGGACTGCAAGGACGGCACAGACGAGCTCAACTGCACGGTAATCTTGCCCCGCAAGGTCATCACCGCGGCAACGGTGGGCAGCCTGGTCTGCGGACTACTTCTGGTCATTGCCATGGGCTGTACCTGTAAGCTGTACTCGCTCAGGACGAGGGAGTACAGGTAAGTCTTTGAATGGTTCTGCTGCGTTTTTGTTTGAGGTTTGCAGCCGAAGCTCTTCTGCTCTACAAAGTAGCTGCTTTAGTTTATTTTCGTTCCGTTGATGAAGCATAATGAGTCTTTCTTGCCACTTTTAAAGAAGAAAAGACTGACTCATATATTGTGCTGATAATCTCAGATGATGAGTCAGGAGATGCAGACATTGTTTTCCTAACTTCTGGCTTTAATTGCTGCCAGAACTGCCAGACAGTAACTCTCAGATGGATAGCACAGCCTCCTACGACACTGACAGTACACTCCACACAAAAACAAAAAAACAGCCTGTTCGTTGTTGTTGTCAGCTAAATGCTTGAGTTATGTACAACAACAGGAACCAATAACCTGCAGTGTATTAAAAGCTTACCTTTTTTTAACCTTTAATAGTACCTCTTAGAGTCAAATCTATTTCTAGACTTTATATTTGTATACTTTATGTGGATCTGCGTGATGCTTCAAAACAAAAACAAAATGTGCCTTGCAAGTTTGCAATGTGTGTGACTGCATCTAAAAGAGCCTCTATCCTCTCACAGCATGTTTGCGCCAATCAACCGCCACGAGGCGGAGCTCATCCAGCAGCAGGCCCCGCCTTCTTACGGTCAGCTGATCGCACAGGGCATCATCCCCCCAGTCGAGGACTTCCCCATAGAAAACCCCAATGAGGTGAGAGAGCAGAGCGCCAGAGATTTTTAACTGCCCGCATGGACGCACCTGTCAGGATTTCATCAATCCAGGATCCTGTCAGGACTTTAGATCATGCTCATTTGTTTAAAGAACCCATGTGATTGACTGCAGCCTGTCCTGCAGAGTTACAATATACATTTAAGGCATTTAGAGGCGTTTTTTAAAAACCCCAAGTGTTGAAATTTCAGCAGGAAAAACTGATTAACTAACTTCAATTTTAATTAATGTGTTAAAACCTACAAATCAACATCTTATTGAAGGCTTTTTGATTTAAGGGCTTTAATAAATGTAATTAAACGCAGAAAAGCCGATAGCTGTTACTACATTAAACCACACACTCTAATGTGTAGTAGTGCTCTCTGTCTTAAAGCTCATCTATAGCAGCCTTATTGATCCCCAGCTGGATGTGGGCTGAAGTTGTAGGAGTGTTAAGATGAGGCTAATGTGCTGTTACTGTGCAAGTTTACTCTGAGTTTACTCCTTGGTGAGACAGCTGAGGCAGTGGAGGCGGAGGGATAAAGTGGCTGGCTCTGCCTGATGGGATTAGCTGAAGCCGCCTACACTAAGCTCAAACTTTGATTAGTGTCGCGTAAATAAATTCAGCAGGTTTAATGATTTTTAATAATGATTTTAGGATGTTGAACACGAGCTGCTGAAGGTAGTTGAAACAATCTGCTCTGTGTTTCTTTGTCAGACCTCGACTCTTTCTCTGAGAGGAATCCTGCAGCTGCTTCGCCAGGATGCCGCCAGCTCCCCACACCGCAGACGTAGGCCCCGATTTATCCGCCGGGCTGTTCGCCGCATGAGAAGGTGGGGTCTGATCCCCAGATCCGCATCCAGGCAGACTCAGTCGTCAAGCTCCAACCAGCAGCAGGCGCAGCAACAGCAGCAGTCAGATAGCGCTACATCAGGCCAAGAAGCAGCTCGCTCCACGCCCGCGAGCTCCCCATCAGCCGTGGAGGCGGTCAACCAGCCGGTGGCCCAGAAACTCGGCTTGTTGGCACAGCCAGCGCAGCACCAGCTGGAAGCTCCGCCTCCTTTACTGGCGCTGCCTTCAGCTCCTCCTGTCGCCTTCCCCCCTCCCCCTCCCTACGCACCCCCAGCTCCACCTGTGGACGCCCCCCACACTCCCCCTGTTGCCGTGCCTCCCAGTAGCCCATCTCTGGCCTCCATCTTCCACACGATAGGCTTGAGCATCTCCCGCTTCAGAGCCTCGCCCTCTTCCACCAACTATGTGCCCCTCTCTGCCTCGCCTTCCTTCTCCTCCTCCTCCTCTTCATCGGACGACGATGTGCTGCTCATCCCCCTCTCGGAGGACAACACTTCAGAAGACGACGTGCCCATGCTCACCTGAACGACTTCCTCACCCACCCCTTCCCACCCCCTCCCTCTTACTTTACCTCCCACCAGTCTTTCCACATTCGTTTGAACTGAAACACAGGAGCGGCCGGTGGTGGGACTCTTCCTCTCTGTGCCAGTCTGGTGCCTTTTTTTTTTTTTTTTAAATCGCTTTGCGTTGCTGACATATATGAATAGAGTATTTTTAAAGAAAGGAAAAAAAGACTTCCTTAAGAAAATGCAGACGAACGGCACGGCCGATGAAGAAGCGCAGATGAGTATTATGCGTGAGCACTTACTGAACGCTGGGCTGCACGTAGAAGGTGAACTTTTATTTTTTTGCACAGAAGAATCTTCCCTATCCAGATACTGAGGCAGGCTACTGTCAGGTTGAATGATTATAGCTCTTATAATAGAAATTGTTGTGTTTGTGTGACTGCGACTGTGTGAATGCAACTGCGTTTTAGTCTCGCGTAGACAGCGGAGTGTGATTGCACATGAGGAGTGTCTTCACTTGCACCCAGTCTCATGATATATCACGAAACAAATCCCCCCTTTTTAAGTGCCTTTAAGGAGCCTCCTGCAGAGACCTCAAGGATGTTGAGAATTCCTGAACACACACTGCATGCAGAAACACACACGCACACAATGAGGGTCACTTTTTCCTCACGTCGTCATGGTGACTTCACTCCAAAATGGATTTAAAAAAACTGCATGTGTACTCTTCAAGCTGGCAATAACTTTTTGGATACCCTCGTTCTAGTGCACATCGATTCCAACATTACTGCGTGTTTAAATACTTCTTCCCCCGGTGAATGAATGTAACCTTCAAAAAAACAAAAAGCAAACGTATCAAAAGACAATCTCTTTGGTGCCTGATTTTATGACGTGTGTAGGTGTGCACAGGAAGATGAGGCACCCTAGTGATAAAAAGGGTCGAGGGGGGGCCTCCAAATTCACAAAAGAACCTCACATCTGACGAGACTCAACAGCATTCGGTCACATTTCGACTCAGCAGACTTGTGGTGTGCCATTTGTAATATTAATATTAATATTATTACGAGTTTTGTGGTCTTTTTTTTTTTTCTTTTAGCAGGTTTTGTCTCTCTTTCCTTAAATTGTTCCTGTTTTGCTTTGTTGAATGTATTTTTTGGGGAGGGACAGTTTTAAATTGACAGGTAAATGGGGGGGGGGGGATTTTATTTGGGTCAACTTCACTGTATATAAGTAAAAAAATATGGCTGAGATTAAACGATTTGCACTTTTAGTTTTAAATTTTTTGTCTTTTTTGTGTTTTCTTTTTGGGGATATCGGCTGTGGGGGTGCCACCTGACACCTCAGTGAGACATGTCAGAGGTGTTTCTTTGTGCTCTGTATTCAAAGGATCTGTGGTAATTCACACAGACTCCCCACAGAAAGAAGGAGAGAGCTGTTCTTGGTGGGAATGCAGAAGTTGTGCTCATTGCTCTGGTTTGGAGGATAAAAGGAAAATGCTTTTACTTTAGAGCTCTGAAACTCCGCAGATGGACTGAGGTCGCAGCCGTCTACCAGGTAATAATACTGACTCCATTTAATTATTGAAGCGGTTTTCTACACAGCACCCCACGTGCAAGTTTCAACGCGATAACCTCTGTTTTGGCGACTCAATGATGACTCAATCTCCTTTACATCTAAAGAAAGCAAGATCTAAACGCTCTGCATTACATTCCTGTTTAACAGACCTCACACTCTACAAAACCCTGCACCACACAGTCCAGTTACACACCTGTTTGAGGAAAAACCTTACTTACTTCAGATTATTCATGATGAGGTTTCCCAACCTTTCTGTCAGATTGACTCATGCACTCTTTCTTCATCACTGCCTTTCATGTTTAAACTTGAACCAGCATCAAACAGGATCTGGACTGCTTCCTGTTTGCTGCTTAGTGTTTGTGCTTAACAAACTTGCTTATCCATAGCTGTTCATTATGATTTCCATCCACTACTTTCTTCTTTAACAGCTTTTCACTTCATTTAGTAACCACTTTCTATTCAGTATGTTTATTAAACAGTTGCAGCTATTAGCCAGCTTTTAGTGAGCTGAAACCTCAAAACCTTGATTTGTTTGTTTTAACTATTTCTACTGATGAAGTATTTATTTTAGTTAATCGTGCCAGCCCAAACTTGTTCTCTAGAGACTCTGAAAGTTGTAAAATGTAATTTACTATTATTTAAATAGTTTGAGTGAATCTATCCATGTAGCTGCTTCTGTGGACCTCTGATTGGTCATTACTGACCTAAGAAAGCTCAAAGCTGCAGACAGAAGAACTCAGTGTTTACAGTTACTTTATTATTTTAACTGTTCTGTTTGCAACATGGCAGCAAGATTTGCTATGATGGTTTGGAGACAGAGGAGCTGGAGTTAATGATGTTACGCTTAACCCCAAATTGTCAGAATAATACTATTGATCCTTTTTTATAATCTGTACAAATACATGACACAAAGACAGAAATAAATAAAATCAAATAAATTCACGACCATATTTTGGGATCCTCAGCGGCCATCTGAAACATTACATCATCTCCTCTTCCTCACTGTTACCCTGAAATAGGTTTCCACCATAACTATGGCTTCCCCTCCATCCTTGAACCTCTGGGTGGGGATTGTGCTGGTGGTAATGGTGGTCGTGGTGGAGCTCCCAGGAGCCCTGCAGAGGTGCATCTTTGATGAGCTTCAGGTCAGAGTGGTCAGCGCTACAGACAGCCCACCCAAGGAGCTCAGGCTCAGAAGGTCAGAGGAGCAGAGGAGCATCCTGGGAAAATCTGGCTCACCTACTCCTACCTCACCACAGCCAATGAGGATCCGGACCTGGATTCCGAGAGAGAGCGACAGCCTATCAGAGGCTGAGAAAGGAAGGCTGGAGGCAGCGGTGGAAGAAGCTGTGAGAGTGGTGTCTTCTTTACTGTCAGGTGACTGTTGAACAGAAACGGCTGGTGTGCTGTAGATTATTACACTCCACAAATCTGACAACAAAGAAATTTCAATGCAATCAACATTCTCTTGTGCGATAACTGAATAATTGTGTTTTTTAAATAAGTAACACTGACTTTATAACACTGACGTTTTTATGTATTTATGTGAGCTTGTGCAGCATAATTTCATTCTGCATTGTGTCTTTGAGGTAGTGCTCAGTAACAATATAGTAAATCTTGGATCTGAAAACACACACACACACACACACACACACACACACACACACACACACACACACACTCATAAACTGCTGACATTTTAACAGTGAACAGAGTGCCGGGCCCTTTACTGCTCAGCAGAGACATCAACAAATACTGCAAGTTTCTCTGGAGGGATTCAAGTACTATCAACTACAACAGGTAAGTACAGACGAGTGTAGCTCCAGTCCCTCAAACAAACATCTCTGGCAAGATTTGAGTCGTTAAAATGATTTTTCCCCTATATTCTTATTTTACATACAACACAAAAATCCAACCAGCCAATCATATGACATGCAGTTAGACATGTACACATGGGTAAAAGGCACTCTTGAAATTTAACTGAGTATCAGAACGAGGAGGAAAGGTGATTTAAGTGACTTCGAAGGTGGCAGGTTGTTGGTGTCAGGCAGCTTATCTAAATATTTCTATATTTTCCCACAAACCACAAAACCAGAGTTTACAGATAATTATCCAGAAAAGAGAAAATATCCAGACGACTTTTTAATAAAAGCTGAGTATCATTTGAGTATTGTTGCTAACCTTCTGTTGGCTGCTTCCAGCAGGATAACGCACCATGTTTCAAAGTTAATGAATGCTCTCACTCTTTAAAAGAAATGTACACATTAGTGCAAGTAACTATGCATTTAAACTCACCAACAGGTTTGTATTTGTTCACTCATACTGTCCCGTATCTCTGAGCTCTATCAGCTGTCAACTTATGCAAATAAATGGAAATAAGCAGACTTTTTATTCTCCCAGGTGTGGTAGAGCCAACAAAAACTACGGAAGTGAAACTTGCCTGGATGCGACCGTGAGTATCAAATGTTTTTGCTGCCACACACAGCATGTACTAGACTGCTGCTTCTGAATAATACAGTATCAACATCAGTAGATCCCAGACGACCACCTGGCTGGATGTGATATTTACCCCGAGGCCGATTCACACAAAAGGACTGTTCTCAGACCTGAAGGTGCTGGAGTCCCTGATACCGACTTCCTGCTTTACCTCCATGTACAGGACACAGACAAGTGCAGAGCAGAGGTGCAAACCTACAGATAACAGAAAAATCTTTGATATAAAACCACTCAAATCCCAGCAGTTCTAAAACATTTTGAAATTTCTTCATTAAGTTTCTATTCATGATTGAAAACAGCAGTAAATTGTTGCTCTATTTGATCATATATTTCTCCACTTTCTTATAAGAAATTTTTTTTTAAAGCGTCTAAATTAAACTTCGCCCACGTAGCTTTCACCTCTTCCTCAGTGTATCTTCTTGTTCCTCAGCCCAGTGTGTTGGCCTACGCTGTTCACTGCCAGACGGACAGTCACGGGCGACCTGTAGCTGGGGTGGTGGTCATCTGCAGGGACCGGCTGACAGGAGCCACATACAGCCACCAGACTACAGTACAGGTACGATTACTTTTATGGATACATGATGTGAAAAGTGAGGTTTCTGTGGCTGTTTTAACAGAGAAGGATGGATCATGATGACAGATTATACTCTTCTGTTCTCCAGACTGTCATTCATGAATTGTTCCATGCACTTGGATTTTCTAAGGATCTCTTCAGCACCTGGAGAGACTGTTACTCCTCCTCCTCTTCCCAAGGTTTTTAAACACATCATTTACACCACTTTATCCTTTTTTTAACTGTAATTTAACAAACATTAGTGAGTGTGTAATAACTGTGTAAAAATTCATTTTTCTTAATGTGTGTGAGTGAGGTTATTATAATAAAATCTAACGGCGATTGAGATTATATAAGCATTCATCCTTCCACACATGGGCTGGTGTCTTCAAAAGTTTGTTTACTTTACTTTGAAACTGTGCAAAGTGTGGACGAAGAACAAAAATTGGGAATTAAAAATGCAAATATTAAGTGGTAACACACAAAGAAGAACACTCAAATCTGATTAAAATGTAGAAAACATTTTTTTCATTATAATAAGTTAGTGTATTGAGTCTGACCTTCATTAAAGATCACATGCTTTGGTCAGAAGGTGGTTCTTTATCAGCGTTTTCTTTGCTGGATCCTGCAGTGGGTGCTGATTGTTCTCCTCGAGGCAAAGCGAGTCACTCAGACGGATCCGGCCACATGAGGATTTACACCCCGTCCGTCATTTCAGCCCTGCAGAAGCACCTGGTGTCCAGCGATCCGGAGCTGGGAGGACCACTGGAGAACCTGGTACTGCACAGCTTCAAGTGCAGAAAACTTTAACAAACTAAAAAGGAAACCTAACGGTGCTTTCACCCCTCAGGAAGCAGCTCCAGGCAGGGTGTCCTCACACTGGGAGTCCCGGGTCCTGCAGGGCTCCATTATGTCGGCAGTGCTCGGGGATCCTAGCACAGTTCGGATCGACCCAGTGACCTTAGCTGCATTACAGGACACGGGGTGGTACACCGTCGACCTGAGCCGGGCTCAGAGTCTGGTCTGGGGAGACGGTAAGGAAACTGAAATATGAAGAAAATGCACTGAAAACTGCATCATCATAACAGGAGACTTAACAAAAGCTGAACATAGACACTCTGTGATCATACTTTTTAAATAATAAACAGTTTTTTTATGACTTATTAATAGGTGAAGGAGCCATGTTTGGCTCCCTGTCAACCTGCCAAAATAACTCCTCATCCTTCTTCTGCACTGGAAGGTAAATTAAAGTAATTTAGTGTTAACATATATTTTCATACAGAAATTCTGTCACTTTGTCCTAAATGTTTGTGTTATTTGTACTTCTCAGTGGACGTGGATGTCATTTTCTTCATCTCCACAAGGGGGAGTGCCAGACTGACCAATACCTGGAGGGCTGTCGAGTGTATAAACCCCTGCAGAATGGAGTAAGCTCAGTATCTTCGTGCATTCACACTAAACACTGAAGATGAGAGGACATTATTATTATTATTATTATTATTATTATTATTATTATTATTATTGTTATGTATTTATCTTTAGTACACGTTTTGAATCTCGCACTTCAGAGTGAATGCTGGAAAAAAGAAAGCAGCAGGTGGACAGCTGAAGATGAGCTGAGCGGGGAGAGTTTCGGCTTTGACAGCAGATGCTTTCTCTCCAGCCTCAGCACACAGGTGTGTGTGTGTGTGTGTGTGTGTGTGTGTGTGTGTGTGTGTGTGTGTGTGTGTGTGTGTGTGTGTGTGTGTGTGTGTGTGTGTGTGTGTGTGTGTGTGTGTGTGTGGTCCTCCCCTGTACTCTCTTCACCCTTTCTTTTGAATCCTTTGTAACTTCTCGTCTGTCTTTCAGAACCAGAGTCAGGTCAGCAGCTCTGTGGAGGGCCGGTGTTATAGGCACAGGTGTACCGGACCGAACAGGTATCAGATCCAGGTGTTTGGCTCTGAGTGGGTGGACTGTCCAGCAGGGGGCAACATTCAGGTATAATAACATAATGGCTTATTACAGTGTTATATGTTTTTGGATGAGCATTAATTCAGAGTTAAAACTTGCAGTTTTTGTGCATATAAACAGTTTCATTTATACAGATGTTTCTATTATTACCACATTTATATGATTAAGAGCATCTTAGTATAAAAACATCCTAATGGATAATACAGTCAACATCTCATATATAAAAATGATTTATTTTTGCATCAGATTAAAGGATACAATGGTGCAGTTTTCTGCCCTGACAGGAGGTTATGTCTGTACCCTGATGTGACTCCTCCCTTAGATGATGTCAGGACACTTCCTGCATGCATCAGGTGGTGAGTACAACTTCAAACATGCCCCGGCGTCCGTTAAAGCAACATATACTTCATTTTAACTTCTCTTTGTCTGTGTAGTGAGATTTCTACCTCAGCCCATGATGGGACCTGGTCTCCCCTCAGACCACCCACAGACCCACCTGTATCCACAGCGCTGTGCTTCACTGCTGCTGCGTGTCTGCTGGCTGCACTGATGGTGTCCTGCAGGAAATGTCGCTCATGTATGTTCAGAACACGCATGGTGGCCCCTGACCAGCAGGGTCATCTGTAGAAAGCCTGTTCTTAGGAATGGGCAAAGACTAAATTATACATTTTAAAGTAAATTAAAAAACTGCTTTTACTTTTATTTCCTGGGGTGTTTTTATTTTCTACCTTTGATTGTCTCGCTGTGGAGTTCTCTATCAGCAGGAGAAGCTGGATTTATACTTCCATAAATCAGTTTTTATTTTTGTCAAATGTGATTTTGACGACTAAATGTTAGTTTCGTCCATCAAAATCATTTCCCTGTCATGGACATTTCTCTAACCTACACTTGTTTATGGCATTAAATACAATGTAAATTCAAAGAGGATGAGGGTAAACAGTAAAATAATCAAATATATGGTAACAAATTGTCAATTTTTAACTGTATTTTGATTTTTTGCACTGATTAAACCTCCAAACTATCCCCATCTTCACTTTTGAACATTTAGGTTCAGTAATTTAGAGATAGTCTTACTGCTGATACAGCAGAATCGAACGAGCAATTTCCTTTAAAACACTTCCTCTAGAACAGTTTTGTCATCTCACAGGAGTGACACAGATGACAAATGACCTGTGATTGTTATTGTAAGTGAGCATATTATTTCCACAAGATGCAAATGTAGATATGAATGTCATGACATGCCTTGGAAAAACGCGTGCCCAGACTTGCCGAGACTTACAGGACACAAAGTCAGCCTGTTTTCCCACCTCGAGGTTCTTTGTTGTCATTCGTCACGAAGGGACGTGACAGTACAAACACCTGCTGGCAAACTGACAGATACTTTGAAACCAGTTTGGCAGAAAGCTGCTGCTTCCTAGTGCTGTGACCCAACACGAACATGATTGAATTAAACTTGTGCTTTTTAAATCTCAGCCTGTAGAATATAGTTTGGCTCACACCAACAGAAGCTGAGAGCAAAAATTATGGTGGTTCAAGACTTTTGCACAGTGATGCACATGCCTGAAGTTGTTAAAGACAAACAATTAAAGAAAAAATGCTTCAGCATAATATGTATCAAACAAGTAAAGGAAAATAAATAATGCTTAAACATTTGAATGAACCAAAGACAATTTCTGAAGCAGCCCTTTATCCCAATCTTTATATTTACCAGAAGGTGGATGCAGTGATTTCCCAGGTTAATGTTGTGTCACAAAACTGAAAGCAGTGATGTCCTCTTTCACAGGCTAATCAGAAACAGTCAAACACATGTCCATACTGTCTTCATACATGTATTTATGCTTTCAGACACACAGGGATATTGAAAACGAGACACAAGCAGGTTGTGTTGAACACGAGGTCTAGTTTAACAACCAATATTCTTTATTAGTAAAACTTAGTTTTTGCTAAATTACCACAAATGTTTATTCTAACTTCTTCTCTCACTGCTTTAAAAAATAGCAAAAAAAATGTTGTGTTGTTGTTATAATTAATAAATATCATCTCTTTATTTGTGGCTAGATCAGAGAGGAGAGCAGCGTCAGAGTGAGGTCATCAGAGAGAAAATATAAAAAAGTCACAGTGGACTGGAAACACAGCTGGTTCCAGTCTCTAACCAGTTTTCAAGCCTTTTTCAAATACTGTCAGCGGCTAATAAGAGTCGATCTATCTTATCCCATTTAAATGAGAAAAACAGCATCCAAAAGATATTTTTAAATAATAGAAAAGTACAAAACGTGTTTCATTTCTTGAAATCACAAAATCAAACCATTAAATGTTGAAGCCCACACAGCCTGCTTTAAAGGGTTGTCCTCGAGCTACACCAGTGAACAAGCATTAGAAGGTGAAGCACGGTCTGCAGTGAGCCTCAGGCACGCAAAACAGAGCTCCACCCTGCAGCGAGGACAGGAAATGTTTTTACTCTTAGTGCCATCATGCACCACCAGTAAGCCCCTTTTTGAATGGGCTTAGGCTGAGGCACAGCCAGGATCCCACATTCCTCACATCCCTGACGCCGATGTTGTGTTCACGATTTCCCGCGGCTTGCTGATACATCACTGACCTCCAGGTAATTCATGACAGTGCTGCTGAGCATCTTTTTTTCAAAGTATTTGATTTCTTCAGGAGTCAGAAGAGCCATTTTACAGACCTCTTCATGTGACCACTCAGCATTGCAGTCAGGCTGGCCGCACACAAATCGGCTCTCACCCTGAGGGATCAAAAAAAAAAATCAGTTAATTGCATCTAAGCATGTTGACATGGTCAAAAGAAGCTGCCGAGGTTCAAACTGAACATCGGAACGAGAAAGAAATTTAATTTAATTGATTTTGAAAGTGGCATGGGTTTTGGTGCCATACAGACTGATCTACTGCTGACCAACTCTAGAGTTTACAGAGAATATTAAAAAAGAAAATATCCAGTGAGCATCAGAAAATGTCTTGGTGATGTCAGAGGTCAGAGGGGAATGGCCAAACTTTGTTATGTTTATAGGAAGGCAACAACCCTTGTTACAACCAAGTTATGCAGAAGAGCATCTCTGAGTGCACCACACACTGAACCCTGAAGCACATGGGCAGCAGAGGACCGCACCTGCCAGCTATGAATTGGAAACTGAGGCCACAATTCACGTGGGCTATTTTCTTGCCCATTTTGCAACCAGCCACCAGATCTCAATTCAATGCAGTACTTTGGGATGTGGTGGAATGGAAGATTCCCATCACGGGATCTGCAGCAACTGTGTGATGCTGTTGAGTCAATATAGACCAAAACATCCAAGGAATGTTTCCACCGTGTCGAATTATATTTGTTTAAACTTTGCCTTCAAAACCTCTGAAGGCAAAAGCAAGTCTAACAAGGTGTACTTAACAAATTGGCCAATGAGTTTATAATAGATTTAGAAATGATTTAGAAATAGATTTTAAATCATGCAAAGTAAATTTCATAATTTATGTGGAAAGTTGGGAAGATAAATGTGCAAGAAGGACAATGAGAGACGATGGAGAACTAATACTTCAGAATCTGATTAATAATAAACATGTGGTACCTGGTCCAACAACTGGTGACACCAGCTGGTGAGAGACATGGGGGTGACAGAATGACCGCAGGACATCCGGGCTCTCAGAGATTTATAATCTCTGCCCTCAACTATGAGACAAAAAGGAAGACTTAACTTATAAAAATCCTTGAAGCCCATGCTGTCAAATCTGAAAGTATTTATCTGGTTCTTTGACTACTTACAGTCCATATCATCGTCTCCTTCAACAAATGTAAGGGTGGTGTCGTTTGGGTCGTAACATTTCTCCTCTCCAGTCACCAAACTGGCGTCCAGACCTCCAGAAACGTCTTTTTTGCCCTTATCTCTCATCCTCCGCCGTGCATTTTCCAGATGGTTCTGCAGTTCGTGGTAAAGGTCCAGGTCAGTTTCCAAGTATCTGCGCCTTGAGGGATCAAAACCATCCCAAAGCCCGGTGCTTCCATCTATACTAGCAGGGCGGTTTTTCAGTCGGACGGACTGTTTTCTCTTCTGAGGATTTAAAGTTAAGCTCCTTTTAACTCTCGCTTGGTTGCTCTGGGGTCCTGTGTAGTCTGCGGTCGTTCTTTTCTTTGTCTCGCTGTTGCCCATCTTTGCCACGTTTATCTCCACAGGTGAGCGGCAACGGACACACACGGTTACTGGTTTCATTTACTAAAATCACGTGATTTTCAGTTACGGGGCTGTAACTCTGCGGTTGCACAAGACCGTGTGCCAAAGTGAGGCGCGACATTCCAGGTAACAGGAGGAGGACCTGTGGGCGGAGAATACACCTGGAGCACAGGTGGGTCCGTCTGTGAAGGTGAATGTCAGAGGGAAGTCCACACTGATGAAGAGCGTCACTGTAAACTGAAGAACAGAATCTGTAAAGAGTCAAAGATGTGCAACTTTCGCCTTTCTGAGAAATTTCTTTGGCGTTAACACATTTCAATAATAAAATTATAATAAAGTACAGTATATCGATCGGCCCTGCAGTCAGACGAATCAATCATCAATCTCTGTGCTGATGCTGTTTCCACTCAAACCGACCACATTCTGTAACTTTCCTCTGTGTTTACCGTTATAAGCTTTGCTCTCTGCTTCTGCTCAGCTGGTGACATCCGGGTGGTGTTCAGGGCGGATGTTGCTGTTATGGGATCAAACACGTCCATCATCCACACAGTGCTACTCCTGCTGCTGAGGAGATGATGAAGACGAGACCACGAAGAACAAGAAGATAAAAACGGGACTCTGGTTATTTAGGCTTATTAATCTTTACTGTGACACTCTGACATGTGCCATAATAATGATATATAACAATACATAATAATAATGTGTCAGAGTGACCTATTTGTAAAAAATATATCCGGAAGTCTTAACTGCTGACTTTTTTTATTTAGCACACTATAAAAATATATAGTGCATATAATAATTCGACATATTATTATTTTTTTGACAGGGGGAAATGGTGAACATAAACATTATACACTGAATAAGATGCATCTCATTAGACTGGATCTCTGTTTGTTTTTATGAACTACATTTACATGTCTGCATTTTGTTTGAGGACATAACGCAGGTGTAGTGAGCTTGATTTTGTAGATCTTCTTTTCCTGCGTGGTGTCTGTGAACGCAGCATGAAGATTCACCCCTCCCCTAGTTGTCTAATCAGAGGATTTAAGTGTTTGGGACTCATTTCTGTCGTAGATGGCGAGGATAACATTTGCGTTGCAGATCGGATTAATTTCCCCAGAAAATTATTTGGCTGTGGTGAGTAGACACGTTTGGTGAGGTTCCCTCTTAAGCATTGTGAGTGTAAACACCGGGATACAACTATAAAGCAGCATTTAGGTTGCAGTGCGACGTCACGGGTGTGTAACTGGTGGCACCCCTTGGGCACTCCTCCCTGTGGGTTGCCTCCCCACGTAGCCTGTCTTTAGCCAAATTGATTAAGTATGTTTTTGAGGTGCTATTTTTAACCAGAACAACCTAGTGGCAGTGAATGTTGTCCTTTTAAGCAATTTCTGGTTATAAAGTATTTTAATTAAAGGTCTGGTGTTGTAAGTCATGCCACTCAATTAAATGTTTTCTTTGCTGCAGCTCTATATTATGTTCAGTTATTTTGTTTAATAAACTAATAAACTTTTTGAAATTAATTTGCTGTGCCTCTGCCTTGTCAATAATGAGCCTGTGTGCCTTTGTAACTGGTAACTCTTTTGTACTGGCTACTGTAATACTTCCTGCACGTTGTCAATACTGTTTAGTTACCTTTTCAGTTTCTCCTTCTTCACGCCACCACACAGGCAATAGACTACTGACCCCTGTTCTAAATAGCTCTTCCTTTGAATATGCAATGATGTGAGGTTTTATCTAATGGATAAATATAAATTATTCTATCTGACACATGTTGTTTGACATGCATGCAGGAGGCAGTACTGAGGCTGTGCAATCAAGTAGGACTTCCTTGTGTTAAAAACATACCACTTATTTAGATCATGTTACTGGTAATTTCTGGGGGAACACCAAGGTGCTCCAAGGCCAGCCAAGAGATATAATCTCTCCAGCGTATCCTGGGTCTATCCCAGGGCCTCCCCCCGGTGGGACCTGCCCAGAACACCTTAACTGGCTCCTTTTAATGTGGAGGAGTAGCTGCTCTGAGCCACTCCCAGATGGCCTAACTAAATTCAATTCAATTCAGTTTTATTTATATAGCGCCAAATCACAACAATAGTTGCCTCAAGGCTCTTTACAGAAAAATCCAACGATCACATGACCCCCTATGAGGAAGCACTTTGATGACAGTGGGAAGGAAAACTTCCCTTTTAACAGGAAAAAAACTCCATCAGAACCAGGCTCATCTGCTGCGACCGGTTGGGGTGAGAGAAGGAAGTCAGGACAAAAGACATGCTGTGGAAGAGAGACAGAGGTTAATAACAACTATGATTCAGTGCAACCCCCCTTTCCTGTCTGGTCCCTAGCCCAGGACCAATTTGCCATGGGAGACCCCTACCTTGGGGTCTAGCTCCCTGACAACAAACCCCCTGGGTTCCCTGGGACACACAAACCTCTCCAACACGATAAGGTAGCGATTCATGGAGGGGACTGAAACTTTATTGAAAAGTAAATGGACATTATGTTGTCACAACTTTTAATTGAAATATTCATCTTTGTTGTATACCATTTTATCTCTGAACACTAAAAACCTTTTAAAAGCAGGAAGTTGTTTTTTTTTTTTTTTAATTTGCAGAGTTCAGGTGTGAAATTGAAAACAATGCAAAGAATAAGTTCATAGTAGGCATGCCATTTTCAGCCCCTTTTAATTTTTGTGCATATTTTTAGTCCGTGCAAATATACATTTTTTTCTTTTTCATTGTTCTCTGTACATGATATGAACTTTGTTTTGGCTGTTGGAAGTCACCTGGAAAATATCAAATATGTAATATCAGCAAAACATCAAGAGTTGTTATGAGAACATAAATGCTCTCAAAAAAGCTCCACTTGGCTCTGGCATTTATCATCATCATCATCATCATCATGTACTGTACTGCACATGCTGCTCTGGCACTGTTGTGAAACCTGAGCCTAAAGGTTCCCTCTCTTGGTAATGCTATTCTCTTTGTTACTCCACAGATTCAGTGATTTGGCAGCACAATGCTCTCTAGTCTGTGTGCCACTTGCTATTGGTCCAGATGTTCCACAGGTTTGGCCCCAGCAACACAATGAATAAATGTTATGTGTGGTGCAATGTGTCTCTAATAGGTTTTAATATAGTAGGTAAGAGTCAAGTAGATGCAGGGCACCACCTTTTGGCCAAACTGTCTCCCATAATTCAATTCAATTCAATTCAATTTTATTTCTATAGCGCCAAATCACAACAAAAGTCGCCTCAAGGCGCTTTATATTCTACAGTAGATCGCACAATAATAGGTACAGAGAAAACCCCAACAATCATATGACCCCCTATGAGCAAGCACTTTGGCGACAGTGGGAAGGAAAAACTCCCTTTTAACAGGAAGAAACCTCCGGCAGAACCAGGCTCAGGGAGGGGCGGCCATCTGCTGCGACCGGTTGGGGTGAGAGAAGGAAGACAGGATAAAAGACATGCTGTGGAAGAGAGACAGAGGTTAATAACAGATATGATTCAATGCAGAGAGGTCTATTAACACATAGTGAGTGAGAAAGGTGACTGGAAAGGAAAAACTCAATGCATCATGGGAATCCCCCGGCAGCCTACATCTATTGCAGCATAACTAAGGGAGGATTCAGGGTCACCTGGTCCAGCCCTAACTATATGCTTTAGCAAAAAGGAAAGTTTTAAGCCTAATCTTGAAAGTAGAGATAGTGTCTGTCTCCCGAATCCAAACTGGAAGCTGGTTCCACAGAAGAGGGGCCTGAAAACTGAAGGCTCTGCCTCCCATTCTACTTTTAAATACTCTAGGAACAACAAGTAGGCCTGCAGAGCGAGAGCGAAGTGCTCTAATAGGGTGATATGGTACTACAAGGTCATTAAGATAAGATTGGGCCTGATTATTTAAGACCTTGTATGTGAGGAGCAGGATTTTGAATTCAATTCTGGATTTAACAGGAAGCCAATGAAGGGAAGCCAAAACAGGAGAAATATGCTCTCTCTTTCTAGTCCCTGTCAGGACTCTTGCTGCAGCATTTTGGATTAGCTGAAGGCTTTTCAGCGAGTTTTTTGGACATCCTGATAATAATGAATTACAGTAGTCCAGCCTGGAAGTAATAAATGCATGAACTAGTTTTTCAGCGTCACTCTGAGACAGGATATTTCTAATTTTAGAGATGTTGCGCAAATGGAAGAATGCAGTCTTACATATTTGTTTAATATGTGCGTTGAAGGACATGTCCTGGTCAAAAATGACTCCAAGGTTCCTCACAGCGTTACTGGAGGCCAAGGTAATGCCATCCAGAGTAAGAATCTGGTTAGATACCATATTTCTAAGCTTTTCAGGGCCGAGTACAATAACCTCAGTTTGATCTGAATTAAGAAGCAGAAAGTTAGCGGCCATCCAGGTCTTTATGTCTTTAAGACATTCCTGCAGTTTAACTAATTGGTGTGTGTTATCTGGCTTTATGGACAGATAGAGCTGGGTGTCATCAGCATAGCAGTGAAAATGTATGCTATGTCTTCTAATGATACTGCCTAAGGGAAGCATGTATAATGTAAACAGAATTGGTCCTAGCACTGAACCCTGTGGAACTCCATAATTAACCTCAGTGTGTGAAGAGGACTCTCCATTTACATGCACAAATTGGAGTCTATTAGATAGATATGATACAAACCACTGCAGCGCAGTACCTGTAATACCTACAGCATGTTCTAATCGCTCTAATAGGATATTATGTAAAGTAAAAATTTTTACTTTTTAATTATTTTATTGCATTTTTCTAATCACTAGGGTTTGAGAGTAACACAATTTCTATTCTGTGTATGTCCTGTACATGTGGCAGAATTGACAAATAAAGTTGACTTGACTTGACTTGACTTGACTTATGGTCAACAGTATCGAATGCTGCGCTAAGGTCTAGCAGGACAAGCACAGAGATGAGTCCACTGTCAGAGGCCATAAGAAGATCATTTGTAACCTTCACTAAAGCTGTTTCTGTGCTGTGATGAGCTCTGAAACCTGACTGAAACTCTTCAAATAAACCATTCCTCTGCAGATGATCTGTTAGCTGTTTGACAACTACTCTTTCAAGGATTTTTGATATGAAAGGAAGGTTGGAGATTGGCCTATAATTAGCTAAGACTGCTGGGTCTAGAGATGGCTTTTTGAGTAAAGGTTTAACTACAGCCAGCTTGAAGGCCTGTGGTACATAGCCGATTATTAGAGATAGGTTGATCATATTTAAGATCGAAGAATTAATTAATGGCAGGACTTCTTTAAGCAGTTTTGTAGGAATGGGGTCTAAAAGACACGTTGATGGTTTGGAGGAAGTAATTATTGAAGTTAACTCAGAAAGATCAATTGGAGAAAAAGAGTCTAACTTAACATCAATGGTACTAAGAGTTGCTGTAGATAATATTACATCTGTGGGATGATTACTGGTAATTTTTTCTCTAATGATAAAAATTTTATTTGTGAAGAAGTTCATGAAGTCATTACTAGTTAACGTTAAAGGGATTGTTGGCTCAAAAGAGCTCTGACTTTTTGTCAGCCTGGCTACAGTGCTGAAGAGAAACCTGGGGTTGTTCTTATTTTCTTCAATCAGTGATGAATAGTAAGATGTTCTGGCTTTGCGGAGGGCTTTCTTATAAAGCAGCAAACTATTTCTCCAGGCTAAATGATGATCCTCTAGATTTGTGACACACCATTTCCTCTCCAGATTACGAGTCATCTGCTTTAGGGTACGTGTTTGAGAATTATACCACGGAGTCAGGTACTTCTGATTTGAGACCTTAGTTTTCACAGGAGCTACAGTATCCAGAGTCGTACGTAGTGAGGAGGTGAATTTATTAACAAGATAATCGACCTCTGTTGGGGTAGCGTTCAGATAGCTGCTCTGCTCTGTGTTGGTACAGGGCATTGAAGATATAAGGTCTTTGGTATGGCTTTAAATTCTCCTGTTGACTTTTCATGAAACTTTAAAAAGGACATCTGGTGTAAAATTGACACATTTTCAAGAAAATGCCAGTCATGTTTGAAACAGGCTGATATCTTTTAGAAAGACCACCATGTAGATGTAGAATAACACTTTGGGGACATATAAAGTGGTAAATATGTTTGTTTGTTTTTTTAAATAAAAATGCCATGTTTATCAGTCAAGTAGAATCAGAAGACAGACGATTGCTGATCTTTCTGAATAACTTTTTGAGTAACGAGATAAAATATCAGTTTATGTCAAAAATCAGTGCAAAAAGTGGATGCAGCATTAATCGTACCACTGACGAATGATTTGTGATGTATTTTCCCCACATCGGGATTAAAAATGAAAACGTTAAGAATTGGACTGTGATGGTTATTCTCACTGTTTGGTTTTGTGTATTTGCTGTAATACTTTGTGTTCTATGACAAGTACAAACAAATATCAACAGAGAGAGGAGAAAAGAGTCAAAAGCACTTGTTGTGCAAGGATTAAAACATGTCAGTCTGTAATCTCATCACCAACTTTCACCCACGTCAGCAGGAAAACACTTCCTTAAGGTGCATGAATTAATTACAGTTTGGCTTTTTAAAGCGTAGTCTGTAGAATATGGTTTGGTTCACAATATCAGAGCCTGAGAGCAAAGATAAAGATGAAGTTTGGAAACACTTTATGATATGGCCCTTGACTAAGAGTGTAATTCCACTCAAATTAATTGGAATTTTCTTTGAAATTACAATGTATTTACATTACTTGCACATAGTTAAAGATTTGTACAGTAGCATAATGGGGTAACAATATCAGGTTTTTTCAAGAGTATGAGGCAGGACAATCAAGGTGGTTGTTATTCACACCTCCTAAAGGAATATCAGTCCGAGGAAATACAAAATAAATAATATTAAACACTGAACTATATTGGAAGATAAATAGATCTGAAATGTACCCCAGCAAATGAGATAATTTCAGTGATAAAAATGTTTTATTTTATTTATTGTACATGAAATAATGCAATAAAAGGTTTGTATTCAGAACACATTTAAATAAACTGTGGTACTGTCTGTCATCCTAATGGTGTCTTCAAATCAATACATGGAAAAGACAATATGAAAAGGAGGCTGGGATGGACACACACATGCAATTGTTGGTTTGTGTGTCCATTTTTGTTTGACTCAGGTGCTTTACTTGGATTGTTCTCTTGCAGGTACAGTAGTTGGTAATTCGTTGTGTTTTTCTACTTGTGCTCTGACTTTTACCCTTTGTTCTTTTTACAATCTCAATTTCTCTTATAATGCTCCTGTCTCCTCTTGCATTGCTAAATAACATGCATAATCATGAATAATAATAATATCAAAGAATGACTGAATAAAAGATAAAAAAATGCAAACTGGAGCATGTAGTGTTTATAAAGCTTGACTTGGAAAAGCAAACATATTTGGCTCTACAATGAATTCAGATCATTATTCTGATTACTAAAGCTGCTAGACGTCAGGGCCATAAGGTCAGTGTGCAGAAGAGGACCCCAAAACAGTTTCTTTCTATTAAGCAAAAGCTGATTTAGCACAGGGGTCACTATGGTCACCACAATGGCAGGGAGAAAGCTTCACAGGAGTGGGGACCACTGTAAAAGATGGAGAGATGCGTTATTCAAAATTATGAAGGTGAGTTTATTAATGGAGGGCAGTGAGGAGAGATTGCTGATTTGGTGAGATGATGAGAGCCAGAGATTAATAATAAGTAATGATTTAATGCGTAGTGTGTATAAATGGGGTGATATGGTTTATAAGACCATTAAGATGGGGCCTGATTATTCAAGACTTTGTATGTGAAGAGCAAGATTTTGAATTCAACTCTGCAGGGAGCCAACGAAGGTAAGCCAGTATAGGAGAAATATGCTCTCTCTTGTCAGTACTCTTCCTGCAGCATTTTGATCGACTGAAGGCTTTTCGGTTTTTAGGACCTCCTGATAATGAATTACAGCCTAGAAGTAATAAATGAATCAATTTGTTTTTCAGCGTCACTCTAAGACAGGATATTTCTAATTTTAGAAATATTGTGCAAATGGAAGAAAGCAGTCCTACATATTTGTTTAATATGTGCATTGAAGGACATATCCTGGTCAATAATGACTCCAAGTTTCCTCACAGTGTTACTGGAGGCCATGGTAATGCCATCCAGAGTAAGAATCTGGTTAGATACCATATTTCTAAGATTTTCATGATTTTCAAGATTTCCATCTTTAAACTTAGTTACAGCACTTTCAGACAGACATCTATTGTGATGAAATGTATTCCCCGCTGCTCTTTAATCCCTTACAGTAAATTTAAATGTTATGCGAAAATGACAGGACAAGAGACGGTTTTCAGGAAATACTGTTAAGATATAATATGTTTATAGAAATGATGAATATAAACAATTATTGTAATAACCAGCACACACTGAAATATTATTTTTAACATTTATATGGAATGCAATGCTAATAGAATTCCATGTGTAAAGCATTTGTAAAGCACTAACCTGCACTATTAGTGTTTGTCCACAAGGTGTCACAATTTCCAACTCAACAGAGTTGAAATGAAATCTTTAAGGCCACAAGTTCAACTTCAGATCTTTGCTGGAAAATAAGCAAGCGCTCACAAAGTTACTGAATATTTTTCTGCAGCCATGAAAGTTTAAACGATAAACATTTCTTGTATGTATGCATCTCTCTCTCTCTCTCTCTCTCTCTCTCTCTCTCTCTCTCTGTATATATATATATATATATATATATATATATATATGCTTCAAATTATACCGCAATATAGATTTTAGGCTATATTGCCCAGCCCATAGGAGACAACCCCTAGGGTGCTAAGATCCTGTGGGACTCCCAGATACAGACGGACAAAATTGTGATGGCTAACCAACCGGACATAGTATACAAACAGAAGAAGATGGCCGTAGTGATAGATGAAAGCAACTTTAGGTGATGTTGCTGATGTTACTGTCCTAGGGGGCGTAGGGCTGGGCGATATAGCCTAAAATCTATGTCGCATTATAATTTGAAGCATGTGCGGCAACGATATATCGTGATATATCTATCTTGTATCTCTTCTCAAAATGACTGAACATACTTGAATACCAGATACACTGCAGAATAATAAACACACTTCAAAACTGTACAGAATGCCATTTCGAGAACATTTATTGTGCAAAACTTAAAGAAGAATGTTTAAATTACAAAACTTTTCAACTTTTTCCAAACAATGTAAAACAAAATTCTTAAATAACAAATAAAAATGAAGATAAATGCACAAACATTTTTGAATAAAAAAAATGCAGGTAAAATATCACTAAAACACAAAATTCTAAGTTGTTTAAAATAAAGTACAAAATGTAAATAAATAAACATTACAATTCTTCCTGCTGTCTTGATTAATTATTTATATTGCACAAAAATAGAGCTGCACATATTTGAATTGAAAACCCTATAAGTTTAAAAGGTTTCTTGTCTCTTAAATAGGGAACAACAAATTTCAAACTTGCAATATGTAGCACAAATACAAACAAAACATCAGTGTTTATGGTCCTTGTGTGCACATCAGAGGTTGTTCGCCAGGAACACAAGTTTGTCAACAGTCTCGGGCTTCAGTGCAGATTGGTGGCATGTTACTATGTTACCACTGCTGCTGAATGCCCTTTCTGAGGGGGCACTCGTGCCAGGAATGCAAAGGTATTACCTGGCTAGGCTTGCCACCCTGGGGAAATTAGCCTGGTGCAGCTTCCACCAATCCAGTGGGTCAGCGTCTCCTTCGTCATCCAGTGCCTGCAGGTAACTCTTAAGCTCTATTTCAATCACTTCTCTGTCAGTGAGGGCAGCTGGGCCAGGCTGAGCGGAGCCTTTTTGAAAAAGCTGCCCAGACATCAATAACTCCTCTTGGGTTGTCAAAGGAGCTTGCAAAGAAAAGCGTCTGGACTTCTTTAAGTTGCTTGAAGACGTTTCACCTCTCATCCGAGAAGCTTCTTCAGTTCTAAGGTCAAATGGTGGAGAGTCCCAGATTTAAACCTAGTGGGAGTGACCCCCACAGAGGGACAAAAGGACCCCCTGATGATCCTCTAATCGCCTGAGCCAAGGTGTGAAACTGGGTGTGGGTCCCAATCAGCCAGAGTTTCAGGTGAGCTCATTGTGAAACCTGGCCCCACCTTATCAGTGCAGGTCAGATGGTCAGATGGCCCAGGATGTTAGTGGGCGTTAAGGCGTCTGGGAAGGGATCTCAAAACTGGATTATAGATGGCAGAGAGTTGGTGTCGTAAACCCCGCCTCTGTTCAAAGATGGTCGCTCACAGTGGACATAGATGGCTTCTTTCACTCCTCTTTCAAACCATCTGTCCTCTCTGTCCAAAATGTGAACATTGGCATCCTCGAAAGAGTGTCCTTTATCTTTTAGATGCAGATGGACTGCTGAGTCTTGTCCTGTGGAGGTGGCTCTTCTGTGTTGTGCCATGCGCTTGTGAAGTGGCTGTTTGGTCTCTCCAATGCATTCCTCGCAGCATACACCACATTGTTAAGTCTGTGTTTTGGCGTTTTGTCTTTCGGGTGAACCAGTTTTTGTCTGAGCGTGTTGCTGGGTCTGAAATGCACCGGGATGTCATGCTTGGAGAAAACTCTCCAGAGTTTTTCTGATCCACCGGCTACATAGAGGATGACAATGTTGTTGCGTCTGTCTTTCTTATCCTCCCTCGCTGGTGTCTGATCTTCTTTTCTGTGCCTCTTTGCTGACTTTAAGAACGCCCATTTAGGATAGCCGCACGTTTTGAGTGCTTCCTTTACATGTGTGTGTTCCTTCTTTTTTCCTTCAGGCTTAGAGGGAACATGTTCTGCCTGGTGGTGTAGGGTCCTAATTACTCCAAGTTTGTGTTCCAGAGGGTGATGGGAGTCAAAGAGGAGGGAGTCAAACGTGTGGTTATCCTAATTGGGCGTTCTTAAAGTCACTCTTTCGAGGATGCCAGTGTTCACATTTTGGACAGAGAGGACAGATGGTTTGAAAGAGGAGTGAAAGAAGCCATCTATGTCCACTGTGAGTGACCATCTTTGAACAGAGGCGGGGGTTTACGACACCAACTGTCTGCCTTCTATAATCCAGTTTTGAGTTCCCTCCCTAGACGCCTTAACGCCCACTCACATCCTGGGCCATCTGACCTCAGGAATTCGCATGATAAGGTGGGGCCAGGTTTCACAATGAACCCACCCGAAACTCTGGCTGATTGGGACCCACACCCAGTTTCACACCTTGGGTCAGGTGATTAGAGGATCATCAGGGGTCCTTTGTCCCTCTGTGGGGGGTTACTCCCACTGGGTTTATATCTGGGACTCCCCACCATTTGACCTTAGAACTGAAGAAGCTTCTCGGATGAGAGGTGAAACGTCTTCAAGCAACTTAAAGAAGTCCAGTGTCATGGTCCTGGGCCATGTGGGCTCAGTATTCTTAGTTTCTTGTATTTTTGTATTTCGTTCCTTATTTAGGCCATGTTTCCTGAGTTGTCCTGTTGTGTTGTTCCTTATTTGATTTCCCCTTGTGACTTTTATCCCCTGTGTGCCCCTCTATGTATCTGTGAGCCCTCATCTCCCCTCCTTGTGTTTCATTCCATGTTTCCCCAGCCCACTATGCCCGTGCTCTCTCTCTCCTCCTGTTTGCACCTCTGTGTACTTCCTGTTTTACTTTGACAGTCTCCCGTCAGTGTTGTTTACTCCTGCCATGTCTTGTTATGTTTATCTGTGTCAGCTGTGTTCCCATGTGTGGCCACTTCCCCTGATCATCCCTCTTGTGTATTTAGTCTCTGTGTTTCATGTAGTCTGTGTCGCGTCGTCTGTGTTCTCACCCCCATGTTTTCACGGTCAGTCTTTTCAGTGATCATCTTCGTCTCTGAGTTTTCTCAGTTTGTCACAGTATTAGTTTTCCCAGTTTAGTTATAGTTTAGCCACGCTATCCCTGCTGTGTTTGTACTCCTGGTCTTCAGTCATATTAAAGGCTCGCTTTCTGTTGAGCTCACTCCCGTCTACTCACTTGTGTACGCTCCTGGGTCCATTACACACACCACCGCACGGCCTGTCTCTGCAGACCGTGACATCCAGACGCTTTTCTTTGCAAGCTCCTTTGACTACAATGACCTGGATGACTGAGAACCTTCACAGACATACTCCTCTTGGGTTCTTTCTGGGCTTTTCCAGCAGCTCCTGTGCTTGTGTGTGATGGTGGTGACTCTGTGGCAAACACAGCTTTCATCTCTAGCAGTGACTGAATTTCTTGCTTTTGTGAACTCTCTTCGGTCATCAGCTATATATGATGATCTGAAGCGTGGCTCGACAAAGGAGGCCATATCCAGGAGGTCTACTAGACCCTGTTCAGAGGTTGCTGTGGTCGGCTCTCAGATCCACTAGCCACTGAGCATTGCCGTTATGGGTTGCGTCCTTCTCCCATATGCTCTTCCAGTATTGCTCCGTCTCCAGTCTCGGTGGTGCTGTTCTCATATTGTTCCCCTGCCACTGAGAGTACATCTTTGGCTGGTTTTGTGGAGAACAGCTGGTTTATTCTCCTGCCTGCTATCTCTCTGGTGTACCTCTTCAAGCGGCTGGCCAAGGCTGTGAATCGTTGCTTGGCAGTTTCCAAGGCCTCAGGTATGGACAGCTTGCTGTACTTCTTAGGCACCTTCTTTGTCACACCTTTCTGCAGCTCCGATAGTTAGCTAACCTCTCTCCATGCTACCTTGATCTTAGCCTCTAGTGTCCTTCTCCATGGAGGGTATTGCTCCTTGTGGCTGTTCAACTTGTAGCCAAGCATCTCACTGATCACTGCTGCCGTGGTGTAGATCAGCTTGTTAGTCTTGGTAATGGTGGCGGTATGTGTATATATATATATATATATATATTAGGGGTGCAATGATATTCGTATCGATATTGAACCGTTCGATACAGTGCTTTCGGTTCGGTACGCATATGTATCGAACAATACAACATTTGTAATTTATTTTATCAACTTTCCTTCTGACGATGCTGTGTGTGTTGAGCGCTCAGTGAATCTGCGTTCGACTACTCCGCCTAGGCTGCACTGTCGAGCGCAGATCCACTGAGCGCTCCACACAGACAGCATAGTCAGGAGGAAGAGCGCAGGGCAAGCTAGCGAGACAGAAGTTAAGCTCTCCTTGTAACATGGCAAATTGAACCTCCCCCACCCTCATTCAGATCTGGCGTTTGGAATTATTTTGGTTTTCATGTGACGTATGACCCTGAAGGTAAGCGCGTCATGGACTAAAGTAAAACAGTATGTTGGATGTGCCATGCAATGCTCAATTACATGGGTGGGAACTAGTGTGTTAGCGCAGTTAGCTCGTTAACGTGTTGGCCGTCTAGCCCCATGCACAGGGCAATCAGGGGTAGCTCGTTAACGGAGATTTGCCGTGTTGTGGCGTTAAGGTCATTTCAACGAGATTAACCTGAAAGCACTAGTGGGAACACAACGAATATGACTGCACATTTACGCCGACATCATCCTAGTGCAAAGACAAGTGGAAGCAGACAAAAACAACAAGCATGCTACTAACTTTAGCCGAGTCATTTAGACAGCTGTTAGCACATGATTCTCCTTATGGGGACCTGATATGTTTAATATGCTGCTGAGAATATAGCCCAGAAGAAGCGTATAGTATAGCTTTTATTTTGGAAAGAGACATTTCTCTGTAATAAACTCTCTTTTCCAAAGATGAGTGATTCCTCAATCAGATACAGGGCTCGCAAAATCGCCTGCCCAACATCCCGGGGCTAGCGATTTTTCCAGTCGGGCTACCAAAATCTATCTCTGCCCTGCCCGTCGGGCTATTGTAGGAAGGAAAAATATATGTCAATGCTTTTGCATTCTTTCGGAAATGTAGCTGGGTAATTATGTCATTAGCATCGGTGAGCCACTGTCAATATGTGACATACTGAAATCGCGTTTGAATTTGCGCTTGTTTTTTTGCTTTCACCTTGCGCGAACTGTGTATAGAGAGCGACAGCACTGATTGGTGAGTGACGATAATTTGTGCACCAATTCCTCTGACATCATCTTATCAATCGTTAGCTTACTATGCAAACATGACAAGTGAAATCTCCTGCAGCAAGCTTAAACATGTGAGAGGTTGATCGCGCAGAGAATCGCTGAGCTTATGTGAGTGCGTGTGTAAAAGCAGCAGGATATATATTTCAGTTCTGCTGAGCCAAATAAGACAGGTCAGGGTGAAGAAGTGACAGCCAAAGAAAAGCTTACCACAAAACGGAGAAGTTATGACAAATCAGACTATAAGGCAAAAAGAAAGTGCAGCTTTATGGTTTCATGGACAAAATAATTTCTGTGGCTGCGATATGATGAGCTATATAACCAGGGCTGCACATAAGTGGTCCGCAGGTGCGTATTCGCTGTCAAAATAAAAAACACGCACAAGGGTTAGGGTTAAATTTAAAAACTGTACTTTTGAGTTAAAATATATATTTATAATTTTAATAAATGACAAATTAAAAAGGCAAGTAATCTCAATAGAGACCATATGGAAACATTTGTGATGCCCCAGGGAAGTCTTTGTGTTCCTAGATCAGTTATCTGTAATTGTCTTTTCTTTGTTACCATTGTGGCCTGAAGCTATAAGCTTTATCATAAAGGTCACCTTTGTAGGGTACTTTCAATCCTAATCTACATTTGGTTCTGCTTTATGAATGTAGTCTGGACAGAATCAGATAATCTGGATGGGCAATACATAGTGTTCAACACAACATCATTATTACAATGTTTCAGTCAGTGTTTCACATCATCCATTAGTTTTTCTTTTATTGTGTTTACATGTAATCACATGTGAAATTCAGTGTGCATCTGTACATACAACAACAATAAACCATGGTTCACTCCTAAACTCCAACATCTTCGTAAGGCCAAGGAGGACGCCTACAGAAGTGGTGACAGGGTCCTATACAAGCAAGCCAGGAACACACTGACCAAGGAGATCAAAGCAGCTAAAAGCATCTACTCCCAGAAGCTGGAAGAACGGCTCTCAGCCAACGACCCTGCGTCAGTGTGGAGGGGCCTGCAGGAAATCACCAGCTACAGACGCCCCCCACCCACTATTGAAGCAAACAAAGACCTGGCCAACGAGTTAAACACTTTCTATTGCAGGTTTGAGACGGACAGACTCCCACGCCCCACCCTCCCCTCCCCAGGGACATTGCTTCAGACATTGACCCCCAACACACCTTCCACCTCTCCCCCCTTCACCCTGCCCCTCCCCAATCAAGACTCAACGACCACCCCCACCCTCCCCAATCCAGACTCAACGACCACCACCACCCTCTCCAATCCAGACTCAACGACCTCCACCACACCTTTCACCCCCCTTTCCTCCTCCAGGAAACTCAGAATACACACTCAGGATGTGAGCCGACTATTCCAGAAACAGAAGCCCAGGAAAGCCCCCGGACCAGACGGCGTCTCTCCCTCCTGCCTCAAAACCTGTGCTGAACAGCTGGCTCCCATCTTTACTCGCATCTTCAACAGATCCCTGGAGCTGTGTGAAGTTCCCTCCTGCTTCAAACGCTCCACCATCATCCCTGTTCCCAAGAAACCCACCATCACAGGACTGAATGACTACAGACCTGTCGCCTTGACGTCTGTGGTCATGAAATCCTTCGAACGACTGGTGTTAGCCCATCTGAAAGACATTACAGGCCACCAGCTGGACCCTCTGCAGTTTGCCTACCGGGCAAACAGGTCGGTGGATGATGCAGTGAACATGGGGCTGCATTACATCCTGCAACACCTTGACCGCCCGGGAACTTATGCCAGGGTCCTGTTTGTGGACTTTAGTTCGGCTTTTAACACCATTGTGCCTGAACTTCTTTCCTCCAAACTCTCCCAGCTCACCGTGTCACCAGCTACCTGTCAGTGGATCACCAGCTTCCTGACAGACAGAAAGCAACAAGTGAGGCTGGGGGAGATCACCTCTGAAACCCGGTCCCTCAGTATTGGTGCCCCTCAAGGATGTGTCCTCTCACCACTACTGTTCTCCCTCTACACTAACGACTGCACCTCCAAGAACTCGGCTGTCAAACTCCTAAAGTTTGCAGATGACACCACTGTCATTGGCCTCATTCAAGATGGTGATGAGTCTGCATACCGGCAGGAAGTTGAGCGGCTGGTACTCTGGTGCAGTCAGCACAATCTGGAGCTGAACACTCTTAAGACTGTAGAGATGACGGTGGACTTCAGGAGACATCCGTCAACTCTGCTCCCCCTCACCATATCAGACAGCCCTGTGTCAACTGTGAAGACCCTCAAGTTCCTGGGTACAACCATCTCCCAGGACCTGAAGTGGGAGACCAACATCAACTCCATCCTCAAAAAGACCCAGCAGAGGATGTACTTCCTGAGACAACTGGGGAAGTACAGTCTCCCACAGGAGCTGCTGATCCAGTTCTACACTGCGGTCATTGAGTCTGTCCTGTGCTCCTCCATCACAGTCTGGTATGGAGCAGCCACTAAACAGGACAGGAGCAGACTGCAGCGGACTGTACGGGCAGCAGAAAGGATCATCGGCACCCCCCTGCCCTCCATCCAGGATCTGTACCTCTCAAGAACCAGGAAACGGGCAGGGAAAATCATCACAGACCCCTCACACCCTGCACACAGACTTTTTGATCTGCTGCCCTCTGGCAGACGGTACAGAAGCCTGCAGACCAGGACCACCCGACACAGGAACAGTTTCTTTCCCCTCGCCATCTCCCTTCTTAACAGTTGACCTGTCACACTGCTCCCACTGCCAGACTGCAGCTGCACCTTATGTACATTTGTAGTATTCATTCCACCTCATTCATTTCTGTATTTTATGTATATAAGTTTAGATTCGTTATTTATAGTTGGTTTACACAGCTTTGTGTATGTATGTGTAATGTGTATATATAGACACTTGTGTGTGTGTGGGTGTGTGTGTGTGAGATTTACATTGCTGTGCTTGAGAGCCACCATCTACCGAAACCAAATTCCCTGTATGTGTCTGCACATATACTTGGCCAATAAACACGATTCTGATTCTGATTCTGATTCTGATGTCAAAGCAAGACAAAAATTCAGAATAAATGAGCTTATGCTTTGTTTTGCTGTACCAATGGATAATAAGTTTAACTATGAATTTATTTGCCATCTTTAGTGTTTTTTTTCAAACACAGAGTCATTTCCTGTGTTTGGGTCTCAACCAAACTTAAAACCACACTGTAACCCTCCAAAAGTTAGCAGAGCTAAAAAACAACAACAAAACAAAACAAAAACTAAGGCAACTGATTGCCTTGAGTTTTTTAAATTAAAGAACATAAAAGTTGAAAGTTATCAGAATATTTTGATTATTTTACATTTTTACTTTTGACTAAAAGTTAAATTGTTTAACAATTGAATTAAATTTTTTTTTACTAACTACAGTTTAGACCATGTCCACACTAATACATTTTCAATTGAAAACACATGTTTTTCTCTACTGTCCACACTGAAACGATGTTTTTGGTCAAGGAAAACTGAGCTTTTTGAAAACACTCTCCAAAGTGGATAAATCTGAAATTTTGCCGCAACGTTTCAAAGCCGGAAAGCAAATAAACGGCAGACGGAAATGTCGCAGGTCGAATCATCTTGCATTTCACGCATGAGCAGTACAGGAACTTAACCCTTTAAGACCTACCATAGAACCAAGTCCACCAGAGCTTATATTATATTTTTTACCTGCTGTGGAGCCATTTTTGGGAGCATTTCAAGTTGCTATACATCAATACAACCATTATAGCCCAGATTTTAATAATATGTATTCATTAAGTGCATAGTAATTACATAAATTGCAAAAAAGTGCAATAAACCACAAAAAAATTGAAAATCGTTTTTGCTTTTTTAACATATATTTGTAGTTAGAGAAATTTAAGAGGCTTATCCCTCAAAACTGTAAATACAAAAATTTGCACAAAATAGTTTCCCACCACAGGAAATTTATTTTGAGTGTCTTCATAGTTTTATTTTTGAAATACACCAATTTTTATACACTGCAGGAAAAACGAAAATAAATATTATACTGCAAATTTGCAAAAAAGCAGCATATGCATCAAAATAAACTATTTCCAGCAGTGCAATATGAGTCCTAAGCATCCCAGAAACGACACAGAAAGTCATAAAGTCAAAGATAACTTTTAAAAAGACGAGTATAGGCTCTGAGGCCCTGATAGTAAAAAAGACTACATTTCCGCGAAAATGATGTCACTTCCGGTTTCGGGCAGGTAATGGCGGAAATGCAAAAGTTCGCGCTGACGTCTATTCCAACGTAGGAAGTGTTATGAACAGCTGATCGGATCGGTAAAGCGTGTTTCTGGAATATTATGTTTTTGTTCCTGCAAGCGCTTTTTATGCAGTTTTTGCAAAGCTTTATGTGGAAGGAAACCGTGACCTAGGACAAGCTGATGGCATAAGATGTAAGTACAACTCCTCCGGTTTCATATGCAAAAAAATTTTTTGCGCTAGCTTACGTGGTTGCAGTGCTACTGGGATTTAAAAATAGTTACGCAAAACAGAGCGTGCCCGCTCCGATCGGCTGTAAAGGGTTAAGCGTCAGTGTGGATGTACAACTCTTCAAAAACGATAGTGTGGATGCGGAGCGTTTTTAGTTTTTAATTTATCCGGATTAGTGTAGTCGTAGCCTTAAAATTTTCATTCATGTCTCCCATTGGAATGTGTTGATATAACTTAAAAGAAATGAGTACAACAGAATTTCTTTTTCAGTTTAGCAAAACTCTGTATTTATTGTTGACTTTTGTAATTCTTTTTAATTAAACAAAAGTCAAACATCTGGATATTGAAAGCTCAAAAACATGCCACACAAAACTTTAAAAAATTAAGAAAGCTAATTGCCTCAGATTGCAGTAAGTACTACTATATTTAAAAGCTTAAGTACATTTCGTCAGTTTAACAATATTTTCTTGACCTCCACCAATAACGCACTACACTGTTATTATTCAAAAAGTACCAAAAGAAATCACTTGAAAAAGAATATCAAACACTAAAGATATGAAATATACTTAAATATCTCAGTAGCACATTTGATTCATTAAACTGTAAATTTCAATACCCGGTCGGTTAACATCCATATTCAAAACAATGGTTATAAGTAATTTCTTGTAGTCCAATTATTGCAACAAAAAATAAAATGAAATGAAATAAAACTATCACGATATGCGAGGCAGATCGTCAGGAGATGAGGAGTGTGGACCCAAGTGCAGGCACTGACAACTGTGAATGAGTTTATTTACAGTGGAAGTCGAAACAAACAAAAGCAGAGAAGGCAGGGAACTAAACTTCCAACAACAACAAACAGGTGCTCTCTCATCCAGGAAACACACAGTCGCAGAGAGAGCGCGTGTCAACCATAATGCTGCCGCCTGGAACATCAGAACGTAGCTGTCAAACAAAACCCAAACAGTCCTGACCTGCGACAATATGAAACAGGAAAATACCGCCGTGTAATCCATTTATTTCAACAAAGTAACTGTATTCTAAATACCACCTTTTAAAACGGTAACTGTAACGGAATACAGTTACTCATATTTTGTATTTTAAATACGTAATGGCGGTACATGTATTCCGTATCCCGTTAGTCCACGCGCAGAATCATGTCAGGAAAAGTCAGGAGAATGCGCCAGAGTCCAATTTGGGATTACTTTGAATATGACTGTGTTTTGGATAAAGCAAGTGTCTTGTAGTGGAAAGAGACAAATTATGAGGGACATTTCTAAAGGGAAAAAAATCCCACAAACCTTAAAGTGCACTTGAAAAGCTCACACAAGAAGGCTAACCTAGCTTACCTTGAGAAGGGAGCACACTCAACCCTCATCCCCAGAAAACAGAAGCTAACCCCAGGCAAGGCAGCGTGATGCATCCCGAGACAACAGGACGGGGGATATCTACATAACTGTGTGTGTCAATTGCATTCAAAAAGTTTATCAATTCACTTGAACCAAAATTACGAGCATCCGGTGCTGCAAGAGTTAATAGTCTCATTGGGGCCAAGATATAAATTTTATAGTTGCCTGGTATCAATGGTTGTTCATCTGCCCTAATTTATTTATTTATTTAAAGAACCCATAGGTGGGAATGTGAGTTGTCTGTCTCTGCGTGTTAGCCCTGCGACAGACAGGCGACCTGTCCAGGGTGCAGGGTATGGTAGCTGGAATAGCAACATACCCAAGGATAAGCAGAAGAGAATGACTGATATGATGAAACTGGGATTTTGTTGCACTTAATTATTGCAAACACAACTGTTGTGAAATCTGTTTGTTGTCCTAGTAAGGCTACCATGGGGGCAGCCACTAGAGGTCGCTAGAATACTGGTGTGTATATGTGTTTTCCAGAAATTGATGTAGCCACGTACACTGCTGCTACAATTCAATAAAAAGCGGTTTGTGCTTGAGAACCCTGCGTCTTATTGCCTCCGAACATGACATGGTGTCAGAATTGAGGACTTCACGCCGAGTTACACAAAGAAATGGCCAAATTTGGACCTCCGGAGCCGTTCGACTTTACACAGCCGGCAGAGTGGCCAATATGGCGGCAGAGATTCTCCCGTTTTCGAGTGGCGTCCAAGCTAGGGATGGAGAGCGGCGAAGTGCAGGTGAACTCGCTTCTTTACTCCATGGGGAGAGATGCCGAACCAATATATGGCTCATTTGTGTTTCCTGCTGCTACAGAGGCCAGGCCAAGTCCGCAGTTTGAGTATGATCTGGTTATACAAAAGTTCGATGAGCACTTTGTCCCAAAGAGAAACGTTATCCACGACCGTGCCTGTTTTCACAAACGGAGCCAGAGGGCCGGGGAGATGGTCGAGGCTTTCGTGCGGAGTCTGTACGAGCTCGCGCAGCACTGCGAGTTCGGCGGCAGTAAAGACGAGCAGATCCGGGATCGTATCGTCATTGGATTAATTGACAAAGATGTTTCACAAAAACTCCAGCTCGAGGCGGACTTAACTCTGGATAGAGCCATTCAACTAGCATGCCAGAGTGAACAAGTCAAACAGCAAAGTGCAGACCGAGTGGAAAGCACGGTGAATGAGGTGAAACAGAGGCATTATAACAGCATGAGAAGGAGTTACTACCAACCTCATCAGGTACGTGAGCAACAACATGGTGAGAGTAAACCAAAATGCCAAAGATGCAACAGGGTGCATGACAAAAGAGAAAACTGCCCAGCCCGCAATAAAAGATGCAGAAAGTGCAATAAGTTGGGACACTTTGAAGTTGTATGCAAAACCAAAATGCTAAAAGAGGTCAGGGCTGAGGCTGTAGAGGACTCAGATGAGGATTCATTCTTCATAGGGGAGCTTTTCCTGGGAGCAGTAACTGAGCCAAAAACAACAGTCATTGAAGAGTCAGGCTCAGATGCCGACTGGGACATTGAGCTACTGGTAAATGGCAGTCCAGTTGATTTCAAAATTGATACAGGCGCAGACACCACTGTTATGACAGAAGCGACCTTTAATAAGCTACAGCTGAGACCCAAACTTATCCAGTGTAAGCCAACTACACTCAACAAAAATATAAACGCAACACCTTTGTTACTGCTCCCATTCCCCATGGACGTAGAGACCTAAAATTCAGTCCAGATACACAATATAACCATCCCTCCCAAACAGTGGTCACAAATCAGTCCAAATGTGTGGTAGTGGGCACATCTGCCATATTGAGATAATCCATCCCACCTCACAGGTGTGCCACATCAGGATGCTGATCTGACATCATGAGTAGTGCACAGGTGTACCTCAGACTGCCCACAACAAAAGGCCACCCTGGAATGTGCAGTTTTTTGCGCTATTGGGGGTCTGGGGACCCAGAACCGGTCAGTATCTGGTGTGACCACCATTTGCCTCATGCAGTGCAACACATCGTCGCATGGAGTCTATCAGATTGTCAATTGTGGCCTGTGGAATGTTGGTCCACTCCACTTCAATGGCTGTGCGAGGTTGTTGGATATTCGTGGGAACTGGTACACGCTGTCGTATACGCCGGTCAAGCACATCCCGAACATGCTCAATGGGTGACATGTCCGGTGAGTATGCTGGCCATGCAAGAACTGGGACATTCTCAGCTGCCATCTGCCCTGAACAATGTGAACCATGATTCATCCGTGAAGTGCACACCTCTCCAACGTGCCAGACGCCATCGAATGTGAGCATTTGCCCACACAAGTCTGTTACGGCGACGAGCTGGAGTCAGGTCAAGACCCCGATGAGGACGACGGGCATGCAGTTGAGCGTCCCTGAGACGGTTTCTGACAGTTTGTGCAGAAATTGTTTGGTTGTGCAAACCAATTGTTCCAGCAGCTGTCTGGGTGGCTGGTCTCAGACGATCTTGGAGGTGAACCTGCTGGATGTGGAGGTCCTGGGCTGGTGTGGTTACACGAGGTCTGCGGTTGTGAGGCCGGTTGGATGTGCTGCCATATTCTCTGAAACGCCTGTGGAGACGGCTTATGGTTGAGAAATGAACATTCAATGCACGGGCGACAGATCTGGTTGACATTCCTGCTGTCAGCATGCCAATTGCACGCTCCCTCATTGCTTGTGGCACCTGTGGCATTTTGCTGTGAGACAAAACTGCACATTCCAGGGTGGCCTTTTGTTGTGGGCAGTCTGAGGTACACCTGTGCACTACTCATGATGTCAGATCAGCATCCTGATGTGGCACACCTGTGAGGTGGGATGGATTATCTCAATATGGCAGATGTGCCCACTACCACACATTTGGACTGATTTGTGACCACTGTTTGGGAGGGATGGTTATATTGTGTATCTGGACTGAATTTTAGGTCTCTACGTCCATCCCATGGGGAATGGGAGCAGTAACAAAGGTGTTGCGTTTATATTTTTGTTGAGTGTATGTACAGCCCTGGTGGAAAAGTCAAGTGCATGGGTAAATTCCTTGCTACTACAGAGTACAAAGGCCAAAAGTACCAGTATTGGATTATAGTTATAAAAGGGCAATATGCAAGTAACCTACTGGGGAAGACAGTGGCAAAGCGCATGGGACTAGTCGCTAGAGTTAACAAAATCAGTAGTGACTTAACAGAGGATGCGTTCGGAGAAATTGGCCTGCTGAACTGTGAACCTGTAAAAATCAAGCTGACCAAAGATGTAGTGCCGTACAGTGTAACCACCCCACGCCAGGTGCCTTTTCCTCTCCTCCCAAAAGTGGAAAAGGAAATAAAGCACATGCTCAAACTTGGCATCATTGAGGAAGTCACCGAGCCAACAGACTGGTGTGCACCAATGGTGCCTGCTCCAAAGCGCAACAAGGATGAGGTCAGGGTGTGTGTGGACTTAAAACGTTTGAATAAGGGAGTAAAGCGTGAACGGTACATCTTGCCCACATTGGATGACATAACTCCTAAGTTAGCAGGGGCTAAAGTTTTCTCCACTTTGGATGCCTCCAGTGGGTTCTGGCAAATACCACTGGATCCCAGCTGCCAAAAACTAACCACATTCATAACTCCCATGGGCAGGTTTTGCTTCAGACGCCTACCATTTGGCATAACATCAGCACCCGAGATCTTCCAGCGGCTCATGAGCACCTTGCTCAAGGGCCTAGAGGGGACTGTCGTCGTGATGGACGACATATTGGTTTTCGGGGCTAACAAAGAGGAGCATGACCATGCATGCAGTATTACAGACAATCAAAGCATCAGGACTTAAGCTCAACAAGTCCAAGTGCCACTTTGGAAAGAATGAACTACAGTTCTTCGGTCACATCATCAGTGCGGATGGTGTGAAACCTGATGATGGCAAGGTGGAGGCTATTGTCAGGATGCCCAGCCCCACCAATGTAGAACAACTCAGGCAGATACTTGGATTAATACACTATGTTGGAAAATTCCTGCCAGGCCTGTCCACGGTGCTGCACCCCCTCTCCAATCTACTCAAAAAAGAGACTGTATGGGTGTGGGGCAAGCCTCAGGAGCTAGCATTCAACAAAGCAAAAGCAATGCTCGTGGCTGCACCAGCACTTTGTTATTATGATGCAGGCCGATCAACAGTTGTCAGTGCGGACACCAGCAGCTATGGCCTGGGTGCTGCACTGTTACAGGACAATGATGGGGAGTTACGGCCCGTTGCTTTTTGTTCTCGCACGCTCACAGATGCAGAGAAAAGATATTCGCAGATCGAAAAAGAGTGTTTAGCATCTGTCTGGGCCTGCGAACGTTTTACCCGCTACATCCAAGGCATGGGTCATGTACGTCTACAATACAAACTGACCATAAGCCCTTGGTGCCTTTGATCAACTCATACGACCTTGATAAAACACCACTGAGATGTCAGAGACTGCTGATGCGATTGATGCGATTCAATGTCACTGCCGAGCATGTTCCCGGTAAACAGTTAGTGGTGGCGGATGCACTCTCCAGACATCCACTGCACGGATGCTACCCGTCCGAGACAGACAGCCAGGTCAAGGCATATGTGAGCAACGTAGTGACAAGCAAACCTATCAAGTCACATAAGTTGGAGGAAATTCGTAGAGCTACACAGAGGGACCCAGAACTTCAAAAAGCAATCATCTTCATCAGACAAGGGTGGCCTCGGAGAATGGCAAAGAGCTCACCACTGCAAGGCTTTTATGCAGCCAGAAGCCACCTTTCAGAATCAGATGGTCTAGTGCTCTACCACGATCGCATCGTAATTCCCACAGCACTCAGACCCAGTGTCCTTGACCAATTACATCAAGGCCACCAAGGACTAACTAAATGTAGAGAGCGTGCAAGATCAACAGTGTGGTGGCCCAACATTGGACTTCAAATAACACATAAGGTAAGGTCATGCAACTTTTGCAGAGAGCACAAGCCTACACAGCGACGGGAACCTCTCGTGACTACTCTTCTGCCCAATGGCCCCTGGCAAAAGATTGCAGCTGATCTTTGCGAGCTTGAGGGTAAGAACTTTCTTGTCGTTGTTGACTATTTTTCAAGAGACGTTGAGATTGCTTCCCTCACTACAACAACCAGCAGACAGGTCATTAACAAGCTTAAACACATGTTCGTTAGATGGGGCATCCTGTTAGAACTGGTCAGTGATTTCTCTTTGGCTCTCAGCGAAGGCGGTCGCACTTTTCTCCTCTCCTCCTCACCCTTATCTTCCCTGCTTAGCCTCTATGTCCTTGTCTTGTCTCGTGTGCATTACTTTCCCTGGAATAGACTCACACGGTCGTTCTCTAAAACCTAAAAGAGAATTATGGATTTGATCAACTGGTCTCTGAATGCTATTGACACCCTTTTCTCAACGAGAAGTCTGGGCTCGGGAGAGCCTGAGTGCCCTGGAGGGACTTTCCCTGCCGGATACACGATGGACGGGTGGCAGAACTGGAGGGTCATGTGTCTGGCGGGACTGTCGATCGAGGACGCTGAAGATATCTATCTATTCGGAACCGTGATAACAGGGTTCGTGCTGATCGGAGTTGGCTTGGCCCTGGTTTATCGGAGAAATAAGAGAGCGGAACCGGCTGTTCAAACCCCCCCCCAAGGCTGCCCGCTGGAATTGAAGCGATGGGACGAGGCGCGACCTCTCACAACGAACATAATATGGTCAACACCTTGGAGACGCTTGCAGCTGCTGTGAAGGCTCAAAGCAACAACATTGAGCGTATGGGGGGATACATCAGAGAGAGGCCTGCTCAAAATGAGACCCTTGAGCGACAGTTGGATGACATCACGGAACGGATCACTGCAGCTGTGAGGTCTCAGAATCAAAAGAATGACAACACCATGGAACAGAAGTTTGATACCATCATGGGGAGGCTCGCGGCTCTCCAACGGGAGATTGAGAGGCCAGTGTCGGAGTGTTAGGGCAGCCTGAAAATTCTCCTGGGCTGCTCGCATGGAAATTTACAAAATCAACATTGAGATTGCGGACCCCCATAACGGCGCCAGCTGCAGGCCCAAGGCTGGAGCCGAACAATCACTCCCTGATAACGACTGTGTTACGGCTATTCTTCCCGTCCCATGCAAGGACACCTGGATTGGCTGGAGGACTGTTTACTTAGCCTGATAGGCCGAAGGACACTGTCTCAGCTAAACTATGGACACGCACACACACACACTTACACTGATAAGCACTCACTCATCCCCCCTCCCTTTCCAACGCCTTCAATGCTTGTGCCCTACCGGGGAAGATAGCAGTCAACTGGACCAGCGCAGATATACTGCAGGACCGGATGCGCTGTCTACACCGGCTCTCTCTTACCCTTTACCCGCCCCTGTTGATTGTCTTGTGTTTCTATGGTGTATTGATAGTCATGTGCTTTTGTGCTGAGGTGTTTTTTCTGTTATCAAACTGTTCTCCCACTAGGAGCTCAGTCTGAGTGGAGTTTTTTTTTCTCCTCCTCTTACCTCATGTAGTGTATTTTCGTTGTTTTTTCCTATCCGCCTACCTTCTGACATGTCTGCCCAATGTGATGTTTGTGTAAAGTTGGTCAGAAGGTTCCTTTGTAAGTGCGCATGCGCCATTAGCGTGCTGCCTGCTGTAACCCTAATTTCCCTCGGGATTAATAAAGTATTCTGATTCTGATGATTCTGATAATGGGACTTAGTTCACATCAGAGTTCCAAGACTTCAAACTGAGTTATGGCTTCACCCACACTACGTCGAGCCCTCATTACCCCCAGTCAAATGGAGCTGCTGAAAGAGCTGTCCAAACGGCCAAGTACATTCTCAAGCAGCCTGACCCCTGCTTAGCCTTAACGAGTTACCGCTCTACACCAATTGCAGCAACCGGTGCAAGCCCAGCTCAACTTATGACAGGACGTCAAATCCGCACCACCGTCCCAGTACTCGAAAAGACATTGCTGCCCAGTCCAGTCAATAGGGACACGGTGTGCCAAAGAGATGCTACAGCTAAGGACTCTTACAGATTCTTCTACAACCGCAGACATTCAGCTCGTCCACTTCCTGAGCTTCTCCCAGGCCAGGATGTTGTAGCGAAGCTTGATGGGGAAAAGGGGTGGACGACTCCAGCCAAGGTCATCAGTAAGTCTAAGGAGCCGAGATCCTACTTGGTGGAGATGGCGAATGGGAACGTGACTCGCCGCAACAGACGACACCTTCAGCCTGTCCCAGGCACCGCTGATCCTGAGGAGCAGCAGCAGAGCACTGTTCCAGCTACACCGACTACTCCAACTAAAGGGGCGGCTGCTTCCCAAGAACCACCAGTAAGGCAGGCATTGCCAATCCCTGTCCCGAGGCCCCTCCCTGGGGCCAGCTCCCCCGCTGACCCCAGTAGGCACCTCCACACTCTGGAACCCACCAGGGCAAGGGGGCCCAGGCCCATCCGGACCGGGGCCCGCAGCAGCAGCACCGCCCAGCCCCACAGAGTCCGGGGCAGCCCACCCGACTCCATCTCAGAGAAAACTGCACCCACCCCATCATCCAATCATCTCCCAAACTACACAAGACAATAGACACCCAGGTTGAGTTCATTCTCCACCTCTCCTATATCTCTCCCCCCACCTGCAGAGTGAGCTCCTGTAGTGAGGAGACCACCCTGCAACCTAGACATCCACATTACTCACACTCTCACATAACACATACATATAGGGCCTTGGGGGTGGGCACGTTTTACAGCATCCAGAGGATGGTCGGTGTACTCCAACCCACCTCTGGCGCTGGTGCCCTACCCTCAATTTTAAATGCATTTAGACACTAAGGGTTTTCGAGAGGAGCCGTGCTGCTCTCTGAGAGGAAGCTAGTACCATGCTCTCCTGAGTTTTAAATGCACTTTAGAACAGCACACAGCAACACTACATATGAGCGGGCGTAGGGAGGTTTGAGGTCTTCACTCACCCCGGTTCTGTTAGCCGTCAGGGCTGGGGGGCTGGGAGGAGGTGCTGGCCGTCAGACTGGGGTCTGGGATGCAGGGCCTCCCCGCTACTGCAGATAAGGAGGTGGTCCGCTTGCCTCCACCCCAGAGAGAAGGGTTACATGTCCTGGGTCTAGGTGCGGCTTGCCCCTCTGATATATAGAGTATGTTTGGGGAGTGCGACTGTCTGTGCAGTGTCTATTTGTGTCTGTCTACACATTGGGTGAGTGCCGAGTATTTGGTGGTGCATATGGGGTGGGAATGCACGTCTGTGTCCGCGTGTGCCTGTTCGTCTGTGTCTATATGTCAGGTTGGGTCTTAGACTCAACCTCTCTGGGTACATCTCAGGCCCTCTAAAGTACGGAGGCCTATCTCCCCTCACCACACTCCCTGCCGGTGGTTGATGCCCTCAGACGTTGGTGTGTTGGTGGTCCTTGTCGTCTGGGGCTGGGCGCTCATGTATGTACCGGCTCACTCCTGGTGGCTGATTGGCTGGGCCGGGCGCCTGTGGCCCGGCTGGGCTCCTTCCGGTGGGTGGGATGCCCTCAGGCCTCTGGCCTCTGGCCTCTGGGCCTGAAGCTCGGTCCTCTCTGGCACAGCTGGCTGCCGGCAGAGCCCGCGGGCATGCCACTGCAACCCCCTCTGGCCTCTGCTCCGTAGCTGCGGGGTGACCTCTCGTTTGGGGCTCTACTCAGCTCTTCCCAGGAGGGTGGCACGGTTCCCCCCCTTTGGTGGTCCTCCTCGGGTCCTTGTACTCTGGGGCCTCTGGATATCTGGGGCCTGGATCTCCTCCATACCTGCTTCATACCCTGGTGGACGGGGCTATGGCTCCCCACACTCCCTAGCAGATCGTTACATGGAGAAACCTTCGGAATACAAGCATGCTGATCCACACAGGTGTGCACACGGGTGTTCACAGACGCGGACTACACCTTTCTTGGCTGCTGCCTCAAAGCACATTGTGCGCTGTCTATCTTGCGTGCTGCACAATATCGTTTATTATTTAATATCTACTGTTATCTACTGCTAGCTAGTTTATTGTGATGGTGCTGTTTTTTTTGTTTTTTTTTTATGTTGCTCTTTGCTGTTTGCTTTCTCTTCTGTTTTTTTTCTCCATACAGGTGATCCAGGTGTTTTGTTTGTGTTGTTTTTTTTTCTTTTTTTCTTCTTCTCTTTCTCCCCCCCCCTTCTCACCGTCTCTTCTCCCCTTTGGTTTTCTTTCTCTCCCTCTCTTTCTTTCATTCTTTCTTCCTGTCCTATCCCACAGTCATGTCTGTCCCGTTTGTAGCAACTGAAAATAAAATAAATTCATAATTATAATAAAGGTCAATCAAATGGACCAATATGGCAAGGCCATGATGATCCACTTGGTAAAAGAAATCCGCTTGGCATCTTTCTTGGCCTTAAGACAACAATTCTGATGGCTATAGATCCAAACGGGACACAAAAAAAAAAAAAAAAAAAAAAGAATACTGGTGTGTATATGTGTTTTCCAGAAATTGATGTAGCCACGTACACTGCTGCTACAATTCAATAAAAAGCGGTTTGTGCTTGAGAACCCTGCGTCTTATTGCCTCCAAACAAGAACAAAGCACAACAAAGCATAATGGATAAAGAAACAACCCCCTTGAATGGTAAATGGTAAATGGCCTGTACAGCGCCTTACTAGTCCCTAAGCACCCCAAAGCGCTTTACACAACCAGTCATCCACCCATTCACACACACACATTCACACACCGGTGATGGCAAGCTACAGTGTAGCCACAGCCACCCTGGGGCGCACTGACAGAGACGAGGCTGCCGGATACTGGCGCCACTGGGCCCTCTGACCACCACCAGTAGGCAACGGGTGAAGTATCTTGCCCAAGGACACAACGACCGAGACTGTCCAAGCTGGGGCTCGAACCGGCAACCTTCCGATTACAAGGCGAACTCCCAACTCTTGAGCCACGATCGGGGCGACTGTGAAAGAGAGCAGAAAGAAGATGAAAGCACCAGACAGAGCACCCAGACCCAAAAAGCTGAGCATACCAGAGGCCAGCACGAACTGAGGACGGCCTCAGGGCTACAGGCACATGCATGCACAAAGACACACGCACATCCACATCAACCCACTGCTCTAAAACCCATTTAAAAACCTGTTAACTCTAATGTCTTATTCTTGCTATTAAACCTAGTACAAAGAAGAGCTGACAATTTGGTCCCATTATAAGTGAAGTATTTAATACGATGAAGCAACACATGGTTTATTGTTGTTGTTATATAGATATGTGTATATTATAGAGATGTATGGCCTGGACCAAAAATACCAGGCGCCTGACTTCCTGTCTCCATCTCACTCCTCTGTTTTTCACCCTGTGTAAACAATTTACTAAACTACTATTTTGGTTTTTCTTGTTTGTATAAGTCAAAACTTTTGCAACCTGAACAGAGACCAAACGGAAGCATTTGTTATGCCCCACAGGTAAGTGTTTGTCTTCCTGTGATCAGTTCTCTATAACTGTCTTTTCATCATTTGTTACCATTGTGGCCTGAAGCGCTCAGCTTTATCATAAAGGTCACCTTTGTGTAGTACTAAGTCCTGATCTACATTTGGTTCTGCTTTTTAAACGGATCTGGATTGGCAATATGTAGTGTTCAACACAAACATCATTATTACATATATCATATTACAGTGTTTCAGTCAGTGTTTCAAATCATCTGTTAATTTTTCTTTTATTGTGTTTACATGTAATCAATGTGACATTCAGTGTGCATTTGCACACATACATGTCAAAGCAAGACAAAAAATTCAGAATAAATGAGCTTCTGCTTTGTTTTGATATATCAACAGATAATAAAGTTAACCTTAAATTTATTTGCTGCCTTTGTTACTTTAAAAAAAAACAAAACAAAAAAACCCATAGAGGTCTTTAGTTCAACTACAAGAATTGCCTCGATGGCATTAATCCCAACAGACATTGTTCTTGTCTCCGAGACATGGGAAACTCTCCTCCACAGTCTTAGGATGCAGGTCAGATCGCTCTCCTTGGTTCCATGTCTTGGTCATGTTGTTTTGTCATGTCGTGCTGTGGCAGGCAGGAGGAAGGACCCATACAGGGATGAACTTTAAAAGGCAGCTTTATTTTGCTGTTAAACATTAGGATACTACAAAACAAAACCTAACCTGGAAAACTTAAGCTAAGACTAGAGAACACTGAGCACAGGAAAACCACACAGCTACGAGGGTACGACGCAGAAAAGGGCAATGGAAAGCACAGGGCTTAAATATACAAAGGAGTAATGAGTGAACGGGAAACACGAGGGAAACACAGCTGGGATTAATTAGATACAGTGGGGCAAAAAGTATTTAGTCAGCCACCGATTGTGCAAGTTCCCTCAGCTCATCTATGTGTCAGTGGATCTCCAACTTCCTAACTGGCAGACCACAGGCAGTAAGGATGGGCGGACATGTCTCAGCCTCCACCACTCTCAGCACTGGAGCCCCCCAGGGGTGTGTTCTGAGCCCCCTGCTGTACTCTTTGTACACATATGACTGTGTGGCCACTACCAGCTCCACCACCATCATCAAGTTTGCTGACGACACCGTCGTGGTGGGCCTGATCTCTGATAACAACGAGACGGCCTACCTGAAGGAGATTAGGAATCTGGAGAACTGGTGCCAGAGGAACAACCTCCTTCTAAACGTCAGTAAGACAAAGGAGCTGATAGTGGACTTCAGCACTAAGCAGGAGAGGAACTACCAGACCCCCGTCATCAACGAGTGCCCAGTGGAGAGAGTGGACAGCTTCAAATACCTCGGAGTTCACATCACGCAGGACCTGTCATGGTCCTGTCACATCAACACCGTGGTGAAAAAGGCCCGACAGCGTCTCTACCACCTCAGACGCTTGAGAGACTTCCAACTGCCCTCCAAGGTGCTCAGGAACTTTTACTCGTGCACCATAGAGAGCATCCTGGCGGGAAACATCTTAACCTGGTTCGGGAACAGCACCATGCAGGACAGACGAGCTCTACAGAGGGTTGTGCGGTCAGCTGAGCGCACCATCCGCTCCGAGCTCCCTGACCTGCACTCAATCTACAGCAGGCGGTGCTGGACCAAGGCCAGGAAGATCGTGAAGGACCTCAGCCATCCCAACAACAGACTGTTCTCTCTGTTGAGGTCAGGAAAGCGATTCCGCTCCCTGAAGACCAACACAGAGAGACTGAGGAGGAGCTTCTTCCCGCAGGCGATACGGTCTCTCAATCACACCACCACACAGTACTGACCCACACATATGGTTCTTACACACACACTGGACTTTCTGGACTTTGGTTTTGCACAACACTGGTCACTATATTCTTCATTTCCGGTTAATACTTGTACAGCTGCTGTTATTGTGTATATATTTATTTATATTTAGATTTCTTCATACATTCTTATATAGTTCTATATTGTGTATTGTGTATTTTGTTGTACAGTTATTTTATTTTCAACTTTAATTTATATATTTATCTTTATCTTATTCTTCCCAGTTAAATTTACCCTTCATTCTAATTTGTGTTGTACAGTTATTTCATTTTTAACCTTAATTTATATTTTATTCCTTCCTAGTTAAATTTACCCTTTTTAATTTTTCATATTTATTTCCTATCTTATTCATAGCCTTTTCCTTTTTTGTTCTCTTTAGGTCACGAGCAGTTGTCCAAGCATTTCACTACATATCGTACTGTGTATGACTGTGTACGTGACAAATAAAAATAAAATAAAATTTGAATTCGAATTCGAATTCCCCCACCTAAAATGATGACAGAGGTCAGTAATTTGCACCAGAGGTACACTTCAACTGTGAGAGACAGAATGTGAAAAAAAAATCCATGAATCCACATGGTAGGATTTGTAAAGAATTTATTGGTAAATCAGGGTGGAAAATAAGTATTTGGTCAATAACAAAAATACAACTCAATACTTTGTAACATAACCTTTGTTGGCAATAACAGAGGTCAAACGTTTACTATAGGTCTTTACCAGGTTTGCACACACAGCAGCTGGTATTTTGGCCCATTCCTCCATGCAGATCTTCTCGAGAGCAGTGATGTTTTGGGGCTGTCGCCGAGCAACACGGACTTTCAACTCCCGCCACAGATTTTCTATGGGGTTGAGGTCTGGAGACTGGCTAGGCCACTCCAGGACTTTCAAATGCTTCTTACGGAGCCACTCCTTTGTTGCCCGGGCGGTGTGTTTTGGATCATTGTCATGTTGGAAGACCCAGCCTCGTTTCATCTTCAAAGTTCTCACTGATGGAAGGAGGTTTTGGCTCAAAATCTCACGATACATGGCCCCATTCATTCTGTCCTTAACACGGATCAGTCGTCCTGTCCCCTTGGCAGAAAAACAGCCCCATAGCATGATGTTTCCACCCCCATGCTTCACAGTAGGTATGGTGTTCTTGGGATGCAACTCAGTATTCTTTGTCCTCCAAACACGACGAGTTGAGTTTATACCAAAAAGTTCTACTTTGGTTTCATCTGACCACATGACATTCTCCCAATCCTCTGCTGTATCATCCATGTGCTCTCTGGCAAACTTCAGACGGGCCTGGACATGCACTGGCTTCAGCAGCGGAACATGTCTGGCACTGCAGGATTTGATTCCCTGCCGTTGTAGTGTGTTACTGATGGTGACCTTTGTTACTTTGGTCCCAGCTCTCTGCAGGTCATTCACCAGGTCCCCCCGTGTGGTTCTGGGATCTTTGCTCACCGTTCTCATGATCATTTTGACCCCACGGGATGAGATCTTGCGTGGAGCCCCAGATGGAGGGAGATTATCAGTGGTCTTGTATGTCTTCCATTTTCTGATGATTGCTCCCACAGTTGATTTTTTCACACCAAGCTGCTTGCCTATTGTAGATTCACTCTTCCCAGTCTGGTGCAGGTCTACAATACTTTTCCTGGTGTCCTTCGAAAGCTCTTTGGTCTTGGCCATGGCGGAGTTTGGAGTCTGACTGTTTGAGGCTGTGGACAGGTGTCTTCTATACAGATGATGAGTTCAAACAGGTGCCATTCATACAGGTAACGAGTGGGGGACAGAAAAGCGTCTTACAGAAGACGTTACAGGTCTGTGAGAGCCAGAGATTTTCCATGTTTGAGGTGACCAAATACTTATTTTCCACCCTAATTTACGAATAAATTCTTTACAAATCCTACCATGTGAATTCATGGATTTTTTTTTCACATTCTGTCTCTCACAGTTGAAGTGTACCTCTGGTGCAAATTACTGACCTCTGTCATCATTTTAAGTGGGGGAACTTGCACAATCAGTGGCTGACTAAATACTTTTTTGCCCCACTGTATAATACATGGGACCTTCAAAGTAAAACAGGAAATAATGCAAACATCAACTCAGGAACACAAGACACAACACAAGGAACACGAGAGAGGCGCAGAGACAAAACCTTAAAGCTAGAAAATCACAGCGGTGCAATAGAATAACTAAGAAACACCAAATACAAAAGCCAAAACCATGACAAAGAACCAAAACAAAGAATAACCAAAACCTAACCACAGATTCACCTGACCATGACATCAAGATGATTCAAACGCTCATGTGCCATTGTTCTTCGTAAATGATTTTTAATCAAACCTGGGGCTGAAAAGCTGCGCTCACATGAAGCACTGCTCGCTGGTAATAACTCCTTGACTATTGACTATTTTTCCAAGGCTCAACAATTTATGAAACACCTCCTCGAATGGTCCTAGTAATTGTACAATGTCTAGAAGTGTTTTGCCCCTCAGCTGGTTGGCCAAGTCATCAACATTTAAATAAAAAAACATTAGCAAAGGAAAAAAGAGTATCTTTTTGCAAAAAGGTGATGCTTTGAGGGTAAAGTGCTTGGAGCCCTGACTAACCAGGTTGTTGCGATATTATAGCCCATGTTTTTCAAGTCATTTTATTATCAAAGCAGCGAGCTCTGCTGCATCTGAGCTGTCAGCTTTCATGAAGTCAAGAAAGCCCTCATGTATGACCTCTCTGAAACGTTTATCTGATGATCAGTGACGTTTGATCTTTTTTCTGAAGGTCTTTGGTTTTATCAGCTATTACACTGAACTCCCAACTTTCTTTAACTTCCCTTTTTATTTCCTGTTGAACACTTTCTGCCAGAGTCTCTACTGATGGAGTGCTCTAACCATGTGTAGTCTCTGTACCACAAATTAATGCCCTCTTGCTGTGTCCATGTTGTGTCTTGGGGAAAACCCTAAGGATAGGCTGCACAGGACCCTCTGGTCTTGACTGGGAAATGTCTGGTGGGAAGCAAATTGAATTAATGTTTCGGTCAGTTGTTTATATTCCTATAACTTTCATGGAAATGAGAAAGTAATTTGAATGAGTGCATATTTTAAAGAAATTTAAAGACCATGTACAGAATGAAAAGCATACCATACATACATACAATATTTTAGTCTCATTCAATCCCAGTGACTCCCAGTCTGCTGGAAGAGGAATATTGTAGCACAACAATGATCCAATGGACGCTGCAAAAACGACCTGACAAAATATGTTCTCTGAATTAAAGCAACAGAACAGCTTTGTATATCAAAGTGAAAGATGACAACACAAGGAACAAGCTTCTATGTTTGCAGTGAATAGAAGCTGCGTAAAAGGGAAGGAAGCACAGAGAGACCAATCAGAAAAAGAAACTCTGGAAAAAGTCTTTTAACACCTAAACTAAACACAACTTCTCTTATTTTCTGCAGTAAAACTGTTTTCAGATTATCTGTGGATCAGAGTGTAGCAGGACTGGATGTGATGATGGGGCACTCTCTGCTCTGCATGATAGGCTTTTTCTGTAAGTACACTTCTGATTGTTTGAATGGCACTGACTCACTAAGAAAAGCCTTACTTTATATTGATTTTTATTTTGTTAGTTTATATTGCCTGATGAGGTTTTATTCATTATTTTAGGTAGGAAAAAGTCTTCTTTTGTATAAAAATTAATCACATGCACAAGCTTTCTTTGGAGTAAATTAAAAGTCGAATAAAATAACTGCGGAATATTCAGATGTTCCATTTTTTTTGCATCATTAACATGTGCACTTTAACTGGTCATGAAACACTACATGTATGAAGACTAATTTACAAAATGGGCCCTCCCTGCTCTGACAAATGATCATTTATTTAATTGTGTCTGAGAAAATTGATAACTCAGTGGAAAACAAGGCAACTAAAAAGCAGTCTAAATGGGTCACTTTTGTTCTGGTCTTGGTTGCATCAGTGAGTGTTATGTTAAAAATCAAGGATATACTGTGAAGGTTCTCAGTGATCCGGGTCATCGTAGTCTAAGGATCTCGGGAAGAAAGTTGAAAGTCTGTAAAACTGGCTGCGCATGACTGGCAGGACTCCTGTGAACCACATTGTGTAATCAGGGTCTTTAGTCCTGGTAGTGCTGGTTTCCAGCAGCTCCTTCACACATTTTCTGCTTTTGGTGTGTAAAATAATATCAGACATGATACCTGGAAATTGAAACAGCTATTGCAGTGTCTGCTGCCAAAATGAAAGTTTATGAAGAACGTGAAGGGGCTAAGGTGAGTGAGACCAGACCTACAGTAATGCCATATCTTGACTTTTTTATGATGAATGATGAAAACAGACATGGCAATGTGAAAAACACACCAGGAAGCCAAACAGATAGAGAGGTCTGCATCTTGGATGAATCCTGGTGTTGCTGAGAGCAACTCAGACAAGCTCTACTTTCTGGAGTAGCATACCCAAGGCAAATCTTGTGATCAGGTGAAGCATATGCCTGAACATTGGGTTTATGAAAGCGCCCTGGAGCTGCTTCAAGATAAATATGAAAACCAGCAAAAGGTCGCTATCACACTAATCGAAAAGGCATCAAAGTGGCCTCAAATTGAGGGTGAAGATGGAAAGGCTTTGAGCACGTTCTCTGTATTCCTGGTGATCTGTCGTAATAAATTCTGAACCATGAATCTGATATAAAGGTGCTAAAAATATGTGTTCAATCCAAAAAATTGGCTTTGACCAAATAAATACTGAATCTCATTGAATTATTTGCTGATCTTGAGAAAAAAAAAAAACAAAGGAATTTTTTCACTGTGATCTTTTGAATCCTAACATCTGTGAGCTTTGTCTCTTCACTGCATGTTGTTTCCAGATGTTCATTCAGCAGCGTCTCTCACAGTGAGTCCTGACAGAGTGCAACACTTCACCTCTGACTCTGTCTCACTGACCTGTGAGGGAAACTTCACTGAGTGGAGAGTGATAAAGTTCTCTGAGGACGGCCGACTGTACTCTGTCTGTAGGAGAATGACTGGATCCACATGTAACATCCACACATCAAAGTGTACTGGTGTGAGTCTGGATCAGGAGAGTTCAGCAGTGCAGTCAACATCACTGTACAGAGTATGTTATTATACATTTACTTCTTGGATCTGAACGATTTAGACGTCACATGAACATTTGTCACAGCTTTGCTGTATGTGAAGTAATTTTATTTGGAAAATATTGTTTGTTGTTGGTCTCATTTCATTCGATCTCTTCATAATCAAGATTGTCAAAATATGCAGACAACAGTAGTATTTTATACTTCTACATATATAAATAAAAGTATTTTATATATATTTTTTTGTAATAAACCAATGAAAGCTCAATATCTCTGTCATCAAAGTGTTATTCCTCAAGATCATCATGTAAAAAAGGTGCAGTTCTGTCAAAGGTTTTGCTGTGTGTGAGTTCTCCTCAGTCCAGAGCTAGTCAGGGAGTTTAGAAGAGATTAGCAGGTGTTGATGTATTTTTTCAAATAATTTTGATGACAGAGAAATAACATTAGATTCTTTATTTAAGCTTTGAAGTCACCAGGATATTTTTTGGGAGAACTTTTGTAAAATATCCCATATAATTATACTTTATTAATAATTAATTATTGTTTGTTGTTACAGTAACTGTGTCAGGAGCTGACAGCTCTTCATCTCCTGTGTGGTTGATGGTTGGACTGGTTTGTGGAGTCTCTCTCATTATTATTCTCCTGCTCTTGTTGTATCGCTGCAGACAGTCCAAGTGTAAGAGCCTCTTCTTTTCATGCTGTGTTAGAGAGTTTATTTACTACATACACTTTAATTATTCACACATATACATGTATTCTGATCTCATGACACAAAATATCAGTGGAACAATTAAATGTAATAATTGTAAATGAAAGAAACTGAACAGTCTGATGAAGAAGACCAGCTCTGTTCTGGGACGTCGTCTTGACACAGTGGAGGTAGTCAGCAGTCATTGTGCAAATGTTCTATTTTTCCCCCAGTTAAAAACCTTTATGATTCCCACCATGTGGACTGTCATTGGATGATTGCGAATTAGTTAGAACAAAAAGCAAAATGCTAAAACTATCACCATAGAGAAATATGGTGAAACAGGAAATACCTCTGAAAAACTTCATATAGATATTTCCCGAGTGTCATGGACTGGCTGCATGAAGCAGGCAGAATAGGGCGCAAAATGCAGCAGGCAGCTTTATTGCTGGAATGTTGAAGAAATAAAATTGAATTGGAGAATACAGGTAACTACACTCAACAAAAATATAAACGCAACACCTTTGTTACTGCTCCCATTCCCCATGGGATGGACGTAGAGACCTAAAATTCATTCCAGATACACAATATAACCATCCCTCCCAAACAGTGGTCACAAATCAGTCCAAATGTGTGGTAGTGGGCACATCTGCCATATTGAGATAATCCATCCCACCTCACAGGTGTGCCACATCAGGATGCTGATCTGACATCATGAGTAGTGCACAGGTGTACCTCAGACTGCCCACAACAAAAGGCCACCCTGGAATGTGCAGTTTTGTCTCACAGCAAAATGCCACAGATGCCACAAGCAATGAGGGAGCGTGCAATTGGCATGCTGACAGCAGGAATGTCAACCAGATCTGTCGCCCGTGCATTGAATGTTCATTTCTCAACCATAAGCCGTCTCCACAGGCGTTTCAGAGAATATGGCAGCACATCCAACCGGCCTCACAACCGCAGACCTCGTGTAACCACACCAGCCCAGGACCTCCACATCCAGCAGGTTCACCTCCAAGATCGTCTGAGACCAGCCACCCAGACAGCTGCTGGAACAATTGGTTTGCACAACCAAACAATTTCTGCACAAACTGTCAGAAACCGTCTCAGGGACGCTCAACTGCATGCCCGTCGTCCTCATTGGGGTCTTGACCTGACTCCAGCTCGTCGCCGTAACAGACTTGTGTGGGCAAATGCTCACATTCGATGGCGTCTGGCACGTTGGAGAGGTGTGCGCTTCACGGATGAATCATGGTTCACATTGTTCAGGGCAGATGGCAGCTGAGAATGTCCCAGTTCTTGCATGGCCAGCATACTCACCGGACATGTCACCCATTGAGCATGTTCGGGATGTGCTTGACCGGCGTATACGACAGCGTGTACCAGTTCCCACGAATATCCAACAACCTCGCACAGCCATTGAAGTGGAGTGGACCAACATTCCACAGGCCACAATTGACAATCTGATAGACTCCATGCGACGATGTGTTGCACTGCATGAGGCAAATGGTGGTCACACCAGATACTGACCGGTTCTGGGTCCCCAGACCCCCAATAGTGCAAAAAACTGCACATTCCAGGGTGGCCTTTTGTTGTGGGCAGTCTGAGGTACACCTGTGCACTACTCATGATGTCAGATCAGCATCCTGATGTGGCACACCTGTGAGGTGGGATGGATTATCTCAATATAGCAGATGTGCCCACTACCACACATTTGGACTGATTTGTGACCACTGTTTGGGAGGGATGGTTATATTGTGTATCTGGAATGAATTTTAGGTCTCTACGTCCATCCCATGGGGAATGGGAGCAAAAACAAAGGTGTTGCGTTTATATTTTTGTTGAGTGTAACACCAGACAGGAGACTGTAAGTAAAACAGGAAGCACTAAGATGCAGACTAATTCACACAACATGACACAGGAGCTGGGAGAACAGAACACTTAGGGAAACGAGATGGACTAAGGAGATAATGGGAGAAGATAACGAGAGGGACATGGAAACAGTTAAGGGAGATGAGACACAAAGAGAGAGAGAGAGCGAGGGAGCAAGGAACCAAGGGTGAAAGAGCACAAGAGAGTGAGAGGGGATGAGAGAGGGTGAGGGACATGATGGGCTGGGGAAACATGGAATGAACATGAGGAGGGGGGACATGGAAACAGAAAGGGAAACAAGACAAAAGGACACATATGCGCACATAAAGACACACACACACACACACACACACACACACACACACGCAGAAGGACACAGAGGACAGAGACCAGTGTTGGGTAAGTTACTTTAAAATAGTAACTTAGTTACATTACTAGTTACTTCTCTCAAAAGTAACTCAGTTACTTCAAGTTACTCGTTACTTTCAAAGTAACTAGTTACTAGGGAAAGTAACTTTGGTTTTACTCAGAATTCTCTTGTTAATGTGTTGCTTCCATAACTTTGCCAGTCTTCTAGCTTGTTTACTTGCCACAAGTGCACTGTGCCACCTACCAATAGAAAGGAAAAGATAATGTGCATATTTCCACGGGAGAAATCCCACGCCTGGACCGTCATTGACTGCTGCCATGATTCTAGCCTACGTCACAGCGTCATGTGCACCTTTTACATCCAACACAAAAACTGCAGTCGTGGTGTTTTCGATTGTACTCAGAACTCGGAAATTCTGCCTTCTGAATAGGAAGATGTAGGTAACACCAGACTGCAGATGAGCTGCATACAGGGCTGGACTGGGACAAAAAAATCATCCCGGGCATTTTGACTGACCGGCCCGCGATTATAGGAAAAATCATAAAGCCTTTGAATGAAAATAAACGCTGTTGTGACAGTGATGTTCACTGTTTTGATGGTATATATGCATCAATCTATCAATCGTTTGTTGTAAGATTCAGATAATTATTTTTTAAAAGCTAGACATTTTAAATGAGAATAAGAAAGAAAAGTATTTCTTTGTGCCCACCTCTCCCTGTTAATGCCCTACCTGGCCCCCCTGGCAAAACTTTGCTAGATCCGCACCTGCACAGTTACCAGCTGTCAGCTACTTAGAAAATGATATTGGTGTTATTTGTCTCTCAGAAACAGTTCATAACTTCCCTTCAACTCATTCATGTCACCTAAAAGGTAAACCTGTTTCTCCATCACCTGTTCAGCTCTGATGATTCAGTAAGGACATCTGCTGGTTTCATCTTCATGTTTCCCTCTCACCACATATTCAAACCGACATCATGACCAGCAGCTTTACAGCTGTGGCTCCAGCAAACATCAGCTGATACTAGAAATTAATATTAAATAAATTCTAACAACAGCTGATCAAGCTTAAACGTGCTGCTGTTGTTTAGCGCGACATCCGCTGGTTTCCTCTTTCGGCGCAAAGTGGGCGATAAACAAACAAGAGAGCCGATCAGCTGATCACTGATCAGTTTTCATGATTGAAGTAGAAACGGGAGAGGGAGGGGGGAGAATGAGAGAAGAAGAGGCAGCTGTGCAGCAAAGACACAGAATAACTCCAGCCCGAGAACGTGTTGCTTTCTCTCATCCACCTGCTGGCCTCCACCACTTGCTAATGTTACTGAATCTGTGGAACCTCCGCGATAGCCACCACACGAAGTAACTAGTAACGACCCTATCTAAATCCCAGTAACGACTAACGCGTTCCTGATTTTGGCATAATAACTAGTTACCGTGCTCGTTACCACAATAATAACGTAGTTACTGTAACGCGTTACTTAATAACGCGTTAGTCCCAACACTGACAGAGACACAAGGGGAACCTAATGGACAATGAACCAAACAGGGAATATAAGAAACTCAAAACAGACTTAAGGCTACTAATGAACCTAAAACATAAACCACAATACAAAATGACCCCAAAACACAAGAAACTCAAAATGCTGCATCAAAATGACCCAGAGCCATGGTACTAAGAGCTTATAGTCAGGGCTAAATCAGTAGCAATAAAGACTGGTATGATGGGAACACAGAAGAAGAAGTAAAAAAGGCCCTGTCTAATCCCACCCAGACAGAAATGCTTGACAGGAGACTGCTCAGCTTGTTTGAGAATTATGTCTGAATTAAATGCACAAATTATGGTTTCCCATCTCTTTCTATAAAAACCAGGATGCTTAGACTTTAAATGTAATCGTGAGGTTCTGTGTTTGCGAAGTGAAGCTGTCCCTTTCTCCAGCTCCTTAGTGACTCACTGACATAATTAGGTGGTGACATTCAACAGGCTCGTTGCTTCTTACTGCAAACACCAGAATGTTTCCAAATTTGTGGCTCAATTGTTTTCAGCAGTTGGATAAATAAAAAAACAAAAACAAAACAAAACCAAAAAAGCAGAGTGAGTGACATGCTGAAATGATGTCTCAACACATTTGATGAAGATTAAAGAAATGTTTACATGTGTTTAATGGTAAATGGTCCTGACACTTGGAACATTATTCATTAAGAAACAGATTTTTAGTCCTTTTGGGGGGAACCCGCAGTCAGCTGGGACTGACGAAGTCACTTGGATGAGTGACGAAATGTTTTCCCAACGGAAAATGCTACGTCCAGATGAACAGAATGAACTTCTTGGGATTTCGTTACCTGGATGATTGAGCATGAATCATGATATAACGGGAAACATTCAGTCACTAGCAAATATGATAAACAAGCACTAGTTCTGAGCAGGGCCAGTTCTAGACAGGCATATATGAGGGGCCAAGCAGAAATGTAAAGGGGCAAATGGTGGCAACAGAGGCAGGAAAATGGTGGTGGTGGTGGGGTGCTCTAAATAACTGTTTTTGTCATGTAATTGGATTGCACTTTGTCAGGCCTCTAACCTAAGACCTGACCAACTTAGCTCTTAGTGTCACTGAGGCATGCAAACCCCCTGACAATGTTAAGGTAGCAATCCCTCAGGGGGAAAACTGAAAAATAAAACAACCATAATTGAAATAGAACCCTTCTCATCAGATTATAACAACTAAAAACATGACATTTACCTTAATTGGATGGCTTATATCAAATATAACAATTGCCAATATTAACAAAACTAAATAGGGTAGGCCAAGTTATTTAAAAGTTATTTGTTATGGACTTCTCATGGGGCAACATCAGCAAATCCCTCTTTCTTTTATGTAGCAAAGGTCAACAAAGTGGCTTTGTGTCGGGTCTGACAGACATAGGTGGCTTCATGCAGCAGACGGACTCACAGAAAAAAACTCTTCTCTACCAGACTGAAACTGTGAGAAGAACAATGGACTAGTCTCCCATTGACTGTACAAATATAGATGTATTTTTTAGTTGTTAATTATCTGACGAGTCACTGTGATTTTGACGACAGATTTGCTGCTTCATTTTTCTCTGCCCTGCCTACTGAGAAACCTGACACCGGCTCATTTGCATACTAACAGTGATTGGCTTTAACTGGGGGGAGAGTGAGCGCTGTGTGAGCCTGCACACAGAGCACGTAGGGAAAGAGCTAACCAGAGGTGAAACCTATAATGTCATTTGTGCCTTTTCCAGTGGATTTTTCAGCTACTGTAGTAAATCAGTTTTGGGCTAATCTATTATTTTCTTTCTCAACTTCTAAAAGTTTGATATAAGGGGTCAGGACATTTGTTTAAGGGGGCATTGCTCCCTCTTGCCCCAGCGTATAGCTGGCCCCGGAGATATCAGGAGTGTAGCGTGATGTGCTTCACCGAATCATGGATGAACCAGGATATTTGCCTTGACAATGCATTTGTTCATAAACTCTTCATGTTGAGTCTGAGTCTACAGAGGGTCCTAGTGCTGTGGAAGAAGTCAGGCCTCTTTCCTGTACCAAAGTCCCAGGGGCCCAGACCTGTGGCACTAACTTCCCATTTCATGGAGACCCTGCAAAAACTCATCCTCAATCAGCTCCAACCTATGACCAGGTCACATCTGGAACCCCTTCAGTTCGCTTACCAGTGCAGCCTCGGAGCTGAGGACACCATCATCTACCTGCTCAATTGTGTTTACAGCCATCTGGATCAGCCAGCGAGCACTATGATGGTCATTTTTTTTGGTCATTTTTTTTGATGATACTGAATGCACTTTTCCAGTGCAGGCTGACCCTCCTGGGTGTGTCCTGGATTGTTGATTTCCTGACAGGAAGTCCACAATATGTGTGTCTTCAACATTGTGTCTGACAAGCTGATCTGCAACACAGGGGCACCACAAGGGGCCCTGTCCTCTGTCGGACAATGCTCAGGATTTTCTATGAGTTTCTTGTGGCCAGTGCCATTCTCTATGCTGTTGCATGCTGGGTTTAGGGTCACAGATGCCAGAAAACTCAATAAACTGATCTGCAATGTCAGTAATATTGTGGGGACGCAGCTGGACTCTCTTAAGGTGGTGTCAGAGAGGTGGATGTTGTCCAAGACAAGGACAATGCTAGACAATATCTCCCACCTCCACTGCCAGCTGAGACGGATGAAGAAGCCCATCTGTTTCCTCCCCAAAAACAGGAACAGGTGCAGGACCCTAAAGAACACTAGCCGCTCCCACCTGAGAAACTGATACGTGTTGCGAGTCTGTGGCTGCAGACCTTGTGTTACCAGTGTGGTCTCAAAATCAGATGTGTTGAAACAAACTGAGGTTTAACCAAGAGCAAGCCGTTTATATAAGTCTGAGCAAACAAATGTAAACAAAAGGCAGAAGGCAATAACTAAGCTGGTAAAACTAAACCGAATAATAAACTAAGAAGAGCGAGAGACAAGACGGGAAAACATAAAAGAGATCTAATCTTAAGACTAAGCTATATAAACCTAAATGTCATTATAATACAAAGAAAGCCATCTGGGCCGGGGGGCTGGAAAGAGGAGTTTGCCATGTGATTGGGGTCTGGGATGCTAGCCTCCCTGTTGCTGCCGGACCGGGAGCAGTCTGCTTGTCTCCACCCCATAGCAAAAGGAAACATCTCCTGGGTCTGGGAGCGATTACCCCTCTGGGGGTGATGGTGTGGTGCCTGGACCTGGGGGTATAGAGTATGTTTGGTGTGTGTGTGTACAGTGTTCATTTCTGTTTGTCTCCATGTTGGGTGAGTGCTGAGTATTTGTATATGTGTGCATGAAGGTGGGAATTCATATTTGTATCTGTTTGTGCCTGTCTACATCTCATTTTGTAACATTGTAATATTTTATATTGTTTCATTTAGTTTAGTCAGATACTGTTCTTACTGTCTTGGAGCAACTGTGACATAATTTCCTCATGGATTAATAAAGTATTCTGATTCTGATATGTCTCTTTCACAGATTCATGCTTCACCAGGTTGGTATAATTCCTTTTTGTATTGTTTTAAACATACATCAGTTACGTTTGATTTTATTGTGATTATTTCATATTTTAGGCCTATTCAGTCTGAGATTCCCAGTCCGAGCTCCTCCACAAATCATGGAGTCAAACAGAAGGAAACTCATGTGTACAAAGCTCTTCAACATGGTCAGCACTTAAACCAATCTTTATTATCTCTATTAATATTTACTTTCATAAAGTCTAAATTAATAATATTTTCTAGGTCCAGTTTGTGATTTTTTTCAAGAACATTTAAAAGATCTTATAGTCCTGGTTTTGACTCACACAGTATTTCTGTTTTTGCTCTTATCTTTCGCGTAACTGTGACCCTGGCTTCTATTTTTCTTTAGGTACTACTGACATCTATGAATCAGTCAAACAAGTGAAAAACAGAAATGGTACAGTATATGTTTTTCAAATCACAGAATCACAGAATGGTTAATTCCATGTGGTATTTTTTGCACTAGCAGATGATTATGAGAATGTCCCCTCCTTGCTGACTGATTTTAAAGATCTAAGAATGAAGCGTGAGTACACAAAACATAATGCTTGAAAACAAACTTTCTGAATGACGTTTTCTTTTTTCCTTTTTTTTTTAACATGAAGTGTTTTTCTTTTGCCAATTCATGTGATCATCTTAACAGGGGAGCATAATAAACAAGAGGAGAGTGCTTACATTAATGTGCAGATGTGAGCTGCAGGTACAGTCACAACAGTCTCATTAAGTGTTTGTAAATGTGTCATATGTTGTGGGTAATCATAGGTCAACATGTCGTTTTGTTATTCAATTACCAAGTTTATCAACTGCTGTACATGATACTACTACACATCACCAGAGTTGAATCTAATACACATCAATGTCCATTCAGAGTTTTGTGAAGGTTTGTCTACTTACATATACAGAATGATATTTTATCTTATTTTTTGGCTTCACTCTGCGGTCCATCTCATCCCAAACCATCTTGATCAGGTGACTGTGGAGGCCATGCTATTTGGTACAGCACACTATCACTGTCCTTCTTAGTTAAACATCCCTTACACATCCTGGAGGTTTGTTTTAGGTCACTGTCCTGTTGAAAAAGAAATGACGGTCCAACTAAACGCAAAATGGATGGGATGGCATGTCGCTGCAGAGTGCTGGGGTGGCCATGCTGGTTCAGTGTGCCTTCAATTGTCAAATCAAATCAAATCACTTTTATTGTCACATCACATGTGCAGGTACACTGGTACAGCACATGCGAGTGAAATTCTTGTGTGCAACTACATGTGTGTGTGCGTGTGTGTGTATATGTATACATAAAATAAAATAATATACAGAGGTCAGCAGTTGGAAATGTGCAAAATAAGCATTTATATACAGTATGGAGCATAATGTTGAAGTTCCGGTAAGTGAAGGTGAGGTGGCTATGAAGTGTTCAGCAGTCTGATGGACTCATGGAAAAAGCTGTCTCTCAGTCTGCTGGTTCTGCAGTACCTCCTGCTTGATGGAAGTAGTCTGAACAGTTTATGGCTGGGGTGACTGGAGTCTTTGATGATCCTCCCCATTTTCCTCAGGCACCGCTTCCTGTAGATGTCCTGGAGGGAGGGAAGCTCACCTCCAATTATCCTTTCCGCACCACTCTCTGGAGATTTTTGCAGTTGTAAGCAGTGCTGTTGCCGTACCAGATGGTGATACATCCAGTGAGGATGCTCTTGATGGCACAGAGGTAGAAGGTCCTGAGGATGTGGGCGCTCATGCCGAATATTTTCAGTCTCCTGAGAAAGAAGAGGTGCTGCTGTGCCTTCTTCGCTGTTTTGTTTGTGTGTACTGACCATGTGTGATCCTCCGCCAGGTGTACACCTAGGAAACAGAAGCTGCTCACTCTCTCCACGGCATCTCCGCTGATGGGGGTGTGTGCTTCTCTGCACCTCCGGAAGTCCACTATCAACTCCTTTCTCTTTGCGATGTTGATGGTAAGATGGTTGGCACCAGGGGGTCAGGGCGCTGACCTCCTCCCTGTAAGCCTTCTCATCACCTTTGGTGATAAGACCCACCACTGTAGTGTCGTCCGCATACTTCACAATGATGTTGGAGTTGCTAGCGGCCGTGCAGCCTCGTCGCGAGGCTACCATACTCAGCACCATACTCAGCACCATCTTGCCATTAGCCATTGTGAATAAATCTCCAACAGTATCACCAGAAAAGCTCCTCCCACACCATCACACCTCCTCCTCAATGTTTCACAGTGGGAAACATGCATGTAGAGCAAAAGGGCCAGGTGCTCGGCATCACCATTTGAGGTGACTACTTCATGAAGCTCATGGAGAGAATGCTGAGAGTGTGCAAAGCAGTAATCAAAGCAAAATATGGCTATTTTTAAGAATCTAAACTATATCTGTGCGTGTGTGTGTGTGTGTGTGTGTGTGTGTGTGTCTCTCTCTCTGTCTGTCTGTCTGTCTGTGTGTGTGTGTCTATCTATCTATCTGTTTGTTGCAGTGTTTTTTGTATTTAGTATGCATTCAAATTTTAAAGGTACTGTGGCAATATGAGTTTTCAAAAGTTTTAAATGCATAATTATTAAAAAACGGGAGAGCAGTGGTTAGTACTGTTGCCTCACAGCAAGAAGGTCCTGAATTCAATTCCACCACCTTCCCTGTGGCCTTGCTGCGGAGTTTGCATGTTCTTCTCGTGCTTGCATGGGTTCTCCTTTAGAGGTGTGTATATAGATACACACAAACTTTTGGGTGCAAGTAAACTCAATAGAGATTACACAGAATAAATTGTTATGCCCAAGGGAAGTCTTTTTGTTCCTGTGATCATTTCTCTGTAATTCTCTTTTCTTCATTTGTTACCATTGTGACCTGAAGCAGTTAGCTTTATCATAAAGGTCACCATTGTTTTATACTAAGTCCTGATCTACATTTATTTCTGCTTTTTAAACTGACTCTGGACAGAATCAGATTATTTTGATTGGTAGTATGTAGTGCTCAACAAATAAATCATTATTACATATATCATTATTTCAGTGTTTTAGTAAGTGTTTCACATCATCTGTTAGTTTTTCTTTTGTGTAATCACATGCAGAATTCAGTGTGCATTTGTACATACTTGTACATGCCAAATGAAGACAAAAAAAAAATTATTTGTTTTGAAAAACTAAGAGGGCAAATAAATTTAACTATGAATTTATTTGCCCTCTTAGTTTTTTCTGTTTAAAGATGCAGATCTTTAGTTTTAGTTAACACACGGAGTCATTTCCTGTGTTTGGGTCTCAACCAAACTTAAAACCACACTGTCTTCATGCATGCTCAATCATGTAGGTTAAGAAAACCCCCAAAATTGATTCTGGGTGCAAAGTCACTTGGATGAGTGACAAAACATTTTTCCTATTAAAAATGCTATGTCCAGATGAACAGAATCAACCTATTGTGGTTAAAACCACACAGTAAGTTCAACGAAGGTAGTTGAGCTAAAAAAAACAAAACAAAAACTGAGGCAACTGATTGCCTTGAGTTTTTTAAATTGATGAACTTAAAAACTGAAAGTTATCAGAACTCCAGTATTTTGATTACATTTGACATGTAACTTTTGACTAAAAGAAAAGTAAAATGTTTAATAATTAAATTGAAAAATATTTTGCAACTACAATTTAAAGTTTTCATTCATGTCTCCCATGAGTATGTTTAAATTTAATAAATTTAAAATGAATGAGTACAACAGAGTCCCTTTTTCAGTTTAGCAAGACTCTGTATTTATTGTTCACATATGTAATCCTTTATAAAATAAACAAAAGTCAAAGGTCTGGTTGTTGAAAACTCAAAAACACCAAGCTGCACACAAATCTTTAAAAAATTCAGGCATTACAATTGCCTCAATTGCAGCACATTCGGTTTCTGGTAACATTAGATGTTCTTGCAAGAGACTGAAACAAGAATTGTGACTTCAAAAGGCAGACGTGCAGCAACATATTTATCTCAAAAAGTTCAGCCATTTCTCTACATGGTCATGTTAGATGAAGATTAACTTCTCTTTGCTCATGTCTTTTACCTAACAATTATTGCTGGCCATTTTCATCAGTTTTGAAATATTCATCAACTCCTTCCTCAGAATTAACTGTAAGACTACGCATAATGTATGTATACAATAGAGAGCACTGTATTAAAAAAAAGGAAAAGAAAAACCCCTCCTCATACACACTCTCTATAGTTTAACTATTAGCTAATGGTGCCACTGAATGAGAATTGCTTTGCTTACATTTCACTAAAACACAACTTCCTCTTTTTCTGCAAAGTAAAACTGTTTTCAGATTATCTGTGGATCAGAGTGCAGCAGGCTAGATGTGATGATGGGGCACTCTTTGCTCTGCATGGCCGGCTTTTTCTGTAAGTACACTTGTTTACAGTTTGAATGGCACTGACTCATTAACAAAAGCCTTACTTTATATTTACTATATATTTATTTAGATTTTCCGAGTTGTATGCCTGACGAGGTTTTATTCATTATTATAGTGCTCGCTACTGTCATCTATGGATATGCTGAAGGTAGGAAACAGTTTTCTTTTGTTGTTATCTCCTATAATACTCTAAATAAGACCCTTCATGTTACTGTGTTTTCTGCACTATAAGGCGCACTTAAAATCCTTTAATTTTCTCAAAAATCGACAGTGCACCTTATAATCCGGTGCACCATATGTATGAATTCTGGTTGTGCTTACTGACAGATTTTATGTGGTACACGGTACAAAAATCTGTCAAAAAATGTTTTAGTCTGACTTTGGTAAGCTACGAAGCCGCACCGCTTGATGGATTGTCGGAGCATTACGGCTGCCATAGTCAGGAGCCTAGCGGAGTAATCTGGGTCCAAAACTCCGTCCTCTTCAGGTCCCAAAGTCAAACAAACACATCTTCAGAGAGTTAAAAACTGCCTAAATTCTTTATTCTTTAATAAAATGAGCAGGGTTGCTGCTTTACCAGGTGTAACAATTAAGTTTAACATCCAGGCATCCATGAAAACAGAATTTATTAAATTTAAGTTAGACGTTTGCAGGAAGTTAGCTCGATAGTTTCCACTTAAGTATGACATACCATGTTCTGACTGAGAGACTTCTGAAAAAATTAGAACGTACAGCTCTGCTATCACTTCAGACATAAATGAAGACAGGAAACTAAACAACAGTGACTTTTGTGGGGTTACTGAAGTTGGACTAGCTGGTATATAATGATGTGCTATGTGATTGCTAGCGACACAGCTATGTTAGCATAACATAAACACAGTAAAGCTGGAGGATGAACGCCAACTTTTTTACACTCGATAAAAGTTAACGTGAGGTTTCCTGATGGTCAGGGACAAATGCAATCGCATGGCAGGATGCTTTAAACAGACCAAACTTCAGTCAGGAGAACAACTGAGATAATCCATCCACAATACAAGGTTAGTCATTAATATACTGCAACAACACGGGAACAGAGCAGCTGCGTGAGAATTCAACATTAATAAATCGATGGTATGGAAGTAGAGGAAGCAAGAAGAATGAGTTGAGTAAAGTTTGACTTATCTGACCGTTTTGTTTCACTTAATGTGCCTTATAGTCCGAAAAATACGTTACATTTAAAATTTCACTGAATGTATCAGTTAACAATTAAAATGATCATATTAAGAGTGTGACCACTTGAGCAGGTGTTTCACTCAGGTATTACAGAAACTAAACAGAACAATTTCTTTTTATGCATGTTTATCTGATCATCTGAACAAATCACAGTTCTGATTCACAGAGGTGGGAAGTAACAAAGTACAAAACTTAGTTACTATATAATTTTCAGGTATCTGCACTTCATCTATTATTATTATTAGTATTTATTTTTCTGACAACGTTTTACCTTCTATATTTTTTAACAAATATCTGTACTTTCTAGTCCTGACATTTTCAAAACAGACTCATTACTTTAGGGTCAGCCATAGCGTCTCATTTGTGGGGCAACTGTGGCAACGGCAAAGCGGCACGATGTAGAGAGACTTTCCGAATGTGTCACACAAGCTACCATGCTGACTACCCAATTGGCAGCACACTACGAGCATAAAAAGCCAGCGAGTTAAAGGCAGGTTTGAGCAAACAGCAGTTGTTTTTCACAAGACCAGTGAAAACCTCCCAAAACCCAACCGAAGCCTCACTAAGAGCCACACATTTCTTGATTAATTTTCAGACAGGGAGGTTTTCATAGCATTGATGATAATTGCATAAAATGTGCTTAAAAACGAGAATATGGGAACCTGCTACTATACACGACTCAGCAGGGGATGAATTTTGCTTCGTTTTCTGTCACTTTTGGGTGAAATCAAAGAGTTCATGCAATCCAAAGGCGAAGAAACCTCACTATAGGAGGACACTGACTGGACACTTGATCTTGCATTTTTAATGGATATTACTGGGAAACTGATTTATTTAAACTGTGAGCTGCAAGCTAAAGGTAAGACTGTTGCTGACATGATAAGTGCTTTAAATGCATTTAAAAGCCCAGATGAACATTTTCTCTTTGAGTTTACAGAGAAAAAAGGTGCTGCACTTTTCCTCTGTGCAGATGGTGCTGAAAGACGATGCTTCTGCATCTGAGACTTTTGACAAAGTTGCAGAAAAGTACACTCAAGTCATAAACAGACTTGGGCGAGAGTTTGAGAACAGGTTTTGTGACCTTGATCAGCTTGAGCCATGTGTGCATTCATTTCCAATCCTTTCATGAACGTGGACACAACACGAATTGCTGAGCAACTAAGTGCAATGTTCAGCTTGGATGCTGGAAATTGAAACTGTAACATTGCAAAATGACCTCCATCTCAAAGCCTATCGGGATGAACCAAACTTTTGGTGCCTTGTTGACACAGAAAAGAACAGTGGTGTATGTGCAGCAGCTATCAAGGATGCCATCCTGTTTGGTTCAAGCTATATTTGGGAATCAGCCTTTTCTGACATGAACTTCATCAAGAACAAACACAGAACACACCTCTCTGTTGCACATGTGCAAGACTCACTCAGAGCTGCAGTGTCAAGTTATACCCCAGATTACAACACACTTGTGAACAGCATGCAGTGTCAGGGTTCCCACTAATACATCGGGGAAACCAAACAACCTCTGGTGAATCAGAATCAGAATCAGAATCAGAATACTTTATTGATCCCTGGGGGAAATTATTTTTTGTTACAGTGCTCCATTTTAAACCAACATTAAGACAAGACAGACAATACGCTAACTAAGAATAGTACAATATATACATATATATATACATACATACATACATAAGTCACTCAAAATAAATAGTTGGAAAAGAAACATGTGTAGTTGTAGCAGCAAACAGTGTGTTAAGTGGATGCGTTGTACAGGGAGATGGCCACAGGCAGGAAAGATTTCCTGTGTCGTTCAGTGGTGCTTTTCGGTAATCTCAGTCTCTCACTGAACGAGCTCCTGTGACTGACCAGCATGTCATGGAGTGGGTGGGAGGTGTTATCCAACATTGTCTTTATCTTGGACAGCATCCGCCTCTCCGACACTACCTTGAGGGAGTCCAGCTCCATCCCCACAACATTGCTGGCCTTACGGATCAGTTTATTAAGTCTGTTGGCATCTGCGACCCTCAGCCTGCTCCCCCAGCATGCAACAGCATAGAGGATCGCACTGGCCACCACAGACTCATAGAAAATCCTCAGCATTTTCTGGCAGATGTTGAAGGACCTCAGTCGCCTCAAAAAATAGAGACGACTCTGGCCCTTCCTGTAAAGTGCTGTGGTGTTTTTAGCCCAGTCCAGTTTATTGTCAATGTGTACTCCAAGGTATTTATAGTCCTCCACAATGTCAACACTGACCCCCTGGATTGAAACAGGGGTCAAGTGTTTCCTGGTCTTCCTGAAGTCCACGATCAGTTCCTTGGTCTTTGCCACGTTGAGCTGCAGATGATTCTGCTCACACCACGTGACAAAGGAGTCGACCACAGCCCGGTACTCTGTCTCATCATCCCTGCTGATGCATCCAACCACCGCAGAGTCATCAGAAAACTTCTGAAGATGGCAGGTCTCTGTGCAGTGGCTGAAGTCTGTGGTGTAGAGGGTGAAGAGGAAGGGGGAGAGGACAGTCCCCTGTGGTGCCCCTGTGTTGCTGATCACCTTGTCAGACACACACTGTGGGAGACGTACATATTGTGGTCTTCCTGTCAGGTAATCAACAATCCAGGACACCAGAGAAGCATCCACCTGCATCGCTGCTAACTTATCACCCAGGAGGGTCGGCCTGATGGTGTTGAAAGCACTGGAAAAGTCAAAAAACATGACCCTCACAGTGCTCGCCGGCTGGTCCAGATGGATGTAGACACGATTGAGCAGGTAGATGATGGCGTCCTCAGTTCCGAGACGAGGCTGATAAGCGAACTTAAGGGGATCCAGATGTGGTCTTACTATGGGTCGCAGCTGGTCCAGGATGAGCCTTTCCAGGGTCTTCATGATGTGGGAGGTCAATGCCACGGGCCTGTAATCCTGGGGGCCACTGGGACGTGGCGTCTTTGGTACAGGGACGAGGCATGATGTCTTCCACATCACCGGGACCCTCTGCAGACTCAGCATAAACAGTTTATGAAAGACTCCACACAGCTGGGGGGCACAGGTCTTGAGGACAAGGGGACTCACTCCGTCTGGTCCAGCAGACTTGCCTGAGTGAAGTCTCCTCATTTGCATCTCAACCTGGTATTGAGTGAAGGTGATGGGTGGGGGAGGGGTGTCAGGAATCTCACAGGAGGCAACATGTGAAGAGAGAGGCTGGCACAGTGGTGTGGCTCTGGATTCCAGGCTGACTACAGGTGAGGTTGTGGGGGTGGGAGCAGACACTGTGGTGTCAAATCTATTGAAAAACAGATTCAACTCGTCGGCTCTATTCTCACCTCCCTCAGCTCCCCTGCTGTTGGTTGGCCTGAATCCAGTGATGGTCTTCATGCCCCTCCACACCTCTCTCATGCTGTTCTGCTGGAGTTTCCACTCCAGCTTCCTCCTGTAATTGTCCTTAGCCTCTCTGATCTTGTCCTTTAGTAACACCTGGATCTTCCTCACCTCCTCTTTGTTGCCCCCTCTGAAAGCCCTCTTCTTGTTGTTGAGGAGGGCTTTGATGTCCTTAGTCACCCACGGCTTGTTATTTGGGTAACAATGAACAGTCTGAGCTGGAACAATGGAGTCGGTGCAGAAAGTTATGTAGCCTGTGATGCACTCAGTAAGCCCATTGATGTCCTCGGCGTGAGGCTCACAGAGTGTTTCCCAGTCGGTCACCTCGAAACAGCCCTGTAGTTCCGCTATTGCCTCCTCTGACCACCTCCTAACAGTCCTGGTGGTCACAGGTTCCCTCCTCACAATTGGCACATAGCGGGGGGTGAGGGGAATCAGGTTATGATCTGACCTACCAAGTGGGGGGAGGGAGGAGGAGCTGTATGCATCCTTGACGTTAGCATACAGTAAGTCTAAAGTTTTCTCTCCCCTGGTGGGACAGTCCACATATTGTTTGAATGTTGGTAGTGTATTGTCCAGTGATACATGGTTGAAGTCACTCGAGATCACAATAAAGGCACTCGGGTGCTGAGTCTGTAGCCGAGCTATGGCAGAGTGGATAGTGTCACATGCAGCTGTGGGGTTAGCAGAGGGGGGGAACATAAACAGCCACCAAGATGACGTGAGAGAATTCCCTGGGTAAATAATACGGCCTGAGTCCAACAGCACACAGTTCAGTGTCCGGGCAACAAATCCTTTCTTTGATTGTTATGTTGGCAGGGTTACACCACCGGTTGTTAACTAGAACAGCAAGCCCACAGATGCCACAACACAGAAGAGCTAACTCCTCGGGCCAGGACTCGGCAGTCTATTCACACCCACAGGCCACCGGACACTGTTTCAATGATGAAAATTCAATTCAATTCAATTCAATTTTATTTATATAGCGCCAAATCACAACAAAAGTCGCCTCAAGACGCTTCATAGATAAAGAGAAAAACCCAACAATCATATGACCCTCTATGAGCAAGCACTTTGGCGACAGTGGGAGGGAAAAACTCCCTTTTAACAGGAAGAAACCTCCGGCAGAACCAGGCTCAGGGAGGGGCGGCCATCTGCTGCGACTGGTTGGGGTGAGAGAAGGAAGACAGGATAAAAGACATGCTGTGGAAGAGAGACAGAGGTTAATAACAGATATGATTCAATGCAGAGAGGTCTATTAACACATAATGAGTGAGAAAGGTGACTGGAAAGGAAAAACTCAATGCATCATGGGAATCCCCCGGCAGCCTACGTCTATTGCAGCATAACTAAGGGAGGATTCAGGGTCACCTGATCCAGCCCTAACTATATGCTTTAGCAAAAAGGAAAGTTTTAAGCCTAATCTTAAAAGTAGAGATAGTGTCTGTCTCCCGAATCCAAACTGGAAGCTGGTTCCACAGAAGAGGGGCCTGAAAACTGAAGGCTCTCCCTCCCATTCTACTTTTAAATACTCTAGGAACAACAAGTAGGCCTGCAGAGCGAGAGCGAAGTGCTCTAATAGGGTGATATGGTACTACAAGGTCATTAAGATAAGATGGGGCCTGATTATTTAAGACCTTGTATGTGAGGAGCAGGATTTTGAATTCAATTCTGGATTTAACAGGAAGCCAATGAAGGGAAGCCAAAACAGGAGAAATATGCTCTCTCTTTCTAGTCCCTGTCAGTACTCTTGCTGCAGCATTTTGGATTAGCTGAAGGCTTTTCAGGGAGTTTTTTGGACATCCTGATAATAATGAATTACAGTAGTCCAGCCTGGAAGTAATAAATGCATGAACTAGTTTTTCAGCATCACTCTGAGACAGGATATTTCTAACTTTAGAGATGTTGCGCAAATGGAAGAATGCAGTCTTACATATTTGTTTAATATGTGCGTTGAAGGACATATCCTGGTCAAAAATAACTCCAAGGTTCCTCACAGCGTTACTGGAGGCCAAGGTAATGCCATCCAGAGTAAGAATCTGGTTAGATACCATATTTCTAAGCTTTTCAGGGCCGAGTACAATAACCTCAGTTTGATCTGAATTAAGAAGCAGAAAGTTAGCGGCCATCCAGGTCTTTATGTCTTTAAGACATTCCTGCAGTTTAACTAATTGATGTGTGTTATCTGGCTTCATGGACAGATAGAGCTGGGTGTCATCTGCATAGCAGTGAAAATGTGTGCTATGTCTTCTAATGATGCTGCCTAAGGGAAGCATGTATAATGTAAACAGAATTGGTCCTAGCACTGAACCCTGTGGAACTCCATAATTAACCTCAGTGTGTGAAGAGGACTCTCCATTTACATGCACAAATTGGAGTGTATTAGACAGATATGATACAAACCACTGCAGCACAGTACCTGTAATACCTACAGCATGTTCTAATCGCTCTAATATCTATTATGGTCAACAGTATCGAATGCTGCACTGATGTCTAGCAGGACAAGCACAGAGATGAGTTCACTGTCAGAGGCCATAAGAAGATCATTTGTAACCTTCACTAAAGCTGTTTCTGTGCTGTGATGAGCTCTGAAACCTGACTGAAACTCTTCAAATAAACCATTCCTCTGCAGATGATCTGTTAGCTGTTTGACAACTACTCTTTCAAGGATTTTTGATATGAAAGGAAGGTTGGAGATTGGCCTGTAATTAGCTAAGACTGCTGGGTCTAGAGATGGCTTTTTGAGTAAAGGTTTAACTACAGCCACCTTGAAGGCCTGTGGTACATAGCCAATTATTAGATCTACACATCTTGGAGAGGGAGGAACGCTGGTTTGAGTGGGGAGTCAAGGAAGCTATTTATGTGAAAAGGGAAAGATCATCTCTGAATCGAGGAGGGGGCCTAATGGTACATCCCTCACCATCTTAGAATGCTGTGATTGCAGCAATTCTGTGATTCGTACTCATGACCATTGATCAATGGCCTTTGATCATGGCTCAAGAGTTGGGATTTTGCCTTGTAATCGTAAGGTTGCCAGTTCGAGCCCCGGCTTGGACAGTTTCGGTCGTTGTGTCCTTGGGCAAGACACTTCACCCGTTGCCTACTGGTGGTGGTCAGAGGGCCCGGTGGCGCCAGTGTCCGGCAGCCTCGCCTCTGTCAGTGCGACCCAAGGGTGGCTGTGGCTACAATGTAGCTTGCCGTGAATGTGTGTGTGAATGGGTGGATGACTGGATGTGTAAAGCGCTTTGGGATCCTTAGGGACTAGTAAAGCGCTATACAAATAGAGGCCATTTACCATTTACCATGACAGTTTGCATTTCAATGATCAAGGAACTGACCTCCCAGCCCATTGTTCATTTATTGGGCTAGTTTCAGTCATTGTGCAAATGTACTGTTTCTAAGATTGGGGAACCCTGCAGTCAGCTGAGACTGAAGAAGTCACTTGGATGAGTGATGAAACGTTTTTCCCAAGGATTAAGTCATGCTTCCAATTAATTATTTAAAATTTGGATGTATATATCTAATTGTAAAAACACAAAAGTAAATATTAAAAAAACATCATGCTGATCAACAGTGTATTTCAGAGTATTTCTTGAACAATGAGTCTGGCAAAGCAGATTTCACAACAGGATTGACACAACTATTAAGTTCAAATGTAACTTCTCACAAAGCACTGAATCTAATAGTAACTGAACCTTTTGTCATTTGTGTGTTTTTATTTTACTTTCTTAAATATTAACAGTCTCAAACAGGTCTGTTGTGACTCTGTATCCAAACTGGTCTAAGATATACAGAGGAGAGACGATCACTGTCAGATGTGAGATCCATGGAGGAGACACTGAGTGGGATTATGAGTGGGAAACAAACAGCATCATAAAACCTCCAAATCAAAAAAAATACAAGATTATTTCTGCTTCATCATCCAACAGTGGAAACTATCGCTGTAAGGGCAGAATGAAAAGTTCACAGAATAAAACAACAGAGTGGAGTGATTCAGTCACACTGACAGTTTCTGACAGTAAGTAGAGTCATAGTTCGTTTAACCTGGAAATAGAAACAGTTTGTAAAAATGTTTTTTTTTATTAGTACATGTTGTGATATTTGCTATGTTTACATACATACATAGTCTCACTCTTAAAGTTAATAATAAATATTTGTGAGTCAACATTTTTGTGAAATTGAATTCAGAGTTATGAAACAAAATATTGAGAGAAAATCTTTGTTGAACAGATAAACCCCGTCCTTTCCTCACTGTGTCTCCATCATGGCTGAGTCCTGGCGGCTCAGTAACTCTGAAATGTGCAATTGAACATCCGTTTGCAGGATGGAGCTTCAACTGGTATAAAGCTGTTCCTGATCTGTCAGAGTACTCTTACATTTATGAGCTTCTACCTGATGGCAGAAAGACTGTAGAGAACTCCTACATCATTCATGAACAGATATCCACAGCAGGATATGTGTGCAGAGCTGGAAGAGGAGACGCAGAATATCACACTTATTACAGTCAACCAAAGTTTGTCTGGTCTGCAGGTCAGTTTGTTTCTCTCTGTCCTTCCAATAAGCTGATGTTAGGTCATCATTTTAATTCACCAAAATTTAGACCATTAAAATCTCATCTCCATGATGACCATTGACATCTGTGTACATTAAAACTCCTCAAAAGAATAACGGAATATTTTCCTTTCTCTCTGTGATCAAATCAAACTGAATTTCCTTGTTTCCTTTTCTCATTTCTCAGTTTTATTTAACGTAATAACATGAAAAACAAAAGACAAATGTGAGATTTTAAATGTTTTCTCTTTGAATACTTTTACTTTGATATTTAAACTCATGTTACTGTACTGATTATTTTTACTTAGTGCACAGACAAGATTTACACAGTTAAGACTCTTTGTTTAGTGCTCAGGTAGGTGTTCAGATAAAAAAGTCAAATATAGTTAATAAAGAAACAAAGATGTCAGCAGGCAGGTTAACAGCTCTGACAAATACAAGAAAAACACTGACTACAGATGGACCCTAGAAGAAGACGTCACAAATAACAGCTGCTGTTATTGTTCATTTAAAATATACTTCAAAGGTTTTTAGTTTTGGTCCTGCTGCTGCAAAATATCTCACTGTAGAAGGAATCTGTGAAACAGACAATATCACAGAATTATGGCAGAAACATTACAGCAAATGACTGAAGTGTGTTAGAGATAATTAGAAGAAAAAGAGATTGAATTAAAATATTTTATCTCCAGGAGGAGGTAGATTCCATGTGTCTGTATCTGTTTTATTTTATTTTTTTTGTGTGTGAGAAAAGCAAACGTATCAGGGTTCTGAAGTTTTCCCTGTGCTTTAATAAAGTTTTATGCTGCTAAAAACACATGTTATGATGATGTAGATGCTAATTAATATTAATAATGATTTAGTGTCCAGCCTAAAAGACCCAGGTCAGTTAGTTTAACTGAGCTGTGTACATTTTAATTGCCCTGCAGAAAGAATGCTTTTATTTTTATATTTTGAAATTTTTAACACAATTTAATGTCATTTTTTATATTATTTAACTTTCAGTGTGATAAATAATGTCATGAAAGCCTTGTAATAAACATGATCTACACTGTTAAAAAAAATATCTTAAAAAAACAGTAATATTCCGGCAGCTGGGGCGCCAAAATACTACCGTAAAATAAAAGTAAATAACTTTCTCATGAAAATACAGTTATTTTCAGTAATGAAAATAGAGTTTATTGCGCTAATTTGATATGGGATTCTGCCTTTTCCAAGTGCTTTTAGACATCAAATTAGGAACATTTTAACGTGATCAAATAATGAAATTACCTATAAACAAGGTCAATGAATGTGGCAATATGAATCATAATACGTAAATGTACAGAAATATACCGTTAACAGTTGGTTTAAATAATAATGTATGCCCTGGGACAGACAGAGGCGAGGCTGCCATATCGCACCATCGGCCCCTCTGGCCATCACCAGTAGGTGAAGAGTCTTGAACACGGACACAATACCGAGAGTGTCCGCGCCGGGGCTCGAACCGGCAATCTTCTGATCACAAGGGAAACTGCCAACTCTTGAGCCACAATCGCCCTAAATAGCAATGATAATAATACTTATGTGATGTAACACAAGCTTATAGGAATCATGTTATATACTTTTCCATAGCATCAAATTTGAATTCAACGGTTCAATCTTTCAAATAACGGACAGATATTTGTGAAATCATGATACATTTGTGAATGTATTTTAACAATCTAAATATGCATATGTACAGACAGATACATTTAATGATCATGAAAATTATGTTTTATTACATTACAGTGAGTTAACGTTAATTTACATTTGAAATGTGAAATCACAGTCTATTTACGTAACTTTAATGATATTCTAGAAGAACAGAACAAAACTGTAAAATGCACAGTAAAATACTTTTATATTAGGATTTTTTCCTACAACAACCTTGTGGTTGTTAGTTCACATTCATTGGCCGATGCTTAGCGTCATGTTATTATGTGTCCCAACATCCAATGGCATATCACATTGTTTTCATGACCACACCCTCACCCCAGGTGCAGAGGCCTATTTCTGTTCAGGAATGTTGTGAATACTTTGAGATTTATTTTAATTGCAATTCCTACCTCTACATTTATTTTTAAAAATATATGATTAGCACAGTGTGGCCGTGCAATATTTTATATGTTTTTTTCAGTTTTTATTTTCATTAATTATATTTTCACTTGTTACCTCTGAATTACTGAATCAGACCTAGATGACATGAAATTTTCAGCAAAATTATAATTCAGATATTTTCGATCATTTTATATATTTTTCCATAGTATTACATTTGAATTTAACAGATCATTCTCTCACTTAATAGATAAATATTTGTGAAATTATGATACATTTCTGAATGTATTTTTACAATCTAAATATGCATATGTACAAAAAAAAATATTTAAAAAACAAGTAAAATGTGTTTTACTATATTTACAGTGATGTTATGTTATTTTACCTTTGACATGTAAAATCACAGTCTACTTATGTAAATTTAATGATATTCTAGAAAGACAGTACAGTGTAGTACACCCCATGCCACTGTGCAGACGCACCTGTTTATTGCAGGTATCGGTGTCACAGAAAGTGACATGAAGGTGTCATGTTGGGCTGTGTGGCAGACAGGATGTAGGACCCAATTGCAGGACTCACAAGATAGAAAGAACTTAAAGCAGCAGCATTTATTGCTGTGAGACTTTCCATAAAAAGTCAACTTCACAAAAAACAAACCAAAACTTCAAACTAGAAAACTAGAAACTAAACTGGACACTTGAATCTAGAAACTAAGAAACACAAACTAGGAAAACAAATCAAAACTGGGAACTAGAATTTCTTCAGGACCACAGAGGGAAAACACACAGCATAGTGAGGGTACAATCAGCAAGCAAAACTAAGGGCTTCAATACATACTGGAGCAATCGGGGAATGGGAGACAGGAGGGAAACACAGCATGGAACAATCAAAGCTAACGTGACAAGAGGACGCAATCCAGATCCACTGCACAAAGGATAGGGACTATCAAAATAGAACAGGAAGCACACGACAGGCATAGAGACACCGAGTTGACACTGAACATGGGGACACAGGAACAAAATCTCAGAACAACGATCCAGAGAGCTAAAAATACTGAGACAGCTAACCATGATGAAATCAAAGATCAAAAATAGAACAAAACTCAAAACACTGAGTGACCAACCCAGGACCATGACAGAAGGATGTCAGTCAGCCATCAGCCTGATTTAAACGTCAGACTACCGTAACATCTCATCTGCATCTTTTAATGTAACTTCTGAACGGTCAATTGTCCCAAAAAGTTGATTTTGTTAATCTGTACTTAGCAAACATTTTGTCACTCATCCAAGTGAATTCTTCGGTCAGCTGGCCGCAGATTTCACCGACCTTAAACAGTACATTAGTATAATGACTGAAACTAGCACTGGGGTGGAACTACAGGGGTACCATGGGGTGGTACAGTCCCGATCAAAAGTTTAAGACCACTTGAAAAATGGCAAAAAAAAATCATATTTTGCATGGTTGGATCTTAACAAGGTTCCAAGTAGAGCTTCAGTACGCAAAAAAAAAAAAAAAAAAAAGTTTTTTGAGGATGCAATTTATTGAAAGCAACACTTAAACTGAAACAGGCTGTTTTGTACAGAGTGACAATCTCCCGCTCCCTTCTCCCGTCACTTAACAAGACCCAGATATACTTAAAGTATTCCACTTGGGGCATGAATTCTTATTTCCACCCCTTCACACTCGGCTGTGAACTGTTCCAGTGGTGATGTGTCGGTCGCGAACGAAACGGCTCTTAGAGCCGGATCTTTAAGGTGAATGATGCAAGCCGTGTTTTTTTTAATCTTTCTCTCATCCTCTCACTCTCGCACTTTTTTCCCCCACTTCGCTCTGCACTTGAGCCTTGTGCTTGCGCTGAGCAGAGGGGGGAGGGGCGGTAGTTACACTCGCAGTAGCACAGGAACAGAGACGGAAGGAAAGAGAGAGAAAGAGAGCCAGGGACAACAACAAGAGACTAGTGATGTGCGATACCACTGATTTCCTTTCCGATCCGATACCTAGTAAAATTCAGGGTGGTATCGACGATACTGATCCGATACGATACTCTGCACAAAAACTTAATGTTTCATTGTATATCATAATACAATATATAATTGTATTATGTAGTTGTAATAATAATATAATAGTATAGCTTCATAATGATTACAGGACATCAGAATACTTGTTCATATTGCTTAAAAATGCAGAATTATGACATAGAAATAAAAAACTTGAAATTGTGCACTATTTGAACATGTTGCTGCCTGCAGCACTAAAGGACTCCACGAGAGACGTCTGTCTCGCCCTAGCAGCACCTGTCCCTCTTCTCTTCAGTTCGCCTCAACATAAGCTCATCATATTCTGTGATATGATTTACTCTGAGGTGTTTGACGAGGTTATCTTGCCAAATGTATCGCAAACCGCGTCTTGGCTGTTTTTGGAGGTAAAATACGTCCGCACATGACTATTTACGCTCAGCCATTGTTGTGATCGCACATGCCAGGGGCTGTGACACATTTATACAGCTGTATAGCCACTGTGCACGAGAAAATGCTAACTTCCTGTTTTAAGACTGGATGTAGAGTTGTACATTTCCTGTAGCTTTATTTTGCGGTCAATCACTACTGTGGACACCAAAATCGTGTCCAAAATATGAAAACAGAAAGATCACTTTATGTTACAAAGAGCAGAAGGTGGGAACACTCACCATTGCTGTGTCATAAAAAATAAATGATCAATTCTGATGTTTGAAGAGTGTAGATCAATTGGATATTTACATCACTCAACACAAGCAGAACTGCATTACAAAATCAAAAGAGACATCGACCACATTCAGAAGCACATCTCTGTATAGTGACAGTTCTTATGATTTAAACAATCAAATGTTCAGCATTCAAACTACAGGTTAACAATAGCCAAAGCCAGATGTTTCCCCCCGTTATGTCAATATCAGGTAGTCAAGTACAGCATGTCAAGAAACCTTGAAAAAAAGCCACAGGATATTAAAAAATACATGAATGATTGCTGGTAAGGGTCTCTATATATTAGTATTTACGAAAGGTATGTTGTGACTTATCTTCACAATTACAGCGGTCCCTCGCTATAACACGGTTCACCTTCAGCGGCCTCACTGTTTCGCAGATTCTTTTAGTGCAATTTTGCATGCTTTTTTTTTAAAAGCACATTTATTCACTCCACATAAAATGTAATAAATAAATGTAATACATTTTCTCGTTTGGCTCTCGGCGAAGGCGGTCACACTTTTTCTCCTCTCCTCTCCCTTATCTTCCCTGCTTAGCTTCTTATGTCCTTGTCTTGTGTTTTTACTTTTCCCTGGAACACTCTCTCACAGTCTGTTTCTAAACCTAAAAGAGAATTATGGATTTGATCAACTGGTCTCTGAATGCTATTGACACCCTTTTCTCAACGAGAAGTCTGGGCTTGGGTGAACCTGAGTGCTGAAGATATCTACCTATTCGGAACCATGGTAACAGGGTTCTTGCTGATTGGAGCTGGCTTGGCCCTGACTTATCGAAGAATTAAGGAAGCGGAACCGGCTGTTCAAACCCCCACAAGGCTGCCCGCTGGGATTGAAACGATGGGAAGAGGCGTGAGTTTCTCAAATGGGCTCATTGAGTGCAGCACGGATAAGATCTTGGAGAAGCTTAAGGCTGCCGTTAATACTCCGAATAAGATCTCTGAGTGCAAACTGGATTACATCTTGGAGGGCTCGCTTGGAATAACACCTCCAAGCGCAAATTGGAGTACATCTTGGAGAAGCTCACTGTGGTCGTGAGTTCTCAGAACCTGCTCTTTGAGCACAAGAATGACAACATCATGGAACGTAAGTTTGGATAACATCATAGAGAAGCTCACGGCTCTCCAACGGGAGATTGAGAGACCAGTGATGGACTGTTAGAACAGCTTTGAAATTCATATGAGTTGTTCGCACTAAAGTAAAAACCACCATCACTTCATGCGGATACCTCTTTGGCACCAGCTGCGGTCTCAAGGCTGGAGCTGAAAAAAAAAACACCCTGATAATAGACTGTGTTTAGACTGTTCTTCCCATTCTAAGCAAGGCCACCTGGGTTGGCTGGAAGACTGTTTACTTAGCCCTGCAGGGCGAAGGACACTGTCTCAGCTGAACTCTGGACACTGTTACGCCCCCCCCCCCCCCCCCCCCCATCATGGTGGAGGCAAAGGTAGGAAGGAGACAGCAACACTGGACTCAGGTTGAACTAAACAACCTGAAGAGCTGGTTGGGAGCCAAAAGAGCTGGTTCTCTAAAGATATCTGGAATTCCCATCACTATGTTCCAGTGTGAGCTTGGCGGCCACCAACCAATGTAGCCAACAGAATAACATTATTTGTGAAAAGCAGAGATGAGATTCTGAGACCAACCAAGTGAAGGCCTTCCGCCACTTGACTACACCTAGAAATTCTGTCCTTAAAAATTACAAACAGAATTATTGACAAAGGGCTGCACCCACCAGAAACAAGACTCATTGAATTATTACCTGATCTTGAGAAAAAATAAAAATAAAAAAGTAAAGGAATACTTTCATTATCATATTTTGAATCCTAACATCTGTGAGCTTTGTCTCTTCACTGCATGTTGTTTTCAGATGTTCATTCAGCAGCGTCTCTCACAGTGAGTCCTGACAGAGTGCAACACTTCACCTCTGACTCTGTCTCACTGACCTGTGATGGAAATTCCACTGAGTGGAGAGTGAGGAAGACCTCTGAGGAGAGCATACCGTACTCTCGCTGTGGGAGACTGGCTGAATTCACATGTAACATCAACACATCAGTGTCATATACTGCAGTGTACTGGTGTGAGTCTGCATCAGGAGAGTTCAGCAGTGCAGTCAACATCACTGTACAAAGTATGTTATTATACATTTTCTTCTTGGATCTGAACGATTTAGATGTCACATGAACATTTGTGCCAGCTTTGCTGAATGTGAAGTAATTATTTGTGGCAAAACAAACAAAAATTAAAATCTGAGACAATTTTAGGCACCAAAAGCATCAAAATATTCATGATTGTTGGTCTCATTTCACTCGATCTTTTCATAATTCAGTTTGTCAAAATTTGAAGACAACAAAGGTGTTTATATTTTCTCTCTTCTATTTAAACTACTAAAAAGCTCAATTGTCATCAAAGTGTTATTCTTAAAGATCATAATGTAAAAATGTGCCGTTGTATCAAAGGTTGTGCTGTGTGTGAGTTCTCCTCAGTGCAGAACCAGTCAGGGAGTTCAGAGCAGCAAACTTTCTTTATTTTACTTGCACTGTTCACAGCTCCATGAACTATTGTGCCCCACCTCTCCTCCTGCAACTATTTTGAAACTACACGTCACTTCTACAGTTGTCACATGTAAAATAGTGCATGTATAATATAGTACGACTCTTATTATTGTATGTCAGCTTTTCTAAAAGTGTGCACCAGCTGGTCTGACTGAAACAATTGTGTGTGATTGTTTCACAGATGATGTTTCTATCCTGGTGAGTCCTGTTCATCCTGTGACTGAGGGAGCTTCTGTTAGTCTGAGCTGCAGTTTGAGAACACAAAAAATACTTTCCAATGTGTTTTTCTATCACAATGACAAACTTATTCAAAATGATCCCCGAGGGGAGCTGAAGATCTCTGCAGTGTCAAAGTCTGATGAAGGTTTCTACAAGTGTCAGTACTCAGGAAGAGAGTCAGCACAGAGCTGGATGTCAGTTAAAGGTGAGCAGGATCAAAACATTTGATGTGTTTCTGTAAATGTCTTATGAAGATTCTCAGTCATCCAGGTCATTGTAGTCTAAGGAGCTTGGAAAGAAAAGCGTTTGTACTTCTTTAAGTTGCTTGAAAACGTTTCACCTCTCCTCCGGGAAGGTTCTTCAGTTCTAGGGTCAAATTGTGGTGAGTCCCAGATTTAAGGTCTGTGGAAGAATCCCCCCCAAGAGGGACATGGAACCTTCATTGATCCTCTACCTAATCACATGAGCCAAAGTGTGAAAATGGATGTAGGTCCATTAGGATGATTTCTGTAAAGGATTTTCATTATCATAAGGAACATTAGATCTAATCTCTTTTAACTTTTGAAGTCTCCTGGATCTATTTTGTGAGAATATTTATAAAATATCCAATATAATTATATTTTATTAATACTTTATTGTCATTAGTCATTACAGTAACTGTGTCTGGAGCTGACAGCTCTTCATCTCCTGTGTGGTTGATGGTTGGACTGGTTTGTGGAGTCTCTCTCATTATTATTCTCCTGCTCTTGTTGTGTCGCTGCAGACAGTCCAAGTGTAAGAGCCTCTTCTTTTCATGCTGTATTAGAGAGTTTATTTACTACATACACTTTAATTATTCACACATATACATGTATTCTGATCTCATGACACAAAATATCAGTGGAACAATTTATACATGACAAACATGTGTAATAACATTTGTCTCTTTCACAGATTCCTGCTTCACCAGGTTGGTAAAATACTTTTTATTATTATTTTAAACAAACATCAGTTACTTTTGAGTTTATTGTGTTTATTTCCTGTTTCAGGTCGATCCAGTCTGAGAGTCACAGTCCGGGCTCCTCCACAAATCATGGAGTCAACCAGAATGAAACTCATGAATACAACTCTCCTCATTCTGGTCAGCATTTAAACCGATCTTCATTATCATTATTAATATTGACTTTTATTAAACCTTCATTGACAGTAACAATTCTTAGGTTCAGTTTGTGTTCAGCAGTTTTTCAAAGAACATTTAAAGATCTTACAGTCCTGGTTTTGACTCACACAGTGTTTCTGTTTTTGCTCTGATCTTTAGTGTAACTGTAATAAAATGATTAATGTGACCCTGGCTTCTGTTTTTCTTTAGGTACTGATGACATCTATGATTCAGTCACACAAGTGAACAGAAATGGTACAGTATATGTGCTGAAAAGAATAGAGCAGTTAGAGATGAAATTTATTTTTTTTAATGAAACTAATTCCATTTGATATGTTTTTACATCCTGTAAATAAAAATATGAACATTTCAAGAGCAGATGAATACGAGAATGTCACCTCCTCTCTTATTGAGTTTAAAGAGCTTGAAACAAACAGTGATCATAGAGTGATCAGAAATTTTTTCAGTATTAATTTCTTTTTGGATTCATTTGATCATTTTAACAGGGGATTATGATGAACCCGAGGGGAGTGCTTTTTACATTAATGTGCAGATGTGAGCTGAAGGTACAGTCACAATATTTTCATTCAGTGTTTGTTCTGAAATGTGTTATTTCATTATGTTGCAGGTAATTAAAGGTCAATATGGAGTTTAGTTATTCACTTACCAAACTTAGCTACTACACACTACCACTACACATCACCAGAGTTGAATCTTATACATATAAGGCCATTCAGAATTTAGTGAAGGTTTGTATTCTTCGTAAGCAGAATGATATGATAATTTCATTCTATATGTGACAAATTAAAGAGTTTTGTCATGTTTTTACTCGGAAGTAATGTTCTTGCCATCATCTGGAAAGTTTTCTTACACCTTCTATATACCTGAGGTATATTTGTTTAACATGAATTGCAAAAACCCACCCTATTGTTGGTTTTTGCCAGGCCTGGCCTTTCTCATATATGAAAACATACATGAGAAAGCACAACTATTATTTAATTATTTTCTTCTTAATTCAGTCACGCTATATAGTGTATTTAGTGAGATGGCAAAAACAGTTAAACACCAAACAAATGAAAAATAAAAACATATTTATCATTCTTTGCAAGCTAGATATTTACTGTATTTACAAGCCAAAGTAATTTATTACAGGCACTATTAGTATCACTGTTTGAATAACTTATATTGTCAGATATATCTGACAACACATTGTAGTGATCTCAGAGTGCCACTGCACTAAAAACCATATATTAGTCTGGACCAAAGACAAGTGGATAATAAAACTGTATTTTACTTTAATTACTTCCTTCAATAATATACATGTGAACGTGTCACTCACAAATTTCTGATTAAACTGAACAAAGCATGAGGTCATCTCTGTCTGACAGTCAGTTTCATTTAGTCGAGTAACAGCATTGCAGTACAAAACACACCATAGCTTTAAGTATCCCAGGTGAAGGTAATGAACACCAAAAAAGGGGAGAGGTATTAATGAGTTTTTTTTACTGATACAGAAGAAAATAGAGAAGTGTTTCAGCTTCACATGTTTTACACAAAAAAAATCGTCACAACACAAAACACATTACAAATGATAAGTTATGTGTCTGTCTGAGGCCAGATGTTTACATGAAAGTAAAACCAGATGATTTCCTCCTCCACACAGAGTGTGTCTGCACCTTCTAAACAAATCCTGTAAGGATACAGGTAACTTTACACTCTCTGTAAAGATTCAATCACACAAAACAGAACTTTGCGTTACCTCAAGGGCAGACGATGCTTTTACAATAAACGTTATTGTTCTCCGACAGGAAGTCACAGGTGGGACAGGCATGAGGGGCAGCCAGTGAGCCAACACACATCCTTAAAGCTGATATCCACCAGCTTCTCATGTATGCACCCAGCATTTCCTCAGTCACCTGAGCTCACAGCTGGATTCTTCATTCCCTCCAACATAAATATAAACCCCCTTTTTCCTCACCACAGAACATCTACAGCTGGGACTCTGTAGTGATAAGTAAAAAATAACAAGTTTAATATGTATTCATGTTGTTGTATATAAAATAAGTTCATTTACGAAATGTATGCAATTATGTTTGTGACTTAAGAACTTTTGACTGATGAACATTTGGTTTTCACACCAAAAGTTCTGCTTGGTAATGGATTTTTTGCATGTTTTCCATCCTTTGGCTTCCAGTTTTACTGATTTGCTTTAAGTCAAAATGTCTGATTTGTGCTCTCTCAACCACCCCAAATTAATGCTTTTATTAAATTCATCAAACTATTTTTAATCGCACTCTAGTTACAGCTCACTTTACATTCAGCTCACAGTTACAACAGTTATCACTGTCTCAACTGTTAATTCACAATTATCAGTTCTTTGGGTTTTTTCGCCTGTCCCGTTTGGTAATTTAGCAATCAGACTTGTTGTCAGAAAGCCAGGAAAGATGCCAAGCTGATTTATTTTATTTTATTTTAAGTTATTACACCTTGGACAGAGAATTACACTGAAAGGGAGAAAGAGAAAGAAAGAAAGGGAGAAAGAAAACAGAGGGGAAGGGGGGACAGTAAAAGGAGACACTGAGAAAATCCGTTGGATCACCTGTTAAAAGAAGAAAAGAGAAAACAAACAACAAGAGAACAACACAATATAGAGACAACAACCTAGATATGTGCAAGTAACAGTAAATACTAAATATTGAATGTTATTCAGCAGCACACAGGACTGACAGTGCACAATATGTTCTATGGTCGCAGCCAAGGAAGATATAGTTTGTGTATGTGAGCACCTGTGTTCATGAGCGCGCTTGAGTTCAAAAGGTTTCTCCATGTAACGATCTGCTAGTGCAATTGACCCTGGTACTTACAACTCTAAGGATGTTTTCACCTGTCTGACTGCTCCAGGCAAAGAAGAGGGGCTCCAGAATTCAAGCTTGAGAAACGACGGCTACCTGGATTGCACAGTACCTTCAGACAATAACAACATAAGCAACAAACAGTCATTTTTTAAAGAACATGAAACTTTAATTTGTTTGGTGTGGTGAGAATAGGGCACGACGGGACCACAGATCATCATTCAGAGCCATCTTTATTTACACTCACCACAACAACACCACACACACTTGAGTCCCCGTATTTTAACTTGGCGGGCGTGATTACGGATGCCGTGCAGGTGCGTCCGCCCTCCCTGCACGGCACCGCAGACCACGCCCCACCACATTTGGATTGCCAGAATGAGGATAGAGCTGTACAAAACCCTCTTTTAAAGCCCAATGGTCTCCAGATTATGTCAGTTCACGCTCCCTCTCTAGAATGATTAACACTCACAAACATAATGCAATTTATAATGTTCCCAAGAAGATATTCCCAGTTTCTACTAGTCAGTCCCAACAAAATGTCCTTTTGATATGAAAACATATAGTCTCTTCTTTGAAGGTGTAACTGTAGTGAACAGGAGATGACTGTGGGGTCCCAGTCTCTTAAGCTGACTGGAGGTACAGCATCAGGAGTTAGCCAGGTGCCAGATACCAGGTCTCTCTTGGAAATTAGATTTTTACCTGGATAAATAAAGGACTAAAAAAAAAATCAAGTCTCAAGTTCACAACAGAAAAGAAAACAGAAACCATACCTTTTTCCACACGACAGTGCGTGGCTGTATGGTTTCACATACAGCCAAACGAATCAGGATAAACACCAGGACGTCATCTGGATGGCAGAGTAACCCGTTCACTGATGACTGATTTTGTTCTCGCCAAACTCGGGCCAGCAACGGGCAACATTAAGTGAGATCGCTGAAGCTAGCCATGCTGGGGGAGCAATCTGAGCAAAATGCACATGAGACAGGGATTGTCAAAATAAAACCCAAAACAAAACAAACAGAGAGCGAGTGCCAAAGAGATTCTAGACACAAAAGGGAACTAGCTTAAATGAAATTTGGAACCAAGCAAACTCAAAAGCATGAGCAAATAATGCACTCAAGAAATAACTGATTGTCTTAAATCTCATTCCACAAAACAGTTACTGGCAAACACAAAATATTGGGTCACAGGCGCAGGGCCATGAGAGTTGACCAGCCAGTATTGAAGTTTAAACATAACTTGTGTTCATATCAAGGGAAATAAAAAAATTTAGAGGGAAAAATCCCTCTACATTTAAAAAAGATCTGTTTTTATATGTTTCACTGATGGCTCCAAAGCTTGCATGGTGTAAATATCAGAAAGTTATTTGTTAGTCTGAGACAAAGAGGGGATCAAAAATCATGAGAGTCCTGATTTGCTGGTGTGCCATCCAGAGTTTGAAGTAAAATGGGATGACAGCATTTCAGCCCTGTTTGGGGTGAGCAATGGAGTCAGACAAAGAGGATTCTTGTCCTCGGCTCATTTTAATCTTCATATTTATGACTTATTGAAAGCCTGTAAAACTGGCTGCATGACTGGCAGGATTCCTCTGAACCACATTGTATGCACAGATGACCTTGCGGTGTTTAGTCGTCGTAGCGCTCCAGCAGCTCCTTCACAGATATTCTGCTTTTGATGTGGAGTGTTGTGAGTGTGTTGTCATGATCTGTAGAAGCAAAGAGAACAAACATGTAAGATTTGCTGATGTTAGAACGGTCTGTAAGGTAACGTATGTCAGACATCTTATTACATGACAGATGATGAAGATATTTGCTTGTGCAGGAACAAATGCACACTGTGGACAAACTGTAGGAAAGCAAGTTTATAGAAACTTCAAGTAGCTTCTAATGTTGTTGTGAGATTATTACTGAGAGACCCAGATGGTTCAGTGGCAGTGAAATGTTTCCAGCTGTAGAAGTCACTACATTTAAAGCTGTAATAACAAATCTTATTCATAGATTTATTTGCAGTTATTGTGGGTTTATCAAGAAAAAGGTTTGGCACCAATACTGTGGCGAGATTGGTACAACTTCCTTCTAACAGAAAAAAAAAAGTTTATATTCTTTCATTTTTATGTTTAATTTTTATTTTATGTGGGTTTTCTTATTTGTTTTTAATTCTGGACCATTGAATTTAATATAGGTTATAAAGTTTTCATAATAAAGATCATAGTTTGACCAAACAAACACTGTATTTTACTGAAATATTATCACTGATCTTCAGAAAAAAAAAGCTTCAAACAAACAATTATTTTCACTGTGATATTTTGAATCCTAACATCTGTTCAAGGTTCAAGGGTCAAGGTTCTTTATTTGTCACATGCATAGTTATACAAGTATAACACACAGTGAAATGTAGCCTGACACGCTCCTCGACATGTGCAAAAATTAGGGGGTGTAGAGGAAGAACATTTTATATATATATATATGGTAAATGGCCTGTATTTATATAGCGCTTTACTAGTCCCTAAGGACCCCAAAGCGCTTTACATATCCAGTCATCCACCCATTCACACACTGGTGATGGCAAGCTACATTGTAGCCACAGCCACCCTGGGGCGCACTGACAGAGGCGAGGCTGCCGGACACTGGCGCCACCGGGCCCTCTGACCACCACCAGTAGGCAACGGGTGAAGTGTCTTGCCCAAGGACACAACGACCGAGACTGTCCAAGCCGGGGCTCGAACCGGCAACCTTCCGATTACAAGGCGAACTCCCAACTCTTGAGCCACGATCGCCCCATATAGTATATACACTGGGTGAATGTGCAGTAGTAGCAGCAAGCAGGTGAATTCTGTACATTAATATGAATAGACATCTGACTATTTTACAGGATAGACAATATAAACATATTTAAAATTAAAGGAATTTGAAATGTACATTGTGCCTTGGTTTAGTGTCTGGAAGAGAGTCCTGACTCAGTCAATTATAGATGATGTGAGAGGGCGGGTGTGTGTGTTTAGGGCACGGATGGCTTGGGGATAGAAGCTCCTCTTGAGTCTCTCTGTCCTTGCCCGGAAGATGCGGAACCTTCTACCAGATTGCAGAAGTTGGAACAGTTTGTTGCCAGGATGGGACGGGTCCTTCAGTATCTGCGCTGCTCTAGTCCGGCATCTCCTGGTGTAGGTGTCCTGAAGCGGGGGGAGAGCAATCCTGCAGCAGCGTTCTGTTGTACGGATCACTCTCTGGAGAGCTTTTTGGTCCTTCACACAGCTGTTCCCAAACCACGATGTCATGTTCTGTGTGAGGATGCTCTCCACAGCGCCTGTATAGAAAATCCTGAGGATCTTTGGAGAGACCCTGAACTTCCTCAGTTGTCGTAGGTGATACAGGCGCTGCCTAGCCTTTTTGGTCTGGACCTGAATGTGGGCAGCCCATGTCAGGTCTGAGGAGATGTGGACACCAAGATACTTGAAGGACTGCACCCTCTCCACTGGAGCTCCATTGATGATAATGGGCTTGTAGTCTCTGTGCTGACCCCTTCTGAAGTCCACCACCAGCTCCTTGGTCTTGCTGACGTTCAGCTGGAGGTGGTTGTCCTGGCACCACGATGCCAGATTCTTCACTTCATCCATGTAGGCCGCCTCATCGTTGTTGGAGATGGCACCCAACACCACTGTGTCGTCAGCAAACTTCACAATGGTGTTGGAGCCATGGGTGGCCACACAGTCTGAAGTGTAGAGGGAGTAGAGCAGTGGCGAGAGGACACATCCCTGAGGTGCTCCTGTGTTGATGGTGATGCTGTTGGAGAAGCACCTGCCCACCCTCACCACCTGAGTTCTGCCAGTGAGGAAGTCCAACACCCATGCACACAGACGGCTGTTAAGTCCCAGTTCCCTCAGCTTTGTGAACAATCTGCAGGGCACTATTGTGTTATTGTGTGTTATCTGTGAGCTTTGTGTCAGGTTTTGTATTGTTGATTGTCATTTATGCTTAAAAATATCTACTTATATATGCTTAGAGTTTTATAATTAGTTTTAGATTGGTAGAGGTTTGATCCTTAATAGTCTGCAAACTTTGTGTGCATTCCAGAGCACTCTGGGAGCATGGGAGAGGTCGTACCTTGTCTTATTGTTTTATGGTAGGATAAACGTATCTATATCTGTTTTAGGCTAAGTGCCTTTTGTTTAGATGAACTGTTGGACTTCTAGACCAGCAGGTTTAGGGAAGTCATTTATGGGGTCACACTCTGGCCCCCCCCCCCACACACACACACACGCTTTAACTGACCCAAGCATGTGATTATGTTACAAAACTCTTATATTGGCTTAAAATATTCATTAATAATTGGCAATCTAAATTTAATTTTAAAACCAACTTGGTTGGTTTTTAAAACCAACTCCCTTCCCTCATCACAAACTGGCCGAGGCAGACGGCCACCCCATCCCAGAGCCTGGTTCTGCCGGAGGTTTCTCTCTTTTAAAAGGGAATTTTTCCTTCCCACTGTTGCCAAAGTGCTTGCTAATAGGGGGTTGGACTTTTTGTGTATTATTGTAGGGCTGTATTGCTGTAAATTTGCTAAGAACGTAATATTGAAATAGAATTGCTAATGTATCATAGCATCATACTGCAGACCAGTTTGAAGTTGATGTCATAGTAATGTCTTTTTGTATATGTGTACAAACCGGTTGTGAAAAACATCGGAGATACACAACACATAACCAGTGTTTGAGGTTAGCTGGTTACATTTGTTTAGATAGTCTGCTTTCCGTGTTCCAGATACCAAGAATTGATATTTTCACCGAATGGTCTTTTTTTTTTCTTTTTTTTTTTGTGGTTTTTAATGGCCTGAAAATAATTCATGCTCTCATACTTCAAACATGTGACTGAATACTATGGGATAGGTCTGACATTTTTGTATTTGACAAACTGGAATACTGATAATACCGGTTTGTTAGCGTGGAAAAGCACCTAAGGCTCTACAGTCAGGATCAAATTCAAGTCAGTGTCTTTCAAGTTTACAGTAGGAGTCCAGGACTGAACTGCCAGCCTGCTCCTGAGCACCTGAGCCACAGTCTCCCCTAATGGCTGAAAACATCTGTGTACAAAGACGGTGCATATATATAAAACTTTTTAATTGTTCAAACATTAGCATGGCACATTGCACCATTTAATGTCCACTGCATGCTATAAATTAGTCATAGATAAACAGGCATGTTGCTTTGCTTTACTGAAGTGCCATTTATACAGAATAAAGCGTGTTCATTATTTTAACTGTCAAATTCTTATTCTTATTCTAAAAAATATAATAAAGAATAACACAATATCGTTCTCACACATTTTAGATCCACAAGGAAATGATTATCTAACTAAAAAAAGAGTCAGGCGGCTTTTGCTTTATCCACTCACCTGATAGTCATCCCCTTTGGGCTTTACAGGATACACACTTGACTGAATCCTTCCTTTGTCTGTTTTAAACACTGTCGAGTAACTGAGTGAGTGATACGGCTTATCAGAATATTGGAAAATCAAGGGAGTCCCGTAAAGACCAGAACACAGAGAGTGCTGTGCCCTGTGGCAAAACTAGAAGTCTACGGTGTGCTGGAGAATCTCCCGCTGTAAAAACACTCAAAATGCTTCGGCTATGCTGGCTTGCCTTAGAATACAAAAAGTTTAAACGCATCTACTGTGATAGAGAGGATCTTATGCAACAATAAAGGTCGGCAACTTGAGGTTAGTTTGTTATGAAATACTTGTGTTGAAACTGGTATGACATATTTAAAGCAATCAAACTATGATAATGGAATAATAATAGACTGATAAAATAAGTTCGTGTGTTGCAGGAGGAAGGTTAAAAATAATATATCCTACAATAAACAAAAGAATTCAAATAAAAGTGACACAAGGACATAATGGAAAGCTTGAATTTTTAGATTAAGTTAAGGGGAAGTAAAATGCACACTGCTGGTTTCAGTGCAAAATCTATGAGATGATTTTTTTCTTCTTTGTCTTAAAGAATTTTCCAAGTCTGGGATACGTTAAATACTTTTTTATCTTTGTTACATTGCAGTGAAAACAAATATTGGACGCACTTTATAATGTCACACAATGAACCATTAAGGTATTAGGAAACAGTTCATTTATATATCATTACACCTCCTTTTGTGTGTCTTTCATAAATACAGATATGTTACACCATGTCCAGATATCAGCTGCTAGTCATAATCACAATAATATCTGTATCTATAAATGACACACTGAAAAGTAATGATATATTATTGAATTAAAAACTTGCTAACAGCGTATTACTTAATTAATAAACCATTAAATGTTTTTTTAATTTATGTTTAATAGTGTGACATTGTTATAAAGTGCTGCCCAAATATTAAGAGAGACCTACAAAATAAACTAAATACATTATAAGTCAGGGGGTGTGGTTGATTCTGATATAGTCAAAACCAGGTGTGCAGTGGAATCTGAGTGCATGGGGTTTGTACACGCACACCTGCTGCTTTGCAGATACACCCAGGAATCCAGACATCTGAGGACAGGAGGACACACCTCACAGTGAGAGAGCAGCAGACTCAATGACGTCAGCTCGGCTTCCCTGTTTACTTTACTACCTTTTCACCCTGATGAGTAATCCCTGCAATGAAAGGAGGTCATAAAAGACCTAATGACTTTTGTTCTTTTACATTTTATTCACAAATTTATAAGCACTTTGGGCAAGATGCTCAGCCATAAAAGATCCATTAGGATGGTATTATTTTGAAAGGTCATAAACACCGGCTCGCTCGGAAGAAAGTGCACCAGTATATTAGGCTAAATATTACTGATTAATCAACTGTTCTCTTCTCTTCTAAAAACATTTTAGGAGAAAACAATTAAACATCAATGTGTAACTTATTCTCAATGAAGACAAAACAGATTATATGTTAATTTTCTCTCTCTCCCTGGACGTTTCCTTTTTTTTTTTTTTTTTTTTTTTGCCTGTCCCGTTTGGCTCTTTTGCCATCAGAATTGTTGTCTAAAGGCAAAGAAAGATGCCCAACGGATTTACTTTACCAAATTGACCATCCCAGCCTTGCCGTAATGGTCCATTTGAGTCACCTTTTATTGTTTATTTTATTTTCACTTACTGAATACGGGACAGACTTGACTGGGGGAAAGAAGGGGAGAAAGAAAGAGGGAAAGAGAAACAGCTGAGAAGAGGGACGGGGGAGAAGGGCAAAAAACAAAAACCAGGTGGCTCGATGCACCGGCGGCACCCTGCTCCAGGGCTGGGCCCCCATGCACCCACCCGCCCACAACCCCGGCAACACACCAACCAGGACCCAAGCACCCGAGGCCCGGCCCGGGCCCCAGCCCAGAGACGGAGCGCCCCCAGAACCTCACGCCCATCCCGGATGGTCTTTTCTGTCTGCCAGTGTGTCATGTGTCATGCAGTTTTCAACATTAAAGACATTGGCAACGAAAAAAAAAGTTCCCCGCTCCAGCTCCCGGAAATGCATATTTCCTTCCTATCGATATTATTTTCAGACAACAATTAATTATTTAAATATTTAATAAAAAGTCTTCTGCTTCTTTTTATCAGTGTGGTTAATTTAAAGGTTGACTTACAAAAATGACACTCTTTTCTAAATACAGAAGAAACTCATTTCAATATCAAGAACAAAAAAAATTGAAGACATGTTTTTCATTTGAGTTTAAAAATCAGCATAGTTGGAAGTAAACTGTGCAGTAATCATCAATTGGATATATTTTATCTGTTTGTGTGGTTAAATCCAGGCTGTAATTGTTTTCAAGAATGAGTTGGGCAATTTAAAGCTACTTATTTATTTATTTTAAAGCACTTCCTGATGCAACCCCAAAGGATTTGAGTGTCGGTCTAGGATGGAACCAGGGATCTTTAGCCTGTTAGGTGAGTGTATTTACCACTGTGTGTGTAAATAATAACTGTGGATCAAACAACAACATCAAAATTTATACATTTGAGCCAAAAGCGAGAAGTTTGAACACTAAAGGAGCAACATTTCAAAAAAAAAGAAAAAAAAAAAGAAGAGGCAAATGGGGAGGAGCTCGACATGTCTATGGCATTATTTATTTATTTGTTCATTATTAGTCTTTTATTTATCCAGGTTATAAATCTCATTTCCAAGAGAGACCTGACCATATTTGAAGCTACACAGAAGAAAAAAAAATACTGCTCAAAGGTGCAAGGATTACATGAAGGAGAACTAGTGATGGGACGTTCTGTATCGAGGCTTCGGAGCGTGTGTCGAGTAATGGAGGGGGCGTTTCCGCGAAGCGCGTATCGAGGCTTGCTTCATTTATGGGAGGAGCTGAAAATGATGACGTCCGAAGCCTCGCTGCCCGGCTGTACCACGTGACTGGTTCATGAAGTGGTTCGAACTTTGCCGCGAGATATGACAGCGATATAAACCCCTCAGACTTCATTCAAAAATGTGGGTGTTTGATGGAGAGTTGCGGTTAGTGAGAGTTTGGAGACCGTTTGGAGGTTTATGAGAGTGAGGAGAGAAAGTCAGGAGAGAATGGAGCCAGCTAAGAAGAGGAGGATGTCCTCCCCTGTGTGGGAACATTTTGATCTTATTCCTCCCAACAAGGTATGTAAATTTCTACAGAAGATGTATTTTGATGATACTGATGGTGCAATACAATTTATGTTGAGCTGTCTTGACTTTTGTACAAGGTGAAGTGTTTGCTATGTGCCAGGGAGCTGGGATATAACAACAACACCTCATCCATGCTTAGGCACTACAGAGCTTTGCATGAGAATAAGGGGGACACCGATCGTGGAGCAAGACCAGGTGAGCCATCAAATGCAATGATAATATAGGATGCAGTAATGTTACTAAATGATATAACAATATTATACAACTGTTATAAGTTACGTGTGTGATATTTATATTTGTGCTTTGTCTTTATTGTCTTTCCTCAGGAGAACAATCTCAAATAGATGAAGACCTGGTCAGCATGGTGATTGAGGACTCCCAGCCATTTAGCATTGTGGAGGACAAAGGATTCAAAAGATTTGTTAAATCATTAAATCCCAGCTATGTTCTCCCCACTAAAAAGGTCATAAAAGCAGTGAAAATTTAGTTTTTACAGAATAAAATGTGAACAGGCAGGACTGAGGCTCAGTGTGTAGCTGTCCATACCTCAACGTTACAAAAGCACAACCACTGTCCACACCCCAACCACACCTCACCTCACAGTAAATGATCATTTCCATTTTAAGCATTTCCAAATAATCATTTTCCATACTGCCACTATAAATATACACAGTATACTGCCATCACTACAATATACATGTTTTACACACTCCTTTTGTTGTTGACATTTACAGGCTGTGTGCAAAATGCCACACTCTTCAAATTCATGCCAGCTATTATTTTTACGTCCAGTAGGTGTCCTGCTAGAGCAAATGAAGCTTCATGAAGCTTCGCGTTGGGGTGAACCAATTGGATGAAAAGCTTCAGTGCTTCATGGGGCTTCATCTGCCCATCACTAAGGAGAACTGTTGTCACGGCTGGGAAGGTGAGCCGTGTGGTGTGGAGGAAGGAGGACCCAAGATGCAAGCAGTGGATGAAAATGCTCGTGAAGTTTATTTACAAGGTGTAGTGGCAAACAAGCAGTGGGGCATGACAAATAACTGAAGACACCTAAACTGGGAGAAGTAAAATAACAGACCTGGGAGCATACGACAAAGGGATGAGGGGATGAGGGGATGAGGGGATGAGGGGATGAGGGGCAGACGACGAGCAGGCCACCGAGTAACACAGACTGACACGGCGGAACACAGACGAACCGGCAACAGGCAGGAGCACACACAGGGCTTAAATACACACACCAGTAATCAGGGGATGAGAGACAGGAGGGCAACACGGCTGGGAGGAATCAGAGCTGACGGGACAGGGGAAACGTAAACAGAACACACTCACATCAGACAGAGACCTTCACAATAAAACAGGAAACCAAACCAAACAAGAATCAGATCTAAACAGACAGCTTCACAAACAGATGGGGTGACACCATAGACAGAGACACAGACGCAGACTCAGAGGCAGACCAAATATAACACATAGAACTCAAACAATAATCATCATAATAATAAACTAGAAAATGATAATAAACTAAAAGCGCTGGGTCTCCGACCCAGGACCATGACAACTGTATTACATAAATATCAACTAGGCCCTGGTCAGCTTTGATCTGCCCTAAAGTGTGCATGCTCCTTAACATCATTTCCTCTAAACTTTCTCTGCCTCTTCAAGTATAAAAGAAGGAGACAGAAGAAATAAAGGTCACATTTTAGACAGCTGGAATGAAGCCTCATTATAGGAGGGAGTGTTTGCCCAGGGAACCAAACAGGCTAGGACCACCCTTGCACATGTTGTTTGACATGCGTGCAGTACTAATGCTGTCTAATCAAGTAGGACTTCCAACACCAAGATGCTCCCAGACCATCCGAGAGATGTAATCTCTCTACAGTAGAATAGTTCTTTATTAGAAGCAGCCCATTTACCACACTCTAAAACTGATGCACAGCCCATAGTAATCCAGTTCCCCCCTTTTTTTTTTATCTGTGTGCATAGTTTTATTCCATGCAAATATTTTGTTCTTTTTGCTTGTTCTCTGTACATGATATGAACTTTGTTTGGGCTTAAGAATAAATAAATGAAAAATATCAAATATGTAATATCAGCTAAACAACAAAAGTTGTTTTGAGAACATACATGTTCTCAAAAAAGCTTCACTTGGCTCTGGCATTTATGGGTGTGATATGGTGAACACCACCAACACATTGATGATAATAATAATAATAATAATAATAATAATAATTTAAAATTTTTTTATAATGACTGCTGCTTTGTTTTCTCCAGCATTCACTCAGAAGAGCGAGAACAGAAGTAGACTGTAGGAAATTCAAAACATGTACTAAAGATAAATACATAATAATAATAACAATAATAATAATGATGATGATGATGTGCTGTACTGAGGTTACACCAGATGCTGCTCTGACACTGCTGTGAAATCTAAAGGTTCCCTCTCTTGGTAATTCTGTTCTCTTAGTTGCTCCACAGATATCAACAGAGAGAGGAGAAAAAAGTCAAAAGCACTTGTTGTGCAAGGATTAAAACATGTCAGTCTGTAATCTCACCATCAGTTTTCACCCATGTCAGCAGGAAAACACTTCCTTAAGGTGCATTAATTAATTACAGTTTGGCTTTTTAAAACTTAGTCTGTAGAATATAGTTTGGTTCACAATATTAGAGCCTAAGAGCAAAGATAAAACAAAGTCTGGGAACACTTTAATGATATGGCCCTCAACTAAAAGTGTAATTCGACTCAAATTAATTGGGATTTTCTTTGAAATTACGATGTATTTACATTTCTTACACATAGTTAAAGATAATAAGTATCTTGTAACTAATAATGGGGTAACTTGTTACCCCATTATCAGTTAAAATACACTAATAATAGGGTTCAGGTTTTCTCAAAAGTATGAGGCAGTACAGTCAAGGTGGTTGTTATTCACACCTCCTAAAGGAATATCAGCCCTAGGAAATACAAAAACAAATTAATGTTAAACAATGGACTATTTTGGAAGCTAAATAGATTTGAAATGCACCCCAGCAAATGAATCATTTTAATTACGCTTTTATTTTTAACTTTAAAGAGTTCAAGACTGTACAGCGTATATCCATGATGTGAATGTCAGGGCCACAAGGCCGATGTGCAAAAGAAGACTCAAAAACAGTTTCTTTGTATTAAACAAAAGTTGATGTAACACAGAGGTGACTATGGTCACCACAATGGCAGGGAGAAAGCTTCACAGGAGTGGGGACCACTGTAGAAGAAGGAGAGGTGAGTTATTCCAAAGGAATGTATGAAGGAGAGTTTATTAATGGAGGGCAGTGAGAAGAAATTGCTGATCTGAGAGTGAGGAGAGGGTCCTAAGGGAGGGATGGTACCTGGGAGAGAATGGTAGCTCATGATGAGAGCCAGAGATTAATAATAAGTAATGAGTCAATGCGGAGAGGTGTATAAATGGGGATGATATGGTTTATAAGAGTATTAAGATGGGGCCTGATTGTTCAAGACCTTGTATGTGAGGAGCAGGATTTTGATTCAATTCTGGATTTAACAGGAAGGCAATGAAGGGAAGCCAATATAGGAGAAACATGCTCTCTCTTTCTAGTGCCTATCAGTACCCTCGCGGCACCATTTTGGATTAACTGAAGACTTTTCAGGAAGATTTTAGGACATCCTGATAATAACGACTTACAGTGGTCCAGCGTAGAAGTAATAAATGCATGAAGTGGCTCCAGAAGATCCCAGGAACAACACTGGAGATCTCTGACCAGAAGAGCGCAGTCCTAGGAACAGCTAAGATACTGCGCAAGACCCTCAAGGTCCTAGGCTGGTAGAGGACCTGAGCTTAAGGGATAGTGAGGAATTTTTTGGCCATTTCTTCTCTCTCTGTTTCCTGTCTGTGTGTGTGTCTGTGTACTTTTGTCCTCAGATTGGATAGGAAGTGTTTGTGTATGGAATCAGAACGATGCCACCTTGAAACGAAACCGAGAAAAATATTGAAACCGAAAAAAAATATTGTAACTGAAATAAATGTACTGAAAAATCTTGTATTGAAACCGAAAAAAAAATTTGATAGTGAAAAACAATTAATTGAAACTGTAATTTTTTTGTTTTCGCTTACAATTTTTTTTTTCGGTTTCAATCCACTTTTCGGTTTCAATCCATTTTTCAGTTTCACTCTGCTGGCACTGTTTTGGCGCACGGGGGCGCACGGCGGCACGCTGGGGGCCGGGGATTCCGACCCGCATGTATTTGCATATATTATAATGCTGACCAATGACTGGAGAAAACACTGACGACGCGGCTGCGGTCACGGACAAACTCGCACGTGTCTTTTCGGGAATGGCAGATGCTGAGAGGTCCAGCGTTTACATTACCGAGTATTTCAAAGTGACAGCCTGAGGTGTTCTTCAGTAAATTGGACTACCGGACAGGAGGACCTGAGGCCCCACTGCATTATTTTTGGTAAGTTAAATGTGTTTGTAAGCTAATCCGTAATTTAGGTCCTTAGCTAGCTACCTAAGGACCTAGCTAGCTAAAATGAGCACTCGGCTGTAGGGGAAACTTGTTTTGTAAAGTTCGTTTAGCTAACCCGTGCAGGTGAATGAATTTATCCTGACTAAAGAAATCAAGAGAAACGCACCGGGCTGCTCAGTGACTAACCACGGTTACTGTACTTTTATTATGAGTATTATATTGTAAGAGCAACAGGCTGGACTCTGCCTCTGCTCCTGTGCAGAGCTGATTATTAAATATGTGCAAACAGCAGCATGTTTTCTGTCGCTTTCCACATGTGGAAGGACATTAACGCCAACTTTTAAATTCCCCTCATTAGTCAATAGCTACGGATTAAATAGCAAAGCCCGATACTTATGTACTGAAACCAACTACTTCCGCTTGTCAGCTTAAGTTAAAATGTTACATTTTTCCTCTGATTATTTTTTTTAGCTAAATATTCAGGTTAAAAAACTGTCTGAATTATTTTTAATGAATTATGTTCACAAAGTCACATGTGCAGTACTCTGTACTAGAGATGGCACGATACCACTTTTTTATGTCCGATACCGATATCATAAATTTGGATATCTGCCGATACCGATATGAATCCGATATAGTGTTTTTTAATCAACACAACTGTTTTTTAAATATCTTGCTGCATTTTGTATAAGTTCATACTCAAGTTTAAAACAACAACTACACTAAAGCTATTCTGTTATACCTGTATGCAAAAAAAATATTTCATAGTTCAGCAATACTGATCAATCTAATAAACTTAAACCTACACCATCCTCCCTATTCTGGTATTTTAAAGAGTACTTAGCGTAAATATTAAGCAACCTAACTAATAGGGTTCCAACTCCCAGCAACAACATAAATAAATAAAAAATAGGGAACCACCCCTCACGCTCCACCTCATGATGCTTAATCGACGTAATCAACCTTAATTTGATGCAGTGTGAAAAAAAATGCACAGAAATCAATTATTTTTCAAGAAATATTAAATAGATTCAACATCTTTCTTCAACAAAATTGCAGACTGCACAGATGGTACCCTCCCAAAGGAAAAAGCACTATAGCTTACTAGGGTATATTAGACTTAACAGTTACTATATACAGTAATGGACTTCTATACATTTTACATCAGATTAAAACTTTGGGTGTAAGATTCAGATAATTATTTAATAACAGCCAGACATTTTAAATGAGAATAAGAAAGAAAAGTATGTCTTTGTGCCCCCTTTTCCCTGTTCATGCCCTATCGGCCCCCCTGGCTAAACTTTGCTAGATCCGCCCCTGCACAGTTACAGCCGTCAGCTGCGTAGAAAAAGATCCTCGAGTAGAAAGTAATATTAAATAAATTCTAACAACAGCTTATCAAGCTTAAACGTGCTGCTGTTGTTCAGCCGCTGGTTTCCTCTTTCTGGTTGAAAGTGGGCCAAAAACAAAGAAGAGAGACGGAGTCGCGACAGAAAAGCCGATCAGCTGATCATTGATCAGTTTCATGATTGAAGTAGCAGCAAGAAGAGGCAGTCGCTTGTTAAGCTTAACGCAGGAATGCTTTACAAACATTCAGAGATGGACTTACACACTTGCTTTACTTCTCTCGGGATAACTTTGTCGGAGATGAAATGCCGGGTTGCTAGCGAAGCTCCAAATGCTATCCAGACCACTGACAGGTCCCGCATGCCACAGCCGCTCTATCACGTGATGCATACTGCTCCGACGTGCTAACGTTCTGAGGTGAGTTACGGCGTGTTGCAAGTTTTGTGAGGTGCTTTCGTGATATTTAATGGATCGGATTACATTTTTTATTTTTCTCCGATATCCGATCCAGTAATTTAGGTCAGTATCGGACCGATACCGATACGTAATATCGGATCGGTCCATCTCTACTCTGTACAGCTTGCATCCTTTAGGACAAATAATTTGAAGCATTAATATTTCTTGTTCAATACTGAGCTGATAACACCTCTGTATGTTGTGACCAGGATGCAGCAGCAGACTGAACCTCGACTGAAACCTGCTCCATCATCTCATCTTTGCAGATGTCCATTTATAAAGCATCAACAACTCAAAGGTAAACATGATATTAGAAAATGTGTTAGTAAGGCCTTTAAAACAAATAAACAGCTGTCGGCAGAACTGTAGGACTGAACAACTTCAGATCCCGAGTGTGTGAGGACAGAGAAGGATCAGCTCTATTTCAGATTTGAGAGATAAACTTTATATTTCAGTTTGTGATGATTCTGTTTGTGATTACAGGAGCTGTCCTCAGATTCAGACCTCGGCACCACCCAGTGACAGCAGACAGATTATCCTATATCTTCAATCTTTGTAGTAACTCCAAAATTAACTGAAGAAAACAGTATAAAGGTTAAAGTACCACATGTGCTGTCAGTGAAAGCTGCAGCTGTTTTATTGATAAATTTAAAGACAAAAAGTCAAAAGGATTAATCACCCCTGTAACTGTGTCACTATACATCAGCATTAACAGCACCTCAGTTTGGTGTTTCAGAAAACTGCTGATCTCAGACCTGCACAACTTCTGTTTTAAACACTGAATGTACTCAGCTACATGAAGAGCACGTGATGTTTTCTCTGACACAATTAAATAAAACCTGATTAAAGTCAAAGGTTGTTACTTGTATTTGAACTAAAAACTTGTGATCTGGAATTCTTTCACTGTTTTTTGACAATAGTGTGTTATTTATCATAAAGTAATTCAGAGTCATTCATACCAGAGTAACCAGTGAGCACAACATATATTTAACTTTCTACAGGACTTAAAGCTATTACTATAGCTTATAGCTATTACTTAACTGCACTACTGTATAGTTCTGTGTAAATAATCATTCTGTACATATGATAATTTTTAATCCTACAACTGTTTATAACTTGCATAGTTCACATTTCTGTATAATTGTATATCTCAGATTTCTGTATAGTTTTTCATATTTATATCCTGTTCATAGCCTGTACATACTTATAGTTATAGAATATTCTTAACATACTTCATACCGTGTACATTATAACATACCATAATAGACCCATTTCTGTAATATACTTACATATCTATATTATTGCTAATATATATTGTAATATATCTATATCATGGCTAAAGCACTTCTGGATGGATGCAAACTGCATTTCATTGCCCTGTGCATGTGCAATGACAACAAAGTTGAATTCTATTCTATTATATTATGTAAAAGTCCAGACCCTCTGAGGATTATCGGAGTACTTCTAACATTACACAAAGCAAAGGTCTCCATCAGTGCTCATGAAATGCTGGGTTTATCCTTCTTGTGAGGGAGCTGCTGGTGAAGATCACGAGCCCTGCTTGATCCTGGCGATGAGTTTCAGTCTTCCTGGTGTTTGTGAAATGATGCCTCTCACTGTGGCTCAACAGAACTTCTGGCACAGGACAGCTGTGATGAAAGAAATTGAAGAAGTTAAAAAAAAATAAAAAATCGAGGAAATGCCCTAAATGTGAGAAGCAGATTTTGTATTTACTTTTCTTTTGCCAATCAAGATAAAGTATAATTTTCACCATACAATTACTAACCTTGTCATCTCCTGCACTGTCTGTTTTGGGCTCTGGGCTCGTCCTTCCCAGCACTCATGAGACTGCTTTGCTGCACTGTGGTATGAGGTGCTAACCTGTTGACAGTGTTGGGAAGGTTAATTTTAAAATGTATTCCACCAAAGATTATAGTAGTAATGTATTCTGAATACTTTACAACTACATGAATGTACTATTGCTGTGTGATTTATTACTATTACTGAAGGCTACTCGCCATACCAATACCAACTAGATGTTAAAATCTTAATATAAATGAGTAACAGTAGGTGGACATTAGGTAAGGCTGCACTTTTTGCAGCGATCTCGTGTAGAAAACTATTCAGCGCGTATATAAAACAGGTCCGCGGCTCCGAACCGTAGTAAAGGGACCTCTGGCTAATACGTCCGGTTCGTGTTGGGCTCGTAGCTGAAAACTAGCTTTACTTTGCTGTCTGGGTCAAGTTTGCTAGCGAGAGACAGAGAGAGGTGTTGAAAGGCTGCTCCAACGGAGCTTATTGTTTCGGAAGAAAACGAACACAGTGTACAGTCGAGTCTTAATAGCTTACTTACAACTGGGCTCGTCAGGCACTCTTTTTGGCTTTAGTGGTTATTATTATATTTACATGCTTCCAGCTCCCGTTTCTGCTCCATGACAGCTTGTACTTTTCCTTTTTCTCCCTCCCTCGCTCACAGACACATAACAGGTATGGCAGTCCATTCTCCCTGCAGCACGGACTACACTGCCCATCAGGCTACACAGCAAATCCAGCATGCCCAAATTAACACTGTCGGATTTGATTTCAACACTATTAAAGTGTCTATATGGGTCCACACCAGAGAGTGTTAATTTAACTCTTTTTGGAGAGTTGGTACGTTAACTCTGATTTAGTGTTAAACACCAAATCTGTCTGGAGTTGATAATTTAACACTTGGTGTTAAGAGTTTATATATTAACTCTCAAAGAGTATTTTAGTTTAACTACGTAAGAGTTATCTTCTAATTCATTCTAAAAAGCAGGAATTTTACTGTTCTGAACTTCTAGAAATTTCTTTTGGAAATAAACATTTACTAAAAAGATGCAATGGTTTTTGAAAAACATTTATTCTGAACTGTGCACCACAATTTCAAAACATTTTCTGAAAGATGTAACAGTGTACATGTTCTCACGTTCATTAGAATTGTGTTTATCAAAAGGTCTGACATAGGCGAGCTGGTAAATGCAAATAACAGCATTCTCATCACTTATTTCTTCAATACAATATGCATGTCCTTCATTCATCCCTTTGTGGAACTTCAACGCACTTCTGCTCTCCCCCATATTCCATCTTCACAAGCATATCCTGTGCGGAGATTGAATAAAAATTAGTTGACACTAATTAATGGCACAAATAATCCAGTAAACAATTGCAGCACAGTAAAAAAAAAAAAGGAATCCTCTTTGAGCCATTACTTGTGTAAAGTATTTTCCCAAAAGACAAATACACAGGCAACAGGTAATACTGAACTAAATGTAAAACCTCAACCTTTTTCATTTTTACCTAAACCGTGTGCACAAAACTCTGGAGGGACCTATGCTAACGTAGAACCCAGTCAGGACGTCAGCTACTGCTGTTTGCTCGTTTTTTTTTTTTATGGGCGATCGTTTTCAGGCTTCAAGTAGCACCATTATACCAACATTTCACATTCTAGACATTGTTTTAGGTGTATTTGACCAAAAGTTTGACTGAAAATTCACATGCAAGCTTTTTCCAAGGCTGTGGTATTTGCCCGCAAACAATACCTTTCAGCTAGCTAAAACAGAATATTATGCTATCACCGAGCAACATGGCTAATGCCTTTCACACAGCTTTGTCTCAACTCCAAAGAGCCACAGAAGTAAAAGCTAATAATAATAATTGAAACAATCTTTGAAAAAATGACTTACCAAGCATGGCAAACAACTCAAATATGTAGAGCAAAATGTTCTGAAACGGCTTCACTTCAGCTTCGATTGGAGCCGTGCTGGGGGCGGAGTCTGTGAATTTACTCTGTTGGTGTCATAGCCCCTCTAGGAGTTCAGAGTTAAGAGGTCAAGAGTTAATGTTTCCATTGTAACACCTCCAGATTTGACAGAGAAACACTCATTTTTAACACTCGATTTTAACTACTATCATTTTACACCTCAGAGTTACATTAAAATAATGTGACTCTGCTTAGAGTAAAATTAACTCTACTTTTGCAAGGAGACTATTAACACCAAAAAATTTAATACTTTTGAATTTGCTGTGTACATTGTTTAGGGCGATGCCTGCAACACTCTGCTATTGCCTTCATATTAAATAATTTTTGTATAATAATTTTTAGAGGCTCTTATTGCGTGTTTTGTTTGGGTTTCCACCGGCGTGGAATTACCAAAAATAGAGAGACCATAGCCTAACATATGAAACAGGAAAATACCGCCATGTAATCCATTTATTTCAACAAACTAACTGTATTCTCAGTATCACCTATTGAACAGTAACTGTAACGGATACATTTACTCATATTTTGTATTTTAAATACGTAACGCCGGTGCATGTATTATGTTACTGCCCAACACTGCCTGTTGAGATCCTGAGATCCGCTCCTAGAACACCGGCCTCCAACTCCTGAAGAGACACGGGTGTCCCTAAATTTAGCAAATATTAGCTTCAGGCTAGCATGCTACGACGAATAGGCTAATACCAGCATTTTACCACAACTTCACCAGATGTAGCTAAAAAAACTAAACTAATGTCCAGCCCAGTGGGACAGCAAGGAAAGATGACAAAAAATGATTACTTACTTGCGGTTTGGAGGTTCAAGCTGAAATTGAAGCAGCCATTGAAAGACGGGAAGAGAGAAAGATGGCAGCTTGGTCAGCACTAGTGGCCTCTATAATGTATGCAAATACATGCGGGCCGGAAACCCCCCCCCCAGCGCGCCCCCAGACACCAAAACAGTGCCAGCAGATTGAAACTGAAAAATGGTTTGAAACCGAAAAATGGATTGAAACTGAAAAATGGTTTGAAACCGAAAAAAAATGTTTTGAAACCGAAAAATGTATTGAAACCGAAAAAAAAAAAAAAATTGTAAGCGAAAACAAAAAAAAATACAGTTTCAATTAATTGTTTTTCACTATCAATTTTTTTTTTCGGTTTCAATACAAGATTTTTTAGTACATTTATTTCAGTGACAATATTTTTTTTCGGTTTCAATATTTTTTTCGGTTTCGTTTCAAGTGGCTCTCATCTTCTGAGATTGTGTAAAAACACAACTCAGTGTAGTGTAAGCAGCTTGGAAAGATCAGAATTTTAGTGACCAAATACTTATATTCCACCATAATTTCCAAAAAAATTATTTATAAATCAGAAAATGTGATTTTCTGATTTTTTTTTCTCATTTTGTCTCTTATAGTTGAGGTATATCTATGATGAAAATTAAGAAACTCTCTCATCTTTTTAAGTGGGAGAACTTGCACAATTGATGCCTGACTAAATACTTTTTTGCCCCTGTATGTGTGAGTTCATATTTATAATGAAATATGCAGCCAACGATGAGATACACACAAACGTGTGCAAACAATCTCAATAGAGACCATATGGAAAAATTTATGATGCCCCAGGGAAGTCTTTTTGTTCCTAGATCAGTCATCTGTAATTCTCGTTTCTTTGTTACCATTGTGGCCTGAAGCTATCAGCTTTATCATAAAGGTCACATTTGCTTGGTACTTTGAGTCCTGATCTACATTTGGTTCCGCTTTATAAACTGAGTCTGGACAGCATCACATAATCTGGATGGGCAATATCTAGTGTTCCACACAAATATTGTTTTTACAGTGGTTCACATCATCTGTTTTTCTTTTATTGCGTTTACATGTAATCACATGTGAAATTCAGTGTGCATCTGTAAATACTTGTCAACGCAAGACAAACAATTTTCAGAATAACTGAGCTTGCCATCTTTGTTATTTTTTTTCAGACATACAGGCATTTAGTTTCAGTTCAACAACCCACTGAGTCATACATACAGGTGGGTAAAAATAGATTATCTGTATTCTAGAAAGTAATCAGTTCTGAGGACACCAAACCTGAGTGACAAATAGAGAGGCAAGGCTGAGATGTCATATGTGCAGAAGGTGGATATGGTGGACTAAGGATGTTGAAGCTTGAGATGTGAAGCAGGAGAGAAGAAACAGGAAAACAAAAAAATGGGAAAAAAAAGTTGGCTATTATTAGAATAAAAAAATCTCAGTTTGAGGTTCATGTTAAATTTATTTCCATTGTGAAAGCTTTATCTTTTATACCTGCGTTGGGAGACTTCTATTTGAAAAAAAAAGTCATCAGTTTAATAAACGGCTGTCAAGTTTGGCGTAGCGCATATCGGGCATGCTATGTTTGAATATCTTTTAAGGCTGGAGCTTTGACTACACCTACACTGGAGAAAAATAAGTAAAATGTAGCAAAACTACTTATTTCAACATTAATTTAACTATTATTAAGTGATAGTTTTGGCTCTTCTCTATACTGTAATTTTTTTATTCCTCCATACAAGTGTAAGGGATACTCCAAATTTTGCGCTGCCAGCATCTTTGCTATGGTGAAAACAACTTGTTTCAACATGTTTCTATACATGTGTAAAGAAAGCTCTTAAAACATGCAGTTATTCCAATTGGGCTTTCGTCAAATTGGCACAGATGCACAGTAAACAAGGTCAGACACCAACTAATGAGAAAAAGAATTGCAAACAGAACAACGTTATCATTATGTAGCAGGTTTATCAGAGAAACTCAGGAGAGTCTTCTCCACGTGGGCCATCCCAGCCACACACAGACAAAAACTAGGTCATCCCAAAGACAAATACAATACAGCCAGGAGTGCACACTGGACAAACTAAACAGCCACTTCATAAACACATGGTACAACATAAAAGTGCCACCTTGACAGGACAAGAGTCAGCTCTACATATGCACCTAAAGGATAAAGGTCACTCTTTGGAAGATACCAATGTTCACATTCCAACGGAGAAGACAGATTGTTTGAGAGAAGAGTGAAAGAAGCCTTCTATATACTTTGTGAATGATCATCCTTGAACAAAGGTGGTGATTCACAACACCAACTGTCTGCCATCTATAATTTCAATTTTGAGATCCCTTCCCAGTTACCTTAATGCCCACTTACATCTTGTGTCAGTTGATCTCGTTAGGTCAAATGATAGGGTGAGGCAGGGTCTTACAATGGTTTCAACCGAAACCTCTGCTGATATTGACCTAAACGTGTTTTGGTCTTAGAACTGAAGAAGCTTCTCAGATGAGAGGTAAGACATTGTCAAGATACTTAAAGAAGTTCAATCGCTTTTCTTTCCAAGCTCCTTAGACAACCATGACTTGAATGACTGAGAACCTACACAGACATGTGTAGTGTAACAGTGTCAGACATGACAGATGTGAGGTGAAGATTATGAAGAAGAAAGGAGAAGCAAGAAAGACAGAAAGAGACAAAGGTGGTAATGGGGAAAAAGAACAAAGCAAAGACTTATGGGTAAACAAAAACCCCCTTGAAAGAGAGCAGAAGAAAGATGAAAGCCCCAGACAGAGCCCCCACACCCAAAAAGCTGACCTTGCCAGAGCCTAGCACGAACTGAGGATTTTCCTATTGACAGTGACACACGCTCTCTCTGCGACTGTGTGTTTACTGGGTGAGAGAGTGCCGTTTTGTTGTTGTGCTAAGCTAATAGGCAGAGTGTTACAGGCATAGCCCTAAAGAATATGTAGCCTCATGGGCAGTGTAGTCTGTGCTGCAGGGAGAATGGACTACCATACCCGTTATGTGTCTGTGAACGCAAGGAGGGGGAAAAAAGAGAGTGGAAAAGTACGAGTTGTCCCCTAGCAGAAACTGGAGCTGGAAGCATGTAAATATAATAATAACCACTGCAGCCAAGAAGAGTGCCTGACGAGCCCAGTTGTAAGTAAGCAGACTCGGCTATACACTGTGTTCGTGTTTTCCTCTGAAACAATAAGTTCCGTTGGAGCAGTCTTTCAACGCCTCTCTCTGATTCTCGCAAGCAAAGTTGACCCAGACAACAAAGTAAAGCTATTTTTCGGCTATGAGCCCGACGCGGAACCTGACGTATTAGCCAGAGGTCCCTTTACTACGGTTCGGAGCCGCAGACCTTCAGCAATAAATCACACAGCAATAGTACATTCATGTAGTTGTAAAAAGCATGATAATACATTAAGTAATCCAAAGTATTCAGAATACGGAATTTGTTACAAAATACATTTTGGGGCATGTATTTGTAATCTGTAGTGGAATACATTTTAAAAGTAACTTTCCCAGCACTGGCTACAGGAACATAAATGCACAAAGACACACACACATCTACATCAACCCACTGTTCTAAAACCCATTTAAAAACACATTAACTCCAATGTCCTATTCTTCTTTGTAAAAAGTGTTTAACACATTGAACCAACACATGGTTTATTGCTAGGGCGACTGTGGCTCAGGGGGTTGGGAAGCGCATCTGTAACCGGAAGGTCGCCGGTTCGATCCCCGGGCTCTCTGTCCTGGTCGTTGTGTCCTTGGGCAAGACACTTTACCCTCCCGCCTACTGGTGTTGGCCAGAGGTCTCGCTTCTGTCAGTCTGCCCCAGGGCAGCAGTGGCTACAACTGTAGCTTGCCTCCACCAGTGTGTGAATGAGTAGTGGCATTGTAAAGCGCTTTGGGTGCCTTGAAAAGCGCTACATAAATCCAATCCACTATTATTGATAGTCAGGCAATTTTTGGGCATTAAGTTCAACTGCACACCGATTGTACAAACAACGAAAGCAGCCCATTGGTTCAATACCATTACTGACACCATATTGCCAAATCAAATCTTGTAACGAGACTGGCTCCTCTCTGCCTTTTCTGTGTGCTTAGGAGCTTGAAAATGTGGAAAAAGTTTAGTGTGGAAGAGGGGGCAAAAAAGTGGAGCTTAAAAGATAAGAGAAAAAAACATAAAAAAGATGCAAAATATGTGAAACTAACTGACGTTCAGATAAAAGGAATGGCTATTTGGACCATGTATTTTTTAATTGTCACATGCTGCAGTGAGAAGAAATGACCCAACAACAACTGTACCAACGTGCGTAAAACCTGTCAAACAAAATGAAATATATAGATATTTGTATAACATAGAGATATATGGCCTGGACCAAAAATACCAGGCTTGATTTCCTGTCCTAGTCTGGCCCTGTTTGTTGCAGTACTTTGTTTATTTACTCAGGATGCATTCAAGTTGTAAAGGTGCTGTGGCAACATGAGTAAATAAAGGTTTTCAAGGAATAACTATTAAAATACAATTAGATACATAACCAAAAACATCCTGACAGCTAACTCCTCTGTTTTTCACCTTGTGCAACCAATTTACTAAACTACTATTATTGTTTTTCTTGTAGGTATAAGTCAAAACCTTTGTAACCTAAATAGAGAACAAACAGAAGTATTTGTGATGCCCCACGGGTAAGTGTTTGTGTTCCTGTGATCACTTCTCTGTATTTCTCTTTTCTTCTCTTGTTACCATTGTGGCCTGAAGCCTTATAATAAAGGTCACCTTTGTTTGTTACTAAGACCTGATCTACATTTAGGTCTGCTTTTCTAACTGACTGTGGACAGAATCACATTATTTGGATTAGTAATATGTAGTGTTCAACACAATCATTATTATTACAGTGTTTTAGTCAGTGTTTCACATCATTTGTTAGTTTTTCTTTCATTGTGTTTACATGTAATCAGACATGAAATTCAGTGTGTACATACTTGTACATGGCAAAGCATGACAAAAAATTAGAATAAATGGGTTTGTGCTTTGTTTTGATATACCAATGGATAATAAATTTAACTATTAATTTATTTGCCATCTTTGTTACTTGCGTTTTTTTTTTAAACATACAGGTCTTTAGTTTCAGTTCAACAAAACCCACTGAGACATTTCCTGTGCTAGGGTCTCAACCAAACTTAAAACCACACAGTAGTCCCTCAAATTTAGCAGAGCATAAAAAAACAAACAAACAAACAAACAAAAACTAAGGCAACCGATTTCTTTGAGTTTTTTAAGTTGATGAAGTTGAAGGCTATCAGAATTCCAGTACTGTGATTATATTTGACATGTATCATTTTAATTTTAAAAAAAGTAAAATATTAAATAATTAAATTCAAAAATATTTAGTAACTACAATTTAAAGTTTTCATTCACATCTCCCATTGGAATACGTTGACTTAAAGGAATAATTACAACAGAGTCACTCTTTTAGTTTAATAAACCTCTGTATTTACTTCACATTTGTAATCCTTTTAAAATAAACAAAAGTCAGAGGTTTTGTTATTGAAAACACAAAGCTGCACACAAAACTTTAACAAATTAAGGTAACCAGTTGCCTAAATTGCAGTAAATACAGCTATATTTAAAAGCTTAAAAATATTTCTTTAATTTTAAAGGGTTTTCTTGGCCTCCACCAATAATGCACAAGAACCTGTTGCTCATCAAAGTGAGTGAAGTGGCTAGCACATTTGGTTTCTTGTAATACTAGTTCTAGGTTCTTGCAAAAGGCTGAAACAAGAATTGTGACTTTCAAAAGGCAGACCTGCAGCAACATATTCCTTTCCTTTTCCAGCCATTTCTCTACATTGTCATATTACTAAATATTAACTTTACTCTTTACTTTTACCGAACAGTTATTTCTGGCCATTTTCATCAGTTCTGAAGATTCATCAACTCTTTCCCCTAAGATTTTGTCATGTCTGTATACAATAGCAAGCATTAAATCAAAAAAGAAAAACCCACCTCACAATACACACTGTCTATAGTTTAAAACTTAGCAATGTCTCAGCTACTGCTGTGAGTGTATTAGCTTATTAGCTCCTAGCTTATTAACGATTCACCAACATTGCCAATGAATGAGAAGTGCCTTGTTCACGTTTCATGAAAATGCCTTTGAACAAAGAGAACTCCAAAGAAAAGTAGAATACATACTGTGATACAAACAATGCTCATTCCCGAATAAATTCAGTGCAGTCAATTCATTATTTTTTAAAGGCAGAGGAAATCAGAAATGACAGACTAATAAAAAACAACACAACTTTTAGTAAATGTCCATTTTTAAATTGTGTTCTTAAAAATTATCTTCTTGATGACAACGTACTTTCTATCTTTGTTTTTTAAGTTGTTCAATTTCTTTTTGGCCTGCAAGGGGGTGACTTTCCCTTGCAGGCCCATCTTCTCCAGAATTGTCTTGATCTCACAACAAATAAGAGATTTAGAGAAAACCATGACAACTATGCTAATCTCTAAATCCATATGTTTTTACAACCAAACACAAGATGAATACTGTCTGGACATCTCAGGTTCTGTACAGAATGAGGGTTATTAAAACCGTACTCATTTGAATATGATGTGTAAATTGATGTATTCTTGTACCGCCATCCCACAGTGGCTGAATTCTTCACCCCAGTGAAGAGGTGATCATTTTCTCCTCTCATTTTGATGAAGTCAGCCGTTTGCTCTTTGGTCCCTATAACATATCACAAAAAGGTTAATTCAGAAAAACCAAAATTAGCTCTATGTACCTGGAAAAACATGAAAAACCGCAGAACCCACTATTTAAGCTAGTTTACGGGCAGTTTTGTTTTGTTTTTTTGTTAGGTTGTTCGCACCTATTCCTGCAGGAGGAAAACATATCGCTGGCCAGTGGCCCTCTTCCACAACCTGCTGGACATGTCACTGTACAATGCCTACTTGCTGTGGGCAGTAATTGACCCATCCTGAAGTCAGGGAAAGCATATAGGAGGAGGCTGTATGTTGAAGAAGTGGGTGAAATGATAGTAAACCCACACATATTGAAGCGAGGGCGCCTTCCCCACTCATCAGCTACTGCAGATTTTGTGACAAGTGTGCAGGGTGCTGCTGCAGGCCTCTCCCCAATCCCTAAACCGAAGGGCAGGAGACAGTGAGAGTTCTGCACCGAAAAAAGGAGACGAATCGTCAACACCTGCTGCAAATGCAGAAAGCTCGCATGCAAGGACCACAGTCTGTCCATTTTCAGCCTTGGCGTCAACTGAGCAGGACTCTGACACACCTCCACATCATTTTGTTACTTTTTCTCCAAAACTCACAAACCAATATCTCTGGGGTAATTGCATTGATAAATTCTTTCTCAAGTGTCTCAGATTATTCAATTAACTGGTCAAAATCAACAGTTCTTCCGATTAATTGCTCCTTCCATAATTCTTCTCCTTCCCCACTGCAATGTGGAAATATAAAATATTTAGGTATTAACGTCTCTCCTAAACTTTCAGAATTAACTAAATTAAACCACATCCCACTTTTAAAGACAGTAGAAGGCGACCTGGCTAGATGGAAATCTTTACCCATATCACTCATGGGAAGGGTCGCCGCTATAAAAATGATGGTCTTGCCAAAAATAAACTATTTATTTTCAATGATCCCAAATAAGCCATCACAAGATTGGTTCAGATCTCTAGACTCGTATATTTCTAAATTCCTTTGGAAAGATAAACCCCCACGTATCATCTTAAAAACACTACAAAATACCAAGGATAAAGGAGGATTAGATCTGCCAAACTTTAATCACTATTTTTTAGCCAACGGGCTTCAGTTCATCTCTAGATGGTTTAAACACACCCTCTTAGATGAACCTTGGATAGATGTAATAATCTAGAAATTTCAGACCTACCATTTATCAGCCCAAACATCAATTGACATGAATGCTCTAAAAGCATCAATATTAGCTCTTCTCTGACAGCATGGTGGGAGTTTCTAAAAATGACAGAGTCTTCATTAATCCCATGCAAACATACACCTATCTGGAACAATCCGGACATACAGTGGGGCAAAAAAGTATTTAGCCAGCCACCGATTGTGCAAGTCCCCCCCCCAAAATGATGACAGAGGTCAGTAATTTGCACCAGAGGTACACGTCAACTGTGAGAGACAGAATGTGAAAAAAAAATCCATGAATCCACATGGTAGGATTTGTAAAGAATTTATTCGTAAATCAGGGTGGAAAATAAGTATTTGGTCAATAACAAAAATACAACTCAATACTTTGTAACATAACCTTTGTTGGCAATAACAGAGGTCAAACGTTTACTATAGGTCTTTACCAGGTTTGCACACACAGTAGCTGGTATTTTGGCCCATTCCTCCATGCAGATCTTCTCGAGAGCAGTGATGTTTTGGGGCTGTCGCCGAGCAACACGGACTTTCAACTCCCGCCACAGATTTTCTATGGGGTTGAGGTCTGGAGACTGGCTAGGCCACTCCAGGACTTTCAAATGCTTCTTACGGAGCCACTCCTTTGTTGCCCGGGCGGTGTGTTTTGGATCATTGTCATGTTGGAAGACCCAGCCGCGTTTCATCTTCAAAGTTCTCACTGATGGAAGGAGGTTTTGGCTCAAAATCTCACGATACATGGCTCCATTCATTCTGTCCTTAACACGGATCAGTCGTCCTGTCCCATTGGCAGAAAAACAGCCCCATAGCATGATGTTTCCACCCCCATGCTTCACAGTAGGTATGGTGTTCTTGGGATGCAACTCGGTATTCTTCGTCCTCCAAACACGACGAGTTGAGTTTATACCAAAAGGTTCTACTTTGGTTTCATCTGACCACATGACATTCTCCCAATCCTCTGCTGTATCATCCATGTGCTCTCTGGCAAACTTCAGACGGGCCTGGACATGCACTGGCTTCAGCAGCGGAACGCGTCTGGCACTGCAGGATTTGATTCCCTGCCGTTGTAGTGTGTTACTGATGGTGACCTTTGTTACTTTGGTCCCAGCTCTCTGCAGGTCATTCACCAGGTCCCCCCGTGTGGTTCTGGGATCTTTGCTCACCGTTCTCATGATCATTTTGACCCCACGGGATGAGATCTTGTGTGGAGCCCCAGATCGTGGGAGATTATCAGTGGTCTTGTATGTCTTCCATTTTCTGATGATTGCTCCCACAGTTGATTTTTTCACACCAAGCTGCTTGCCTATTGTAGATTCACTCTTCCCAGTCTGGTGCAGGTCTACAATCCTGTTCCTGGTGTCCTTCGAGAGCTCTTTGGTCTTGGCCATGGCGGAGTTTGGAGTCTGACTGTTTGAGGCTGTGGACAGGTGTCTTTTATACAGATGATGAGTTCAAACAGGTGCCATTCATACAGGTAACGAGTGGGGGACAGAAAAGCGTCTTACAGAAGACGTTACAGGTCTGTGAGAGCCAGAGATTTTCCATGTTTGAGGTGACCAAATACTTATTTGCCACCCTGATTTACGGATAAATTCTTTACAAATCCTACCATGTGAATTCATGGATTTTTTTTTCACATTCTGTCTCTCACAGTTGAAGTGTACCTCTGGTGCAAATTACTGACCTCTGTCATCATTTTAAGTGGGGGACATTGCACAATCGGTGGCTGACTAAATACTTTTTTGCCCCACTGTATTACAAAATAATAATATCATAAACTTTCCAGATTGGAGTTGCAAAGGAATTAAATACTTGGAACATATATTGGAAGGAACAGACTTTATTTCGTTTGACAGACTAGTTACACAATATAGGATCAACAAGAAACAATTTTTGGAATATCAACAAATTAAATCCATAGTAAAAAAGAAATTTAATCCCAGTGAAGCTGAATTACAAACACCACCAAGTACAATTTTTTAGTCTAAAACCCCCCAAATTATTGTCTAAAATATACAGAACACTTTCTAAAATAGATGAAGCAATATCCCTTCCTATTGCAAAATGGGAAGCAGATTTATCAATCAACTTAGACCCAAACCTTTGGTCTCAGATATCCTTAAAAACCTTTCAATGGATCAGAAATCCCAGTTTGCAATTAATACAATACAAAATATTACACAGAGTGCACTATACTGGTCATAGGATGTTCAAGATGGGCTTTACGCCTTCCAACAACTGCTCACACTGCACAGCAAATACACCGGACAATCCGGTTGCTCAGTCTGACGTCACTAGCCGTGTCTGGGTCTAAACTCCGCTGCAGGTCCATATATCAAACGATCACTATGGCATTACTGAGAGTTGAAAAACTGTCTAAAGTCTTTCATCTTTAATAAAATGATCAGCGTTCTGCTCTACCAGGTGTAACAATTGAGTTTAACATCCAGGCATCCATGAAAACGGAATTTATGACATTTAACGGAGTTAGAAGTTAGCAGGGAGTTAGCTCGCTAGCTTCTATCTAAATACAATATAACATGTCCTGACTGCAGGGTTTTGGAAACAAATTAAAACTTACAGCTCTGTTATCACTTCCAGCATAAATGAAGACAGAAAACTAAACAGCAGCGACGTTTGTAGGGTTACTGAAGTTGGGCTAGCTGGTATATAATGATGTGTTACGTGACCGCTAGCGACACAGCTATGTTAGCATAATATGAACAAGCTAACTTTTTTTCCACTCGATAAAAATTACTGTGAGTGTTCTCGGTGGTCAGGAACAAATGTAATCGCATGGCAGGATGCTGTAAAAGGACCAAACTTCAGCCTGGAGAACAACTGAGATAATCCATCCACAATACGAGGTTAGTCATTCATATACTGCTGCATGGGCTGGGCTGTAGTTACATCCTAAGGTTTTAAAAACGAGCTTAAATAAATGATTAGCGGTAATAAAAGCCGAGGGAGGTCAACAGGGATCACTGACTGTTTTAGGAGCTTTGTGAGATCAAATAGAAGAAAATACATAACATTAAACATGTTAACAACACAAAAGCCATATTAAACGCAGACTACTTTAGACCCGGAAGTAGGATTCGTCGCGTCATCACTGAACAACCGGATTACATCCACGCTCTTTGGTTCTGTCCACCAGTTCAGAAGTTTTGGCGTGAGATCTGTGAAGACTTATCAAAGTGTCTGAAATGTAACATTCCAGCCTCCCCTTTAGTATGCTTGCTGGGAAACTTGGATGAGGTCACTGCAGAAATAAACACAGCTCACGTTGTTTTTACGGCCCTATGCATTGCCAAGAAAATGGTCCTCATTAACTGGAAAAATAAAAATAATCTTAATTCTAACCAATATAAAAACCATCTAATAGATCACATTAGTCTTGATACAACCTCTGCCATCACATTTGATCAATCCCCTTGGGCTCCTTTGATCGGCTTCATCACCTAGTGGGGGTGGGGGGTGCAGCCCCAGTGCAGGGGACCTCTGGTGCATCGGCCTAACTAGGGGGCTCTCTAACTGGTGGGGAGGTTGTTATATCTTTGCAGGTGGTCTCCTCACTACAGGAGCTCACTCTGCAGGTGGGGGGTGAGATATAGGAGAGGTGGAGAATGAACTCAACCTGGGTGTGTCATGGTCCTGGGCCATGTTGGCCCAGTATTCTTAGTTTCTTGTATTTCGTTCCTTATTTAGGCCATGTTTACTGAGTTGTCCTGTTGTGTTGTTCCCTAAGCGTTTTCCCTTCGTGACTCTTACCCCCTGTGTGCCCCTCTGTGTATTTATGAGCCCTCGTCTCTCTTTGTGTTTATCCCATGTTTCCCCTGCCCGTGATGTCTATGTTCTTCCTGTGCTCTCTCTCTCCCCTCCTGTCTGAACCCCCGTGTACTTCCTGTTTTACTTTGTGACTCCTGCGCCTGTATACGTCATGTTATGTTCACCCCGCCTTGTCTCGTTATGATTATCAGTGTCACCTGTGTTCCCCATGTGCTCCCACTTCCCTCGTTAACCCTCTGTGTATTTATGTCTGCGTCTCCCTCAGTTCTGTGTCGCGTTCTCCCTCATGCTGTGTGGATCTCCCTGTGTCTCTCTGTGAGTGTTTAGTTTGTTGTTCTCAGTTTAGTTTTGTATGTCCGGCGATCTGCCTCTCCAGCATTAAAGCTGTGATTTTGAGTTTATCCCCTGAGTCTGTGAGTTTGCATTTTTGGGTCCTCATCCTGCCTGCCGCACAGCGATCCATGACAGGGTGTCTATTGTCTTGTGTAGTTTGGGAGAGGATTGGATGATGGGGTGGGTGCAGTTTTCTCTGGGGTGGAGTCAGGTGGGCTGCCCCGGACTCTGTGGGGCTGGGCGGTGCTGCTGCTGCGGGCCCCGGTCTGGATGGGCCTGGGCCCCCTTGCCCTGGTGGGTTCCAGAGTGTGGGGATGCCTACTGGGGTCAGCGGGGGAGCTGGCCGCTTGCCCCTCCCTTTCTTCCCTCCCCATCCTCAGCTGCCTTCCTATTCCCTAAGGGTTTTCTAGGAGGAGCCGTGCTGCTCTCTGATAGGAAGCAGGAACCATGCTCTCCTGAGTTTTAAATGCACTTTAGAACAGCACACAGCAACACTACATATGAGCGGGTGTAGGGAGGTTTGGGGTCTTCACTTACCCCGGTTGTGTTAGCCGTCAGGGCTGGGGGGCTGGGAGGAGGTGCTGGCCTTCAGACTGGGGGCTGGGATGCGGGGCCTCCCTGCTACTGCAGATAAGGAGGTGGTCCGCTTGCCTCCACCCCAGAGAGAAGGGTTACATCTCCTGGGTCTAGGTGCGGCTTGCCCCTCTGGGGGCGGGGGTACCTGGACCTGAGATATAGAGTATGTTTGGGGAGTGTTACTGTCTGTGCAGTGTCTATTTGTGTCTATACGTTGGGTGAGTGCCGGGTATTTGGTTGTGCATATGGGGTGGGAATGCACGTTTGTGTCCGCGTGCGCCTGTTCGTCTGTGTCTATATGTCAGGTTGGGTCTTAGACTCAACCTCTCTGGGTACATCTCAGGCCCTCCAAAGTACGGAGGCCTATCTCCCCTCACCACACTCCCTGCCGGTGGCTGATGCCCTCAGACGTTGGTGTGTTGGTGGTCCTTGTTGTCTGGGGCTGGGCACTCATGTATGTACCGGCTCACTCCTGGTGGCCGATTGGTGGGGCCTGGTGCCTGTGGCCCGGCTGGGCCCCTTCCAGGGGGTGGGATGCCCTCAGGCCTCTGGGCCTGAAGCTCGGTCCTCTCTGGCACAGCTGGCTGCCGGCAGAGCCCGCGGGCACGCCACTGCAACCCCCTCTGGCCTCTGCTCCGTAGCTGCGGGGTGACCTCTCGTTTGGGGCTCTACTCAGCTCTTCCCAGGAGGGTGGCATGGTTCCCCCCCCTTTGGTGGTCCTCCTCGGGTCCTTGTACTCTGGGGCCTCTGGATATCTGGGGCCTGGATCTCCTCCATACCTGCTTCATACCCTGGTGGACAGGGCTATGGCTCCCCACACTCCCTAGCAGATCGTTACATGGAGAAACCTTTGGAATACAAGCATGCTGATCCACACAGGTGTACACACAGGTGTTCACACGGGTGTTCACAGAGGCAGACTACACCTTTCTTGGCTGCTGCCTCAAAGCACATTGTGCGCTGTCTATCTTGCGTGCTGCACAATATCGTTTAATATTTAGTATCTACTGTTATCTACTGCTAGCTAGTTTATTGTGATGGTGCTGTTTTTTTATTATGTTGCTGTTTTTTGTGTTTGCTTTCTCTTCTGTTTTTTTTCTCCATACAGGTGATCCAGGGGTTTTGTTTGTTTTTCTTTCTTGGCCTTAAGACAACAATTCTGATGGCTAAAGATCCAAACGGGACACAAAAAAAAGAGAAAAAAAAAAGAATATGATGTGTAAATTGATGCATTCTTGTACCGCCATCCCACAGTGGCTGAATTCTTCACTCCAGTGAAGAGGTGATCATTTTCTCCTCTCATTTTGATGAAGTCAGCCGTTTGCTCTTTGGTCCCTATAACATATCACAAAAAGGTTAATTCAGAAAAACCAAAATTAGCTCTATGTACCTGGAAAAACATGAAAAACCGCAGAACCCACTATTTAAGCTAGTTTACGGGCAGTTTTGTTTTGTTTTTTTGTTAGGTTGTTCGCACCTATTCCTGCAGGAGGAAAACATATTGCTGGCCAGTGGCCCTCTTCCACAACCTGCTGGACATGTCACTATACAATGCATACTTGCTGTGGGCAGTAATTGACCCATCCTGAAGTCAGGGAAAGCATATAGGAAGAGGCTGTATGTTGAAGAAGTGGGTGAAATGATAGTAAACCCACACATATTGAAGCGAGGGCGCCTTCCCCACTCATCAGCTACTGCAGATTTTGTGACAAGTGTGCAGGGTACTGCTGCAGGCCTCTCCCCAATCCCTAAACCGAAGGGCAGGAGACAGTGAGAGTTCTGCACCGAAAAAAGGAGACGAATCGTCAACACCTGCTGCAAATGCAGAAAGCTCGCATGCAAGGACCACAGTCTGTCCATTTTCAGCCTTGGCGTCAACTGAGCAGGACTCTGACACACCTCCACATCAAGGGCGTAGATTTGCCATGGACAGAAGGGACATGTCCCCACCAATATCCAGCGATTATTGAATTGTCCCCACCAATAATTTGATCTCTTCGAGTAAAGAAAAACACAACCGATAGAAAGAAAAAAAAAAAGATCTGTCAACGTCTCATTCACCTAGCGGAGCAGAAAGAGTTAAATTACGTTCTCTACCGGAGTCCTACCTCATGTGACAAATACGGCCAATGTGATTGGCTGAGCCTTTCAGGGAGCTCTGTTTAATTTTAACAGAGCTTGAATAAACTTTCTGAATTCTTTATTGGATGTGGATGATTACTATTACCTTTCTAATGTGACGTTGTTGTCCCTGGCTCTCTTTCTCTCTCTCTCCCTCCTGCTCTGTTCCTGTGCTACAGAGTGTTACTACCGCCCCTCCCCCCTCTTCATAGCTGGACTGGCCATCGGGCATACCAGGCATTTGCCCGGTGGGCCCGATGGCGATTTTTTGTTTTTATGGGCCGATCGATTTTTTTTTTGGAAGGGTATAAATAATGGAAGGTGTTGGATTGGCCAATTGGTCATGATTGACTCTGGGCTGGACCAATTACAGCCGAGGAGGTCGGATGCACCCTCCCCCTTGTTTAGCAATCTTATAGACGAACTAAAGAAAATCGAGAACAAAAAAAGGAAAGGAGGTGCAGAAAAAACTAGGGCCAAAAAGAAACAAGCCCTTCAGGCAGACGCTGCCAAATGTGTAAAAATAACTGAATTGTTTGGCGGTAGCTATGGCATAGCTTCCACAGATTTAGCAACATCAGCAAGTGGTGGAGGCCAGCAGGTGGATAAGGGAAAGGGGAGGCAAGAGGAGGAGTTATGACCTGCTGTCTATCTGTGTCAGATATAAACCAAGTTTAGTTGTAGTTTGTTTTCGTTGTGCTGACTTTTTACAGTCGCTTAGAATAACTGGTACTGCATACTAGCTAGCATGACGGAGTTTATATACTGCTGGGCGGATGCTATGAAGTTACTGATAGTAAATTTTATTTTATGCTTAAGGTTAGTTTCTCAAACTCCTCAAAATCTTAACAAATTGTGCCAATCCTTACATGTTGCACCAGGCTGATTTATCATCAAAAGTGGAGAAGTCTGTGACAGAGGAGACAGAAGAGCAGCAGAGAGAGATGGAGCAAGAGAGAGAGATGGAAGAGCAGGAGAGAGAGATGGAGATGGAGAGATGACTGTATGTCATCCATGAGGGATGCATTTGACATATGTTTCACATATTATAGTCCAACAAGTTACTTATAGCAATTTAAATACGAGCAATCAGTTTTTGGCAAATACCGGAAATCAGTTTTTGGCAGACAATCACTTTTTGGCACAACACCGGCTATTGCAGTTAATAATACAACAGCTTCTTGCCATTTTTTGTTTCTTTTTATCGCTGTGTAACTGAGTTCAATTGAAAGCCTGCATGCGCTAGTACCTCTTGCCACAAGTTCCCAGAATCCTTTGCGTTTTACACCTGAATGACGTCACATTTTTGGTGGGCCGGTCTCTAGTCAAAATGCCCAGGCCGATTTTTTGTCCCAGTCCAGCCCTGCCCCTCTTCCCAGCGTAAAGCATAAGGCTCGCATGCGGAGTCAAGCGGAAAAAAAGAGCGAGACAGAGGGTGAGAGAGGGAAAAAAACCCACGGCTCGCGATAAGGAGCTGGCTCACGTCGTTCACGTCAAAGATCCGGCTCTAAGAGCCATTTCGTTCGCGACCGACAAATCACTACTGTCCACTACTGCCTCTTGTGCTATCACTTCTGGCTATGCCCAAACCCCCCTGCAATCCGGATAAAGATGGAAATTCTGCAGCAAAGAGGCCATTAGTCATTTTAGATCCATTCAATTCCTATGTTAACCAGACTCTAGACTTTGTTGAACATTATGCAATATGAAGACAATGTAGTATTTAAGTAGTACGTTCAAGGTTCAAGGTTCAAGGTTCTTTATTTGTCACATGCATAGTTATACAAGTATAACACACAGTGAAATGTAGCCTGACACGCTCCTCGACATGTGCAAAAATGGGTTGGGGGGGGGGGGGTTGATCAATAGGGTTGAAATAAAATGACAAAATTGCAAAGGATTAAAATATTCCAAGAGCTCACCTTACTTCATCTAAACATGTTTCAATCGCTTTTTATCAACACAAAATGCACAGGTTTGTTGAATATGAATAAGTTGTGTTAGGGCTGCTCAATTAATCGAATTTTAATCTCGATTACGATCTGGGCTTTCAACGATCATTAAAAATGACTGAGCCAATTATTAGCCCCTCCCTCGTGCTTTACTCTCGCGCTGCTCCGTGTGGCAAATCGAGCACACCGCTCTGCATTTCGAACACGCATCACAACAATTAAGAGGACCCGAGGGAAGCTCGGAAAGCTAAGCAGAAGTTATTTGGAGAGGAGAGTGACTGCCGTTGGTTGAAAAGAGAGGTAAAAAAAACTTCCGTGGTGTGGAAACATTATGGGTTCGCGGAGTCAGACGTGGATCAAGTAGACACAGTGTGTAAACTTTGCTACGGTGTCGTAGCTGCACCACAGAGCAACACTGCAAAGTTCACTAAACATAGATGTTTACATTTTTCATTTATTTTTTATATTGCAAACATTTGCACTGTTATCAGTATTTGCACACTATTTTATATTATTTTTTTAAAGTCATTATTCAATACATTGTTATTGTTAACCCTTTAAAGCCGGTCAGAGCAGCACGCTCCGTTTTGTGTAACTATTTTTAAATCCCTGTAGAACCTGAACCACGTACGCTAGCGCAATAATTTTTTTTGCCTATGAAACCGGAGGAGTTGTACTTACATCTTATGCCATCAGCTTGTCCTAGGTCATGGTTTCCTTCCACATAAAGCTTTGCAAAAATTGCATAAAAGGGCTTGCAGGAACAAAAACATAATATTCCAGAAACACGCTTTGCCGATCCGATCAGCTGTTCGTAACACTTCCCACAATGAAACAGACGTCAGCGCGAACTATCGTATGTCCACCATGTCCTACCCGGAACCGGAAGTGACGTCATTTTCGTGGAAAATGTAGTTTTTTACTTGTAGGCCTTAAAAGCCTATACTGGTGTTTTTATAAGTCATGTTTGACTTTATGCTTTTCTGAATAGTTTCTGGAATGCTTAGAACTCGAATTGCACTGCTGGAAATAGTTTATTTTGATGCACATGCTGTTTTCTTTGCAAATTTGCATCATAGGATTGTTTTTTGTTTTTCCTGCAGTATATAAAAATTGGTGTATTTCAAAAATAAAACTATGAAGACACTCAAAATAAATTTCCTGTTGTTGTAAACTATTTTTTAAGCCTCTTAAATTCCTCCAAGTAGAAATATATGTAAAAAAAACAAAAACGATTTTCAATTTTTTTGTAGTTTATTGCACTTTTTTGCAATTAATGTAGTTACTATGGACTTAAGGCATACATATTATTAAAATATGGGATATAACAGTTGTATTGATGTATAGCAACTTGAAATGCTCCCAAAAATGGCACTACAGCATGTAAAAATATAATATAAGCTCTGGCAGACTTGGTTCTATGGTAGGTCTTAAAGGGTTAAATAAATATCGTCAAATAATCGAGATCTCAATTTCAGTGAAAAAAATCGTGATTATCATTTTTGCCATAATCGAGCAGCCCTAAGTTGTGTTGATTGAACTCAATTGTTTAAATTTCTGCCAAAGCAAAACACTTGTGTGCAACCAATGTCCACTATCAAATTAAGTAAATCCAACATGGCCTTTTTTTCAGTGTATTTCTCCTATACTGGCTTCCCATCTTAAGGTCTTAAATAATCAGTCCCCATCTTATCTTAATGCCCTTGTAGTACCATATCACCCCATTAGAGCACTTTTCTCTCGCACTGCACTCCTACTTGTTGTTCCTATAGTATTTAAAAGTAGAATGGTATGCAGAGCCTTCAGTTTTCAGGCCCCTCTTCTGTGGAACCAGCAACCAGTTTGGATTCGGGAGACAGACACTATCTCTGCTTTTAAGATTAGGCTTCAATTTTCCTTTTTGCTAAAGCATATAGTTAGGGCTGGATCAGGTGATCCTGAATCCTCCCTTAGTTATGCTGCAATCCAGTCTTTAAGTGATGACATGATGATTACTGCTTCCAGGCCCAACTACCCTGCTTTTAATAATTTCTCTTGTGATTGTACATTTTTTTTATGCTTTGTATCTTGTTCTATTTAATCTCCCCGCCCCCCAAAACAGTCAGTGATCACTCTCTCTGTTTCATTACCACTATTTATTTTAAAGCTCAGCTTTTAAAAACTTACCATGTATCTACAGCCCAACCAGTGCAGCAGTATAGTAATGACTAACCTCATATTGTGGATGGATTATCTCACTTGTTCTCCTAGCTGAAATTTGGTCTGTTCACAGCATCCTGCCCTGCGATTACATTTGTCCCTAACTATCAGGAACCCTCACATAAACTTTTATTGAGTGGAAAAAAGTTAGCATTCATCCTCCAGCTTCACTGTTTGTTATGCTAACATAGCTGTGTTGCTAGCCATCACGTAACACATCGTTCTATACCAGCTAGCCCAACTTCATTAAACCTACAAAAGTCACTGCTGTTTAGTTTTCTGTCTTCATTTATGTTGGAAGTGATAGCGGAGCTGTAAGTATTAATTTGTTTCAGAAATCTCTCAGTCAGAACATGGTATGTTATACCTACATGGAAACTAGTGAGCTAACTCCCTGATAACTTCTAACTCTGTTAAATTGATTAAATTAAGTTTTCATGAATGCCTGGACGTTAAACTAAATCGTTACACCTGGTAGAGAAGCCAAACTGATCATTTTATTACAGATGAAAGAATTTAGACAGTTTTTCAACTCTCAGCGATCCCGCAGTGTTCGTTTGACTCAGGGACCTGCAGGGGAGTTTGGGCCCAGATACAACTAATGACATCAGACTTAAAGACTGGATAGGTGTAGACTGCTAGGGTATTCCCATGATGCATAGAGTTTTTCATTTTTAGTCACCTTTCTCACTCATTGTGTGTTCATGGGTGGTGTCAAAATTATAAGGGGTGTCCAAATTCATGGGCTGCATTCTCCTAAGGACCCGGCCTTCGTGGTCTATGTGGGCTGGGTACTCATCAGGTTGGGTAGGCCGGAAGTGAGCGGCTGTGAAATTGGACAGTCTAGCCTTCAGATTTGAGTCACCAGCTGTCTCGGGCTACGTCCACATTCACACTGGTATATTTGAAATTTTAACATCATTACAAAAAGTGTTGTTAATTATTTTTAATCATATTCAAGTTACCACAAATTGTTTTTTCATTTAGTTGAACTTGAAATGTTTGTCAGTAGGTAAACAATTAGTTATTGTACAGTCAGAAATATCAAGTTATTTCTAATACTGCATACTTGCAATGTATAAGTTGTCCTAACAGTCATCTTAAGTAAACTTTACTTAGTTTTTTTGAGGCAACGAGTTTGCATAGTTTTTTTGAGTTCTGGAAACTAACGAGGTTGTACAGTGTACTCAAAATGGGTAAGTTGCCCTAGCTTAATCATCTTAAGTAAAACTACTCAATTTTTTTGAGGCAACAAGTTTGCATAGTTTTTTTTTTTAGTTCTGTGAACTAATTAGATTTTACAGTGAAGGCATATGGAATGCCATTCAAAGATTTTAAATCAACAGAGCCTTTTCACTGCATGATAGTGCTTGACCTAACAATCAAATCAAATAAATGTTTTATGCAGCATGAAACAAGAATTTCAACATAATTCCTCTGATAAACAATCAAAATGAAAACAAATCCATTAAAAAGACATTTAAGACAATATAAAATTACAGGCTGCAAAGCAGAAAAGGTGTTTTTTTTAATACATCCACTCCCAGTGACTCCCAGTCTGCTGGAAGAGGAATATTGCAGAAGAAAACGAAAGAAAAAAAATACAAAAGAAAAAAATATGAGCTGACAAAGTGTTTCCTGAAAAGTTCTGAAAGCTACAGAACAGCTTTGTATGTCAAAGTGAAAAATGACAATACAGGAAACACGCTTCTATGTTTGCAGTGGACAGAAGCTGTATAAAAGGGAAGGAAGCACAGAGAGACCAATCAGAAGAAGAAACTCTGGAAAAACACTTTTAGTACCTAAACTAATTACATCTCTTTTTTTTCTGCAGTAAAACTGTTTTCAGATTATCTGAGGATCAGAGTGCAGCAGGGCTGGATGTGACGATGGGGCACTCTTTGCTCTGCACAATGGGCTTTTTCTGTAAGTACACGTCTGACATTGTTTGAATGGCACTGATTCATTAAACAGAAGCCTTACTTTATATTGATTTAGATTTTCTCATTAGTACAATGCCTGATGAAGTTTTATTTACTATTTTAGTGCTAACTACTGTCATCTATGGATATGCTGAAGGTAGGAAACAGTTTTCTTTTGTATATGTTGCTGTTATCTCCTGCGTTTAGATTTCATGTTACATTTAACATTTGACTGAATGTATCAGTTAAAAATTTAAAATGATCATATTTAGAGTGTGACCACTTGAGCAGGTGTTTCACCCAGGTATAACACAAACTGTGTATGTATTAAATAGTTTGTTGCCTTGATACAGACCAATTTCTTTTTGTGCATGTTTTTCTGACCATGAACTAATCACCGTACTGATTCACAGAGGTGGGAAGTAACCAAGCACAAATATGTTACTTATTATTAGTACCTATTTACTTATATTTATACTTATATTTACTTATTATTAGTATTAGTATTTATTTTTCTGACTACTTTTTACTTTTACTCCCTATATTTTTTAAGAAATATCTGTACATTCTAGTCCTGACATTTTCAAAACAGACTCATTACTTTAGGTTCATCTGTAGCTTTTATAATTGGGAGTTAAAGTGTGCTCGATGGAGTACAGTTGTCTGTAAGCTTTGATCATGTTACTTTATAAGATTTTGCTAGTACTACACAAATCTCCTTTAATAAACATCCATATCAGAAAATACCAGCCAATTGGTGTATTAGAAAATATGCAGTGACACATACTTTCACAGAGTATGTAGTCTGTCCCACCAGGGGGGAGAGAATTTTAGACCTATTGTATGCTAATATCAAGGATGCATACAGTTCTTCCTCCCTTCCCCTGTTAAAAGGGGTAGTAGGTATTTTCCATTAATACCTACTCAGATTGACTCCCCATGGATCACGTCAATTCGGGTTGACTGGTTTTGCACTACAATCTGGTACTACCTAATGTGCGTGGTTGTTGTCATAGCAGCATGTACGAGCATCTCACAACATAACTAACATACGACACAAAGTCTACAAAAAAGGTGGGTGTCAAGGCAAGAATATACCTGCTGCAGTGGCTTTCCTTCAGATTTGAGGGACCAATCTTACCAAACGGGCAGGGATAGCTCAGACGAGCAGCGATACTCAGTAGGTAGATTGGTTGCCCCATGATCGGAAGGTCAGGGGTTCGATTCCACTGTATGGCTACCCTGAGGTACACCTGAGCAAGGTACTGTCCCTACACTCTGCTCCCCAGGCACTGCATTGGTGGCTGCCCACTGCTTCACTGCTGAATGGGTTAAATGCAGAGGAGTAATTTCCTATGGGGACTAACACACCACGGTGTTATTTTTGTAGCCATTTCCCTCATTGTCGGGTTTCAAAAATGGTGGTGTAATTTTCGTGAATGAGATGCTCTCATGACTCATCACGTGATGCTACTGAACAGTCGGTGGCATGCAATCTCATGAGGTCACATTTAAGTACCTCCTTGTATTGCTTGGAACCCCGGCTGAGCAGGTACTAAGAATGTACCTGGTACAATGAGCTAATGGAAAACCGTGAAAACGTGGCGAGCAATGCCAAGTCAATCCGAGTAGGTACAGTAGTGTTTTTGTGTAGCTTATCTGTGTAGCCAATTTCATTAAAAACTTCCATCGATCTTCATCCGCTTTATCCGAGGCCGGGTCGCGGGGGCAGCAGCCTAAGCAAAGAGGCCCAGACCTCCCTCTCCCCGGCCACCTCCTCCAGCTTATCCGGGGGAACACCAAGGCGTTCCCAGGCCAGCCGAGAGATATAATCTCTCCAGCGTGTCCTGGGTCTGCCCCGGGGCCTCCTCCCGGTGGGACATGCCTGGAACACCTCACCCAGGAGGCGCCCGGGGGGCATCCTTGTCAGATGCCCGAACCACCTCAGCTGGCTCCTTTCGATGTGGAGCAGCAGCTGCTCTACTCTGAGCCCCTCCCGGATGGCCGAACTTCTCACCCTATCTCTAAGGGAGAGGCCAGCCACCCTTCGGAGGAAGCTCATTTCTGCCGCTTGTATCCGCGATCTCGTTCTTTCGGTCACTACCCACAGCTCGTGGCCATAGGTGAGGGTAGGGACGTAGATCGACCGGTAAATTGAGAGCTTCGCTTTTACACTCAGCTCCCTTTTCACCACGACGGACCGGTGCAGCGTCCGCATTACTGCAGCTGCAGCCCCAATCCGTCTGTCGATCTCCGGCTCCCTTCTCCCATCACTCGCGAACAAGACCCCGAGATACTTGAACTCCTCAACTTGGGGCAGGAACTCATCCCCGACCCGGAGTGGGCACTCCACCCTTTTCCGGCTGAGAACCATGGCCTCAGATTTGGAGGTGCTGATCCTCATTCCTGCTGCTTCACACTCAGCTGCGAACCGTTCCAGTGCGAGCTGGAGGCCCTCACCCGATGAAGCCAACAGAACCACATCATCCGCAAAAATCAGAGATGAGATTCTGAGGCCACCAAAGTGAAAGCCCTCCGCCACTTGGCTGCGCCTAGAAATCCTGTCCATAAAAATTATGAACAGAACCGGAGACAAAGGGCAGCCCTGGCGGAGCCCATCACCCACCGGGAATGAGTCCGACTTATTGCCGGCAATGCGAACCAAGCTCTTGCAACGGTTGTATAGGGATCGAATGGCCCGTAGCAAAGGCCCCATACTCCCGCAACACCTCCCACAATGCCTTCTCCAAGTCCACAAAACACATGTAGACTGGTTGGGCAAACTCCCATGCACCCTCAAGTATCCTCGAGAGGATAAAGAGCTGGTCCAGTGTTCCGCGACCAGGACGAAAACCGCATTGTTCCTCCTGTATCCGAGGTAACTCTCCTTTCCAGCACCCTGGCATAGACTTTCCCAGGGAGGCTGAGGAGTGTGATCCCCCTGTAGTTGGAACATACCCTCCGGTCCCCCTTCTTAAAGATGGGGACCACCACCCTGGTCTGCCAGTCCACAGGTACTGCCCCTGATCTCCACGCAACATTGCAGAGGCGTGTCAACCAGGACAGCCCTACAACGTCCAGAGCCTTCAGGAACTCGGGGCAGACCTCATCAACACCAGGGGCTCTGCCACCAAGGAGTTGTCTAACTGCCTCAGTGACCTCGCCCCCGGAAATTGGCGGGTCATTCCCCTCATCCCCAGACTCTGCTTCCTCCTCGGAAGACGTGTCAGTGGGATTAAGGAGGTCCTCGAAGTATTCCTTCCACCGCCTGACAATTTTCTCAGTCGACGTCAGCAGCGCTCCGCCAGCACTATACACAGTGCAGGTAGAGCACCGCTTTCCCCTCCTGAGACGCCTGACGGTTTGCCAGAATCTCTTCGAGGCAGTCCGAAAGTCTTTTTCCATGGCCTCTCCGAACTCCGAGTTTTTGCTTCAGCCACTGCCCGAGCCGCATTCCGCTTGGCCTGTCGATACCTGTCGGCTGCCTCCGGAGTCCCACAGGCTAACCAAGCCTGATAGGACTCCTTCTTCAGCCTGGTGGCTCCCTTCACCTCTGGTGTCCACCATTTGGTTCGGGGATTACCACCACGGCAGGCACCAACCACCTTGCGGCCGCAGCTCAATGCAGCAGCTTCGGCAATGGAGATGCTGAACATGGTCCATTCGGACTCAATGTCCCCAGTCTCCCTCGGAATGCTGTTGAAGCTCTGCTGGAGGTTTGCGTTAAAGATCTCGCGGACTGGGGCCTCTGCTAGACGTTCCCAGCACACCCTCACTACGCGTTTAGGTGCATCAGGTCTGTCCAGCGTCCTCCCCCGCCACCTGATCCAACTCACCACCAGGTGGTGATCAGTTGACAGCTCAGCCCCTCTCTTTACGCGAGTGTCCAGAACATATGGTCGCAGGTCTGGTGATACGATTACAAAATCGATCATCGACCTACAGCCTAGAGCGTCCTGGTGCCACGTGCACTTATGGACACTCTTATGTTCGAACAGGGTTTTCGTTATGGCCAAACTGTGATTAGCACAGAAGTCCAATAACAAAGCACCGCTCGGGTTCAGATCAGGGAGGCCGTTCCTCCCAATCACGCCCCTCCAGGTCTCGCTGTCGTTACCCACGTGAGCATTGAAGTCTCCCAGCAGGACAACAGAGTCTCCAGGTGGAGCACCTTCCAGCACCCCCCCCCCCCCAGGGACTCTAAGAAGGCTGGGTACTCAGAACTGCCACTTGGCGCATAGGGGTAACCCTATCCCGGGCAGGGTAAACTGTTCCCTCGATATTCTTTTCATAAGGGTCTTCTGAATCGCTCCCTCACCCAGGACCAATTTGCCATGGGAGACCCTACCAGGGGGCAAAAGCCCCCAGACAACATAGCCCCTGGGATCCCTGGGACACACAAACCCCTCCACCACGATAAGGTAGCGATTCAAGGAGGAGCATTAAAAACTTATAACTTCTTATTTCATATTGCAACCTTCACATGCTCTATCCAAAGCAAATTCTCTGCTAATTATATTCAGAATTCACTCAAATACCAGCATGGCCTCTTGACCTGTCCCTCGTGCACTTTCCTGCTCATTGTGTTAGATGTTTAGCTACTCCTCGTGTTCCTTTAAGAATAATGATACTTGTAATCAGAGTTGGCAAAAGTACAGACATTTTTTACTTAAGTAGAAGTACACATACTACTGTTAAAAAATGAATTCAGTAAAAACTGAAGTAGTGATACAACTTCTTTACTAAAGTAAAAGTAAAAAGGGCAGGCCCTAAAATGTACTCAAAGTAAGAAAGTAAGCAGCACGGTGGTTAGCACTGTTGCCGCACAGGAAGAAGGTCCTGAGTTCAATTCTACCATCAGGCCGGGGTCTTTCTGTGTGGAGTTTGTTCTCCCCGTGTTTGCGTGGGTTCCCTCCGGATACTCTGGCTTCCTCCCACCGTCCAAAGACATGCAACTTGTGGGGATAGGTTAATTGGATAATCCAAATTGCCACTAGGTGTGAATGTGAGTGTGAATGGTTGTGTGTACCCCGCCTCTCACCCTATGACAGCTGGGATAGGCTCCAGTGCAACCCTGAAAAGGATAAGCGGAAGTGAATGGATGGATGGTGCCAACAACCCAAAAAACCCTCAAACATGCATCTTTATGTAACAATGCAAAACTGAACACCAAATCAGTATAATCAGCAATACACAGCACTGCTAAATGACAATGAAAATTTTTCTTTCCACATTTAGCCCAAATTACTTGCATGTTCTTCATATTGATTTATCCTTTTAAGTATGTAACATATTTTAAAATGATGCAAATTTGTATAACTCTTGAGATTATCTTGAAGAAACTTCCATATTCTTATACCCTTAACTGTCAGACACATTTGCCTTTGTGTGGTCTTAGCAAACTGATGCTTAAAGTCAAACTTTGTTCTACCGTCCCCACTTCCTGAACACAATACAAACAAACTTTGTAATTTAAGAGGTAATGTATTGTTTCTTGCCTTGAACATGAATAATAATTGGAATTTCACTAAGTCTTCAAATTTCAACAATTTTGATTTTATAAACAGATTATTTGTATGTTCTCTATATTTAACATTATGAACCTTTCGTACCACTTTCTTCTGTAACAAGTATAGAGGATTTATATAAGTCGCATATGTATTCCCCAAACACTTCAGCACAATAACTGAGATAGGGGAAAATTAGTGAGAAATATAAAATATGCATTGCCTTATGATCTAATATATCTCTGACATTACCCAAAATATAAATATTTTTAACCATCTTTTTTCTAACATGTTCAATATGAGATTTTCATTTTAATTTATCATCCAATACTACCCCCCAAAAATGGAGTTCAGTAACTCTCTCAATCACAACTCCATCAATGGACAGAGTTACTTCATCCTCTTTTACCCGATTTCCAAAAATCATAAATTTTGTTATTGTCAAGTTCAAAGATAATTTGTTTACATCAAACCAATTTTTTAGTTTTTCCATTTCAGAAACCATTAATTCAGCCAATTCTTTCAATTTATCCCCAGCACAATAAAAATTTGTATCATCTGAAAACAAAATGAAATTTAACATTTTGGACACATCACAAATATCATTTATATATCAATTAAAAAGTTTTGGTCCCAAAACAGAACCTTGAGGAACCCCACATTCAATTTTCAGTCTTTCAGAGGAATTGTCTAAATAATGCACATACTGGGACCTATATTTTAGATAACTACTTAACCAGTTTAATGCAATTCCTCTCACCCTATAAGTATTAAGCTTAGAAATCAAAATAGAATGTTGCAGCATATCAAAAGCTTTTTTTTAAGTCAATAAATACCCTTATTGTATATTTATTATTGTCTGTTGCACATGAAATGCGGTCAATAGTAATCATCAATGCTAATGCCGTTGATCTGTTTTTCCGAAATCCATATTGATTTTCACTTAGTAATTGATGTTTTTCAATAAAGCTGTCAAGTCTTTCCACAAAAAGTTTTCAAGTACTTTAGAAAACTGCGACAAAAGTGACACTGGCCTATAGTTATTAAAACTATGTTTATCTCCCTTTTTATACAGAGGTATCACTTTTGCCACTTTCATTCTATCAGGAAATACGCCAGTATGGAATGAAAGATTGAAAATATAACAAAAAGGAGTAATTATACAGTCCAGTGTCTTTTTAACTATAACCATATCTAAACCATCGCAATCAGTAGATGTCTTATTTTTAGTCTTTTTTAAAATTGCTGCAATTTCTTTTTCAGTGATATCAGCTAAAAATATAGACTTAACCACTCTGCTTTCACCTTTCCAATCATCCTTTTGTTTCTAGCTTATCATGTTTTCTAACTAGGTTTGCCAAATTAGGTCCAATATTTACAAAAAAGGAATTGAATTAATTTACCACTTCATTCATGTCCTTTATAATCTTATTTTCCTTATAAAAATACTTAGGCAAATCTAAGGAAACGTTCTTATTGCCTAATATCTCTCTGAAAATATTCCAAATACCATTTATATTATTTTTCTTTTCTTGAAACAATTGTTATAGTATTCTTTCTTGGCCTTCCTTAATATTAATACTAGCCTATTTTTATAGACTTTATATTTCATTTCAGCGGTCTTTGTTCTGAGTTTTATATAATCACTATTTAGTTTGTTCTTCTTTTTGCATGCGTTTACTAGCCACTTAGTTATCCATGGTTTAAAATTAGTTTTCTTTGTCTTAAACTTAAGCAGTACCAGTGGACAATGTTTTCCATACAAGGCCAAATAAGTATTTAAAAACGCATCATATGCGACATTAACATCATTTACATAACCTTCCTTCCAATCCTCTTCTATGAAATCATGTCTAAATTTATTTATTGCATGCTCATTTCATATCCTTATACATCTATCTAATTGCTCTTCCTCCTCCTCCTTACGATTTCTCATATTGCAATCTAAGGTAAAAAAAAAAAAACAGATAAATGATCACTTACATCATTTATGATGAGGCCACTTTTAATATTATTCCCTAAACTATTAATAAAAATACGGTCAATTAATGTTGCTAATGTATCTGTTATTCTACTCGGCTTTGAAATCAGAGGGTATAATCCATTTCCAAGTAATAATTCTAAAAATTCTGATGCCATCTTGTGATTAGTCTCTTTTAGAAAATCAATATTTTAATCCCCACACAAACAGAAAGTCTTATTTCCCTTAACCCTACTTAATAAATCTTTCACTACATCTATAAATTTTTCTGTCAGTGTTCCAGGCGTTCTATATATACACGTAAAAATTATATTACTTCTTCTTTCCATTTCTAGTTCTACTGTAACAGACTCCATTAAGTTGTCAATAACCATAGACATATCTTTAAGTTGGTTACACTTCAGATCACAGTTAACAAAAATGCCACCCCTCCTGCCTTCTTATTAGATCTATTTATGTAATATAACCCATACCCATCAATATAAAAATCACAACAACTTTTCTCATATTGCCATGTTGCAGATAAAGCAATTACTTTAAACTTGCCTCTCAAACTACAAAAAAATAATTAATCGGAGCAAAATTTTTATAGAGACTTCTACAATTAAAAGGAATTAAAGAAAATATATTACTTATATCAACATTATATCTAAATTGCTCCTCCGTATAATATTCACATGTCTCATTAATTGTGTTAAGCACATTCCCTTCTGGATCAATATTGGCTTCAAAGATTTGTAATCTAAATCATCACTCATTATAAACGAGTATTCTTTAAATGACTATTATTCTCACAAACAAAAACAAAAAACAACAACAACAAAAACAATAGCAGTCGTGCATTTATCTACCAACATATAGAGAAAATCCAGTGATCTTATCACAGTCACATGTCCAAATTACAACCTCACTCTGGTCCTCTTCCATACAGTCGGCTCCAGTAGTATTATCTCTTATATATATCCAATTTCTCGAGATCCTTAATCATGATAACCTTGCTTCTTCTGGTGTTCCATTAAGCTTTATTATCACTTTACAGTTTCTCATCCAAGTTGCTTGGATTTCGTTTTCCTTCCGTAATATGTGAGCTTGTCTGACGATGTCTGCATTCTGTTTTGCTAGATGTTCATTCCAGTATACTCTGCTTCCTCTCAGTTGTCTGGACTGCCTCAGTAAGTCAGTTTTGTGTTTTCGATTTACAAATCTCACTACTATCCCTGGAGGTGCTTTAGCATTCTTTCTGGGAAGAAAGAATGCATGCTGCAATGTTGTTACAGTGCAGGGGCAGGTTTTTGCTCGCAAAAAACTCCACTATTTGCCGCTCCAGTGTTTTCAGCTCTTGTACCAGGTCTCATCACCACCAGTTTTTAAACCGATCCCAGTCTCAATGACTCTCGCATAACTCCTATGTTTGGTTTCCAGACCAGTAATGATCGCTTCCATTTCAACAGAATAAGCCACCGAGCTAAAAAAGTGGTAAAGGCTAGGGCCTATTTAAGGGGGCCAGGTAAGTTTAAGTTGGGGGGAATGCCAAAAATATACCCGGACAGTGTACCATATTGGTCCAGTATGTTAAAAAGCACCGGGAATGAGTTTAGAAGGTCAGAAATGTACAAGAGCAAGTTGTCTGCATAAGTTGTCTGGGAGAGTTTGTGGGTTACGCCGAACGTTGTAATGCCTTTAAATCTGTCCTCGGAATGCAGCCATATTGCAAGATGCTCGATAGCATTAGCGAATAAGAGTGATGTGAGAGCGCACCCTTGCCTAGTGCCCCTCTTAAGTGGAAAAGGTGAAGACAAGTTGTTGTTAGTACGAATACAGGTGGATGGCGAGGAATATAGTAATTTAACCCAGAGAATAAAGTCAACTCCCAAGCCAAACCTATCCATCACCTTATAGAGGAAGCTCCACTCGACACGGTTGAAAGCTTTCTCTGCGTCGAGAGATACCACAACCTCTGGAATTGAATTGCACAATGTATGGATAATATTCAAAAGCCGTCTTGAATTGTCATATGAGTGCCTGCCGGCCATGAAACCCATCTGACTGGAGGAGATGATTTGTGGCAGGACACGTTGTAGCCTGAGTGCGAGAATTTTAGAAAGTATTTTAAAATCAATATTTAAAAGAGAAATTGGTCTGTAACTGCTGCACAATAGGGGATCCTTGTCTTTTTTCAAGATTAAGCAGATAGTAGCTTCGGACAAAGTCTTGGGTAATTGACATTTTGAAAAGGCTTCATTATACATATCTTTCAATAATGGTGCCATAAGATCAGAATTGGCTTCATAGTATTCTGCCGAGTAGCCATCAGGGCCCGGCGATTTACCTGTATTTAAGGATTTAATGGCTTCTTGTACCTCTGCTACAGTAATTGGTCCCCGTAATTGTCACGGTCCTGGGTCTCCTGACTCAGCGTTTTTAGTTCTTTGTGATGTTTGTATTATCGTACTTGTGTGAGTTATTCTATGGTTTCTAGTTTTGATCCCTTGCCCTTCATGTCTCTCTGTGTCCCCTCTGTTCTGTGTAATTGTGTGTCTTTGCATGTTTGCGTTTCTTGTTTTCTGTCACCCTGCATTGTGCATTATGTTCTCATGGTTGGTCTTTCGTCACTCCCTCTAGTCTAGTCTCTTGTGTTCCAATCTGAGTATTTCCCTCTGTGTATTTTGGTTCTTAGACCTCTGCCTTATGGTTTATGTCTCTGTTTCTTAGTTGCTGTCTCCACTGTGTCAAGTTCGCGTCTCTGTGTGAAACTTCCTGTTTTACTTTGAAGGTCCGTGTCTTATGTGAATGCGTCCTGCTTTGCTTGTCTCGTCAGTCCTGATTTCTCCCAGCTGTGCCCTCCTTCTGTATCTCATTCCCCTCGTTACTTCCCAGTGTATTTAAACCCTGTGTTTCTCTGAGTCAGTGTCGCGTCGTCCCTCATTCTGTGTGGATCTCCCTGTGAGTTTAGTTTGTGAGTTTCCAGTTTAGTTTGCGTTGTATGTCTTTCTCCTGCCAGCGAATAAAGCTGAGTTCTTTGTGTTTAAACCTTGTGCCTGAGTCCTGCATTTTGGGTCCAACTCCTGCCTGCCGCACAGCGATTCATGACAGTAATCCCTTCGTCAGATCTCTATCTATTCTTGGAAAATGTACACTCAACAAAAATATAAACGCAACACCTTTGTTACTGCTCCCATTCCCCATGGGATGGACGTAGAGACCTAAAATTCATTCCAGATACACAATATAACCATCCCTCCCAAACAGTGGTCACAAATCAGTCCAAATGTGTGGTAGTGGGCACATCTGCTATATTGAGATAATCCATCCCACCTCACAGGTGTGCCACATCAGGATGCTGATCTGACATCATGAGTAGTGCACAGGTGTACCTCAGACTGCCCACAACAAAAGGCCACCCTGGAATGTGCAGCTTTGTCTCACAGCAAAATGCCACAGATGCCACAAGCAATGAGGGAGCGTGCAATTGGCATGCTGACAGCAGGAATGTCAACCAGATCTGTCGCCCGTGCATTGAATGTTCATTTCTCAACCATAAGCCGTCTCCACAGGCGTTTCAGAGAATATGGCAGCACATCCAACCGGCCTCACAACCGCAGACCTCGTGTAACCACACCAGCCGAGGACCTCCACATCCAGCAGGTTCACCTCCAAGATCGTCTGAGACCAGCCACCCAGACAGCTGCTGGAACAATTGGTTTGCACAACCAAACAATTTCTGCACAAACTGTCAGAAACCGTCTCAGGGACGCTCAACTGCATGCCTGTCGTCCTCATCGGGGTCTTGACCTGACTCCAGCTCGTCGCCGTAACAGACTTGTGTGGGCAAATGCTCACATTCGATGGCGTCTGGCACGTTGGAGAGGTGTGCGCTTCACGGATGAATCATGGTTCACATTGTTCAGGGCAGATGGCAGCTGAGAATGTCCCAGTTCTTGCATGGCCAGCATACTCACCGGACATGTCACCCATTGAGCATGTTCGGGATGTGCTTGACCGGCGTATACGACAGCGTGTACCAGTTCCCACGAATATCCAACAACCTCGCACAGCCATTGAAGTGGAGTGGACCAACATTCCACAGGCCACAATTGACAATCTGATAGACTCCATGCGACGATATGTTGCACTGCATGAGGCAAATGGTGGTCACACCAGATACTGACCGGTTCTGGGTCCCCAGACCCCCAATAGCGCAAAAAACTGCACATTCCAGGGTGGCCTTTTGTTATGGGCAGTCTGAGGTACACCTGTGCACTACTCATGATGTCAGATCAGCATCCTGATGTGGCACACCTGTGAGGTGGGATGGATTATCCCAATATAGCAGATGTGCCCACTACCACACATTTGGACTGATTTGTGACCACTGTTTGGGAGGGATGGTTATATTGTGTATCTGGAATGAATTTTAGGTCTCTACGTCCATCCCATGGGGAATGGGAGCAGTAACAAAGGTGTTGCGTTTATATTTTTGTTGAGTGTATATTTTGGAGAGTTTCATCTGATAGAGGAGGAGAGCTTGAAGTGTACAGATTAGAATAGAAACAAACAAATGCTTAATTAATTCCCTCTGGGTCCGATATTATGTCGCCAGCCTTAAACTTTGGAATCAGTTTGGAAGTTGCTTCGGCACAGGCTTGATAGGCCAGAAGTTTCCCTGCCTTATCACCGGATTCAAAAAAGCGTTGCTTTGTCTTAATTAATTGAACCATAGCTGTTGCGGTGCTGGTTAAATTGAGACTGGGTTGAAGTTTCACACATTCCGGTTAGAGGTTAGGATCTGGGTTTGATGCATATCTGCCATATAGATCTTTGATCTTATTCAATCAACTGGCCCTGTAAGATAGTTCTTTCCTCTTTAAATTTAAAACAAAGCCCATAAGCTGGCCTCTCATGGAGGCTTTCAACATTTCCCATAGTACACCTCTCGACACTTCAGTGGAATTATTCAATTTAAGGAAAAGTGAGAACTGTGATCTCAAAAATTTTGTATAGTCAACCCTTATCAACAGGCCAGAGTTAAATCTCCTATGTTTAATGGATCAAGATGGGGTCGCTAATACATGTATATGTATGGTGGGGATGAGAAAAAAGGAAAATGCCTTAGTAGTAGGATTCGCATGTCGCCATGGATCCACAATCCCCAGCTGAGTTTTGAAAAATTCTAGGATTTTAGCAGATTTACTCAAGGAACAGGCCTTAGCTGATTATCTATCCAGCAGAGTGTCCTGAACCAAGTTAAAGTCACCTCCAATAATAAGATGATAGTTTTCCAAATTTGGGAGTGAAGAGAAAAGTTTAGCTATAAAAGAGCACTCGTCCCAATTCGGCCCGTACACGCTAGCCAGTATTACAAGTGAGCCCTGCAAGTTTCCTGACACAAATGTGAAACGGCCATCTGGATCAGCAATAACTTTATGTTGCTCACAAAGAATATTATTACGAATAAGTATGGCTGTCCCTCTAGCCTTGTTAAATTTGGAATGATATCTATTGCCGATCCAGTTTCTCTTGAGTCGTCTCACTTCTTTGTTGCAGAGATGAATCTCTTGAAGAAAGAACACATCTCCTTTTAGCTGCTGTAAATGTGCCATAACTTTGTTAATTTTGGTTGCATTCCCCACACCCCTCACATTCCAGGCGACAATTCTAAGAACATTGATTGTGTTCAACATACCTTACTGTATTCAAACAGGTCTTTGATTTGACAAGTTGACAGTGGCGGAGGGAAGACTGGTGTCTGTACTTGAGGTAATAGACTGTGAACAGGAACGAAAGAAAAAAAGACACACCAAAAAAATAAAAAATACAGGACAATACATACGTACACATCGAATGACATAAACTGGACCTGGAAACCCCTGAAAACAAAACTTGCAAGTGTCCATTGTACAGCAGGGTGTAAACATTCCCCTGCGAAGACTTCGCCATCACAACTCTATCAAATGGCTTCCCTGCGGCGGCTAAGGTCTCACTATGAAAATATACCTTGTCATTTAGGCTGCACGATTAATCGTTAGAAAATTGCGATCTCGATTCATACTTATGTGCGATCTCATTTCCAAATGACGAGTTAAAAAAAAAAAAGAAAAAAGACGACGACGATTGTACCGCATTTTGATCCGGGACGTAATCTGCATGAAAACAAGTGCTCACTCTTCCTGCTCAACAAATGACAAGGGCGGAGCCTTATACCACGTGATACAGAAGCTGTGCTGTGTGGTGCTAAAACTCCTGCAGGCACAAAGAAATTACGGAGGCTATTACTTATCACCTGACCAAAGATATGGCTCCCATCAACACTGTGCAAAATGAGGGATTTAGGAAAATGATCAACACCCTAGACAAACGCTACACAGTGCCGTCCCGCAACTATTTTTCTATTGTTGCACTACCTGCTCTATACACGCAGTGTCGAGCAACGGTAGAGACGGAATTTCAAGCAGTACAACATTTTGCGGCAACCACAAAACGTGAGACATTTGTTGTTTTTATGTTTATTTATTGTTTTTATGTTCAGTTTCAACTGTTACGAAGTTGATGTGCAGTTAATAAGTGCAATAAATATTTATATTGGAAAAGAAAATCGTGAGAGAATCGTGATCTCAATTCTAAGCCAAAAAATCGTGATTCTCATTTTATGCAAAATCGTGCAGCCCTACTTGTCATTATTCTGCTCTAAAAATTGAGGAACTAGGATGTATCTTACTATACAAAAACACAGAAGAAAAACACAAAAAAAAGTCAGGCAGAGGTATTGTTGTCCTCCACTCATACATGGCAGGAATCAAACTGTGGGAGAGGTAATAATAATAAATGAATGTGTTTGTATAAAGTAAAACAGTATATACATATATGTGTACGTAGCAGACTAATGAACATGCCAAAGTGGCATTAGAACACACTGTAAACCCTAAAGTACAATGAGCTCAAAAGTTTTCTAATCATAGAAATCAAAAGTAGCAACCAAGTCAAAACACCTTAAAACTTGTAAGCAGATTCAACTTGTACTTAAGTTATCTTCATTAAAATAGAAAGTTATGAGTAAAATAAAACCTTCGTTTCAAAGTTATTGAGTTAAGAGACTTGATGACGTCATGGCGTACGTTCGTGAACCTGAACTACATACTCTGAAAAGTTTTCAAGATGGTGGAGGTCTGAAGGGAAGCGAAGTGAAGAAAAGTAAAGCCAGAACATATGTAAGTAAAATGAAAGTCAATGTTTTTTGTTTGTTTTATTCTTTGAGCTGCTGTCGATTGTTACCAGAGGAATGTTGCGTCCGTGTTGAGTTATTTTGGTTGAAAAACTGAAGTTTTTTGTCGACAAGTCGGCGCACATTTTGGAGCTAACTGCTCACTATTTTAATGCAAGCCTAAATTGAGACTAAAATGCCAGTGGCAGCCACATACCAGTTGTTGGGAATTATTATTGCCAGTGGTCTACTTATTTTCACCATAAGCTTTGTGATATGGTAATGGTTACGTTTTGTCAAAATATGTTTTACTTATTAACCTAATAACCACCGCTGTGTAAATATGGGCTAAGCTAGCTGTCTCGTGGTAACGTGATTTGCGGTTTTTCTTTTCGTCCGAACAGCTTGAAGTGGGATTGGAGCATTAAAGTCAATTATCGCCAAGCTCCGATGTAAATTTGTGTTATTGTATTTTAATATTGTTGTACACTGAAGAAGACAAAATACAGGTCGGCAAAATTATATATGAATCCCTCCCAGGCCAAGTAAACATTTACCTACGTTGAGCACATTTGGCTTGAATGCATAAAAAATACACACAAAAAAAAATTGTTCGCACTATTTTAATGTGATGTTTTGCAAAAGCTGTTTTTCATTCTGAATTAGGCCCTGGTTTAGAGAAAAATCTATTGTTGTAGTTTGCTTAATACTAAAAACGGTATTTGGCCGATGGTTGATTTATTGTTCATACTGTGTAGCTGGTAAAATATTTAAAAATCACTGTTTTATGTCCACTTTTTTCCTTATCAAACCATATGTTGTAAACACGTTATAGGCACAAGTTTAAAAAGCTGTAAACATGTAGGGTGACATTACCAATAAAAACTTAAAAAATTTCATAAACACATTTACCCGGCCTCGGATAAAGCGGATGAAGATGGAGATGGATGAACTTAAATGTTTTATAAAAATGCCTTTTCTTAGTTTTATAACAGCATCAGGCTGATACATTTTTTAATGTTGTTTCCAAAATTATTTTCAAAAGAGAAAGCCAAAGAAAAGGCTGACGCACTATATTGTTTAAAATTTTCACTGTACAAGTTGTACAATAAGCACTAAAAACATGTTCAAATGCATAAGTAGGGATGGGTATCGAAAACCGGTTCTTGTTGAGAACCGGTTCCCACTGTTTCAATTCCTTGGAATCGTTTGCCACTTTTATAAACGATTCCCTTATCGATTCCAGTCACCCCGAATGACGTCATCACGTTGAGTAGCGTCTTTTACCCAGTAGGAAACACGGCGCCTGAGCGGCACAAACGCTCAAAAGTTTGGTTACACTTTATGAGAAAGGATGACAACAGGGCAACGTGCAATACTTGCAAAGCAGAGATTTCATCAAAGGGAGGAAACACTACGAACATGCAAAAGCATTTGCTCAAAAAACACGCGATTGCGTTCAACGAATGTCGTGTTTTTGATCCGCTCTGGACTAGCGAAGCTCAACCCAACAGCAGCGGTAGCGTTTCCACGTCCTCTCCCGTTAATACTGCAGGTAACTAATCAATTAGCATTGCACATTATGTTAGCGCGATTTACCTTATTACAAAACTTGCTATTACTGTGCGTTGCATTTAGATAACCATGATGAGAGAGACAGAGTCTGGCTCAGATGCTGGCAGTTCTCGCTGCAGTCTACCGGTAGCGTCTCCTTTCAGGCCAGGATAGACGAATGTCACCAAGCAGTGTCTAAGTTTGTGGTCAAAGGCTTGCACCCATTTGCCACAGCAGATGCCCCCGATTTCACTTTGGTAAGTGAATGTGTTTAATTGTAGGCAGGGACATTACTGGATATTCTTGTGTAATTGCTACAGAATAATTTATGTTAAACTTTGTTATTGCTACAGGAGAATATTTATTTTATTATTTTACATATACATTTTTTTTCCTGGGGACCCTGTGACACCCCATTGAAGAGCCGTAGGCTGTGGATCTCTTAAGATCTCACTGTTGGGTTTGTAAGGCCATGTTACTCCTAAATTTCTATCTTGTTCAAAGAGAAGATATAAAACACAGTTCTAAGCTAATCGACTTTAGTGTTCTCCTTTTTTAAAAAAAAGAATCGATAAGAGAATCGATAAGGAATCGAATCGTTAAACAGAATCGAAAATGGAATCGGAATCGTTAAAGGCTTATCAATACCCATCCCTATGCATAAGCATGTAAAGTTTTGTGCAGGTGGTTATAAATAAACGTGCAATTGCAATTTTCTTTACAGAAAGACCCTGTCTTTTAAGGGTTAGACTTAGCTTGCGGTTTAATAGGTCCATTTAGAGTTTATATAATATTTAAGTTGGTAAAGTAATGACATAAAGTTCAAATAAAATAAAATATGCAAGTTTAGTGACATTAAACTTTGTAAGTTACTTAAATACTAAGTTATAGGTTGGAGGTAGTTAAATTCTTTGATTTTATTCAGGTCATATTTTTTAAGTTACAGTGAACTTATAGTTTTTAAGTAAGTTAACTTAAAAATTATTATGTAATCAGTTTCCTCATAAATTTTGAGTTCACTGAACTTATTTGGGTTTACAGTGCAATAGTATAAACAGGGGTATTGTAAAGTTAGAGTGTTTCTACTGGTCATCTTGGCAGATTATGACACCAGACAAACAATACCACCAATATAAGTCCCTACTTTGTGAAGGGTAGTGAGAAAAGTATTAAGTAGTTGTGATAAAAGTAGGATTGAAGGTGGATTTCAGTCAATGAGTCTAAGCCGATGATTTCTCTGAGTTAAATCATCAGCTAAAATTCATAGTAATCTCTGCTGCATTTGATGTAACCTAACTATCCATAAAACCACAGCCACTGTGCACCAGTGGCTGTGGTGCACACTGTTCTTTACTTTAAACCCGTCACAGTGTAGCAAACTAACCTGTTCATCCTGCAATAACCTGCAGAGGGTTTTTCATGGCACTTATAACACAGTTAGTCTACCTAGGTTTTTTTCTGCAGCATTTTTCACAATATAAAAAAAAACATAATGTCACATGTACAGACCCAATATCTGATTAAAAACATGAGGACTTGAATGTAAGTTTTAAATGCACAGTCCTTATTTTTCAATCTGCCGAAGTACCGTGACCACAACTTACAGACACCTGCAGTTGTCATCTCTTTTTATGCAACATCCTCTGGTGATTAATACATGAACAGTATCGGCTTACATGTGTTACTGTTTAGGCTGAAAGCGGTTTGAGGTTTGAAGGCTCACGGTGAAGAAATATTAACTGGACCCAAATGTGTTAAAGCAAAATTAATGAGTCTGTTTTGAAAATGTAGTTTTCTCTGGTCCCCTCACAATTGGACCAGGGGCGACATATTTAGCCACATGTTCTCCTTAAATTGCTCCAGTGTGTCTTAGTGTTGTCCATTTTGGATTGAACAGCTCTCATTTCTAGAAATCTGGCCAAATTTATTAACCCCCCCCCCCCCCCAAAAAAAAATGTGACTCTCCAGAGTTGGGATCAGGAAGCAGAACTACAGTCTTATATGCCTCTCTGCAGCTTCTCTCCTCTCATTATCACCCCAAAACTCCATCCCCCCAAAATGGAGATGAAATATAATGACAAGACTAGGACCTGGAGAGGTAGGGACACAAGGAGAAGGACACAAAGGGAACCTAATAGACAACAAAATGTAAACTGCAAAGACATGAAAAACTCAAAATGCAGAAATAACTAAACTCAAGGCTAAACTGTACAAAAGTCACATAAAACCACTAAAAACTGAAAATGCTGGGTCACAAGACACAGCACCCTGACATTAGGCAAGCTGACAAAAAGTCAGAGCTCTGTTGAGTCAACCATTCTTTTAATGTTAACTAGCAATGACTTAGTGAATTTCTTCAAAAATAAAATTTTAAACATTAGAGAAAAAACTCATAATCATCTCACAGATGTAAAATTGTGTACAGCTACTTTCAGTACCATTGATACTTATTTAGTCTTTTTTTCCAATTGATCTTTCTGAGTTAACTTCAGTAATTACTTCCTCCAGAGCAAGTTCTCACAAGAGAGCAGCTTGGTTGCTGGTAAACAGAGTTTGCATTGCACGTCAGATTTTGCCCATCCCTTTGTTCTTTAAATGTAAAGTGGTGTCGAAATTTCTGAGTAAGAATTCCAGCCCGTGCACTGCTGACTTTGTTACAACAATACAATTAGTGATGCGAAAATTGGATGATGTCACTACAGAAACTAATACAGTCCACATGGTTTTTACTGCCCTATGCATCGCCAAGAAAACGGTCCTCATGAACTGGAAAAAATAAAAATAATCTTAATTCTAGCCAATATAGAAACCATCTAATAGATCACATTAGTCTCGAGACAGCCTTTGCCACCACATTAGATCAATCCCTCTGGGCTCCTTTGATCGGCTCCATCACCTAGCGGGGGTGGGGGGTCGTGGTTTGGTCCCACCTTCGCCATTGTGGTTGATGTGGAGGTAGGGACAGGCTTAGGGCGTCTGGAGAATCCCTAGGGACGTTATCCCTGGAGGGCTTAACCCAGGGGTTGTGGTCATAACCTGGTTAGTGGCTCTGGTTGCTCTTAGAGGGTGTTCTCCTTGTGGCTGCGTGCAGCAGGGCTGGGGGAGGGTCTGTGCTGGCGGACGTAGGTTACTGGCCTGGTAGTCTGGCTGCCCCTGAGTGGATCCGGGGCAGGCGTGGGGGCTTGGGGTTCAGGGGTGCTTGCCTCCGTGCTAGGGCTCTGGCTGGGCCTTGGGGGCTTAGGTCCTTGTTGGTGTGTCACTGAGGTTGTGGGCAGGTGGGTGCACGGGGGCTCAGCCCTGGCGCAGGGGTCCTCTGGCGCATTGGCCTAACTAGGGGGCTCTTCAACTGACAGGGAGTTTGTTCCATCCTTGCAGGAGTCCACTCTGCATGCAGGTGGGGGAGAGTGTTGTGCTGGCTCCAGGTCCATTGTGTAACTAAAGCCACCAACATTAACAGTACATTTACATTAGAGCCACTTATCTAATTTCATGTTGTTGTTTTTTTTTTGTTTGTTTTTTTTTGGGGGGGGGGGGGGGGGGGGGAGTCCTAGAATTACCAAAATTAGAGAGGGGATAAGCATAATATAACACGAACCTGAAACTAGAAACTTGAAAACCTGAAAATGCGAGGTGACGGAGAGTAGAATTCCAAAGGAGTCACAGAGGAACGCGGGGGATGAGTCACAGAGGAAACAAATTTGTTCACAACTTGCTCTGTTGCTTAATCTCTTCCCCTCACTCAGGATTTTCCTTCTCACTGTGGTCAAACTGATTGGCTGTCATTGATAAATTAATGACATAAATTAAAGGTAAAATACACCAAAAACAAAATAAAAATTGTAATTAAATTATAACTGCTTACACTCATTTATGAATAATTCCCAAATATGCAAAATATAATCAGATAATTTTAACCTGGGTTACTTTCTTAAATTAAGCCATGCTTCCAATAAATTAATTGAACTGTGCATGTATGTAATTAATTGTAAATACACAAAAGTAAATATTTTAAAAAAATCATGCTGATGAAAAGAGTAGGCTATGTCAGAGTATTTTATGTACAGTGAGTCAGTCAGGATTGACAGAACTGTTAAGTTTAAATGTAACTTCCCACAAAGCACTATATCTGATGGTAATTGAACCTTTTGTCACTCATGTTTTTATTGTATTTTCTTGAACATTAACAGTGTCAAACAGGCCTGTTGTGACTCTGTATCCAAACTGGACTGAGCTATACAGCGGAGAGACAAGCACTGTCAGATGTGAGATCCATGGAGGAGACATTGAGTGGGATTTTGAGTGGGAAACAAACAGCACCATAAAACCTCCAAATCAAAGTGAATACAGGATTATTTCTGCTTCATCATATAACAGTGGAAACTATCGCTGTAAGGGCAGAATGAAAAGTACACAGAATAAAACAACAGAGTGGAGTGATTCAGTCACACTGACAGTTTCTGACAGTAAGTCATATTTCCTTTGTTGTTTGAACTGTTTGTAAAATGTGTTTCTATACATATAGACTGTCTTGATTAGGGATGGGTACCGGTATCCGGTGCCATGATGGCACCGGTTCTGACATAAACGGTAGTAACCAGACCGAAAAGCAGCGCACATTTCGGTGCTTTATTTTGGTGCTTTTTTTCTCGTTTTTTTGGATTCTAGCCAATCATTTTACGTTTCTGAGGATAGTAGGCGGGCCCAGGTACGTACGTTCTTTTAGAGTAGAGCTACAGATTAAAAATGCCCAAGGCGAAGCGGTCAAAAGTCTGGCTGTACTTCACAGCAAAATATGCAAACTCAGCAGCCTGCAACAAGTGCTTTAAGCTGATACTGTGATACTGTCAAAGGAGGTAACACCTCAAATCCGATGAAACACCTGGTGACGCATAGCGTTTTTTTTTTTTTTTTTAAAGCTGAGAAATGCGCCGTATTTGATAGCTTGCTGCGTGACCTCACACCGAGCACATCTACTGCGGGTGTGGTGCCTGTTATCTGACCCGGAGTTAGCAACATCCCCCAAGAACCCGAAGAGGAGAGTCCTGGCCCCTAGCCCTGCCAGTGTAGCAGAAATGATGACGGCAGCAGCAGCCGTTCTTCTCTGCGTGAATAGCTTAATGTTGTTCGTGTGTAATTTACGTTGAGTAGGCTAACCACGTTATTACATTAATGCACGTAAGGTGAACTAGCAAACATGATCATAGCTACATGCGGCTGTCTTCTTGTTTGATGGCAGATACTCCCTTCACCCTGGCCAAAAAGGCTAAAATGACCAAAGAAAACGTGGGGAACAGTTAAACATGAGAGGTTTTTGGACAAAGTTTGTGTTTTTTTCCATTGTTTAAGCACTGCTTCCAGCCAAGAGTGTTACCATATATGCCCCATAGCTGCAGAAAAGGCTAACATTGTTATCTTTTCACAAAAAAACTGCTGAACATGAGAGGTTTTTTGGACCAATTTTGTGTTCTCCATTCTTTAAGCACCAGTTTGAGCACCGTTTAAGCACCGGCACCGTTTCAAAAGTACCGGTTTGGCACCGGTATCGGATAAAACCTAAACGATACCCATCCCTAGTCTTGATGCATGTTCAATCATCCAGGTAAGTAAATCCCAAATGGCTGATTCTGTTCATCTCAATATAGCCTGCTGTTGAAGAAAAATCTGATAGTGATCCTGTATATGTTATGAGTATTGAAACAGTTGAGACACATTTTTTCTGAACACCGCGTCTCTGTGGCTCTTAAACCCCAAAACACACTGCGCCAAAAATTGGTCCATCCCAAGGACCGGTTCCCCCAACACAAACAGAGTAATGTAGTGTACACTGTTCTGTGCTAGGAGTATTGCCAGGATTGAGAGATCAGGTAAACCAAACAACCTCTTGCAAAACAGATGGCACAACACAGAAGAGCGAACTTGTCAGGCCAGGATTCTGTATCTCTCTATCCATCCAAAGTCTATTTACACCCACAGGCCAGTGGACAGTCCTTCAATGATGAGGATGTACACATCCTGGACAGGGAGGAATGCTGGTTTGAGCGGGGATTCAAGGAGGCCACTTATGTAAAAAGGAAAAGACCATCTCTGAATCAAGGAGGGGGCCGAAGGGTACATCTTTCACCATCTTACAATGCTGTGATTGCAGCCATTCCCCAACTCTGTGAATTACTACTACTCATGGCAATGGATCTGTCATGGTTGGCTGTGTGGCAGGCAGGCAGGAGTGGTGGACCCAAAATGCAGGACTCTTAGGAAACGAGGTTTAAACTGAAAATGCAGCTTTATTGCTGGAACAAAACTTCAACATAAAATAAAACTCACAAAAGCAAACAAAACTCTAAATTGAGATGCAGGAGGACTGGAAATCATGAACACACAGCAAGTTGAGGGTGACCAGACGTTAACGACGCGACACTGACACAAAGACACACTGGGCTTAAATACACTGAGGGAGTCATCAAGGAATTAGAGACAGAAGGGGGACACAGCTGGGAGAAATAAGACCTAACGAGACAGGGAGAGCAAAGCCGGAACACTGACATCAGACAGGAACAAGAACCTTCAAAGTAAAACAGGAAACAAAACACACTTTACTAAGACACGGACTAGACAGAGAGAGACAGACTTGACACTGACAAAGCCTACTAAATAATAATCATAATCAAAACAGTATCACTGATTAATCAAATCATAAATCATAATCTAGAAAAACACCAAAGCATGAAAAACAGAAAGCTGGGTCAACATGACCCTGAACCGTGACAGGATCAATGGTCTTTGATCAATAGGCTTTGATTAGTGGTTGCTGATGAAGAATATGAAAGAAATTGGAGTTAATTTAAGAAGGAAACAACCAAAAGACAAGGAGCAAAAGTCCAGGAAAACCGACAAACTAAACCAAATCTATCATGAGTCCCTAAAAAGTTCAGGGGGCCGACCGTGCGGACGGCAATGGCGGCGACGGGCAAACAGTTCCGGGCGACGGCGTGGGTGACGCTGAAGCTGGACCAGGCGACGGCGTGGGTGAAGCTGAAGCTGGACCAGGCGACGGCGTGGGTGAAGCTGAAGCTGGACCAGGCGACGGCGTGGGTGAAGCTGAAGCTGGACCAGGCGAGGATGAAGACTCTGAGGCTGCAGCTGGCGAGGATGAAGACTCGGAGGCTGCAGCTGGCGGCGGCGTGGAAGCCGGAGACGGAGGCGCTGCAGCAGGTGGCGGCGTGGACGAAACTGCGGATGCGGCTGCTGCTGCAGGCGTGGATGAGGCTGCTGGTTGAACAGCTGGTGGCTGGACGGGCTCCTCGGGCCCCCCAGCTGACGAGGAAGGTTGCTGGACGGGCTCCTCGGGCCCTCCAGCTGGCGAAGCAGGAGGCTGGACGGGCTCCTCGGGCCCTCCAGCGAAAACAGTCTCAGTGGGCACCGGAGCCCCTGGCAGAGACAGAACAGAACCAGCAGGTGCGGAGACCCCTGGCAGAGACAGAACAGAACCAGCAGGGACAGAGCAGGACCAGCAGGCGCACGGGCCTCTGGCAGGGACAGAGCAGGACCAGCAGGCGCACGGGCCTCTGGCAGGGACAGAGCAGGACCAGCAGGCGCACGGGCCTCTGGCAGCGTTGATGCTGACTGGGGCTGAGCAACACATAGGTTAGGCTCAGGAGGCAACAGTTGGGTGCAGTCCTCGGCTGACTCCTTAGCCTCCAGGGGTCCAGAGTTAACTGCGGGTTGAATCTCGGACTCTGGGGAGGCCCTGGAGGTAGTAAATGTCTCTAATCGGGCCAGATTTTGAGGAACGAAAACGGTCCTGTTGGGGATGTTTTTCTGCTTAACACGAGTGAGAAAAGATGGCTGCTCAGCAGGAGACTGGGTTGAGAAAGGCTGAAGTGACAGTTGTGGTGAGAACGAAATTAGTGAAGGAGCAGATGATTGAGCTATAGGTAACGGAGTAGATAACTGGGCAGCTGACTGAGCTGAGGGCAGCTGAACAGCTAGCTGGGCTGCTGAAAGAGCTAACGGTTGAAGAGGTGTTTGTAGTGAGCGTGATGCAGGGGGTGGTATAGGCTCCCCTGAGCCTCTAGGGCTCGGTTTAACTAGCTGAACGAGTTCAGAAGAAACAGTTCTGCTTAGGCTTCTCTGCTCTAAGAGAACAGGGCAGAAACAGCCCGTTAAGTCTCCCTCCCCATTCTTGGATTGCGAACCCACAGCGTCATTCATAGATTCAGCAGTACATGTCAAAACTGAATTCAAACTGTCCGGGGTTAACTCTGTATCGACAGAAAAGTTCTTAGTTGGCTCCAACAGAGGGTGCACAATCAGAGTTTTGCCCATACATTCTGATTCTTCAGCGGAAAAAGCATCAACATAATTAGTCAGGGAGTCTTTTCTTTCTACAGGGCCGGGGTGAATGTCCATGGAACAAACCGCCTTCACCTCACTACTCTTAGCCGTGAGAAGAAAACAGTTCCCATTACTATTCACAGGTGAAGCAATAGGGTTACAGTCAACATCACTCACCATTGCCTGCTGTTCTGACGAGTGATTGGGCTCCGGTTGTAGTGAGGAATGACGGCGGTGGCGCCGCTTCCTCCTGGCGGCAGGGGCTGAGGCGACAGGAGAAACTGGTGACGATGGAGAAAAGACGTCCTCGTCCTGCGACCACATCGCCGCCAAGCAGGAGGCAGGTGAATTAAGCCCTGAGCGGCAAGAAGTGGAGCTCTGTGGCCGCGGTGTGGAAACGCCTCTCCCCCGTGGCAATTGCTGCTGTGCGGCGGGCGACTCCGCGGAGAGCTCCTTATGTTGCGGCCGCTGCCGCTGTGACGGCTTCGGCGAAGAATACTGGGCGCGGGCAAAGGCTGCAAGCTCCCGAGCTTGTAGCACCTCCTGGGCTTCATGCAGCTGGTCCATGAAGCCCATGAATCCCTTTAGTGTGCGCAAATGAGGATTCCCCTCCAGGATCGCTTCGATTGGGTTAATCCCAACTGCCATAGTCTTAGCGTCCTTAGTGTGGGAAACCCGCTCGATCAGGCGGTGGATGCGGGAGAGGTCATGCTCCCGGGATGAATCCGCTGGGTCCAGGAAATAGTCGCGTCGTTCTGTCATGGTTGGCTGTGTGGCAGGCAGGCAGGAGTGGTGGACCCAAAAATGCGGGACTCTTAGGAAACGAGGTTTAAACTGAAAATGCAGCTTTATTGCTGGAACAAAACTTCAACATAAAATAAAACTCACAAAAGCAAACAAAACTCTAAACTGAGATGCAGGAGGACTGGAAATCATGAACACACAGCAAGTAGAGGATGACCAGACATTAACAACGCGACACTGACACAAAGACACACTGGGCTTAAATACACTGAGGGAGTCATCAAGGAATTAGAGACAGAAGGGGGACACAGCTGGGAGAAATAAGACCTAATGAGATAGGGAGAGCAAAGCCGGAACACTGACATCAGACAGGAACAAGAACCTTCAAAGTAAAACAGGAAACAAAACACACTTTACTAAGACACGGACTAGACAGAGAGAGACAGACTTGACACTGACAAAGCCTACTAAATAATAATCATAATCAAAACAGTATCACTGATTAATCAAATCATAAATCATAATCTAGAAAAACACCAAAGCATGAAAAACAGAAAGCTGGGTCAACATGACCCTGATCCGTGACAGGATCAATGGTCTTTGATCAATAGGCTTTGATTAGTGGTTGCTGATGAAGAATATGAAAGAAATTGGAGTTAATTTAAGAAGGATTTTTTCCCCCTCTCTCCCGCTTTCTCTCGCCTCATTTTATTCTATTTACTTATCTTTTCTCCTTGTTATTATGTGAAGTGGTATAATGCTGATTGTAAATTTGTTGTTTGGTCTGCTTTAGGACCTGGAGATAAATGTTAGTTTGTTCCTTGGTTTATGGTGCCCACTTGTAATTTAAGTTGGATCGCAGATAGGGGGCAGGGTTTAATAAGAATATTTTCTTCTTCCTGCTCCTTTTCATGCATGGTTGCAGTGCTATACTGAGAGAAAGCATGGTTTGTTTGTATGAAAGAACAAAACTGTTGAAACTGTTGAACCAAGTGTGAAATAAATAAATGAAATGCAATTTAATGAAATGACAATTTGCATATTAACGATCAAGGAACTGACCTCACAGCCCATTGTTTATTCAGTGGGCTAGTTTCGTTCATTGTGCAAATGTACTGTTTATAAGGTTGGTGAAACCTACAGTCAGCTGAGACTGAAGAAATCAATTGGATGAGTGATGAAATATTTCTCTTTGTATAAACTGAGCTCACTGCTCAGAGACTGTGCTACATGTTCACTGAGAGAAAATCTTTGTTGAACAGATGAACCCCGTCCTGTCCTCACTGTGTCTCCATCATGGCTGAGGCCTGGAACCTCAGGAACTCTGAACTGTGAGGTTGAACATCCATCTGCAGGATGGAGATTCTTCTGGTATAAAGCTGTTCCTGATCTACCAGGGAAATCCTACAGTTATGAGCCTCTACTTGATGGCAGTGGGACTGCACAGGACTCCTACATCATTCATGGACAGACAACAGGATATATGTGCAGAGCTGGAAGAGGAGACCCAGAGTATAACACTCATCTCAGTCAGCTAAAGTTTGTCTGGTCTGCAGGTCAGTTTGTTTCTCTCTGTCCTTTCATCAAGATCATGTTATGTTTCACCAAGACTTAGACCATTAAAATCCAATTTCCATGATGATCATTAACGTCATTGTACAGGGTGGACCATTTATATGGATACACCGTAATAAAATGGGAATGGTTGGTGATATTAAAGTCCTGTTTGTGGCACATTAGTATATGTGAGGGGGCGAACTCCTCAAGATGGGTGATGACCATGGTGGCCATTTAGAAGTCAGCATTCTTGGATACAACTTTTGGTTTTTCAATAGGAAGAGAGCCATGTGACACATCAAACTTATTGGTAATGTCACAAGAAAAACAATGGTGTGCTTGGTTTCAACGTAGTTTGCCCCCTCACATATACTAATGTGCCACAAACAGGACTTTAATATTACCAACCATTCCCATTTTATTACAGTGTATCCATATAAATGGCCCACCCTTTACATTAAAACTCCCCCAAATGAAGGAGTGAACTGTACATTTTCTTTTCTCTCTGTGATCAAAACAAAGTGAATTTCCTTGTTTCCTTGTAGTATTCCTTATTTTATCACATTCTATTTAATGTGATAACAAAAAACAACAACAGATATATATGAGATTTTAAATGATTTCTCTTTGAATACTTTTAATTTGATATAACTCATGTTATGTTTTGTACTAATTATTTTTACTTAGTGCACAGACAGGATTTACACAGTTAAGACTCTTTGTTTGGTGCTCAGGCAGGTGTTCAGATAAAAAAGTCAAATATAGTTAATAAAGAAACAAAGATGTCAGCAGGCAGGTTAACGGCTCTGACAAATACAAGAGAAACACTGACTACAGATGGACGCTAGAAGAAGACGTCACAAATAACATCTGCTGTTATTGTTCATTTAAAATATACTTCAAAGGTTTTTAGTTTTAGTCCTGCTGCTGCAAAATATCTCACTGTAGAAGGAATCTATGAAACAGACAATATCACAGAATTATGGCAGAAACATTACAGCAAATTACTGAAGTGTGTTTACAGTGGCTTTCTGAGATTAACAGAAGACAAAAAAGACTGAAAGAAAGTACAGTGGAACCCCGACTTACGAAATTAATTTGTTCCCGTGGGTCTTTCGTAAGTTGAAAAGTCGAACCACCCATCGCTGAACGATAGGCTATAGGCTAATTGCTAACTAGAACAACAATATGGCGTTCAAGTGAAACAGGGAAGCACAATTACGAAAGCCAAGGGGTTGTCACATGATTCGGAAGGCATTGTAGGCTCAGCCAATCAGAGCCAGCGGATTTCGTTACACGGGCACTTTGCCGTAACACGGGCAGAAATATTGCCGTTCAGTGCCTTTGTAACTTGAATCTTTCGTTAAATGGGGTATTCGTAAGTCGGGGTTCCACTGTATTTTATCTCCAGGATGTGGTACATTTGCTGTGTACTTATGTACATGCTTCTATGTGTGTCTGCGTGTTTATGTGTGCTACTGTAGTCTTTCTAAAAGTGTGGTACGCGTACCACTAGTGGTACATGGGCTTTCTCTGGTGGTACGTGGGTAATCTACAGTTTTTTTAAAAGATTAATAATATACCATTGTGGAGGTATGCAAAGACGGCACGAGAGTTCCTGAGGATCTTCTGGGAGCCGGCGTCAACCAGAAAACGTGTCCCTGAGCGTGAGACCTCTATAAAGAGTAGCCTTTCCTTATCAGCGGTCCGTAGTGGCCGCGACCGCTGGCAGGCTTCTTTCCCTTAAAGCTGCAAAGGCGGCACAGCGCTGTCACGTATTTCCATGGTGCCACCATGCCGCAATCCCAGCCACCATCAATAAGTTGGAGGCACCTGGGAGAATTGGTGGGGGCGCGGGAGATGTCGTTGGTGAGTCGGAAACTATCGCCTGGATGCCAGACCTCCTGGTAGCCAAGAGAATGTAATCCACTTCTTCTGCAAGCGTTCACGTGAGTGAAGAGGAATCCACTGTCATCCATTCCTATCAAGGAAAGTGTACTCTCCTTGAGCTCGACAGCAGTCACCCAGGTCAGAGAGAGAGAGATGTTTCTCAGCCGCTCTGCATTGGAGAGGGAGTAGCGCCGCAGCAGCAGGGCCTTGAAAGCGGTTTCCCTTGGATGGGGGAATCCCAGAGGAGGGTCATCACACGGCGTGTGGACAGTGGATCCAGCAAGGCCACCACATGATGGTATTTCGTGTCGTCGGCCAAAATGCCACAGCTCTGCTATCACTTCCAGCATTAATGAAGACAGAAAATTAAACAGCAGTGGTATTTGTAGGGTTACTGAAATTAGGCTAGCTGGTATATAATAATGTGCTTGGCTAGCTACACAGCTATGTTAGCATAATATAAAAACAGTGAAGCTGGAGGATGAATGCTAACTTTTTTTCCACTTAATGAGGGTTCCCGATGGTTAGGAACAAATGTAACTGCATGGCAGGATGATGTTAACGGACCAAACTTGAGTCAGGACAAAAACTGCAATATAAGATTAATCATTAACACACTGCTGCATGGGCTGGGCTGTAGTTACATTGTAAGGTTTTAAAAACTGAGGCTGACAGTGATCACTGACTTTTTTAGGGGCTTGTTCAGACATATATTTTATGAAGTGGTACTCATTGTGAAAAGTTTGAGAACCACTGTGCTAGTGAATGAATGTGCATGTGTGTCTGTGAGAAAAGCGAGCATATCAGCATTCTGCTGTTTGACCTGTGCTTTAATGAAGTTTGTGTGCTACTAAAACAGATGTTAATGGCTCAGAGTTTTACTGGCCGACGTACATTTTAATTGGCCTGTGGAAATGCAGAGCTTATATTTTTAAATTTGTAAAAATATAAATACAGTTAATGTAATATTTTATATTATTTAACTTTAAATCTGAAAAATAATGTTATGAAAGGCCTTGAAATAAACATGGTCTGCGACACCCCCTGCCACCATGTAGACACACCATTTGTTGCAGGTATCACTGTTGCAGAAAGTGGGAAAGATGTCGGTCAGCCTTCAGCAAGCTGACTGATTTAAATGGGAAATGAAATGGTTCTTATATCATGCTTTTCTACTCTTTCTGAGCACTCAAAGCGCTTTACACAACTTGCACATTCACTCAAGCACTTTTTTCTATGCTGTTTCTAGGTGTTTCCTATCTAACAGTTACACACTTGAATGTTAGATACGAAAATGTTGCTGTTGCTCACGTTGCTGACTGAGTGTTACAGAGTCATCAACCATTGAAGCAAATACTTCGCATTAATGATTTTTATAATTGAGTCATTCAAATTATTCCATTAATCGTTTGCTGCCTTGGTTCAAAGTAATGACTCAAAGGGCATTATGTCGCAAGAGGTGCACCAAGCCATACATGAGCTGCTACAATAAAGTGGGTTAAATCCCATTTTTCCTGAACACCTTACATATGTCAGTATTCGGCTCCTTTGCTTTCCATTTATTTTGCGTTTTTTGTGATTCATGGCTTGTTTTCAGGCTCAGTGTTGTCTGTTCTGTCAGTAATAACAGTGATCAGGGTTAAAGCTGGTAAAGTCCTGATAAATATTTTACCTTAAGAAAAGGAAAGAATTCTGCTGAAATAATAAACATGTTTATTAACTCCACTAATAACCAGCTTGGCTTTAAATCTAAACATGGCACCAATTTGTGTTTAGATTGAAGGAAACTGTAAATAAATATGAAGGGAATAACTCATAAGTATTTGTTAGTGCTGTCAAAATTAAAGCATTAACGCAAATTAATCTGCCATCGGCAACGCAATAAAGAAAGTTCTTTTGAGATTTAGAGATACCAGCTGAAACCAGGAATCCAGCCTTCTTTGAGTCCTGGGTGAGCTTGCTTGAGGGTGCTCTACCTAGGGACTGTTGTCCTACTGGGAGACTTCAACGATTTTTTAATCGTATCATCAAATCTGCGGCCATATATTCTGGAAGAGAGGGGCTGAGCTGTAAACTGATCACCACATGGTGGGGAGTTGGATCAGATGGCGGTGCGCTGGGAACACCTGGCAGAGGTCCCAGTCTGTGAGATCTTCAACTCACATCTCCAGAAGAGCTTCAACAGTGTTCCAAAGGAGACTGGGGACATTGAGTCTGGATTGCCAAAGCCGGCTCACTGAGCTGCGTCCGCAAAGTGGTTGGTGCCTGTCGTGGTGGTAACCTGGCTGAAGAAGCAGTCCTATTGAGCTTGGTTAGCCTGTGGGACTTTGTCGGTACCAATCAGCTGCCTCCAGGCCAAGTGAAACATGGCTTGGGCAATGAGTGAAGCAAAAGCTTGAGTGTGGGAGGAGTTCAGAGGGGCCATGAAAAATGACTTTTGGATTACCTCGTAGAGATTCTGGCAAACAGTCAGGTGACTCAGGAGGGGAAAGCGATTGCTCTGCCTGCACTGTGTATAGTGTGGGTGTAGTGCTGCTGACTTTGACTGGGAATATTGTTGGGCCATGGAATGAAAACTTTGAGGACCTCCTTAATCCCAAAAAGAAAGAGAAAGCAGAGTCTTTGGACATTTTAGGGCAGTGTTGTTTGACACACCTCTACAATGCAATTAATATAGGTTAAAAAGCTTATCTTGTAACCGGAAGGTTGCTGGTTAAATCCCCTGCTCTGTCTGTCTTGGTTGTTGTGTCCTTGGGCAAGACACTTCACCTACCACCTACTGGTGTTGGCCAGAGAGACCGATGGCGCAATATGGCAGCCTCGCTTCTGTCAGTCTGCCCCAGGGCAGCTGTGGCTACAACTATAGCTGCCTCCACCAGTGTATGAATGTGAGAGTGAATGAATAGTGGAATTGTAAAGCGCTTTGAGGGTCTTGAAAAGCGCTATATAAAATGCAATCCATTATTATTATTATTATTAATGTTTCGTGGAAATCAGGGACGGTACCTCTGGATTGACAGATCAGGGTGGTGGTTCCCATCTTTAAGAAGAAGAACTGGAGGGTGTTCCAACTATAGGGGGATCACACTCAGCTTCCCTGGCTTTTGTCCTGGCCATGGAACAGTGGACCAGCTCTTTATACTCTTGAAGATACTTGAGGGTGCATGGGAGTTTGCCCAACCACTCTACCTGAGGTTTGTGGACTTGGAGAAGGCATTCAACTAGAGTTGGATGTCTCGAGACCGGTCTTGGTTTATTATGCAGATGGCGCCGGTGAGGTCGGCTGCCGTCACGACCGCTCCGACCACTTTTTCTTTGTCTTTGCTTTTTAAGTTAGTTTTCAGCGTTTCTAAATCGGCAAAATCATCACCATTGGGTACATTAGGTATGACAGTGACACTCTTGTTTCTATTGGTATACAATGTACTCACAATTCGAAGTTTTTAACTCCGGATCCGAGCTGGCCGAGTGAGATCTTGAGGGAGAACAAAGGGAAGCGGCGGCCTAGAGGGAAGCGAGCCGGCGTCAGGAACAGGCTGAGAGCTCGTGCACACCGCACACCTCTGCCTAGCATCCTGCTCGCCAACGTCCAGTCACTGGAGAACAAGCTTGACGACCTCAGGGCCAGGATAAAGTTCCAGAGAGACATTCGGGACTGCAATCTCCTCTGCTTCACCGAGACATGGCTGAACCCAGCGGTGCCGGACCACGCCATCCAGCCGGCCGAGTTCTTCTCGGTTCACCGCATGGACAGGACACGGGACTCGGGGAAGTCAAGGGGAGGCGGCGTGTGTTTAATGGTGAACAACAACTGGTGCAACAGTGCGAACGTTGTTCCTCTCACACGCTCCTGCACACCAAATCTGGAACTACTGTCCATCATGTGTCGTCCCTTTTATCTACCTCGGGAATTTACATCGGTCATTATAAGTGCCGTTTATATTCCACCACAAGCGGACACGGTCACCGCCTTATGCGAGCTGCATGAGGCACTCACACAGCACCAGACACAACACCGGGACGCAGCGCCGAACTTTTATCAACACATCACCTGCCCCACCAGAGGTGAAGGGACACTGGACCACTGCTACACTACGGTCAAGGACGGCTACAAGGCACAATCCCGCCCTCCGTTTGGCAAATCTGATCACGCCGCCATCTTCCTCATGCCAAAATACAAACAAAGGCTGAAACAGGAAGTTCCGGTTCAGAGGAAGGTCGCGCGCTGGACGGATCAATCAGTGGCCGCGTTACAGGACGCACTCGATGACGCAGACTGGGGCATGTTCAGAAACAGCTCCGATGATGATGTCAACGTGTTTACGGAAGCGGTTGTGGGATTCATCGGGAAACTAGCGGATGATACCGTGGAGACAAAGACTATCACAACGTTTCCCAACCAGAAGCCGTGGGTGGATAAAACCATCCGCGACGCTCTGAGATCCCGCACCGCTGCCTACAACACGGGACTCACGATGGGGGACATGGACCCGTACAAAGCCGCGTCATATAACGTGTGGAGGGCGGTAAAAGAGGCGAAGCAGCGCTATGGGAGGAAACTAGAGTCACAACTCCAACAGAGTGACTCTAGGAGCCTGTGGTGGGGACTAAGGACAATAACGGACTATAAAGCACCAACAACCGGTATGACGAACGCGGCCGTGACTCTGGCAGACGAGCTGAACACTTTCTATGCTCGCTTCGAGGCTGCAGCTAAGGACTCCAACGATGCTAGTGCTAGCGGCGCTAACGGCTGCAGACAGGAAGATACTGCCAGCACCGGAAACGTGCTCGTCATCTCCGAGCATGAAGTAAGGAGAGCCTTCAAGAGAGTGAACACCAGGAAAGCAGCAGGACCAGACGGCATCCCAGGTCGTATCCTAAGAGACTGCGCATACCAGCTAGCTCCTGTGTTCACGGAGATATTCAACATCTCTTTATCTCAGTCGGTGATCCCCACATGCTTCAAAGAGTCCATTATTGTTCCTGTCCCGAAGAAACCCCACCCTGCTTCTCTCAATGACTATCGCCCTGTAGCCCTCACCTCAGTAGTGATGAAGTGCTTTGAACGCCTGGTCAGAGACTTCATCATTTCTTCACTACCAGACACACTGGACCCACTACAGTTCGCTTACCGTCCAAATCGTTCCACAGACGATGCCATCTCTCATCTCCTCCACACATCACTCACTCACTTGGACATTAGAAGGGGGAATTATGTTAAAATGCTCTTCATAGACTACAGCTCTGCATTTAACACCATAATTCCCTCCACACTCACCACCAAGCTGGAGCATCTGGGACTCAGCTCATCTATGTGTCAGTGGATCTCCAACTTCCTAACTGGCAGACCACAGGCAGTAAGGATGGGCGGACATGTCTCAGCCTCCACCACTCTCAGCACTGGAGCCCCCCAGGGGTGTGTTCTGAGCCCCCTGCTGTACTCTCTGTACACATATGACTGCGTGGCCACTACCAGCTCCACCACCATCATCAAGTTTGCTGACAACACCGTCGTGGTGGGCCTGATCTCTGATAACAACGAGACGGCCTACCTGAAGGAGATTAGGAATCTGGAGAACTGGTGCCAGAGGAACAACCTCCTTCTAAATGTCAGTAAGACAAAGGAGCTGATAGTGGACTTCAGCACTAAGCAGGAGAGGAACTACCAGACCCCCGTCATCAACGAGTGCCCAGTGGAGAGAGTGGACAGCTTCAAATACCTCGGAGTTCACATCACGCAGGACCTGTCATGGTCCTGTCACATCAACACTGTGGTGAAAAAGGCCCGACAGCGTCTCTACCACCTCAGACGCTTGAGAGACTTCCAACTGCCCTCCAAGGTGCTCAGGAACTTTTACTCGTGCACCATAGAGAGCATCCTGGCGGGAAACATCTTAACCTGGTTCGGGAACAGCACCATGCAGGACAGACGAGCTCTACAGAGGGTTGTGCGATCAGCTGAGCGCACCATCCACTCCGAGCTCCCTGACCTGCACTCAATCTACAGCAGGCGGTGCTGGACCAAGGCCAGGAAGATCGTGAAGGACCTCAGCCATCCCAACAACAGACTGTTCTCTCTGTTGAGGTCAGGAAAGCGATTCCGCTCCCTGAAGACCAACACAGAGAGACTGAGGAGGAGCTTCTTCCCGCAGGCGATACGGTCTCTCAATCACAATCACACCACCACACAGTACTGACCCACACATATAGTTCTTACACACACACTGGACATTCTGGACTTTGGTTTCACTTCATCACTTAAATCACTGCTGCTGTTATTGTGTATATATTTATTTATACTTCTTGTGTATTTTGTTCATACATTCTTATATAGTTCTATATTGTGTATTTTGTTGTACAGTTATTTTATTTTCAATTTAATTTATATATTTTATCTTATTCTTTCCCAGTGTGTTGTACAGTTATTTCATTTTTAACCTTAATTTATATTTTATTCCTTCCTAGTTAAATTTACCCTTTTTAATTTTTCATATTTATTTCCTATCTTATTCATAGCCTTTTCCTTTTTTGTTTTCTTTAGGTCACGAGCAGTTGTCCAAGCATTTCACTACATATCGTACTGTGTATGACTGTGTACGTGACAAATAAAATTTGAATTTGAATTTGAATTTGAGACCAGTCTCGAGACCACTTTTACGTGGTCTTGGTCTCGTCTTGGTCTCGACGGACTTTTGTCTTGGTCTCGGTCTTGGTCTCGACGGACTTTTGTCTTGGTCTTGTCTTGGTCTCGACGGACTTTTGTCTTGGTCTCGGTCTTGGTCTCGCTGTTTCGGTCTTGCGTTCTCAAATCGACATAGTGTTCGGAAGATTTGGAGTCAACCATCAGCGGAGCGGGGGGGGGGGGGGGGGGGTGGCTTACTGGGCTTAAGCCCGGGTCATTTTTTCAGAAGCATGGGGTCTTTTGGAGTGTAATTTTTTAGTTAGATGCCTGACTGACAACTGTATAAAACAAAAACAACACACGAAGCACAGAGCGCATCGTCGTAAATTCCCCCTAATTTTGGTATGATCCGAGCTCAGGCACTGGACGAGTGAGCACAGCACCCATGTGAGCGAGGGGGGAGAAGCTGCTGCCTGCGAGTTTGCTGCAGACAGAGGAGAGCTTAAGTTTGACCAGGTACCAAAGCAAATCATTCGTACTGAACTAATAATGTAAATATGACGGTGTATCACAAAAGATTGATATCAAACTGATCACTTGGTTGCGTTACTTGCTCTTCGAGTGAATCAACAAATGGATAAATAAAAAGCCGAACAGCAATGCTGATTTTTTAGAGAGTCTTAGCTTACGTACATTTCATATTTTCAGTTGTTACCCTCCACGACTAAACAAACTCTCTAAATCGGTTTCAATTGTGTACTGATGTACACAACAATGGACATAAGGAGCTTCTTTCAAAGAAAAAAACTCAGGTAGATGTTATTTTATATATTATGCTTTGGATGTTGTTTAGTATATTTCTATGCAAAACAAGAGGAATTTCAATACACAGCAGTATATTCACAGTTGAAACCAGATATTTACATACACTTTATGGAGAAAACATAAAAACTGTTTTTTACTGTTAAACATCAATTTAGAGTAAACTTTTGTTTTAGATAAATAAATGTTGAAATATCTTTTGAATTAGTTAAATGTCAGAATAAAAAGAGGGAGCTGTCTACTTTAATCACTTTCATCAAATTTAGGAGTACATATACACTAAGTTTATTGTTAATTAATAAGAAAACTCCAGACGATTTCATTCTGAGCTGAAGAAGCTTCTGATAGGTTAGTAGAGTCCATGTGAGTAAATTGGTGGCACACCTGTGGATGCATATAAGGCAAAACACAGAGCCTGTTTCTGTGACATGGGAAAATCAAGAGATGTCAATCAAAACACCAGGAAAAGAATTGTGGAGCTCCATAAGTGTGGCTCAATTTTGAATACAATTTGGTGCCATTTGCAATTAAGAAACACAGATAGTTTCTCTCTTTACTCTTAAAGTTAACAAATATGTTTTTTATATTTATCAATCTAAAAAAATAAACATTTAGTCTGATTTGATGTTACAATTAAAAAAGTGTTTGTGTTTTGATCTGAAGAGTAAATATCTGGTTTCAACTGTATATTTGATGATGTTGGTGTTTGGCTTGATTGTCATCACAAAGAGGGAGAGAGAGGAGCAGAGAGGGAGAGAGAGAATGACGACAGAACAGAGATGGAACAAGAGCAGGTGAGACACACATGTTAGTCAAATGGTTGTTTGCCAAAACTCATCAGAACATGTACCTAGTACCTAGTGTTTCTCTTTAGATACCATTTGTTACTTTTCAAATTCTATATTTATTAAGTTATGCAGGCTTGTTTGCACAACAAGGCTAAATAATTATATAAACTTTTCTCAATCTAAATATTGTACTTAATAAGTGTAGTGCAGGTCTATGATGATTTTTTTAGTGCTACTATCATCTAGTTCTGATTCTGGTTCTGTCTTGGTTAAGTTCTCAGTAGTCCTGATTTTGAACTGTTGTAGTCCTGTTTTAATTCCGGATCAGTTCTGGGTCTGGTTGAATTGGGGTTTAGTCCCTGTGTCTTGATACAGGCCCGACTTTGTTCTGCCTTGCTGCTTAATTAAAAAACTAGTTTAAGGTGTCCTGCATAGAATAGCATCTGGCTGCAGTTTAAAGACTTTTTTTGTCTTGGTCTCGTCTTGACTCGGTCTCGGTCTTGGGCTCGTCTCAACTTGTTCTTGGTCTTGGTCTTGTCTTGGTCTCGATACCCCCTGGTCTTGGTCTTGTCTTGGTCTTGGATTAGGCGGTCTTGACTACAAGTCTACATTCAACGGTGTCATTCGGAGTGTCCTGTAGGAGGTGCCTCTGGAGATTGGGCTGTCTGGCCCATTGCTACGGCCCATTCGATCCTTCTTCGATTCATCTGTTTTTTTTGTAAAAAATAAGGATTTGTTTATATATTTTATTCTTTTTATGTTTAATATTTGATTTATGTGATTTTCTTTTTTTCCCCTTTTAATTCTGGACCCGTGAGTCTAATATAAGATACCTTTATTATTAGTCCCGCGAGTGGGAAATTTCATGTTAAGGCTGCCGACCATTGCCTGGCCAGCGCCATCTTACCCTTCCCGCCATACATACATTACACAAAAACATCACATGGGGAAGACAGGTCAGAGAGGTATAACAATGGAAAATGCACAACATGAGGAAAGACAAGGAGAAAAAAATAACTCCCCCCAGACTGAGCTCCAACAGGGAGATCAGTTTGAGAACAGAAAAAAACACCTCTGCACATAGCACATGAAAAAACTCTTAATACACCAAACAAACACATGACAAGCAACAGGGATGGGTAAAGGGTGAGAGACAGCCAGTGTAGACAGTGCATCCGGGCCTGCAGCCTGTGCGCTGGTCTCCTTGATCCACCGTCAGCATCGGAAGGGAATAAGCGTCGGAGGCGTTTGGAGGGAAAGGGGGGATGTCTGTGTGTGTGTGTGTGTGTGTCCAGAGTTCAGCTGAGACAGTGTCCTTCGCCCTGCCGGGCTAAGTAAACAGTCTTCCAGCCAACCCAGGTGGCCTTGCGTAGGACAGGAAGGACAGTGAAAGCACAGTCTGTTATCAGGGTGTTTTTGTTCAGCTCCAGCCATGAGACCACAGCTGGTGCCGAAGTGGTAGCTGCATGAAGTGATGGTGGTTTTTACTTTAGTGTGAACAACTCATATGAATTTCAAAGCTGTTCTAACAGTCCACACTGATCTCTCAATCTCCCGTTGGAGAGCCGTGAGCTTCTCCATGATGTTATCAAACTTACGCTCCGTGATGTTGTCATTCTTGTGCTCAAAGAGCAGATTCTGAGAACTCACGACAGCAGTGAGCTTCTCCAAGATGTAATCCAATTTGCCCTCAGAGGTCTTATTCTGAGTGTTCACGGCAGCCACAAGCTTCTCCAAGATCTTATGCTGCACTCAACGAGCCCATTTTGCGAACTCACGCCTCGTCCCATCATTTCAATCCCAGCGGGCAGCCTTGTGGGGGTTTGAACAGCCGGTTCCACTTTCTTAATTCTCTGATAAGCCATGGCCAAGCCAGCTCAGATCAGCAAGAACCCTGTTATCATGGTTCCGAATAGGTAGATATCTTCAGTGTCTTCGATCGACAGTCCCGCCAGGCACACGATCCTCCAGTTATGCCACCCGTCCATCGTGTATCCAGCAGGGAAAGTACCTCCAGGACACTCAGGCTCACCCGAGCCCAGACTTCTTGTTGAGAAAAGGGTGTCAATTGCATTCAGGGACCAGTTGATCAAATCCATAATTCCTCTTTTAGGTTTTAGAGAACAGACTGTGAGAGTGTTCCAGGGAAAGTAATACAAAAATCCACAAGACTAGACAAGGACACAAGAGGATAAGCAGGGAAGATAAGGGAGAGGAGGAGAGGAGAAACCTTCGTCAAGAGCCAAAAGAGATGATAAGGCTTATGTTCAAGCCAAAAAAACTGCAGTTTGACCAAATATACACTATCTCACTCATTGAATTAGTAGCTGATGTTGAGAAGAAAACAAACAACTATTTTCACTGTGATATTGTGAATCCTTTTTTTTTTTTTTTTTTTTTGCCTGTCCCGTTTGGCTCTTTTGCCATCAGAATTGTTGTCTAAAGGCAAAGAAAGATGCCCAACGGATATTGTGAATCCTAACATCTGTGAGCTTTGTCTTTTCACTGCATGTTGTTTCCAGATGTTCATTCAGCAGCGTCTCTCACAGTGAGTCCTGACAGAGTGCAACACTTCACCTCTGACTCTGTCTCACTGACCTGTGAGGGAAACTTCACTGAGTGGAGAGTGATAAAGTTCTCTGAGGACGGCCGACTGTACTCTGTCTGTAGGAGAATGACTGGATCCACATGTAACATCCACACATCAAAGTCAGATACTGGAGTGTACTGGTGTGAGTCTGGATCAGGAAAGTTCAGCAGTGCAGTCAACATCACTGTACAGAGTATGTTATTATACATTTACTTCTTGGGTCTGAATGATTTAGACGTCACATGAACATTTGTCCCAGCTTTGCTGTATGTGAAGTAATTCTATGTGGCAAAACAAACAAAAATGAGGATTTCAGACACTTAGAACCAAACTGCAAAATATATATATATATATATTTTTTTGTCCCGTTTGGATCGTTAGCCATCAGAATTGTTGTCTTAAGGCCAAGAAAGATGCCAAGCGGATTTCTTTTACCAAGTGGATCATCATGGCCTTACCATATTGGTCCATTTGATTGACCTTTATTATAATTATGTATTTATTTTATTTTCGATTGCTACAAACGGGACAGACATGACTGGGGGATAGGACAGGGAGAAAGAATGAAAGAAAGAGAAGGAGAGAAAGAAAACCAGAGGGGAGAAGAGCCGGTGAGAAAGGGGGGAAGAAAGAAAGAAAAACAAACAAAACACCTGGATCACCTGTATGGAGAAAAAAAACAGAAGAGAAAGCAAACAAAAAAAGAGCAACATAATAAATACAGCACCATCACAATAAACTAGCTAGCAGTAGATAACAGTAGATACTAAATATTAAACGATATTGTGCAGCACGCAAGATAGACAGTGCACAATGTGCTTTGAGGCAGCAGCCAAGAAAGGTGTAGTCCGCGTCTGTGAACACCCGTGTGTACACCTGTGTGCACACCTGTGTGGATCAGCATGCTTGTATTCCAAAGGTTTCTCCATGTAATGATCTGCTAGGGAGTGTGGGGAGCCATAGCCCCGTCTTCCAGGGCATGAAGCAGGTATGGAGGAGATCCAGGCCCCAGATATCCAGAGGCCCCAGAGTACGAGGAATTGAGGAGGACCACCAAAAGGGGGAGAACCGTGCCACCCTCCTGGGAAGAGCTGAGTAGAGCCCCAAACGAGAGGTCACCCAGCAGCTACGGAGCAGAGGCCAGAGGGGGTTGCAGTGGCGTGTCCGCGGGCTCTGCCGGCAGCCAGCTGTGCCAGAGAGGACCGAGCTTCAGGCCCAGAGACCAGAGGCCTGAGGGCACCCCACCCCCTGGAAGGGTCCCAAGTGCCAGGCCCCGCCAATCGGCCACCAGGAGTGAGCCGGTACATACATGAGCCCCCAGCCCCAGTCAACAAGGACCAACAACACACCAACGTCTGAGGGCATCAGCCACCGGCAGGGAGTGTGGTGAGGGGAGATAGGCCTCCGTACTTTGGAGGGCCTGAGATGTTCCCAGAGTGGTCGAGTCTAAGACCCAACCTGACATATAGACACAGATGAACAGGCGCACGCGGACACAAACGTGCATTCCTACCCCCATATGCACAACCAAATACTCGGCACTCAACCAACGTGTAGACAGACACAAATAGACACTGCACAGACAGTCACACTCCCCAAACATACTCTATATCTCAGGTCCAGGTACCCCCGCCCCCAGAGGGGCAAGCCGCACCTAGACCCAGGACATGTAACCCTTCTCTCTGGGGTGGAGGCAAGCGGACCACCTCCTTATCTGCAGTAGCAGGGAGGCCCCGCATCCCAGACCCCAGTCTGACGGCCAGCACCTCCTCCCAGCCCCCCAGCCCTGACGGCTAACACAACCGGGGTGAGTGAAGACCCCAAACCTCCCTACACCCACTCATATGTAGTGTTGCTGTGTGCTGTTCTAAAGTGCATTTAAAACTCAGGAGAGCATGGTTCCTGCTTCCTCTCAGAGGGCAGCACGGCTCCTCCCGAAAACCCTTAGTGTCTAAATGCATTTAAAATTAAGGGTAGGGCACCAGCGCCAGAGGTGGGTTGGAATACGCCGACCATCCTCTGGATGCTGTAAAATGTGCCCACCCCCAAGGCCCTATATGTACGTGTTACGTGAGAGTGTGAGTAATGTGGATGTCTAGGTTGCAGAATAAAATTGAGGCACAGGCGGCCAGAAAGGGACAGAGGGGGAGTGCCTCCCCTGCACCCTGGTGACATACCTGCACCCCAAGCCCTGCGCGTGTGGGTGGGTGTGGTAGAGCGGGAATAGGGAGGCAGCTGAGGATTGGGAGGGAAGAAAGGGAGGGGCAAGCGGCCCCTCCCTGGGGCCAGCTCCCCCGCTGACCCCAGTAGGCACCCCCACACTCTGGAACCCACCAGGGCAAGGGGGCCCAGGCCCATCCGGATCGGGGACCGCAGCAGCAGCACCGCCCAGCCCCACAGAGTCCGGGGCAGCCCACCTGACTCCACCACAGAGAAAACTGCACCCACCCCATCATCCAATCATCTCCAAACTACACAAGGCAATAGACACCCAGGTTGAGTTCATTCTCCACCTCTCCTATATCTCGCCCCCCACCTGCAGAGTGAGCTCCTGTAGAGAGGAGACCACCTGCAAAGATATAACAACCTCCCCACCAGTTAGAGAGCCCCCTAGTTTGGCCGATGCACCAGAGGTCCCCTGCACTGGGGCTGAGCCCCCCTGCACCCACCCGCCCACAGCTCCGGCGACACAACAGCCAGAACCCAAGCCCCCAAGGTCCAGCCAGCACCCCAGACCGGGGGCGGAACACCACCAGACCCCCAAGCCTCCACGCCCATCCCGGACCCACCCAGGGGCAGCCAAAATATTTTTGATTGTTTGTCTCATTTCAGTCAATCGTTTCATAATCCTGTTTGTCAGAATTTGCAGACAAAGTTTTTTATATGTTCTCCTTTGTAGTCAAACCACGTAAAAGCTCAATGTGTCTGTCATCAAAGTGTTATTCCTAAAGATAATTATGTTAAAACGTGCAGTTGTATCAGAGGTTGTGCTGTGTGTGAGTTCTCTTCAGTGAAGAGCCAGTCAGGAAGTTCAGAGCAGCAGAACATTCTTTATCTTACTTGCACTGTGCACAGCTCCATGAAATACTCTGCCCCACCTCTCCTCCTGCAGCTTTGCTCGATCGATGCCTCAGTACTACAGTAGTCAAGTATAAACATCGTAACATCGTGATCACAGCCTCAGTTAAAACATTTTAAATAGATTGCGGCATTATAATTATAAAGATCTGCACAATCTGTTCCTATTAATGTATGTTCACTTTTCTACAAGTGTGCACCAGCTGATGTGACTGAAACAATTGTGTGTGATTGTTTCACAGATGATGGTAATGGTCCTATCCTGGTGAGTCCTGTTCATCCTGTGACTGAGGGAGCTTCTGTTAATCTGAGCTGCAGTTTGAAAACACAAAAAATACTTTCCAATGTGTTTTTCTATCACAATGACAAACTTATTCAAAATGATACCCGAGGGGAGCTGAAAATCTCTGCAGTGTCAAAGTCTGATGAAGGTTTCTACAAGTGTCAGTACTCAGGAAGAGAGTCAGCACAGAGCTGGATGTCAGTTAAAGGTGAGCAGGATCAAAACATTTGATGTGTTTTTTTAAATGAGTTTTTTGATTAAGAAGGAACATTAGATTACCTGTTTAAGGCTTGATTTATTTTGGATCTATTTTGTGAGAACCTTTATAAAATCATGTGGTAAAATATAAAATAGAATTATACTTTATTAATATTTTATTACTGTTTGTCATTCGTCTAACTGTGTCAGGAGCTGACAGCTCTTCATCATCTCCTGTGTGGTTGATTGTTGGACTGGTTTGTGGAGTCTCTCTCATTATTATTCTCCTCCTCTTGTTGTATCGCTGCAGACAGTCCAAGTGTAAGAGCCTCTTCTTTTCATGCTGTATTAGAGAGTTTATTTACTACATACACTTTAATTATTCACACATATACTTCTGATCTCATGACACAAAATGTGTCATGGTCCTGGGTCTGTGACCCAGTTAGTTGAATTGTTTATTAATTATTTCCCTGATGTTATTACCGTCTGTGTTTTAGTCTTGGTATTTCTAGATCTCTTTGCCCCTCATGTTATTCTGTGTTCCATGTCTAGTCATCCCTGCCTGTGTGTGTTCCCTCTGTTCCACTGTAGTCAGGTCTCTGTGTAAGTCCCGCATCTCTGACTCTATGTCTTTGCCTGTGTGTTGAGTTTCCTGTTTTATTGTTATTGTTTATCTTATGTTAGTGTGTCTGGTTTTGCTTCCCCTTGTCTCGTCAGCTCTGATTTCTCCCAGCTGTGTTTCTCTCCTGTCTCCTATTCCCTGATTACTCGACTGTGTATATAAGCCCTGTGTTTCCTTTTGCTTATTGCTGGTCTGTTTGTGTTGTCTCCCCGCGTTTCCTCCCCATGTCATCGCCCTGACTTTCTCCCTCCGTGTCTTCAGGTCTGATTTGTTATTTTTCCCAGTTTATAGTTTCCTTAGTTTCTGTGTACACCATCCATGCTCTTATTGTATCCTGCCCTCCCCATGAATGAAGGCCATTCTCATCAAATTCAGTGCCTGCGTTTGGGTCTTTACCATAACCCCTGCCGTCGCAGCTGTGACAAAATGTCAGTGGAACAATTTATACATCACAAACATATGAAATAACATTTGTCTCTTTCACAGATTCCTGCTTCACCAGGTTGGTAAAATACTTTTTATTATTATTTTAAACAAACATCAGTTACTTTTGAGTTTATTGTCTTTATTTTATGTTTTAGGTCGATCCAGTCTGAGAGTCACAGTCCGGGCTCCTCCACAAATCATGAAGTCACCCAGAATGAAACTCATGTGTACGGCTCGCTTCAACGGGGTCAGCATTTAAACTGATCTTTATTATCATTATTAATATTGACTTTTATTAAACCTTCATTAACACAAAAATTACTTAGGTCCAGTTTGTATTCAGCAGTTTTTCAATGAACAATTAACCCTTTAAAACCGGTCGGAGTGGGCACGCTCCATTGTGTGAATGTGTGTGTGAATGGGTGGATGACTGGATGTGTAAAGCGCTTTGGGGACCTTAGGGATTAGTAAAACGCTATACAAATACAGGCCATTTACCATTTTGCGTAACTATTTTTAAATCTCTGTAGAACTGGAACCATGTAAGGTAGCGCAATAATTTTTTTTGCATATGAAACCGCGGAAGTTGTACTTACATGTTATGCCATTCGCTTGTCCTAGGTCACGGTTTCCTTCCACATAAAGCTTTGCAAAAATTGCATAAAAAGCTCTTGCAGCTAAAAAAACATTATATTCCAGAAACACGCGTTGTCGATCCGATCAGCTGTTCGCAACACTTCCTATGTTGGAATAGACATCAGCGCGAACTGTCGTATGTCCGCTATTACCTGGCCGAAACCGGAAGTGATGTCATTTTTGCGGAAAATGTAGTTTTTTACCTTCAGGGCCTTATAAGCCTATACTGGTGTTTTTAAAAGTCATATTTGGCGTTATGCTTTTGTGTATCGTTTCCTGGATGCTTAGAACTTTTGCAAATTTGCATTATAATATTTATTTTCGTTTTTCCTGCAGTATATAAAAATCGGTGTATCTCAAAAATAAAACTATGAAGACACACAAAATAAATTTCCTGTGATTGGAAACTATATTTAGCAACTTTTTTGTATTTACAGTTTTGAGCAATCAACCTCTTAAATTTCACTAAAACGATTTTCCATTATTTTGTAGTTTAGTGCACTTTTTTGCAATTTATGTAGTTTCTTTGGACTTAATGCATACATTTTATTAAAATTTGGGCTAGAATGGTTGTATTGATGTATAGCAACTTGAAATTCTCCCAAAAATGGCACTACAGCATGTAAAAATATAATATAAGCTCTGGCGGACTTGGTTCTATGGTAGGTCTTAAAGGGTTAAAAGATTTTACAGTCCTGGTTTTTACTCACACAGTCTTTCTGTCTTTGCTCTGATCTTTAGTGTAACTGCAATAAAATGATTAATGTGACTCTGACAAATTTTCTTTAGGTACTGCTGACGTCTACGAATCAATCAAACAAGTGAAAACCTCTAATGGTAAAGTATAAAAACATATAAAAACATAGAACAGTTAGAGATGAAACTTGTTTTTGATTTCATGAAACTAATATTTGTGATGTGTTTTTACAAATTAAACTGTAAATAAAAATATGAACATTTCAGGAGCTGATAAATACAATTGAGTTTTTCTCTTATTGAATTTAAAGATAAGATAACCTTTAATAGTCCCACACGTGGGAAATTTGTTAGATCTTAGAACAAACAGCGATTACACAAAATTTAATGCTAAAAAAGTTGTTCAAAATTTTATATTAAAGTATTAATTCCTTTTTTTTTTGCGGATTGGTGTGATCATCTTAACAGGGGAGTATCATAAACCAGAGGGAAGTGCTTTTTACATTAATGTGCAGATGTGAGCTGAAGGTACAGTCAGTTTTCATTCAGTGTTTGTACTGAAATGTGTCATTTCATTATGTTGCAGGTAATTATAGGTCAACATGGAGTTTAGTTATTCACTTACCAAGCTTAGCTACTACATACTACCACTACACACACAGTTGAATTTTAAACACAGAATGATATTGTATCATATTATTCATCTATATGTGAGAAATGAAACAGTTTGTTTTTACTCTGAAGTTCTTGCCATCATTTGCCATCAAGTTTTCTTACAGCTTTTATATACCTGAGGTATATTTGTTTAATGTGAAATGCAGAAACCCACTATATTGTATAAAAACAGACATATATGTAAATGTATTATTTTACTTTCGCCATCTTTATTCAATCGCCGCATATAGTGTATCCAGTGAGATGGCAAAACAGTTCGTACATTATAAATCATTTTAATATTGCATATTCTGTACATATATTTCCACTGTGACAGTGTTGCCACTACTTCCTTTTAAAATTCTGACCACATGCATACATAAGCACTTGTTTTACTTTATTTATTATTTTCTATGCTCAGAGTTAGGTTTATTCTTTATTTTAGCTAGTAGTTTATTTGGTTGTGTGAAGGGAAAAGTACGAATTTCATTGCTCTGTGTAACCACTTGTGTTTTGTAGTATGTATGATAATAAACGTCTTGAATCTTGAGGTGAAGGCAGTGAAAAACAAAACAAAACAAAATTTAAAAAAAGAAAGATTTTTAAATGAAAGTAAAACCAGATGATTTCCTCCTCCACACAGGTACAGAGTCTGTCTGCAACCTCTAAACAAAGCCTGTAATGTACAGATAACTTCACAGTCTCTGTAAAGACTCAAGCTCACAAAGCAGAACTTCCCTTTACATTGAGGGCAGACGATGCTCTTACAATAAAGTTTATTGGTCTACAACATGAAGCCACAGGTGGGACAGGCATGAGGGGCAGCCAGTGACCCCCCAACACATCCTTAAAGCTAATATCGAGCAGGTTAACATTTAAGCACCCAGCATTTCCTCAGTCACCTGAGCTCAGAGCTGGATTCTTCATTCCCTCAAACATAAATATAAACCCTTCTTTTCTCACCACAGAACATCTACAGCTGTAACTGTGTTAAGAAGTGATACATAAAAAATTGGTTTAATATTAATTCATGTTGTGTATATAAAACAGATTCAAATACCAAATGTATGCATTTATATTTGTGGCTTAATGTTGAACATCTGATTTTCACACCAAGCATTCCATTAAGTTGGAGCCCTTGATGTTGAGAGATAGCAAGGGCTAAATGTATATTGCTCATTTGAGTGCTTGGGCTTCTAATTATTAAAAGAAACGCTGAATCATTTTTAGAAGGTAAAATGCCTGTGTTCGTTTGGTGCGTCCTCCTATGGGGACAGGCTGACGGTCTGTAAGACCCAGTAACTGACCAAAGGAGGCCATTTGATTTAGCACTGACTTGATCACAGGATTTGATAGGAATAAAATGATTAAATAAAGCTGGTTTTTATGATTTTTATATACACATTGTGATGTACTCATTTAAGAGTTGGCACTCCTTGTTTTGAGGGTCAAAAGCTTCATTTAACACTTACTGAATTGAATTATCGTGATTGACATGTAGACTGCAGAGGGTTTTTTGCGACATGCTTGCACATTATACCAGTTAACAGTCAGGGTGATATATTCTGGGCCAAGGGAGTCCAAACAGAATGTCTCAAACTTAGATAATAAACAAAATCAGCAGGATAATATTGATAATCAAGGCTAGGCAGGGAGTGTGTTGTCTCTGTTATTCCAAGAAAGGAGCAGATTCGAGGCGCAGTTGGATGTGAATGGAGGGAGGAGAAGATCCGGCAGGGAGACAGCAGGACTGCCGCGTCACTTCCGGAAGAAGATAGTCATAATAAAATGTGTTATTGTTGTGGTATAAAACTGTATGGCCTGACTTGTGACTTTGTGTGAACACAGACAGCTAATTTCACATGGAGGTCAAGCACTGTAAACTTTCAACTGCTTTCAACTTTCAACTGCTGAAGCAAATTAAATCATTTTAACGGCAGACATTCTCCTGTACTTCCTTAAGAAAAAACTGAACACGTCATCAGTAATTGAGTTTTTGTATGTTTTCCATCCTCCGTCTTCCACTTTTACTGATTTGCTTTATGTCAAAATGTCTGATTTGTAACTCTCAACAACCTGACATTAATGCTTTTATTAAACTCACCAAACAATTTTTAATCTGCACTCTAGTTGCAGCTTATTCTACCTCACTTTACATTCAGATCACACTTATAAGTAGTGGTTACTTGACTGTCTCACCTATTAATCCACAATTATCAAATTTTATAGTTTTAACAGCTTGTTGATAGTTTTAGTCATTAGTATTTTTGTCTGTGGTGCCTTCAGAAATCTATCAATTATGTTTAGCTTTAGTCATTTTAAAACAAGTTTAACATTTCAGCCATAGTTTCAGTGAACTATTACAACTTTGTTCTCCACTTTTAACCCTTAGAAACCTATTATATTAATTTTTTTTTGACTGTTTCTATTTCTATTGTTTATCTATCATTTGAAACCTGATCAGCTGCTTAAATTAAACCGTGATTTCTGTTCTCAGATCAGTTTAATATCTCCCTGTACTTCCTGTACGGCAGAAGCATATGGTACTTGCGAATAAAATGACCGGCTCTCCTGTTGCTGTCTCAGGTTGCCTGTATCAAGTATACAAAATAGATGATGATTGAACTTAATAATTAATAATAAGACTTGAGAGTAGAGGACCCGAGTGCAGACAGAGGCAAGGAGACAAAACTGGACTTAACGAAAAGTGAGTGTTTATTTAGGGGAAAACAAACAAACATGAAACATGACAGGTAGACGCACGAGCCAGGGAGACTTAGTACAGGGGGAGAAGACAAAAGGAACTAAGAAACAAAGGACTAAACAGCAACCTAGAAATTAACTAGTTGAGCTAAACTGAAACTAGAACACAAATGAATACAAAAAGATACATTAAAACTCAAATACTGGGTCACGCGACCCAGTACCGTGACACAGAGTTAAGAGAAAAACGCACATAAATATAATGCTTTACAGTGTAACATATAAAAACTGTTTGTAATGACAAAAACTGATCTGACATCAAGCAGATGTTTTGCCAAATGTCATTTCCTTTTCTTTGTTTAAGTGTTTAACAGAGCTATTTTTTATAATCAAAGTATTTTTTATTGAAAAAGGTTTTTGTTCAATCACAAACAACAAATTAAACATACAAGCAGTAGAGCATACTACTTAAAAAACTGAAACCCACCCTCCCATCTGCCAGAATTAAAGGAAAGAAAGGGGGGAAAAGGAAAGGGGGGGGGGGTGTATTGTAGAAGCTGGACGTGGATCTTTTGAGGCTTTGAGGCAACACACGTCTCCTAGCTAACAGAGTTCAAAAGGCTATCGTTTTCAGCTTATGTTTGTTCAGGTGCATACCCTGCGGGACGGTACCGAATAGACCAGCAAAGGGATATGGATCAAATGGCTCTCCTAAAATTTTTGACAAAGTAGAGAAAACTAATTGCCAAAACTGATGAAGCATTGGACATGCCCAAAACATGTAGAAGGGTGGCTGGAGCCTGCTTACATTTGTCACAGGTAGGATCCAGATCTGATCTAAATCTAGACAGTTTAGTCTTTGACCAGTGTCCTGAAATTTCAATATTTAAATCTTTTTCCCACTTTAATTTTAGATGATTGAAAGTGGTTGAGCTGTGTTGGATTAGTTTGTTATAGATGTTACCAATAATTTGTTTCTGATCAGATGCAACTTTAAAAATATCATCTAGCAGAGAGACCGGTGGACAAGAGGGAAAGCAATCAGTATGTGAGGATACAAAGTATCTAAAACCTGTTTAACAGAAGCTCAAAAGAGGCAAATTTGTTGCTTATGTAAAGGTCTTGCATTGACAGAATACAATTTTTACACCAGACCTGAAAGCCTCCGCCTGATAAGGAGGGGGCAAACATATGGTTTTAAATAACTGGTGCAAAGAGAGAAAGACTATGTAGCCTGAAAGTTTTCCTAAACTGATTCCAAATACGAATTGAGTTTATCACAACTGGATTAGAAGTATAGTGAGAGACTGGCCTGACTGAAGGGATCTCAGCGCACAGCAGTGCTCGCAGAGACACCTGTCCAGAGGATTAGCTCTCCAGGAGGAGCCAGCTTGGGACCACCAAATGATCAGTGTCATGCATCCAGTGGAGCAGTACCCTGATATTGGCTGACCAATAATAAAACACAAGGTTAGGCCTGTGGGCGTGGCCTTTGCAGGATGCTCTTTCTTATACGTGGGTTCTTCTTGTTCCAAATGAATGATGATGTTAACTTGTCTAGAGAGCTGAAGAAATGTTTGGTCAGATGACTGTGGTGTCATTTTATTCTTGTTATCAAACCTCAGTTTGTGTAAAGAGGAACTGGAAGTTACATCCAATTATAAGTGACATGTTTAATACAATGAAGAAACGTGGTTTGTTGCAATGCTTTGCGTATTTACTAAGTATGAATTCAAATTTTAAAGTTACTATGGCAACATGAGCAAAAATCCAAAAATACAATTTTTAGGGAATAATTATTATAATACAATTAGATACACAGCAAAACTATAAGAAGGATCTATTTGAGCTTGTGCAAATGATTTTGTGTTTTTAATAAATAATTACAATTCACAGTAAACATGAAAACAATGAATAAGTGTTGATAATGTTTTAGAGTTCATTCACTCATATATAGGGACACCATAATAGCTTCTGACATATCAGTCTATACATAGTTAAACAGTTTGGCTGAACTTCTGTCAAATCATAGAGTGTATTATTCTTATTTATTTATTTATGTTGACTAAAAGGTGTAAGTTGGGTCATCACAAGTTCTTAATCTGGAAGAATTTGTGATGACCGACAGGTTAGTCTCCTGTGTTTGGGTCTCAACCAAACCTAAAACCAGAATTTAACCACAAGGTGAAAACATTCACAGATCTATGCTGAGGTCAGAGGAGCCTTTTCACTATAGTACTGCATGATGATGTTTCAGCTAACAGTCAAATAAAATCTACATGTTTTTATGCAGCATGAAAGAAGAATTTCAACATAATTCCTCTGATAAACAATCAAAATTAAAACAAATTCATTTAAAAGACTGAAATATTAAAATACAGCCTGCAAAGCAAAAAGGGTGTTTTGGTACATCCACTCCCAGTGACTCCCAGTCTGCTGCAAGAGGAATATTGTAGTGTGATAATGATACACAGGACGCTGCAAAAACATGTCAGAGTTTAAAAAATGAAAAATTGACCTGGTAAAATATGTTTACTTCAAGCAACAGAACACGTTTGTATATTATGGAGAAAGGAAACAACACAACACGAGAATCAAACATCTATGTTTGCAATGGACAGGAAATTAAACATGTCGCACAACTGCTGTGGTCAAAGCTACAGGCACTGTTTGAGTTTTGTGGAAAGGGGAAGGAAGCACAGAGACACCAATCAGAAGAAGAAACTGTAGAATAAACTACTGTCTTATTGGTACTATACACAACTCCTTTTTCTGTGTGTCTTATTTCTGCAAAGCAAAACTGTTTGATTATCTGAGGATCAGAGTGCAGCAGGGCTGGATGTCACGATGAGGCACTCTTTGCTCTGCATGATGGGCTTTTTCTGTAAGTACACTTCTGACCTCGTTTGAATGGCAGCGATTAATGCAAATGTTTCTGATCTGTGAGAATTACAGTGTGTCACTGCTTTAACCTGTTTACCTGAGAGCTGGAATAAAGCGGACTTGTTTTTTTAAATTGAATGTTGGATGCTGCTTTTTGGATCATTTGTAGTTACACATTGTGTTAAAATTATTTTAGTTATATTGTTTAGTTTGACAAGTACGAGCACAGAAATTTGATGATTACGGTTCATCTTTAAAAAAAAGCTTTAATTTATATTGATTTTGATTTCGTCAGTTGTATAATGTCTGATGAAGTTCTATTCATTATTTTAGTGCTCAGTACAGTCATCTGTGGAATTGCTGAAGGTAAGAAATATTTTCGTCTTCATATATCATTTGAAACTTTACACTTTTGTGGATGGTTTTCACCTGTCTTTCATGTTCAGTTATGCTTAGTCCCCCTTTTCCTTATCAGTGTATTTCTTTTGTTCTCCCTTTTTTGTGGGCTGATCAGCTGTTAGAGCTCCCTTTTATTTCTGTAATTTTGTCTCCTGCATTGGGCTTACACCTCTTCAGATATTTGTACAGTGACACAAATTTACACGTCTATGGGCTCTACTGGAAAAAGGACAAAAAATCCATTTCATCCCTGTCATTTGGTGTTTCCATGATAGTGACTTTTTGTGTTCGTATTTCAATCTGTGTATAATCAATAAGTCATTTTTATTTATTGTGATGAAATTAGTTTCTTAAATTGGCAAAATTAAATTGTGTTTTATAATTGTTATTTTTTTTACAATGACAAAAAAGAAAAATTTAAATCTTGACTAGATGTGTAAATTAATCTGTAAGCATGCATAATGTCTGAACAGTCTTAAAATTTTGCTTAAAGCATTGAAAATACAGGCAAGTAATCAAATTGCAACTCACCAGCTTTTCAGCTGTCTGTCTATTTACACCTGACTTTTGCTGCACTTCTGCTGTGGCAGATTTGCAAATGTGTGTGGAGCTGTACTTAAGTAAAGGGTTCATTAGCCCTGACCTCAGGCTCACAGGCTTTCTTTCACACTCACAACCTACCACCAGGTTGTGTATTACTCAGTCGCTTAAATGGCATTAATAAGACGATAGTGATAGTTGGGCTCACCTGGTCATTCTCAGGTATTCACCTAGTTTTGAAGTCAATGTTGCAGAAGAAGGGGAGTAATAAACCTGCAGCTGGAATATGTGTGTGACAGATGTGGTGGGTTTGCAGACTTTTTTTGTCCAGAGGCTGTGATCACTATTTCTGATGGAGGCATCTACAAGACTTACTTAACAAACCATGCTTTGTTTTATTTTTGCTCTAAACCCAAGAGCATTAAACTCGCGGCCACATGAGAGTAGAAAGAATAATCATAGCAGCAGTTATACACTGTTCATCTTTAAACTGCAACTACTGTCTTGCTTATTATCTAATAAAACCTATGCTAGAAATACTTTTAACTGACCTTTTCCTCTATTTGTCACCTACAGAAACAACATTTAATTAAAGAGTAGATGTTTTGATTATTCCACTGATTATTCCATAGATTTACAAACACAGGACTTAACCCAAAATAAGAAACACACAGAAATGTCTACTGCAAACTGAGATTACAAACCCAAAAGAAATAAACCAAAAAACAATAGCTAACCTTCCAAGACTGACCACAAGAGGAGAAAACAGTTTGAAAATAAATGGCAGCTCAATGCTGCTTACGTCTTCAAGACGCAGATCAAACGTTAAAAGTTACAACATAACACTTATGCAAGTGGTTGGGCAAATTTTCCTCTGTAAGTGGAAAGCCATCTTGGCTCTTTATACTGAGGTCCTCTGGCTCGAGCCAGTCACAGCCAGGCACTTACACAGTCCAGTTAATGTGTGTTATTATTATTATTATTATTGTTATTATTATTATTAGTAGTAGTAGTAGTAGTAGTATCATTATCATTATATGCACTCTGTGTCTCGCTACCTTATCGTAGCGGAGGTTTGTGTGTCCCTGGAAAACCAGGGAATACCTGTTGCTGAGGGTGGTGCACTGAGCTGTGGCTGAAAGGTGGTTGATGCCTATTGTGGTGGTAACCTCCGAACCAGCTGGTGGACAGCAAAAGTGAAGGGAGCCATCAGGGTGAAGGAGGAGTCCTATCGGGCTTGGTTAGCCTGTGGGACCTGAGCCTGTTGGAGGCAGCTGATTGGTAGTGGCAGGCAAAGAAAAACATGGCTTGGGCAGTGGCTGAAGGAAAAACCTGGGTGTGGGAGGAGTTCAAAGAAGACAAGGAAAAAAACATTTGGACTTTCTGGATTCTGGCAATTCCACACACATCGGCCTCCCTGGGAAACTGTATACAGTGGGGCAAAAAAGTATTTAGTCAGCCACCGATTGTGCAAGTTCCCCCGCCAAAATGATGACAGAGGTCAGTAATTTGCACCAGAGGTACACGTCAACTGTGAGAGACAGAATGTGAAGAAAAAATCCATGAATCCACATGGTAGGATTTGTAAAGAATTTCTTCGTAAATCAGGGTGGCAAATAAGTATTTGGTCAATAACAAAAATACAACTCAATACTTTGTAACATAACCTTTGTTTGCAATAACAGAGGTCAAACGTTTACTATAGGTCTTTACCAGGTTTGCACACACAGTAGCTGGTATTTTGGCCCATTCCTCCATGCAGATCTTCTCGAGAGCAGTGATGTTTTGGGGCTGTCGCCGAGCAACACGGACTTTCAACTCCCGCCACAGATTTTCTATGGGGTTGAGGTCTGGAGACTGGCTAGGCCACTCCAGGACTTTCAAATGCTTCTTACGGAGCCACTCCTTTGTTGCCCGGGCGGTGTGTTTTGGATCATTGTCATGTTGGAAGACCCAGCCTTGTTTCATCTTCAAAGTTCTCACTGATGGAAGGAGGTTTTGGCTCAAAATCTCACGATACATGGCCCCATTCATTCTGTCCTTAACACGGATCAGTCGTCCTGTCCCCTTGGCAGAAAAACAGCCCCATAGCATGATGTTTCCACCCCCATGCTTCACAGTAGGTATGGTGTTCTTGGGATGCAACTCAGTATTCTTCTTCCTCCAAACACGACGAGTTGAGTTTATACCAAAAAGTTCTACTTTGGTTTCATCTGACCACATGACATTCTCCCAATCCTCTGCTGTATCATCCATGTGCTCTCTGGCAAACTTCAGACGGGCCTGGACATGCACTGGCTTCAGCAGCGGAACACGTCTGGCACTGCGGGATTTGATTCCCTGCCGTTGTAGTGTGTTACTGATGGTGACCTTTGTTACTTTGGTCCCAGCTCTCTGCAGGTCATTCACCAGGTCCCCCCGTGTGGTTCTGGGATCTTTGCTCACCGTTCTCATGATCATTTTGACCCCACGGGATGAGATCTTGCGTGGAGCCCCAGATCGTTTGAGATTATCAGTGGTCTTGTATGTCTTCCATTTTCTGATGATTGCTCCCACAGTTGATTTTTTTCACACCAAGCTGCTTGCCTATTGTAGATTCACTCTTCCCAGTCTGGTGCAGGTCTACAATACTTTTCCTGGTGTCCTTCGAGAGCTCTTTGGTCTTGGCCATGGCGGAGTTTGGAGTCTGACTGTTTGAGGCTGTGAACAGGTGTCTTTTATACAGATGATGAGTTCAAACAGGTGCCATTCATACAGGTAACGAGTGGGGGACAGAAAAGCTTCTTACAGAAGACGTTACAGGTCTGTGAGAGCCAGAGATTTTCCATGTTTGAGGTGACCAAATACTTATTTTCCACCCTGATTTACGAATAAATTCTTTACAAATCCTACCATGTGAATTCATGGATTTTTTTTTTCACATTCTGTCTCTCACAGTTGACGTGTACCTCTGGTGCAAATTACTGACCTCTGTCATCATTTTGGCGGGGGAACTTGCACAATCGGTGGCTGACTAAATACTTTTTTGCCCCACTGTACATCAAAGCCCAAACTGAGTAGTGACAAGAAAGCTATTCCAATAGGGGGCAGTGTGAACCTGACCTGTTCAATGAACCCTTCGTAATCTGGATCGAAATTTTTCTGGAAAAGATACAAATCTCATGAAACTGTGACTTCACTGAATGCGGTTTTCTACTCAAATGGACAAATCTGTGTTTCACAGGAGGGACTCTACAGTTGCAGGGGAGGAAGAGGAGAACTAATTCAATACACAGAGTGGAGTGTGTCAATCAAGATTGACAAAAATGGTGAGTTTAAATGTAACTTCCCACAAAGCACTACGTCTGATGGTAATTGAACCTTTTGTCTTTCATGTATTTTTATTGTACTTTCTTGAACATTAACAGTCTCAAACAGGCCTGTTGTGAGTCTGCATTATTCTTTGTATAAACTGAGCTCACTGTTCAGAGACTGTACTACATGTTCACTGAGAGAAAATCTTTGTTGAACAGATGAACCCCGTCCTGTCCTCACTGTGTCTCCATCATGGCTGAGTCCTGGAGCCTCAGTAACTCTGAACTGTGAGGTTGAACATCCGTCTGCAGGATGGAGCTTCTACTGGTATAAAGCTGGTAAAGTCCTGATAATTATATGTTTTTAACTTGGTCAGTATAATATGAAAAGTTTTAGAAAGAATTCTGCAGAAATATTAAACATTTTTATTAAGAGCTATGATAATGTCAGAGAGTGTTTGAAGATGACCAGATGATGAATGTATAGTATAGTACGACTCATACAGCAGTTATAAATACACAAGATCAGATCTTCATAATGAAAAGCATTTTTACAATCTGTTCTTATTATTGTTTGTCAACTTTTTCTAAGAGAGTGCACCAGCTGATGTGACTGAAACAATTGTGTGTGATTGTGTCACAGATGATGGTAATGGTCCTATCCTGGTGAGTCCTGTTCATCCTGTTACTGAGGGAGCTTCTGTTAGTCTGAGCTGCAGTTTGAGAACACAGAAAATTGTCACAGAACATGGAGTGTTCAGGTAACAGGACCCCAAAGCAGACTCAGCACACCGCAGCTCAGAACTATGTACACGTTTTTATTGAACTGAAGAATCTTTTAACAACGTTAAGGAAACGAAAAACTAAGGCTCATGCCACGGGGGGAAACGAGGAGCGTGGAGCCCAGGAGCACCGTAATCGGGACCGTGGGGAAACTGCAACAGAGAGGGGAGACACAGTTAACAGCAGGCAGACTGTCAAGAAATGAAGAGCTAGACTTCATAAGTAGCCGAGGCTTACAGGTAGAGCAGGACCATGGAGCTTGGAGGGGAGAGGTGCCCATGAAGGGAATCCTAGGGAGGGAGGCAGTAAGGCAGGATGACAGGCAGGCCACAGGCTTCCACGCCGAATGCTGGTCACACTGGGAGGAGACTTACAGACTGGCGAGGAGAAGCCGTCAGAGCTGGCTGAAGTAGTCCTCCGGTGATTGCCTCAGATGAGACGCAGGTGATTTGGAGGCAGCCCAGCCCGAAGGTGTGGCCACCGCAGCCTCCCACGGCTCCCTGGATGCCGAGCCACGGGCCGTGACAAAAATACTTTCCAATGTGTTTTTCTATCACAATGACAAACTTATTCAAAATGATCCCGAGGGGAGCTGAAGATCTCTGCAGTGTCAAAGTCTGATGAAGGTTTCTACAAGTGTCAGTACTCAGGAAGAGAGTCAGCACAGAGCTGGATGTCAGTTAAAGGTGAGCAGGATCAAAACATTTGATAGAGTTTTATAAATGAGTTTTATGATTAAGAAGGAACATTAGATTGCCTGTTTAACCCTTTAAGACCTACCATAGAACCAAGTCCGCCAGAGCTTATATTATATTTTTACATGCTGTGGAGCCATTTTTGGGAGCATTTCAAGTTGATGTACATCAATACAACCATTATAGCCCAGATTTTAATAATATGTATTCATTAAGTGCATAGTAATTACATAAATTGCAAAAAAGTGCAATAAACTACAAAAAAATTGAAAATCGCTTTTGATTTTTTAACATATATTTGTAGTTAGAGAAATTTAAGAGGCTTATCCCTCAAAACTGTAAATACAAAAAAGTTGCACAAAATAGTTTCCCACCACAGGAAATTTATTTTGAGTGTCTTCATAGTTTTATTTTTGAAATACACCAATTTTTATACACTGCAGGAAAAACGAAAATAAATATTATACTGCAAATTTGCAAAAAAGCAGCATATGCATCAAAATAAACTATTTCCAGCAGTGCAATATGAGTCCTAAGCATCCCAGAAACAACACAGAAAGTCATAAAGTCAAAGATAACTTTTAAAAAGAGCAGTATAGGCCCTGAGGCCCTGATCGCAAAAAAGACTACATTTCCGCGAAAATGACGTCACTTCCGGTTTCGGCCAGGTAATGGCGGAAATGCAAAAGTTCGCGCTGACATCTATTCCAACGTAGGAAGTGTTTTGAACAGCTGATCGGACCGGCAAAGCGTGTTTCTGGAATATTATGTTTTTGTTCCTGCAAGCGCTTTTTATGCAGTTTTTGCAAAGCTTTATGTGGAAGGAAACCGTGACCTAGGACAAGCTGATGGCACAATATGTAAGTACAACTCCTCCGGTTTCATATGCAAAAAAAATTTTTGCGCTAGCTTACGTGGTTGCAGTGCTACCGGGATTTAAAAATAGTTACGCATAACAGAGCGTTCCCGCTCCGATCGGCTCTAAAGGGTTAAGGCTTGATCTATTTTGGATCTATTTTGTGAGAACCTTTAAAAATCATGTTGTAAAATATAAAATATAAATATACTTTATTAATACTTTATTGTTGTTTGTCATTCGTCTAACTGTGTAAGGAGCTGACAGCTCTTCATCTCCTGTGTGGTTGATGGTTGGACTGGTTTGTGGAGTCTCTCTCATTATTATTCTCCTGCTCTTGTTGTATCGCTGCAGACAGTCCAAGTGTAAGAGCCTCTTCTTTTCATGCTGTATTAGAGAGTTTATTTACTACATACACTTTAATTATTCACACATATACATGTATTCTGATCTCATGACACAAAATATCAGTGGAACAATTTATACATGACAAACATGTGTAATAACATTTGTCTCTTTCACAGATTCCTGCTTCACCAGGTTGGTAAAATACTTTTTATTATTATTTTAAACAAACATCAGTTACTTTTGAGTTTATTGTGTTTATTTCATGTTTTAGGTCGATCCAGTCTGAGAGTCACAGTCCGGGCTCCTCCACAAATCATGGAGTCAACCAGAATGAAACTCATGTGTACGGCTCTCTTCAACATGGTCAGCATTGAAAAACAGTCTTTATTATCATTATTAATATTGACTTTTATTAAACCTCCATTAACACAATACATTTCTCAGGTTCAGTTTGTGTTCAGCAGTTTTTCAAAGAACATTTAAAGATCTTACAGTCCTGGTTTTGACTCACACAGTGTTTCTGTTTTTACTCTGATCTTTAGTGTAACTGTAATAAAATGATTAATGTGACCCTGGCTTGTTTTTTTTTCTTTAGGTACTGCTGACGTCTATGAGTCAGTCACACAAGTGACAAACAGAAATGGTACAGTATATGTGCTGAAAAGCACAGAGCAGTTAGAGATTAAACTTATTTTTGATTTAATTAAACAAATTCCATGTTTTTACAATCCTGTAAATAAATTATGAACATTTCAGGAGCAGATGAATATGAAAATGTCACCTCCTCTTTAAATGACTTTAAAGCTCTTAAAACAAAGAGTGAGTCCAGAAAAACCAAGGAGCTTAAAAATAAAACAAACATCCTTCAAAAACATGTTTTTTTCCCTTTGTGGATGAATTTGATCACCTCACAGGGCAACACGACACACCAGAGGAGAGCGCTGTTTACTACAATGAAGATGGGATGCAGGTACAGTCACAACAGTCCCATGCAGTGTTTGGTTTGTTAGATCTCCACCTCACAGAAACACATAATGTACAGAGACACTGGATACAAAGTCTGAGCTTCCTGGATGCTTTTATCACCTGCTGGCTGACTAACAGCTACTTTGTAACCAGTTTTACACATAAAGCTTTTTCTCCAGCTCCACACTCAGCTCTGTATCACCTGCTCTGAAAAGAAGAAAATACATTTCATTTCATTTTCACGTTTTTGCACAAAAAAAATCTTTACAATACAGAACACACAACAAATGATACCATGTGTATATCAGAGACCACATGTTTAAATCAGTGAAAGTAAATCAGGATGATTTCCTCCTCCACACAGGTACAGAGGTGCGTCTGAGGGTCGCACCTCCTAAACAGTCAATAAGGTACAGTTAATGTCACACTCTTTGTAAAGACTCAAACACACAGAACAGAACTTCACTTTACATCGAGGACAGACGATGTTTTCATAATAAACTTCATTGTTCTCCAACAGGAAGCCACAGATGGGACAGGCACGAGGGGCAGCCAGTGACCCCATTAAACTGATGTTTTACTGTCCTTATTTTGCTTGAGTTATTGGTTCTGTTATTAGTAACCTTACATAAACTAATGTGAGTCTTTTGACTGAAACTAACCAACCAACCCAGTGATGTCATGCTCTGTACTGACAGAAGATGGCGATACATGTGTTTTTATACCTTTAAGATCTTATTTCTTAAATCCAGCTTCACAGACAGAGTTACATTTGTGTCAATTTTAATGCTGAACATTTTTTTTTTTTTTTTTTTTTTTAATATTTTGCATGTTTGCCATCCTCCATCTTCCAGTTTTACTGATTTGGTTCATGTAAACATTTCTGATGGTTTCATGTTCATCAAAATATTTTAATCTGCTCAGTTGTTGACAATCACTTGTTTTCTGTTCTGTTGCCAAACTGTCTGTCAGTTTCATATAGACATTAATTTGCTCTTGTTCAGTTGCCAAGTTGCTGCTCAGTTGCTTTAAATCAAAGTTCATCTCAGTTCATCTCCTCTGTTGAGTTTCCAAACTGTCTTTTAGAATAATTTATTCTCAGTTTTCTGATCAGACTTTTTCTCAGACGTCTGATTTTCTCCTCTTCTGTTCAGAGTCACTCATCTTCTGCTCAGTTGTCTAAAGTCAAGAATGTCTCTCTGTCCTTTGTTGTCTATATTCTTTTTTCTTCTGTCCAGATGTCAAACTCCTTTAATTTCTGAGACCTTCTTCTTTGTTTACTGATCAAACTCCTCCTCAGATTCTTACATTGCTCCTTTTAGTTTTTATCTTGCTACTGTTTGCTGAGAAAAACTTTCTATGCTTGTTTGAACAAGCATTCACTCTCTAAGAAAAAAGAGCTGTAAAATTATTAAAAGACCGTTTTGGTAGTGAGCTGGATTAGATCCTAGAAACGTGTGGCTGCAACACTTTAAATATGCATTAAAACACACTCCACTCTTTACTATTTTATCTAACATGTGGAAAAAGAATAATGTGCTTTTCGATTCATAACAACAGTTTTTCACTGCTTGACTTTGATTTTGTTTAAATTCTTTTGCCTAAAAAAATAAATTCGATAAATTCACCCACATAGCAAGCAGGTCTGGCCCGGATCTGGTATCAAACCGCCACTGCTGGCTGACTTCTGGCATGATAAGACGTATGTCATCCAGATATGGGCCAGGCCTGGCATAGATGACACTGTCTATGTGATGGCATGCCATATCTGGCTCGATTGTGGTTTGGTTTATGTGGCCCAGGCTCATAGAAAACAGGTCTTTCATGGATCCGGCATCAAGCTGGCACTTCTGACTGGTGTCATGGAAGGGTGCATGTCAACCAGATGTGGGCCAGGTCTGGCAGTGATGGCAATATTTATGTTGCTATTTTCCTATTTTAGTTAGAAGACCCAAATGCCATGTTGCAATATTATACTGCTGTGGTAGCCAATGTTTCAAATGTAGGTTTGACAGGTTTGTGAGTGTACACTTTATCCAAGACAAAGAAGTGGTTTACTCATCTTTGCTAGTTGGTGGCTGTAGCTCAGAAGGTAGAGCAGGTCATCTACTGATTGGAAGGTTAATGGTTTGATTCCTGGCTTCTCCAGTCTGCATGTCAAGAGTGTGAATATGTATGCATGTAGTTAGGAAGCACTCAGTCTAGACAAAGTGTGTGATTGGGGGAATGTGTCACAGTCTGGCTGGGGCAGACTGTATGTGTTTGCAAAAGAGGACTCAAACGCAGACCAAAAACTGAACGTGGCGTGGACTTAACAAAAAACAAGCCGTTTATTGAGGCTAGCAAAAAGGGTACAAACAAAAGGGCATAGGTGAAACTAAACAATAACCTAAACTGGGTGAACTAAAACTAAACATGAAAAAACCTTAAACATGGTGAACTGACATAGATACCTGAAGTTGTGACATGGATGAGCAGACGGCCTGACAAAGAATGACTGAAAGCACACGGACTAAATACACACAGGAGGATAATGAGGGAAGTGGGAACACATGGAGAAACAGCTGACACACATGAACATAACGACGTCACAGTGGAAGATTAAAACTAAACACGATGAACACAGGAACACCAGACCTCTTCAAAATAAAACAGGAAACATAAGATGCAGACATGACAACCTGAACTTGAAAACGTAAGACACAGACATGAAACACATGAAGGGGAAGGGAGACTTGACATGGGCGGAAGACACAAGGGGAATCTAATAACAAAGAACTAGAACAACCTAGGCATGATAAAAAATGAACTTAGAAAACCTGAAGGGCTTAAACATAAACTAAAACTCAAAACGCTGGGTCAAAAGACCCAGGATCGTGACAGAATGTGGCATGCTGTATAGAGCACTTTGAGTAATCCGGGAGAGTAGAAAAGAGCTGTATAAGAATCAGTCCATTCACTGTCTGAACAGAGTTTTGTCATGTTACTTTTGCACTATTATGTTCCGGCACATGTTGTTATTACATGGCTTGATTAAGGTACATATTAGGCTGACATCTGGGGCCAGAGTTGAAACTGTTCTGGGCCAGCAGTGTGTCTATAACTGGACCGTGGCTGCACACAACTTCCACGTGGCCCACATACTGCAGAAAGAATGACGGCCCTTTGGTGGCCCAGATCAGGTTTGCTAGATGTAATCCACACATGGGCCAGCACAGGACCACCAGTGTGTCTGCAACTGGCCTTGTGCTGGCCCATGTGTGGGCCACATCTGGCAAACCTGATCTGGGCCACCAAAGGGCCGTCATTCTTTGCGGTATGTGGGCCATGTGTAAGCACATTGTGTGGGCCAGATCCGGGCCATACCAATTTTGCTATGTGGGCAGTTTATTGTTAAGTAAAACTATAAGAAATAAAATCCTTGTTGTTTAACAGAGCTGACATTTTTGTTATTTAGTGTTTGCTCTAAACACACTTATAGGCAGCATCCTGCAGGAACCACATCAATCTTTTTTCAAATTTTACTTTTCTTTTTACCAAAAAAATGTTTTTGTGAAATTTCTTACTTCCCCGACATAGATATTTATCTAGCCTGATTTTGTTTCTGGCCTAAATAAAAACGAAGTAAAGTCATAGAGGAAGTGGTTAAAAAAATAAAATAATCAAATATGTGTTAACAAATCTCCCAATCTTATCTTGTGTTTTGACTTTTTGCACCAATTAAGCCTTCGAAACAATCCTCATCTTAAATCTTGAAGCTTTTAGGTTCAATAATTTAGAAATAATCTTACTGCTGATGCTGCACACGTCAGTGCACTTAAAACATTTCCACTGGATCGCTTTTGTCTCACTGGATTAAAAAAATGAAGAAATTATCTGTGATTGTTTGTATGAGTGAGCATATCACTTCAGCATTATACAATATGCCGATCACAACACTGATATCATAAACATGCTGTCGTTGTTTAATATGTTTGTCTGAAACAGGTCTCTCTTGTAAATGAGACATTGAGTCTTAATGGGACGACTGTACTTGTATAAAGGTCAAATAAAATAAAATGCTAAAACAAGAATTATTGGATAAGAAGTTTGTGCTTCTAGCTATTTTTCCACCTCAGGGTGTGGAGCCTTAAGCACAGACAGCAGGGACACACAGAGTCAGACAGAAAGAGAAGAGCCACGGTGGATCCTCTGGCCTCTTCTTACAGGGGCCAGTAACTCCTCCTGCTGCTGGGTAACTTCCCACTTGTTCTCCAGCCAAACACAGCAGGAGCAGGGTCACACTAATTATTAGATCCTACAACCGGCACCTTGAGGCGACTGTTGTTGTATAAAATTGAATTAAATTGAAAAGATAAATATAAAGTGTATATAGGAACACATGTTATTCATAAATCCACAACATTTGCCATGCTAAAAGGATTAGTAAACGACAAACCTGCACTGTTAGTATTTGTCCACATGATGTCAGCATCTGCAGCCATGAAAGTTTAAATGTTCTTTTCAGTCCTTCAGGCTCAGAGCTGATTTGTGTCAAACTGACTGTAATGCAGAGTGGTTCAAAATGATTACATTGTCATAACATTGCTTTGCTGTTAATCTCTGTACAAGAAAGATGAAACAATAAGTCAACTAGTACTTCATTAGCAATGCTACACCTGCTGCATGGCCACAAGTACCTCCCACGGACACTCCCACCATTCCCAGTATCACTGAACCTCAGAAATTCCAAACACTACATTATGCTGCTGATTCTTTACTTTGTTGTTGTTTGAGTGAGTATACAAAGGCTTACAGACTAACCTATACACCAATATCTACTGTACAATTCTATGTTGAGGTGATGTGTAAGATCATCTGTTACTAACTTTCATTCCCTGACTGATTTTAAATGAGGCAGAGAGACATCATCAGAGAGAGAGAGAGAGAGAGAGAGAGAGAGAGCTCCAATACTGCAGGAAAGGAAATGAGAGAGAGATAGTACATCCAACAAGAGCATTGAATGTGAAGGACATGTGGTGGTCTGATGAACATGGTAACACAGGAGGACATGGAGATGAAGCTGGAGACAAAAAAAAGATGGAGATGAGGTTGTAGCAAAGAAACCTTCCTACCAGCAGTGTTCAAGGATGAAATGAATAGAATAGAATAGAATAGAATTCAACTTTATTGTCATTGCACATGCACAGGTACAGGGCAACGAAATGCAGTTTGCATCCATCCAGAAGTGCTTTAGTGATATAGATATATTACAATATATATTAGCAATAGTATAGATATGTAAGTATATTACAGAAATGGGTCTATTATGGTATGTTATAATGTACACGGTATGAAGTATGTTGTGAATATTCTATAACTAAGTATGTACAGGCTGTAGTGAGTACAAGCTATGAACAGGCTATGAACAGGATATAAATATGAAAAACTATACAGAATATGAAATGAAATAACTTTACAGAAATCTGAGATATACAGCTATACAGAAATGGGAACTATGCAAGTTGTAAACAGTTGTAGGATTAAAGATTATTGAATGTACAGAATGATTATTTACACAGAGCTATACAGTAGTGCAGTTAAGATAAGTGAGGGTGTAGATAGTTTCTACAGAGGCTATATAAAGTGCTAGTGGTTGTGAGTGGTGGAGGAATGTGGAGGAACAAAGAAAAAGCATACAGCTGGATTGATAGCAACAATGCAATGTTGGGTTGTAAAACTTGTGCAGAGGTGTCTGGCCTCGCTGTATTTAAACCACAGGGCTGTGTTTGTCAGTGGCCGCTTTATAAAGTTACCATTCAGGTGAGAAGCAGAAAGAGCAGCTGTGATCGCTGAGACAGAAAATAATAGAGCACAAACAGTCATGTGTAAATGGACTGATTCTTATAAAGCTTTTCTACTCTCCTGGAGCACTCAAAGCACTAATGGGCTTCATGTGCACATTAGTGCTCAACTAATTGTTTACAAATCCAAAGAGGAGAAAGTAGAAAGAACATGTGACAAAATGAACACGGCTACTTACAAACACAGTGACTGTCCTCAGACAGCGCACACAACTGTCAAGTAATTCAGTTCAATTCAGTTTAACTGTCTGTTGCTATAATTTGGTGCTATATAAATAAAAGTTGACACTTTTTATTATAAGGTGCTAAATCATAACCACAGTCGCCTCCAGGGGCTTTATACTGTAAGGACTGTACAACAATACAGAGAAACACTCCAAATCAGACGGCTATGAGTGAGCAGTTGGTGACAGTGAGAATGAAAAACTCCTTTTTAACAGGAAGAAACTTTTGACAGAACCAGGCTCAGAGAGGGGCGGTCATCTGCCACCTGCTGGGGTAACACTGTGGAAAAGAACCAGAAATGAATAATAACTGAGCAGCTTGACCTCACAGATCATTCGGTTGCTTTTGAAGACGATGACTTACTGTAAGTGTGATTCTGGGTCAGGAGTCTGCTGTGGCACAGAGACCCTCTGAAGCAGGGTGGGCAATTCATTTTCCTGAGGGGCCACATGAGAAACTGGGCCTGTTGTGGAGGGCCGCATCAATAAACTGAACTCAATCCTGCTCAGTACTAATTTGATCTCTGTATAAACTGGTACTGGTAAGAGTGGAGGTTACAATTAGGCAACGAAAATGTGAAACAGACAGAGTTAGAAAAAAAGCCCTTCACAGCTTTTTGATATTACGCTGATTGTTTGTCTTGTTTTGTCTCTGCAATAATTCAGTTTAATAAAGTGTTTTGAAATGAACTGAGTCACTGGTGAATTTTGAAGAGTTTTTTTTTCTGTGTCTGTGACTCTTTTACTGCTTTACTTGGCAGCACTTTTTATGCAGCTCTGCCATCATGTGTCAGAATACAGAGAGAACAGTCAAGGTCAACAACTTAAACACTTTTAGAGCTGCTGAGCACCAAAGCTTGTTTTTGACCTGTTTACACTCTGAAGCCGTCTCACTGAAGACTTTGCAAACAGAAAATATTGTTTATGTTTTGATAAATTAAAACTTTTTAAACCCTAAAAAATTGTTTTTACTATATTCAACTCTACAAAGATGTACTGTGATATTTTTATTCAACAAGTAAGATCATGCAGTGATAATACGTGATAATTAATATGATCAAACTACAAACATGGCATTACAGAATAACATCTTTGTTCTTCTAAGCAGCCACATTGCCTACATGTGTGTCAAAGGCTGTTGTTGGTATATAAATATAGTCGTGATCCTGGGTTTGCACCCAGCGTTTTGTGTTTGGACTTTATAGTTTTGGGTTATTTAATATTCAGAGGTCGTGATTCTGCCCTGTGTAGTCGTTATCCCTCTGTTTATGTTCTTAGGTCGTCTTAGTTTTTTTACCTAGTGTGTGTGTGTGTGTGTGTCACAAAACATACTTGATCATGAGAGTGAGAAACAGCAACAATGCACCCCAGGAGCTTGATCCAGGAGACCAAAAAACCACGTGTCCACCCCAGCAGAAAGGCCGGTAGGCTGGAAGTGAACGGCTGTCAAACTGGACAGTCTTCTAGCCTTCGTTCAAGTCCGCACTTAATTCTGCATTTTTCCAGTCGCTAGCACTGCTTTGAAAAGGACTCAGAAATGTTGCTCAGTACATTTTTAATTCTCTAGGAGCTTGACTTTATCGTCGTCGCCGGCATGTTTTGTACCTTAGGCTCGTCAGAGACAATGATATCCAGGTAAAATAATTGTCTTTAATCTACATGCATTTAGGAATTACTTAGCATTTTTCATAATTTCAGTGACTGAATGATTGCTGGTCATTCATACACATTCACTGTATATAGCAACCCACCCGTGATACTGAGTCTAAATCCACTTACCTCAGTTTGGACCCCCTAGGCAGGGTGTTAAGTTCGTTACAGCCTAGATACCACAAATGGTTCTGGTATAGACAGGAATCAGGGAAACTATCAGTAAACCTTTGCCTGCAAGTTAGACTTAACCAGTAGTAAAAGAATCAACCCCAGACAACTCTTTAACACAAACCAAACGTTTACTGGAGGTAAGGGCCGGAAAAAGTAACGTACAACACACCCTTTTCTTAACTCAACTCAAATGATATCCAGCTCCATAAACGAATGAAACATGCCGTGTAAATGAAATAATTCCCTTTGAAATTATGTTAAACAACACAAATTATGTTATCACCTCTTGGTAAGTGACTTACTAATATACACTCGAAAATATGCTATATAAATCCACTAGATACACAATATTTACACATGGGCCCCACACACACTCACATTCACACTTGTTGCAGGCCTGTTTGCTGCTCACGGCGGACGATGGAGAAAAATCCTCTTCTCCCCAGTAAGAGCACGAAAGTCCAACTTACAGTTCAGTTGCTCGGTAGGTTGCCGTTCACCAGTCCCAAACTAAATCCACTCTCCGCTCTACTTGCGGACCCGATGCTGTCTCTGCTACAGCGCGTTAGCCAGTCACTGTCCAGCTCTCCGACAGTCCATAGCGGCTGCCTCCGTGGCGCAGCCAAGCAGTCCGGGCTAGCCTTTAGCCTCGGCGGTTGTAGCTGGAAACACAGTTTTTCATGGTGGTGCGACCGTTGAAACAAAAAGTCACTTCACCCACACTCTGTTGCGAAGCTCTCCCACGGTTAGCTTTCTAGTCATACACACATACACCCACAACGTAGCAATTATGCATAAGTACAAAAAGAGAGGGAGAATTCAACACCACATTATTTTAACAATTCAGTCTATCAGGGGGCTTGTGCTGCCTCTTTGACCTTCTCAGTCCTGCTGCTGGGTTCTCCAGGCTAGGAGCCTGCTGAGCTCCTGTGGCCGGGTTCGGCTCAGGTGACTTAGATTGCTCCACCAGCCCTTCTGGTGATACTGAAGAACCAATCCCGATCTCAGGGGCTGCTGACACGACTTCCCCTTCGGGTGAACCAGTCTGAGGCCCCACAATGTCCACAGTCCTGTCTCCACCATGTGCGTGCGAACCACTCTGAGCCCTCTTCTCAGCTCCATCCGTGCGGGCTCTCACATGATCCTTGTGCCTGCGAACTTGTCTGCCATCCAACAACTCCACCACAAAAGATACTGGCCCTGAACTGTGGTGAATGACACCAGGCAGCCACCGTGAGCCACCCGTAAAGTTTTTGATATACACACAGTCTCCCTGCTTGAAAACACAGCCTCTGGCATGTAGATCATGTCTCACCTTCTGCCCACCTTGTGACTGGGTGACTCTGGCTCCCACATCTGGGCGAAGAAGGTCCAGATGAGATCTGGGCTTCCTCCCCATCAGCAACTCCGCTGGGGACAAGCTTGTGGTTGTATGAGGCGTGATGCGATACTGAAACAGGAAACGGCAGAGCCTCTTTTCTATGGAAAGACCTGGCATTTTTTTTTGACCGTCTTTCAGTGTCTCCACGGCGCGCTCCGCTAAGCCATTGGAGGCAGGGTGGTAGGGTGCTGTGCGGATATGTCGGATCCCATTTCTCTCCATAAATTCTTGGAAGAGCTCTCATTGAAATTTGGCCTTCCAAAAAGTCACTTTTTTCGCTATTTACAAATCCGGAGTTTTGTGAAGGAGAAATCCTCTCAGTTCCCATCTAGACCTTCTTATCATGACTTTGATAACCTTCTATTGCCTCCGCCCTCATTACAGGGCCTGATCTCCTGTTTGTATGGGAGAATATGTTCCTTTGGCAACTCTTCAATCTTGGCTATTAAATTGGCATGGGAGCAGGATCTGGGGTGTGTGATTCAGGATGACTTTTGGGATAAAATTCTTTACCGGGTCCATGGCTCCTCATTCTGTGCCAAACATGGGCTGATTCAATGTAAGATTCTGCACCGTGTACATTGGACTAAGGCCAGACTAGCTCAAATATACCCCAATCTTAGCCCTGACTGCGACCGTTGTCATCAAACACCTGCCTCTTTAATGCATATGTTTTGGTCATGTTCATCCCTCAAACAATACTGGATTAATATTTTCTTGATTTTATCTAAGATCATCCAGCTAACCCTCCAACCTGTGCCCTTAACTGCTTTGTTTGGGGTTCTTCCTGATTCAGTTGCCTTGCCGATGCCTCAAGCGGATCTGGTCACATTTCTCACCTTATTGGCAAGACGCAGAATATTGCTGTGTTGGAAGTCCCCTTCTGCCCCATCCTGGGAAATCTGGATCAGAGACGTTCTGCATTTTAGCAAACTCGAAAAGATTAAATTCACCCTGCGCGGGTCTACGGCCAAATTTTTTAAGACCTGGCAACCCTTTTTTGATCATGTTCAGACTTTGCGGTCTCGCAATGCTCCCAATTAGCCAGCTCAGACTCTATCATATTTTATTTTTTCTTATCTTATGTTCAAGTAAGAGGCCTAAGTTTAAGTATATGGATTCTATTGTGCCTGCGTTCTATGATGGTATTTATTTAACTACTTTATACATATTTCTTTTCTCTAACAGAATTGATTTATCCCTATAACTAAGCTGACCATTTATCATGTGTGGGTTTTTTTTTTTTTTTTTTTTTGTTGTTTTGTTTGTTTGTGTGTTTTGGTTCTTATGTGTCTGTGTGGAGCTGGGGGTTTTGGATACTCTCCACATCTCCCTTGTACACTCAGGAACTGTTGTCTTGTACCCTAGGGTTTGTTACTAGTATTATTAGATTGGATTTTTTCCTTTTTCTGTTTGTACACCCACTGGTACTGCTATAATTATGAGGTGGGAGTGTATGTCTTATATTGCTTTATGTTCTTTAAAAAGAAAATGGCATATTGTTCAAATGCAAAAACTTTAATAAAAATATCGGAGGAAAAAAAAAATTCTTGGAAGAGCCCACTTGTGAATGTGGGCCCATTGTCCGTGACCACTGCCTCAGGTAATCCATGTGTTGCAAAGATTCTCCGGAGTGTGTCTGTGACGACTGGGGCTGTGATGGTCGGCATTATGTGGGCATCCAGCCATTTTGAATGCGCATCCACCAACACCAGGAACATGTGGCCCAAAAAGGGGCCGGCAAAATCTAGATGAAGCCTGGACCATGGACGGCCAGGCCACTCCCATGGGTGGAGTGGGGCAGGTGGCGGCATTTTTTGGTTTGACTGACATTGAGAACAGGCTTTTACCTTGTCTTCCAAGGCACTGTCCATTCCCGGCCACCACACGAATGACCTTGCCAGACTTTTCATTCGAGAAATCCCTGGATGAGCCTCATGCAACACTTCAATGATCTGTGACCGACCTGGAGGTGGAACAATGACTCGGGAACCCCACAGGATGCAGCCATCTTGAACACTGAGCTCCTGCTGACGCTTGGCATACGGTTTGAGCTGATCCTGCTCCACTGTTGTTGGCCAGCCCTGCAACAGCCACTGTTTAACCTGAGATAACTCTGGATCCCGTTCAGTCCATGCTTTGATGTTTTTAGCACAGACCGGAGAGTTCGCCAACCTGTCCAGCAAAAACACAGTTTCTGGGGGCAAGTTCGACTGGTTGGGGACCTCCGGGAGGGGGAGGCGGCTGAAAGCATCTGCATTCGCATTTTCAGGTCCTGCCTTATAAACAATGCGATACTGGTATGCCGACAGTGTTAATGCCCAGCGCTGAACCCGGGCTGAAGCCATGGGTGGGATGCCTTTTGTTTCACTAAAGAGACTCAGGAGGGGCTTATGGTCTGTAACAACAGTAAATGGGCGGCCATACAGGTACTGATGAAATCGTTTCACAGCAAAAACTATTGCTAAGCCTTCCTTCTCAAGCTGTGAATAGCCCTTTTCTGCTGCTGTGAGCGTGCGTGACGCATATCCGACCGGTTTCTCTTCCCCCTCTTCCATGCGATGGGAAAGAACAGCTCCTATGCCATACGAGGAGGCATCACAGGACAGGACCACCTCCTTCTCCGGATCAAAATGCACCAGGAGCGGTGCCGATTGTAACAGTTCTTTTACCTGTCTGAAGGCCTTCTCCTGTGCTTGGGACCACCTCCACTGACTGTCTTTGTGCAGTAGCCCATACAGGGAAGCAAGCATGCTGGAGAGGTCAGGCAAAAACTTCCCATAATAGTTCACTAAGCCCAAGAATGATCTTAGTTCAGCTACATTCTTTGGACTCGGGGCTTCTTTTACTGCTCTCACTTTCTCTTCCAGTGGGGACAGGCCCTGTGCAGAGATGCGATGACCCAGGTATGTCACGCTAGGGGCTTGGAAAACACACTTACTGCGCTTCAAACGCAACCCAGCTTCTGAAAGCTTCTTCAACACCTGCTTAAGGTTACGCAGATGCTCCTCTTCTGTTTTACCTGTAACTAAAATGTCATCCAAGTAAACAGCAACACCAGGAATGTTTTGCAAAAGATTGTCCATGGTGCGCTGAAAGATAGCTGGACTGGATGCAACGCCAAACACCAGGCGGTTGTACTTGAACAGCCCCTTGTGTGTGTTTATTGTCACATATTTTTTTGATTCCTGATCCAGCAGCAACTGCTGGTAAGCATGACTCATATCCAACTTTGTGAATGTCCGACCACCCGCCAGTGTGGCAAACAGGTCATCCACTCGAGGCAGAGGGTAGGCGTCGAGCTGAGAGGCTTGGTTCACTGTCAGTTTGTAATCACCGCATATACGCACCCCTCCGTCCTCTTTCAACACTGGTACAATCGGGGCTGCCCAGTCCGAGAACTCTATTGGCTCAATGACCCCTATCTGTTGTAGTCTCTCCAACTCTGCTTCCACCTTGGCCTTCATGGCGTATGGTACAGTGCATGGTTTGAAAAAGTGTGGCCGGGCCAAAGGGTCCACACACAGCTTCACAGTGGTGCCCCGGAGAGTGCCCAATTCATTCTTGAACACATCTGCATACTTTCCCAGTAACTCTGCTATTACCGTTACATACCTGATTTCCCTCCAGTTCAGGCGGATTTTCTGCAGAAGGTCACGACCCAGCAGACTAGGCCCCTCCCCTTTCACCACCAGTAGTGTTGCTGCCGCTTCTTGACCCTGATATGCTGCATGCACCTCTATAGCACCAAGCAGGGGAATGCATTCACCCGTGTACTGTCTCAGGCTTATCTCAGTCGCTTGGAGAGCTGGTGCCCCGCCCGAGTGCCACAAGCTGTGGTAGGTGGCTTGGCTGATCACCGAAGCTGAAGCCCCTGTATCCACCTCCATTTGTAGCTCCTTCCCATTTACCTGGATAGTGGCATAGATGGGCTCCGCACAGCACTTATTAAAGCCAACCAGATTAAACATGTTGAAAACACACTCATCCTCCTCAGGCGCCATGCCCTGCAGGTGATGCGTGTTTAGTTTGTGTTTTGTCTTCCATTCCTTCTTTGATTTCTCCTTAGTGCCCCTGCATTTCTTGGCTAAGTGCCCCTTTTTCTTGCAGTTATGGCAGGTACTGTCTTTGAAAACACAGTCCTTGGCAAAGTGTGCTCCCCCACACCGGTAACACTCCAAAAGCTCCCTCGGTTTGCCCCTCACACTCCGAGATACATGATGCACCTCGGTTGAGTGCATATTGTTGTTAGCTTTCCGAATGTCTTTAGTGTTATTAGCTGCCGTTTCTATTGCCTGAGCAATTTCCAAAGCTTTCTTAAAGTCCAGTGTGGGCTCCCCCAACAACCGACGCTGCATGCCATCATCATTTATACCACACACCAACCTGTCACGGAGCATGTCATCCAGCACACTTCCAAACTCACAGTGCTCTGATAGCTGTCTCAGCTCCGTCACATACGCCGCCACCGAAACTCCCGGCTTGCGTGAATGAGTGTGGAATTTGAACCGCTGAACAATCACGGAGGGTTTCGGGCAGTGATGATTTTGCACCAACGTCACCAGTTCTTTGAAACCGAAGTCCCCGGGTTTCCGAGGCGTCGTCAGGTTACGTATCAACTTGTAGGTCCTCGCTCCACACGCACTGAGAAGAACTGACCTTTTTTTTTCTTCGTCCGAAATGTCGTTTGCCAAGAAAAAGTGTTCCAGCCTCTCGACATATTCAATCCAGTCGCCGTCTCCCTCGGCGAACTCCGTGAGCGATCCGATCGTCGCCATAGATGTGAAGCGGTAGTCCGACTGCAAAATCCGTAGCAAAAACTCAAAACTGTCCGCGTTCGGCTTTTATCCTCGTCGCCAAAAAGGTGTTATAACCTCAGGATAAAAATGCTCGGAAACTCAAGTGCCAGTTTTAGGACGTTTACTGACCACTTTTAGAAACAACCACAGCTAGTCGTACACATACAGGAAACTGTCCCACACATAACATTCCGGCAGGGAGAACCCTGAAAAACCTCTGAAGGTTCCGGGGTGCAACGCCCCCAAACATACATTAACAACAACACTGTCTATAACAGTTACGATGCACCATTTTCTCCACCCCCAGTCCCTTCTCAGGTTTCACTCTGTATACTGGTAGACAGGGCATTTTGTCAAGCACAACATAGGGTGCAGTTCTCCACTTATTCTTCAACTTGTGCTTTCCAGTGACACCAAAATTCTTTAGCAATACCCGGTCTCCTGGTGCCAAGGTCTGTTCTTTCACATGCTTGTCATGTGCTTTCTTGTTTCTCTGATGACTTTTGTCAGCAGCCTCTGTCGCTAGGCGGTAAGCTTGTTGCAAATCATCTTTCAACTTAGCTATGTACTGGTGATGTGTCAGACTGCTGTGTGTCTGGTCGTTGGTTCCGAAACAGATGTTCACAGGCAGCCGGGCCTCCATGCCAAACATAAGCAGGTAGGGTGAGTACCCAGTTGCTTCATTCTGCGTACAATTCAGCGCCTGTATCACCTACGACAACTGAGGAAGTTCAGGGTCTCTCCAAAAATCCTCAGGATTTTCTATACAGGCGCTGTGGAGAGCATCCTCACACAGAACATGACATCGTGGTTCGGGAACAGCTGTGTGAAGGACCAAAAAGCTCTCCAGAGAGTGATCCGTACAGCAGAACGCTGCTGCAGGATTGCTCTCCCCCCGCTTCAGGACACCTACACCAGGAGATGCCGGACTAGAGCAGCGCAGATACTGAAGGACCCGTCCCATCCTGGCAACAAACTGTTCCAACTTCTGCAATCTGGTAGAAGGTTCCGCATCTTCCGGGCAAGGACAGAGAGACTCAAGAGGAGCTTCTATCCCCAAGCCATCCGTGCCCTAAACACACACACCCGCCCTCTCACATCATCTATAATTGACTGAGACAGGACTCTCTTCCAGACACTCTAAACCAAGGCACAATGTACATTTCAAATTCCTTTAATTTTAAATATGTTTATATTGTCTATCCTGTAAAATAGTCAGATGTCTATTCATGTTAATGTACAGAATTCACCTGCTTGCTGCTACTACTGCACATTCACCCAGTGTATATACTATATGTATGTATGTATATATATATATATATATATATATATATATATATATATATATATATATATATATATATATATATATATATATATATATTGTTCTTCCTCTACACCCCCCCCCCCCCGCCCCCCCCCCCCAATTTTTGCACATGTCGAGGAGCGTGTCAGGCTACATTTCACTGTGTGTTATACTTGTATAACTATGCATGTGACAAATAAAGAACCTTGAACCTTGAACCTTGAATAATTGTACGCGTGTACCAAATGACTGATGGACTGATTCCACGCCTGTTCCTTCTTGGGATCCAAGGTTCCCAGCATGGAAAGTAACGTCCGGTTAAATCTCTCTGGCTGTGGATCTCCCTGGGGATGATAAGGCGTTGTCCGGGATTTCCGGATTCCCAACACTCTCAGAAGGTCGTGGATCAGAATCAGAATCAGAATCAGAATCGTGTTTATTGGCCAAGTATATGTGCAGACACATACAGGGAATTTGGTTCCGGTAGATGGTGGCTCTCAAGCACAGCAATGTAAATCTCACACACACACACACACACACACACACACACACACACACACACACACACACACACACACACACACACACACACACACACGTGTCTATATATACACATTACACATACATACACAAAGCTGTGTAAACCAACTATAAATAACAAATCTAAACTTATATACATAAAATACAGAAATGAATGAGGTGGAATGAATACTATAAAATGTACATAAGGTGCAGTTGCAGTCTGGCAGTGGGAGCAGTGTGACAGGTCAACTGTTAAGAAGGGAGATGGCGAGGGGAAAGAAACTGTTCCTGTGTCGGGTGGTCCTGGTCTGCAGGCTTCTGTACCGTCTGCCAGAGGGCAGCAGATCAAAAAGTCTGTGTGCAGGGTGTGAGGGATCTGCGATGATTTTCCCTGCCCGTTTCCTGGTTCTTGAGAGGTACAGATCCTGGATGGAGGGCAGGGGGGTGGATCAGCTTACTCTCGAAATCACGTCCCTGGTCGGAATGTATCCGGGCCGGAAGTCCATAATGCCCAAAGTACCGCTTACAGAGAATCTTGGCTACTGTGGAGGCTTTTTGGTCTTTAGCTGGAAAAGCTTGTGGATATCTGGTAAACTGATCAGTCACAACCAGAACGTTAGCATATCCCTGAGAGTCTGGCTCTAGGGATAGAAAATCGATACACACGAGATCTAGTGGCCCACTACTGGTGATCTGGTTCAATGGTGCAGCTCGTTGTGTAGGTGCTTTACGTGCAACACATCTCCCACAGTTCCTGATGTACTGCTCAACTTCTGCACTCATCCTAGGCCAGTAGAATCGGTCTCGTATGAGCTCCACAGTCTTGTCCATCCCCAGGTGACCTGACTCATCATGAAGCGATCTAAGCACCATGGCAACATGCTCTCGGGGTAGTACAAGCTGATGTATTTCCTTTCCAGGTTGTCTCTGTACTTTCCTGTAGAGTACTCCATCAGTGATTGCCAACTTGTTTGCCTCTCTTTGAAGCAACATGGCTTCTGCATTGGAGTCTTTGTCGAAAGTAAAGGGAATCGCTCCATTCATGGATTTCTTTACAGGAGCGATCACTGGATCATTGTCTTGTGCTTTGATAAGCTCGGCTTTGCTTATCTGGGTCAAACACCCATAGTCAAGATGAGTGGGGAAAACAAAACACTCTGGGAGTGCCTCAGGGGAAACCCCTAAAGATTCAGCAAAGCTGACTGCCCCTACTCCTGCTGACTTTCTACAGGAGATCTGCTTACACAGAGCTTTGACACTGTCCAAGGGCAGAGTTTGCCAATCAGTGTCCTCTGTTGGTAAGGGGTCAGCATCAATGTTGCTGCTTCCAGGTCTGTACTGGAGAGTGAAGTCGTATGTGGCAAGAGCAGCTAACCACCGATGCCCGGTGGCATTGAGCTTGGCTGTGGTGAGGATATATGTGAGGGGATTGTTATCCGTCCTCACAGTGAACTGTGCTCCTTACAGGTAGTCATGAAACTTGTCAACTACAGCCCACTTCAACGCCAAAAACTCAAGCTAGTGCACGGGGTAGTTTTTCTCTGATGAGCTAAGCTTCCGGCTAGCAAATGCAATTGGTCGCAGCCCTTCTGGGTGTTATTGGTTGAGCACAGCACCCAACCCCTGAAGGCTAGCATCAATGTGCAACACATAAGGCTTGGTTGGGTCTGCGAATGCCAGAACAGGTGCATTTGTAAGAGAATGTATAATATTCTGGAAAGCTTCTGTACATGCAGCATCCCACCTGTCTCCAAATGGTTCATTTACCCGATGGTAGGTCTTTTCTGGGACTCTGACAGCTCTCTTTCCTTTCTGGGTTGGTGGGTAACCTATACATAGTTCGGTTAACGGCTTGACAATGATGGAGTAGTCCTTTATGAAGCGACGATAATACCCACAGAACCCTAGGAAAGACTGCAGTGATGGGAGATCGGTGGGTTGCTTCCAGCGAGCTACCGCCTCAACTTTGCTTGGGTCAGTGGCAATCCCTTTCTCTGACACTATGTGTCCAACATATGTCACCTGTGGCCTGCAGAACTGACATTTGTCAATGGACAATTTTAGGCCAGTCTCTTCCAGTCTGTCAAGAACTTTGATTAGTCTCTGCTCATGTTCTTCCAAAGTTCTTCCGAACACGATCAAATCATCAAGGTACACTATGACCTCAATCATGTGCATGTCTCCCACTGCTTTCTCTTTGAAAGGTCGCGGGAGCTCCTGTTATCCCCTGGGGCATCCTCTCAAATTGAAAGAATCCCAAAGGACATATGAAAGCGGTCTTCTCCTTGTCCTCTTCTGCCATGGGAATTTGGTAGTATCCACTACGCAAATCCTTTTTTTTTTTTTTTTTTTTTTTTTTTTACCAAATGACATCAGAAACAGCAGTATGCGACATTACGTGATGGCAGAGCTTCAGTTCATCCTTTGTCATTTTTTTTTTTTTTTTTTAATAAATAGGACAGGGGGAATGAATGAGAGAGAGAGGGGGAGAGAAAGAAAGAAAACCAAAGGGGAGAAGAGACGGTGAGAAGGGGGGGGAAGAGAGAGAAAAAAAAAAACTCCTGGGTCACCTGTATGGAGAAAAAAAAACAAACAAACAAACAAAAACAAACAGAGGAGACAGCAAACAACAAAGAGCAACATAATAATAGAGAAAACAAAGCACCATCACAATAAACTAGCTAGTCATAGATATCAGTATTTACTAAGTAATAAACGATATTGTGCAGCACGCAAGATAGACAGCGCACAGTGTGCTTTGAGGCAGCAGCCAAGAAAGCTTTAGTCCGCGTCTGTGAATACCCATGTGTGCATACCTGTGTGGATCAGCATGCTTGCATTCCAAAGGTTTCTCCATGTAATGATCTGCTAGGGAGTGTGGGGGGGCCACAGCCCCGTCCTCCAGGGTGTGAAGCGGGTATGGAGGAGATCAAAACTCCAGACATCCAGAGGCCCCCAGAACACAAGAGACCATGGAAGACCAACAGAGGGGCAGCCGCGCCACTGTCCCAGTAAGAGCTGAGGAGAGTCCCAGATGAGGGCTCACTCAGCAGCCGCGGAGCAGAAGCCAGGGGGAGTTGCAGTGACGCGCCCGTGAGCTCCGCCGGCCCCCAGCTGTGCCTGAGTGACCGAGCCCTAGGCCGAGAGGCCGGGGGCACCCCACCTCCAAAGGGGCCCGAGCGAGCCCCAGGCCCCAGGCCCCGACAAGCGGCCGCCAAGGAGTGAGCCGGTGTGTACCCGGACGCCCACCCCCAGACACAAAGAACCACCAACACACCGACACCTGAGGGAGTCCGCCACCGGCAGGGGAAGTGGTGGTGGGTGGAGATAGGCCTCCAAACCTTGGAGGGCCTGAGGTGTCCCCAGAGAGGTGGCGTCTGATACCCAACCTGACATATAGACACAGACATACAGGCACACACAGACACAAACATCCATTCCCACCCTCATGCTCTCATATGCACTCACTCCACACTCAACCAACGTGGAGACAGACATAAAGAGACGCTGTACACACAATCACACTCCCCAAGCGTACTCTACAAACCGGGTCTAGGTACCCTTGCCCCTGGAGGGGGGAATTGCACCCAGACCCAGGTGGTGTTACCCTTTTCCCTGCGGTGGGGAGAGGCAGACCACCCCGACTCCGCAGCAGCAGGGAGGCCCCACACCCCAGACCGCAGTCGGACGGCCAACTCCTCCTACTAGCCCTCCCGCTCCAGCAGGCCGCAGAGAATGGGGGTGGGAGAAGACTCCAAACCTCCCTCCACCCGCTCATTGTAGTGTTGATGCATATGTGTTCTAAGGTGCAATTAAAACCCAGGAGGGCATGGAGCTACCTGCCAAGGAGCAGCAGGTAAGCGCATAGTCCCTCCTGCTAACCCTCAATGACTAAGTGTATTTAAAATTGAGAGGTGGGCAACGACGCCAGGGGTGAGGTGTACACCCTGATGGTGATTTGGACTCCGTGATTGTGCCCACCCCCAAGATCCTATATGTATGTGTAATGAGAGTGTGAATAATGTGAATGTCTAAGTTGTGGGATAAAATTGAGGCAGAGGCAGCCAGAAGGGGACGGGGGGGGGGGGGGGGGTAGCCTCCTCTGCACCCTGGTGACATACCCCCACTCCAAGGCCCTGCATGTGTGGGTGGTTGTGGAGGAGCGGGAAGAGGGAGGCAGCTGGAGATGGGGAGGGAAGGAAGGGAGGGGCAGGTAACCCCTCCCTGGGGCCAGCTCCCCCGCTGACCCCAGTAGGCACTCCCACCCTCCGCGACCCGCCAGGGAAGGGGGGCCCAGGCCCATCAGACCGGGGCCCAGTGCAGTAGCGCCCCCCGGCTCCACAGAGCCCTGGACAGTCCACCCAACCCCACCACAGAGAAAACTGCACCCACCCCACCAACCACACATCTTCCAGACTACATAAGACGGTAAACGCCCAGGCTGAGATCTTCCTCCACCTCTCCTGTATCTCCCCCTCCTGCAGAGAGTTCCTGAGAGAAGAAAGCTCCTGCAAGATGTGACCATCCCCCCCACCAGTTGAAGAGCCCCCCAGGCGGCTCGATGCACCGGCGGCACCCTGCTCCAGGGCCGGGCCCCCATGCACCCACCCACCCACAACCCCGGCAACACACCAACCAGGACCCGAGCCCCCGAGGCCCGGCCCGGGCCCCAGCCCAGAGACGGAGCGCCCCCAGAACCTCACGCCCATCCCGGACCCACCCAGGGGCAGCCAGGTTGCCAGGTCAGTAACCCGCGTCCGTCAGCACAGACCCTCCCCTAGCCCCGCTGCACGCAGCCGCGAGGAAACAGTCACCTGAGAGCCAACAGAGCCCTCAACCGGACGTGACCGCTACCCCGGGTTGAGCCCCCCAAGGAAGATGCCTCCGGGGAACCCCCCGACGCCCTAAGCCTGTCCCTACCCCCTCACCAATCACAACAGTGAAGGCGGGACCAAACTATGACCCCCCACCCCCACTAGGTGATGGAGCTGATAAAAGGGGCCCAGAGCAATTGATCTAATGTGGTGGCAGAGGCTGTGTCAAGACTAATGTAATCTAATAGATAATTTCTATATTGGTTAGAATTAAGATTATTTTTATTTTTCCAGTTCATGAGGACTGTTTTCTTGGCTATGCATAGGGCAGTGAAGATCATATGGGCTATATTCTTTTCTGAAGTGACATTATCTAAGCTGCCCAACAAACACACTAAGGGGGAGGTTGGAATGTTACATTTCAGACATTTTGATAAGTCTTCACATATCTCGCGCCAAAACTTTTGCACTGGTGGACAGAACCAAAGAGCGTGGATGTAATTGTCTGGTGTATTGCCTTGACAGTGTGAGCAGTTGTTGGAAGATGTAAAGCCCATCTTGAACATCCGATGACCTGTATAGTGCACTCTATGAAGTATTTTGTATTGTATTAATTGCAGACTGGGATTTTTAATTAATTTAAAAGTTTTTAAGCAAATCTGAGACCAGAAGTTTTGGTCTAGGTTGACTGATAAATCTGCTTCCCACTTTGCAGTAGGAAGGGATATTGATTCATCTAATTTAGAAAGTGTTCTGTATATTTTAGATAATAATTTGGGGGATTTAAGAGTAAGAAAATGTGCCGCACTTAGTGGTGTTTGTAATTCAACTTGACTGAGGTTAAATTTCTTTTTTACTATGGATTTAATTTGTTGATATTCTAAAAACCTTGTCTTGTTGATCCCATATTGTTCAACTAGTCTGTCAAATGGAATAAATTCTGTTCCCTCTAATATATGTTCTAAGTATTTAATTCCTTTACAACTCCATTCTGGGAAATTAATTATTATTGTTTTGTAATATGTCAGGGTTATTCCAGATAGGTGTACGTTTGCATGGGATTAATGAAGACTCCGTTATTTTTAGAAACTCCCACCATGCTGTTAGAGAAAAGCTGATGTTGATACTTTTAAAGCATTCATGTCTTTTGATGTTTGAGCTAATAAATGGTAGGTCTGAAATCTCTAGATCCTTGCACTACGCAAATCCAAGACAGAGAACCACCTGCTGCCAGACAAACAGTCCAACGCCTCGTCAATGCGAGGAACTGTGTATTGGTCAGGGACAGTTCTGCGATTCAGGGTCCGATAGTCCACACACATGCGCAACCGCCCCGTTTTCTTTCATGCCAAGACAATGGGGGAAGCATAGGGACTCCTTGATTATTTTATTATCCCCGCTGCCAAAAGTCCTTGCAGGTGGCGGCGTAAGTCATCCAGATCAGCTGGGGCAACACGGTGGGACCGCTCTCGGAAGGGGGTATGGTCAGCTAGACTGATGTGATGATGCACTCCTTTAGCCAAACCCACATCCCATTCCTCCGTCGAAAAAACTTTGCCTCTCTCTGCAAGTTTCTGACTAAGCCTCTGTTTCCATTCAGCTGGTATAGGAGAGTCCCCAAAATTAAACAGAGATGGGTCAAGCTTAGTAGAAGCTTTTGTGTTTGGGCCTGGGACATCAGTCACTATATCAGCTACATGCAGGTGTGCAACCACAGTGCCCATGGGAATGGCAGTGTCTTTTAGTGACTGGTTGCGCATGAGCACCAGAAACTTGTCCCTATCAAGCATCTTGGAGAACAGTACGGTTGGCTGTACAAGCACACTTGGGGGAAAGGCATGTGAAGCTGCCCGTTCTGTGATGAGGATGCTGTCTCCAATAGTGTGGATGTCCATGAGAATTACGAGTATCTACTCCCAAATCCCCATCCGGGCTACATGTATTATATAAAATATGTAAACTAAATCTCTTTGAAACTTATAGAAGAACATTTTCTATTTCAATTTATTTTCTGTTATTCATTTGATCCTGTAACTTGTTTGTGTGCATAGATGGGCTGTAAAAATGTGACAAAGCTGAAAACAGGATTAGTTCTGAGTTCAAAGCGCTGATGAGCTTTCTGTGCTTTTAAGATGAGCTTAAAAAAATGATTGCAGGCTACATTGTGGAAGAGATGCTACCGCTGCGTACTGAGTCTCCGTCTTTAAAAAAAAAAAAAAATTTAAAGAGTTTAATTTCTATTGTTTGTCCACTCAAGGTTTATAGGGATTTTAAGAAGTATTTAGTTAAATTACTTATTTAGTAATTAAGTTACTTTTCTGACACAGTAATTACATAAGTATTTTAAATACAATATTGACTAAGAAATTAGTAATTAATTACTTTTTTAAAGTAACTTACCCAACACTGGTCATATGTTAATGCAGTGGTCTCCAAACTTTTTTTTTGCTAGGCCCCTCTTTGTTTTACAAGAAAAATGTTCGCACCCCTCCCCCCCTCCGCGTGCGCGCACACGCACAAACACATCCTCCAACAACACACACCCATATTTTGCTCCATTGCGGTTTATTTCACACCTTAAACATTTAGTAAGCATTTTTAGGTGTCCTCCTATAAATATAAGTAATCTGCAATAAATTACAGGTAGTGAGAAATTAGGACAGGAGGCCTAACGGAAGGCATCTGTTCTATCACCTCATCCATGAGGGCAAACCAAACCTAAGTAGCAGCAGTGGGCTTCCCACTGACTCCCTCTCCTCACCCTGGATACTTGCAATCTTAAAGTCAGAGGAAAATAAAAATGACAGTAGACAAATAAAAACAACACAACAACTCTTAGTAATTGTGCATTTATTAACTTGTGTTCTCAAGAATTATCTTCTTGATAACAACAACATACTTTTGTACTTTTTCCAGTTATCCCATTTCTTCTAGCCTGCATGGGGGTGACTTTCCCCTGCAGGCCCATCTTCTCCAGAATATTCCTGATCACACACAAAAAATAAGAGAAGAGAGAAAAACCATGGCAAGTATGTTAATGCCTAAAGTTTTCACAACAGAACACAAGAGGAATACCGCCTGGACATCACTGGTTCTGTACAGTATGAGGGTTAATAAAACTGTACTCATATGAATATGGTGTGCAAATTGAATTATTCTTGTACCTCCATGCCACAGTGGCCGAATTCTTCACCCCAGTGAAGAGGTGATCGTTTTCTCCTCTCATTTTAAGAAATTAAGCCATTTGGTCTTTGTTCCCTAAAACATATCAAACTGAAATCCTGAAATCCAAAATGAATCCTGGGATATGGTGGGCCACGAACGATACAGCCAACACATCCTTCAAATCTGGGGAAATGAAGGACGCATTTGCCGCCGCATTTGGAGGACTCTTCAAATTTGGACAGCCTTCGTCGCGTCACTGTGACGTAATTGCCTACAAATGCAGCCATCGACGAATGCTACCCCTGAATTTGGACACAGCCTGTGTCTCAATGTGCGTTGTGCACACTTCCTGTTTTACTTTCATAGTCACTTGTGCTTTGTGCATCATGTTCAGTTTAAATTGTTTCCAGCTGTGCTTCCAAGTGTCTCCTCTTAGCTACGATTCCCTCCTGTGGTTTGTTCCCTTTTTTGTTCTTGTGTGTATTTATGCCTGCATCTCTCTCTGTCCTGCATCGCGGTCTCCCTCATCGTCCGGCTGTGTGTTCTGCTTGCCGTTTAGTTTCAAATAATTTTTTTTTGTAGTTTTGCATTTTTTTGTATTCCAGCAATACAGCTGGGTTTAAGTTAACCTTTTCTAAGAGTCTGCATTTTGGGTCAAATCCTCATTCCTTCCCTCTTCACACCGCCAATAGAATAGCCCTTTATTCTCATTGTACATGTACAATGAAATTAAGGATACTCTATATTCTGCCACATTTTATTTTTAATCTATTGAAAGGCCTAATTTTTATCTGTGCCATGCAGGAAAGTGGAAATGCAGCATGTTTCAGACAGCAGTCTTTTGTGTAGCTGATATCTTGTTTTACGTCAGCATATATAAGGAAGGAGCTTTTTAATCAAGTGCTTTCTTGCCCTTTTTGACTTTAATGAGGAGCTGGTTTTACTAAATTAACATGCAGTAAGATTTGAAACTACAGTGACTGAGACCACAATTATTTGCACAAAGTATTTACTGGTGTTTTAAACTCGGACCTTTAGATCAGACCATGACAGGAAGGATCACTTTTTAAAGAGACGTGGCTGATGGAAAATATTGTGTTAACATTTTTGAAACCGCAAGTTTCCAAATAGCTGCAAGTCTATCTGCACCATCTCTGCACTTAAACAAACATCAATGACCTCATGTATGTGTGTGTGTGTGTGAGATAAAACATACGTGATCATGAGGGTGCAAAACCACAACAGAGAGTCAAATGGTGGGACTCTCCACCATTTGACCTTAGAACTGAAGAAGCTTCTTGGATGAGAGGTGAAACGTCTTCAAGCAACTTAAACAAGTCCAGACGCTTTTCTTTGCAAGCTCCTTAGACTACGATGACCTGGATGACTGAGAACCTTCACAGATACACAACAGAGAAAACAGAGAAAGATCCAGGAGACCCAAAAACAAACACGTGTCCACACCAGCAGAAGCAACAAGGAGCCAAAAAGAAAGATCACCTAAAAACCAACTGGCAGCTGATCCTGTCAGAGGTTGGCCATCCCAGTACGAGCTGAGGACAGAGCCCCAGGGCTCTGGGCACATGCACAAACCTGCATCAACCCACCGTTCTAAAACCCTTCACCCTGTGTCAGTATTTCTGTGAAGTATGAATGAAAGTTTGCACGCAGCTGCAGGCTTATCTGCACTTAAAAACCCTCAGTGATCTCATGTTTTTCTCCATCAGCCCACAGAATGAATCTCAATGTCTCCTGAAAACACTTTGGCTCTGTGCTATGTGATTATGTCTTATTCTTGTTATCAAACCTCAGGATGTGTAAAGAGGAACTGGAAGTTTGGTCATGGCCAAATTGAAACATTTAACACAATGAAGCAACATGGGGTTTGTTTCAGTGCTTTGTGTATTTACTCAATATGCATTCAAGTTTAGAGTTACTATGGCAACATGAGTAAAAATATAAAAATAAATGATTTAAGGAATAATTACTAAAATGCCATTAGATACACAACAATAACATCCTGACATCTCTCCTCTGTTTTTGACCTTCGGCAAATGATTTTTAGTTTTTAATAAATAATTACAATCCACAGTAAAACTGAAAATAATGAATAAGTGTTGATAATGTTCACTCGTATGGACACCAGAGTGATATGTCTTCTGACACATAGCTAAACAGTTTGACTGAACTTCTGTTGAATCATACAGGATGTTATTCTCATTTATGTTGTAAGTTGAAACTTTTGTGACCTTGATAGAGACCATATGGAAGATTTTGTGATGACCCAGAGTCTCTGGTTCCAGTGATCAGTTATCTGTAACTCAGTTTTCTTCATTTGTTACTATTGAGGCCTGAAATGATCAGCTTCAGTAAGCTTTAGTAAAGGTCACCTCGTCTGCATGTGACTCTGGAGAGAGTTACATAGTCTTTGTTGGTAACATGTAACATTCACTTTGATGTGCCAATAGAAGATACATTTATTTGTTGTCTTTGTTAATTTAATTTGTGAAACATACAGGTCTTTAGTTTCAGTTCAACCACACAGTGAGTCATTTACTCTGTTTGGGTATCAGCCAAACATAGAATTTAACCACAAGGTGAAAACATTCACAGATCTGAGGTCAAAGGTCATTTTTATTATAGTACTGCATGATGATGTTTCAGCTAAGAGTCAGATAAAATCTCTAGATGTTTTTATGCAGCATGAAAGAAGAATTTCCACATAATTCCTCCGATAAAGAATCAAAATATAAAAAAATCATTAAAAAGACTTAGATATAAAAATACAGGCTGCAAAACAGAAAAGGGGTTTTGGTACATTCACTTCCAGTGTGCAGGAAGAGTAACATTGCAGCATGATAATGATCCAGGGGACGTTGCGAAAACATGTCAGAGTAAAAAAAGACCCGGTAAGATATGACTTAAAGCGATGGAAAACATGTCACAAAACTGCTGCGGTCAGAGCTACAGGAGCTGTTTGAGCTTTGTGTCCAAAAGGGAAGGAAGCACAGAGACACCAATCAGAAGAAGAACCTGTAGAAAAACTCTGTCACACCCAAACAAAACACAACTTCTCTTTTTTTCTGCAAAGTAAAACTGTTTGTGATTATCTGAGGATCAGAGTGCAGCAGGCTGGATGTGACGATGGGGCACTCTTTGCTCTGCATGATGGGCTTTTTCTGTAAGTACACGTCTGACATTGTTTGAAAGGCACCAATAATTAAAATGTTTCTGATCTCTGAGAATTAGTGAGTCACTGTTTAGAGCTTGTTTAGCAAACAGGAGAAATTTGGTGATTATTGTTCATCCCTAAATTTACAATAATCAATAATCAGTATAAAGTCTTGAAAAGGTATAATATCTGATGAGTTTTTATTCATTATTTTAGTGCTCAGTACAGTCATCTGTGGAAACGCTGAAGGTAAGAAACACTGTTTTTACTCCAGTTCATATATGTAGCTGTTATCTCCTACAATGCTCGAAATCAGGGGTGTCAAACCTATGGTCCACGGGCCACATTCGGCCCTCGATACAATTATTTCCGGCCTGCGAGCCAGTTATTAATGTACCCTCGGTATGTGGGAACTGAATCTTCAGCCCTGCTAAGAATCCGTGTTTTGATGGTCACACCATGTGACCAATCTCATGCAAAGACAGGCTGGGATCATACCATTATGTGAAAGAAAGAAGGGGGGCAGATGTTCTGAAGACAGCAAGTGTAGTGGTACAGGCCAAACCATTTCAACAACTACCAAACAGGTAAAACAGCAAATGATTAAAGTGCAGGTAAACAGAAATGTTTCTATTTTTCAGCATCTACCATAGAAATACAGTATAGATATAATAATGATGAGCTACCAGAAGTTTCTTTCTATTTTTACACATTTGTTTCTTACAATTTAAGTCAAAGGGTGGTGCCGACAGGTTTCTCTCTTTCTCACAGCAGCTTTTTCTTCATCATGTAGAAAAACAGTTAAATACTGTAAATCATTTCTTACACTGATGGTGTCAGGGTGGTGGCTCATTGGCTCCCTTTTCTGTTCCCGTGTTTCATTCCATGTCTCCTCTCTGTGGTGAGTCTGTTTTGTCACCCATGTTTGTCTCTCACCCCTCCATGTGCCTTATTCGATGTTTGTATCTCTCTGCCCTCTCTCTCTCGCCCTCTCCCTCAACCCCTTGTGTCTTAGTCGTTTTACTGTGTTTCATCTTCATCGTCATCCTGTCTTCCCCTGTTCCTGTCCTTGTGTCTCTGCTATTGCCTCCCTGTTTGTTTATCACTGTTGTTGTCAAGTCCGTGTGTCTCAGGTGTAGGTCTCAGTGTTTCCTGTTTTACTTTGACAGTGTCCCATCCTGTGTTCAGTTTTGCTTCCTGTATTGTGTCATTATGTTTATTTCCCCCAGCTGTCTTCTCCGTGTGTTTACTCATCACCATCTTGTATATTTATGGAGTCAGTTGTCAGTCGTTTTTATATGGTGTTATTTTTGTGCCACTATTCTGACCGCACGTAAAAAAAAAATTTGCAGGTGCAAGTGTGGCATTTTGAGGAGAAATTTATTTTGAGTGAAAAAAATTCATTGCTGTGTGCAAAAAATGTATCTCAGTGTTTGCTATTATCCACACACACACACAACAGCAGCCCCTCTCGCTCAGTTTTTGCACTTGCACTTTGCACTTAAGAGTGTGCTGCCTTCATACAGACTAATTCTCTTTTCATGGATGTTTATCTGAACAGTTTACAGCACAGATTTACAAGAAGATGATGATTTGTGTGAGTAGTGCAGTGTATCTCACTGATATTGGCATGTGTGCTGCTTACCTCAGTGTACGCTTTTGTATTAACTCTTGGAGTTCTCAAAATCCTTGTACAAAGCTACATGGATAAAAATGAAAGGAAATACCAGATACTCCGGCTTCCTCCCACAGTCTAAAGACATGCACTTAGTGGGGTTAAGTGAATTGATTATTTTAAATATGTGTAAGTGTGAATGTTTGTCTGTGTCTCTGTCTTAGCCCTGCAACAGACTGGCGACTTGTCCAGGGTGTACCCTGCCTCTCGCTCTATGATAGCTGGGATAGTCTATAGCCTCCTGCGACCCTGATAACAATAAGCGGAAGAGAATGGACAAGAGTTTAAAGTGGGATTCAGCGTGTGGAAAACCCTAAAATCAGTTTTTAATGGCTCAGGCTATTTTCTATTGAGAGCTCCAGTAGATTTTCTTAATGTATGAGCTGTGATCAGCTGTCTTGCTGCTCTTTACAGATTTATCCACCTGAATTCAGTCTGATGTAAGCAGACGTTTCATGAGTTGTCCTCGTCTCTACACTCACAGTACACTGTTTATACTGACTTTATATTGGACTGTCACTGTGCACCAGTCACACACTAGTCTTTCCTTTAAATCCATCACAGTACAGCAAACTAACCTGTTTATCCTGCACTAATCTGTAGAGGATTTTCATGCAGCCTTAAATAACACAGTGATTCTACCTCAGTTTGTTTTGCAGCATGCTTCACACTATAAAAAAACATAATGTCAACATAAATACTCAAGTAAAGTACAGATAGCTTACGTACAGTAACAAAGTATTTGTACTTCGTTACTTCCCACCTCTGGAAATAAGTAAATTGTGTGATATTTGACTGTAAAACTGAGGTTGTTTACATGATATTGTGTGTTTATGCGTTGATGTTCAGTGTCACAGTTTAGATTTTTGCACACCTGGTTGTTTTCAGTCACTCTGCTGGTAGAGTCTAAATATCATTTAATCTGTTTGGTAAAAACTAAAATTTTTATTGTTGATTTTTAGTCAAATTTTTACCAGGACGCAAAAATATAATTACAATTAACAAGAGCAATAAAACCAGGATCGTTTTGTAATGATATATTTTTATTTGATCAGGTCCTCCTGAGCCCACCGTGACCCTCCAACCATCCACGACTCAGATATACAGAGGTGAGAAAGTCACTGTCAGATATAAGATTCAGGGATACAAGTTAAATGCATCTCCTCCCTTATTTTATTTGTATTGCACAATTCATCCAAAAACAGAACAAAATACTAACAAAAGTAGTGTAAAACAATAATAAATGATTGTCCTCATTTTAGGAGAGACTGGTCTGCTATGTTAGCCTTTCCCAAACTGCTCGTATGTTTACTCATAGCAGCAGTTTTTTCACTTCGTTTATCTTTAAATCTCCAGCTCTGAATCCACCACTGGAGGTTTAACAGCATTGTTAGCAAACAACAGCTAACTGACAACGAATGTATGATATGTTCATAAATGTATAAAACATTTAAAAAGTATAAAAACAACTTTTATTGTTGATTTTTTAAGTCAAATTATCAGTCTGCTAATGCTATGTTTTATTTGATCAGCTCCTAAGCCCACTGTGACCCTGCAGCCACCCTGGACTCAGATATACAGCGGTGAGACAGTCACTGTCAGATGTGACATTCAGGGAGGTGAAGGAGCTCAGTGGACGTATGAATGGAGACCAGCTAAGGTAAACACACCTCCAACATCCAATGAATACAGAATCAGCAGCGCTGCTGAGTCTGACAGTGGCAGATACAGCTGTCGGGGCAAAAGAAACTCTTCCAGGACAGAGTGGAGTGACATCACCACATTGAAAGTAACAGGTAAGTTGGACATATTTCACACATTTTAATTTACACTGCATAATGTTTCATCCAAAGACACAACAAAATACTGTCTTTCAATTATACTGTTTTTTAGATTCATATCACAAGTACTTGCAGTGAAACACTTGGAAGGAAAAAAGATTTCCACATGTGGATTTATTGCTGCAGTTCCATCAGTTCTTTTGTTTTTAGCATTTTTACATTAATTTCTCTTCAGGTTTGACCTAAAAATACAATATAATTGTATCAGAGACTGGTCTGCTTTGTAAGCCTTTCTCACAACAGGTTTTACTTGGATTCTTTCCACTGATTGATGTTAATGAATACATTTATAAATGAATGAAAAACTAATGGTTTATAGCACTCTGACATGTTTCCTCAGTACGACACGCCCAAACACACACACAAGGGGAGAGCTTTTAGATCCTGTGCTCACTTTTTATCTCTGTTGTTTACACACACACACACACACACACACACACACACACACACACACACACACACACACACACACACACACACACACACACACACACTTCCCTCCATTCTGCTCCACTCTGACTCTCAGTCTCAGTCTGACTCCCCTCCTCCAGACCCCAGCAGCTACTAAAATAAGGGAAAAGGTCATTAGTGCGGCTGGGATCAGCTGTTTCTGCCACCCACTCCTGACTCTGTCCCCTGAACCTGCAGCTGAGCCCCAAACCACACCCACCACAGGTGTTCACGAGTGTCACAATACCTCAGAAGAACCTGTAATGTAGAACAGGTCCATATGTGGATCATTTGTTTACAGTTCAGTTCATGGAAATCACTGAGAGGTACCTTGATCTGCTGCTGATGAAGTTTTTAGTAAACTTTGTTGAGCCCATGTGCTTGATGTTTTAAACTGTTTCCTGTCACATGTTTACATTCCTGATTATTAAAAAAAGTCTAGTGCTAAATCCACTGGTTCAGAAAAGTTTGGACTTGGATTGTAAAATTACATGTGACCCTGGCATGTTGAGTTCTCTTAATGACTGTCTTTGTGAGGCTCAGACTGAATATCAGCCAATGTCCTCATATCACAAAAGAAATGCAGTCATGCATTTATGTCTGTTAGTAATAATTAATACAACAAAACTTTTTTATTGCTGATTTTCAACTCATATTGTCTACAGCATGCAAAATTATGATTACCATTAACAAGAGCAATAAAAACTGGGACAACTTTAATAATGATTTTATATTTAAGTTTGTTAATGATATTTTTTTAACAGCTCCTCCTAAGCCCACTGTGACCCTGCAGCCATCCAAGACTCAGATACACAGCGGTGTGATATACAGAGGTGAGACAGTCACTGTCAGATGTGAGATTCAGGGAGGTGAAGGAGCTCAGTGGACGTATGAATGGAGACCAGCTAAGGTAAACACACCTCCAACTTCCAGTGAATACAGAATCAGCAGCGCTGCTGAGTCTGACAGTGGAGGATACAGCTGCCGGGGCAGAAGAAACTTTTCCTGGACAGAGTGGAGTGACAGCACCTCATTGAGAGTAACAGGTAAGTTGGACACATTTCACTCATTTTAATTCCCAAAACACAACAAAATACTTTAAACAGTACTGCAGTTTTTTTTTTTTTTTAGTTTAGCATCCAAAGTCATGTAAAACAGTTTTTCCTTTATAAAAATATTCAGTCGTCATTCAGAGTTAAACATCCGGAAAAGAAAAAAAATGTGTTTGTAACATGAAAAAAATAAATGCAATTGTCATTGTCCCAGCTGCCTTGTGTCTGTGGCTGCAAACGCAGAGTTTCCATCACTGTTTCAAAACTGAATGTGAGCTAATGTCTTTCAGCTAAACTCAGGAGAAACTTTAAATGTTGCCATTGAATCTCCTCAGCTGAACACACGCTGAACACACGCTGAACACACGCTGAACACACGCTGAACACACGCTGAACACATGCTGCCATCAGCTGCTTCTCTGCTGGAAAATCTCAAGACAATAACAAAAATATTTCTGGATTAATTGCAACATAAGTTATGAATCATTTTACAACATTTAAAGACAGGAAACCATTTTACATGCTTTGATTTTTCACACCTAAATCACTGAAACAGTCTCAGCAAACAATCAGATGAATGACTGCAGACAAACTCAAACACATCACATCACATCGAATCACATGGGATTACACCTGTCCCACTGTTACACTGGCTCCCAGCATGTTTTCAAACTGATTTCAGGATTTAATTATTTGCTTTTAAGGTGCTTCATGGCCTGGAGTCTGACATGGAGTCAGTCACTTCCTTTTAATTCGTTTAAGTAATATTTTCATGAGACAAATTTTCCAGTTTTACTCAACATGTTAATGTTCTTTGAACTCTGTTGCTGTTTTTCTACATTTGTCACTTTTATTTATTTATTCTTCTGCTCCTATAAAGAGTTGTGAAATTTTGAGTTTGAAAAGTCTTGTATAAAGTTGTCATTACTGTCACGTCCTGTCTTTGGGGACTAGTCTGTTCTTCTGTTTCTCTTTCTGACAGCAGGATTACTTGGAGAGATGGAAATAGAAAAATAGAAGAACTTCAGTTTTGTTGTGTCTACTTTAAGACTTTGAGATTAAGGATCGGTCTTGACAGAGTAACCTCTTCAAGAGCCTAACTAATCCTGGGATTTAAAAAAAGTCTCTCCTCATCCTGTTTCTAGATTTAATCTAAAGTGTTTTCTTGTTTATCCACACTGATTTGTTTACACACCTCAAAGATCGCATCTTTGTGAAAGTAAATCAGACTTAAGACAACTCATTAAAAAAACAGTAACTTTTTGTAAATAATAAATTTATTTATAAAGAATATAAATAAAAGATAACTGTACAAAGTAAATACTTGTACATTTTACTAAAAATGTTGTCTTACAGTTTGAAAGCTATAAATAGTTTTATTGTGACTTTGTTTTGATGTTGAGTCTTCAAACTGTTTGTCTGTGAATCAGCTGTTTTGCAGTGACTCTACTCTTATGTTATAAACAGCAGAGTTTTTCTGTGTCTCTTTTCCTAACTGGATCATTCTTATGTGAACAGTTCCCACTAAGCCCACTGTGACCCTGCAGCCACCCTGGACTCAGATATACAGCGGTGAGACAGTCACTGTCAGATGTGAGATTCAGGGAGGTGAAGGAGCTAAGTGGACGTATGAATGGAGACGAGGCCAGTCAAACATACCTGAAACATCCAATGAATACAGAATCAGCAGCGCTGCTGAGTCTGACAGTGGAGGATACAGCTGCCGGGGCAGAAGGGACTATATGTTAACAGAGTGGAGTGATACCATCACACTGACTGTATCATGTAAGTTGGAGATCTGTTTTATCAACATTAATAAGAATCTGTTGTTCTTGCAGCTTTGTAGCTGTTTCATTTGTGCTGCTCAGTAACATATTTTGAAAAGCAGCTTTTTATTCACAGTGAAGAGAACAAAACATATCAGAGTAACGTCTCTGCTGTGCAGCTCTAATACATGAGGTGCAGAACAAATGCTGAACCTGCTTCAGCTGCTCCACCACATCCACTAAGAACAACAGTTACATCCAATATTTTCTCTTCTGTATTTGTGTTATTTTTATTTTTATTACTCCCTGTTGCACCAACATATGATGCAGTTACTTCAGTTGTTTTTAGCATGTTGTCTATTGTTGAAATGATCTTAGAGGTTTCAGGTTTTAGTTAAAGAGTCTGGTCTCATGACAAACACACACTGGATCTTTTTCACTTAATGAACTCTGAACTTCAGACGACAATATGGCCTCATTTTGTTTGACGCTGGTCTGTGCTGGTATGTTATTAATTTAGGCTAATGATATTTAATGAGTATAGAAATTACTCATAATCATCTCACAGACAAAACATTATGTGCAGCTACTTTCAGTACCATTGATATTTATTTAGAGTTTTTTCTCTAATTGATCTTTCTGAGTTAGCTTCAGTAATTACTTCCTCCAAACCATCGATGTGTCTTTTAAAACCCATTCTGACACATCTGTGCACATCGACAGGAAATGTCAGCTTCCACAGCAAAACAATATAAAACACACTTACTAGGTCTCATCTTAGCTATCAGAGGTTTTAACAGCAGATTTAGTAAAGAACACAAGGACATAGCATGCTAAGTACAATCAGATCATATTAACCTGGGTTACTTTCTCATTACAGATGAATTAACTAAGTCATGCTTCAAATTAATGAGAGTAAACGAACTATGCATTTATTAATTAATTTTAAATACACTGAAGTAAATTTAAAAAAAAATTGCTGTGCAGATCAAAACAGTATTTCAGTATTTTGTGTCACACACTTTGTTATAGCTTCACCAATAAAGTTTTGTGATATTTGATCATTCACATGTTTCCATCTTTAAATTGTTCTGATTCAGTCATTTTTACTTTTATGTTCTTGTTCTAAACTGAACTGCAGCCAAACCAAAGGCTGAACTGAGAGCTGATAACACAGCTGTTCCAGTAGGGGGCAGTGTGACCCTGACCTGCTCTGTGAGCCCATCATCATCATCATCATCATCATCATCATCATCTGGATGGAAATACTACTGGTACAGAGATGGGAAATCTTCTGAACCTGCGAGAAATGAACAAATCAGTGTCTCAGAGGGAGGACTCTACTGGTGCAGAGGAGGAAGAGGAGAACCAGTTTACTACACAGAGGACAGTCAGCCAGTTTGGATTGACACAACTGGTGAGTTCAAACTTGAACTTACCACAAAGCACTACATCTGATGGTAATTGTACCTTTTGTCATTCACGTGTTTTTATTGTACTTTCTTGAACATTAACAGTCTCAATCAGACCTGTTGTGACTCTGCATCCAAACTGGTCTGAGATATACAGAGGAGAGACGATCACTGTCAGATGTGAGATCCATGGAGGAGACACTGAGTGGAATTATGAGTGGAAAACAAACAGCATCATAAAACCTCCAAATCTAAATGAATACAGGATTAGATCTGCTTCATCATTCAACAGTGGAAACTATCGCTGTAAGGGCAGAATGAAAAGTTCACAGCGTAAAACAACAGAGTGGAGTGATTCAGTCACACTGACAGTTTCTGACAGTAAGTCATATTTGCTTTAACCCTTGTGTGGTGTTCGTATTTTTGTTACTCAGCCAGTGTTCATGGGTCTGGTGGACCCGCTAGAGTTTTGGCTTTCCAAATTAACACTATCAAACAATTTTATGTTAAATTACTCAACAGATGTTTACTTCATCCCAATTACAAGACATATGAACAGCAAACATGGTTAATTTTTTCCCTTTACCTTTGTTAGATCACATTTATGAATTAATGTGCTTCTCGTTTTTCTTTTATATAAAATGTTATAAATAAATCAGTTATAATCAAGTGGAGTGAGTGGAAAGACACAACACATTTACACGTGAAAAAATAATTAATTGTTTAATTTTTCTTTTGAAAAAAACTGAACACGGGTCTCACAGACCCGAACACCATACAAGGGTTAAGCTGTTTGAACACTTTGTAAAATGTGTTTCTGTTCATATAGACTGAGATTATTATTCTTTGTATAAACTGAGCTCACTGTTCAGAGACTGTACTACATGTTCACTGAGAGAAAATCTTTGTTGAACAGATGAACCCCGTCCTGTCCTCACTGTGTCTCCATCATGGCTGAGTCCTGGAGCCTCAGTAACTCTGAACTGTGAGGTTGAACATCCGTCTGCAGGATGGAGCTTCTACTGGTATAAAGCTGTTCCTGATCTATCAGAGAAATCCTCCAGTTATGAGCTGCTACCTGATGGCAGTGGGACTGCACAGGACTCCTACATCATTCATGGACAGACACACACAGCAGGATATGTGTGCAGAGCTGGAAGAGGAGACCCAGAGTATCACACTGATCACAGTCAACCAAAGTTTGTCTGGTCTGCAGGTCAGTTTGTTTCTCTCTAATAAGTTGTGTCATCACTTTAATTCACCATTATTTTTCTTGCAGCGGCATGCTGACATTGAAATCTGATGTCCAATTACAATTAAATTGCATTAAATGATTTTTATTTAAGTTTCCTCATAAGCATTAAATTGAATCTCATCCTTTCTCACTACATTCAAGTAAACTGAGCTTCAGTCAGACACTTCTGTTGTTATTCAAATTCCTCCTTGTTTGTTTCTCACCGAGTTAAACAAGAATGAATTTTGTCTCCGGCTCTTTTTAATCTTCATGGTGATGATTAGAAAGTCTGTAAAGCTGGCAGGACTCCTGTGAAGCACATTATGTACACAGATGATCTCGTGGTCTTTAGTCCTCATGTTGTTGTGCTTTTGCTGTGAAAAATGATATCAGACATGATGCCTGTAAAAGTGCTGTCGTGATTTGTAGAAGCAAAGAGAACAAACATTTAAGATCTGCTGATGTTAAACTGTCTGATAATGATCTGACTGTTTGTAGTAAGGTCACAAATGTCAGACATCTTATTACATGACTGATGGTGAAGATATTTGCTTGTGAAACAACAAACATGCACGCTGTGGACAAACTGTAGGAAAGCAGGTTTACAGAAACTTCTAATGTAGCTTCTAATGATGCTGTGAGATTATTACTGAGAGACCCAGATGGTTCAGTGAAATCTTTCCAGCTACAGGAGTCACAACATTTAAATCTGTATCAACAAATCTCATTCATAGATTTATTTGCAGTTATGGTGGGTTTAGCAAGAACAATTTTTTTCACTGTGATCTTTTGAATCCTAACATCTGTGAGCTTTGTCTCTTCACTGCATGTTGTTTCCAGATGTTCATTCAGCAGCGTCTCTCACAGTGAGTCCTGACAGAGTGCAACACTTCACCTCTGACTCTGTCTCACTGACCTGTGAGGGAAACTTCACTGAGTGGAGAGTGATAAAGTTCTCTGAGGACGGCCGACTCTCTGACTGTAGGAGAATGACTGGATCCACATGTGACATCAACACATCAAAGTCAGATACTGGAGTGTACTGGTGTGAGTCTGGATCAGGAGAGTTCAGCAGTGCAGTCAACATCACTGTACAGAGTATGTTATTATACATTTACTTCTTGGATCTGAATGATTTAGACGTCACATGAACATTTGTCTCAGCTTTGCTCTATGTGAAGTAATTCTATGTGGCAAAACAAACAACAATGATCATTTTCAGACAGGCACCAAAGCATCAAAATATTCATGATTGTTGGTCTCATTTCACTCGATCTTTTTATAATCAAGTTTGTCAAAATTTGCAGACAATATTTTATATATTCTCCCTTTCAGAATAAAGGAATAGGGAAACACGTCATGTAAAATAAAACAAACATACAAACATTTACAATTTCAACTTTAACCATTAAATAATTTCATAGTTTGACTCCTGGAGGGAGGATGAAGGGAGCATCCCAACTATATTTCCAGTCCTCTTAATCAAATTTTGAATTTGGGATCTGAGTTTGACAGAAAGTTTGCCAAAACATGTAGTGATACCATAATAGATAACAGAGTCAACAATCTCCATATAGAATAGTAACATGATGCATTTATTTACTCCATGGACCCTCGGCCTTCTAACAAAAATGCAAGTGCTGCCAACACGAAGTGTTGATGGTCCACATGATGAACCTACTGTAACTGAACATCTAAGCACTGAAATGTTGTCACTTGTTCAAACGTCTCTCCAGTCATTAAAACCAGGCTCTCAGAAAATCTCTCTGAAGCCAGGTCTGCATGTAGATCATGAGACACGACTCACAGCTTTTTCTAAAAGTTTTGCACCAGCTGATGTGACTGAAACAATTGTGTGTGATTGTTTCACAGATGATGGTAATGGTCCTATCCTGGTGAGTCCTGTTCATCCTGTGACTGAGGGAGCTTCTGTTAATCTGAGCTGCAGTTTGAGAACACAAAAAATACCTTCCAATGTGTTTTTCTATCACAATGACAAACTTATTCAAAATGATACCCGAGGGGAGCTGAAGATCTCTGCAGTGTCAAAGTCTGATGAAGGTTTCTACAAGTGTCAGTACTCAGGAAGAGAGTCAGCACAGAGCTGGATGTCAGTTAAAGGTGAGCAGGATCAACACGTGATGGATTTTAATGGATTTCATGCTTGAGAAGGAACATTAGATTGTCTGTTTAATGCTTGAAGTCACCTGGATCTATTTTGTCAGAACTTTTATAAAATTATTATGTAATATCTCTATATTGTCAGGTTTAATATCGTTGTGATTCAGGACTCAAGTGAAAACAGCAGAGGATGTAATAAGTGAAGGTTTTTTTACTCGAACAAAGGATAAATAAGTTAAAACAACAGATTGTGAGCTTTGACTCAGTCAACAAGAACAAAACATAAATGAACCTAAACTTAATGAGCGAGTCCTACAAAAACATCTTAACTGAGGTGAGAGAGACAGGCCAGAGGAGCGGACATAACAGCGTGAGGGCGGCAGATCTGTGGGAGAGGAGAGAGCAGTTAGGGCAGGAAATCTGAGGGAATGTGACAAGACAGAGAGTGTTCATAAAGTGGCTGCAACAATGCCTTACTTGGAGTCCAGACTAGCTGGGTTTAGTGGATGAAGGCAGAGGTCTGTGGAAACTGCTGAACGATGGGCAGGCAGGCAAATGAGGAAGAGGCTCCGAGGGGGGCAGCGGTGGTGGTGAATAGGGGGGTAATGATCCAAGGTGGCAGGCGTCTGACTGGAGGTGAATGATGGCATGAAAACGAATCTTGAAGCAGGAAGAAACTGAAACAAGGGGAAAATCTGTTAGCATACAAACCTTATTTTCCTAGAAAGGATCCCAGCAGACCTGCCTGGTTACCTCACTGACGAGCTGCAGTCATGTTAACTATCCATTAACATTTGGCTTACAGCCACTGAGGTCTTCAAGGTCAACTTTATGACTAAAAAAAAATCCTTATAACACAGAAACTATGATTCTTACAAAGGTGCTGTGTATTGTCAACATATAGAAAGTACTGTATAAAGATTTAAGATATCATGTTAGGTTTGACCTCTGACCTCACTTTTACATTTCACATCTGCCCTTGTTGTCATGTTGAAAAAATCTGCCTTTGGACTTATTTTTACTGAACTACAAACTTCTCACAGTACAAATAAAACAAAATAAATACACAGAAAATACAATATTGTTTCCTTAAAAGTAAATGCTGTCAACAGAGTGAGCTGCCTTAGCAGAGATTTGTGCTCTCAGAGTTCTTCTTTTACACTTTATTAATAATTAATTATTGTTTGTTGTCACAGTAACTGTGTCAGGAGCTGACAGCTCTTCACCTCCTGTGTGGTTGATGGTTGGACTGGTTTGTGGAGTCTCTCTCATTATTATTCTCCTGCTCTTGTTGTATCGCTGCAGACAGTCCAAGTGTAAGAGCCTCTTCTTTTCATGCTGTATTAGAGAGTTTATTTACTACATACACTTTAATTATTCACACATATACATGTATTCTGATCTCATGACACAAAATATCAGTGGAACAATTTATACATGACAAACATCTGTAATAACATTTGTCTCTTTCACAGATTCCTGTTTCACCAGGTTGGTAAAATACTTTTTATTATTATTTTAAACAAACATCAGTTACTTTTAAGTTTATTGTGTTTATTTCCTGTTTTAGGTCGATCCAGTCTGAGAGTCACAGTCCGGGCTCCTCCACAAATCATGGAGTCAACCTGAATGAAACTCATGAGTACGACTCTCTTCAACATGGTCAGTATTTAAACCATTTAAATAATATTATCATTATTAATATTGACTTTTCATTCAGTCTTCATTAACTCAAACAGTTTCAAACAGGTTCAGTTTGTGTTCAGCAGTTTTTCAAAGGATCTTTATCAAAATCCAGTTAGACAAAAATCCAAACAGCCAAATGCCACATGAACATAAAATCAGAAACAAACACGAGTTTACAACCTGAGTGTATCTTTACTGAAAGAATCCACAGAGATGTTGTTTCCAACACGTTCTCACTCTCTAAGCGTAATATTTCATGCTAGGTGACAAATCATCAACATTTTACGCTTTTGGGTACCCAACACGTTCCTAAATGACAACATTGGAAAAATAAGAAAACATGAGAACCGTTTGGACGCAATGTACACATGTTTGTTCATTTTCTTAAAATTGCTTTGGAAAACACTATTTCACTTTATTAAAGTGCTGGTTAACGTTAGGGATAAGGTTAGGTTTAGGGCTGGAATACATGGCTGGAATGTCTATTACCGCGGGACCGTCATTGCACAGGAATTCATCCATAACCCGGCGCCTACCATAAGAACGTGGATATGGCAAGCCATCGCGATATTTGGCCAGGGTGGCTTGCCATACAAGGAAGGTCACCTTTCACAATCCTCAGGAACGCTGCGTGACAAAACATTGGTATGCTACGCCCCGGGAGTGAGAACAGCTGTTGTTTAATATCATAACAACACAAACAATAACAACATTATGGGTTAATGGTTTGAAAATATCTCATAGTTCTGGTTTTGACTTAAAGAGGAATATTTAATCTCTTTTAGGTTTTTATTAAAATGATTCATGTGACCCTGGCTCGTCTTTTAATTAGGAACCAATAACCTCTATGAATATGTTATGCACGTGGAAGACTACAGAAATGGTGCAGTATATGTGCAGAAAAGCACAGAGCAGTCAGAGATGAAACTTGCTTTTGATTTAATGAAACTAATTCCATATGACATGTTTACATTCCTGTAACTAAAATATGAACATTTCAGGATCAGATCAACATCAAGATGTCACATACTCTCTTATTGACCTTAAAAACCTTCAAAAGAACAGTAAGTAAATAAAACACATGCAGTTTAAAAATAATAAATTTAAATATAATGTAAAAATACAAAAAATAAAGATTAAAAAAAAATTATTTTCTTGTGTCAAATACTCTGATCATCTTCACAGGGAAGCATCATGAACCAGAGCAGAGTGCTGTTTACTCTGAGGTGAAGACGGGAGCTGCAGGTACAGACACAACAGTCTCATTCAGTGTTTCTACTGAAATGTGTCATTTCATTATGTTGCAGCTAATTATAGGTCAACATGGAGTTTAGTTATTCACTTATCAAGCTTACCTACTACACACTACCACTATACATCAGCAGAGTTAATCTGCAGTCATTTAGGTTTATGGTGGGTTAGTCATTAAGTCAGGTGTATTTGTTTAGCATGATACTGTGTTGTTGTGTTGTCATCATTCAAAGCACTTAAACACAGGGTGGGTGATGCAGAGTATAAATGAGTATATGAGTTCATTTTGTAGTTTGCTGCAGATGAGTAACATCAGCAACATTGGAAGAAAGAACTGTGGAGTTCACGGTCAAAAGTTTCAGTTGCTCAATCGCTGTGGACTTATGAACTGAAATTATCTTTTTTTTTATGTCAACACTATATCTGAAATCAGTGATAGCACTGAGTAGATTAGTTGCATTAGGATAACAGTCAGGTGATTGAATTACATGATTATTATTGATTAAGATTTTTGTTTTGCTAATTTCCTTAAATAAAATATCCTTTGTTCAAAAGTCTAAATTGTTAACTTTTTGTGTAACAGTAAAGGAAACCTTGTGAAGTATTACATCTCATCATTGGCTCTTACATGCTGCTCTTAGCACTTAAAGTAGTCTGTTCTGTACTTGGCAGCTAAAGTAATAATCTAGTGAAACTACAAAGAGCGAGAATCATTAAGGGGAGCGTAGCATTAATGCTGTTAATGGCTGCAGCTGACAAATCTGCAGTTTAAATCCACCTCTACGTCCAACAGCTCTGTGTCATATATCTGCTGATCAAATGTATCCTGAGCTCTGACTTCTCTGGTCTTAAAATCTTCTTTCCACTCACAGGAAAATCAAGTCCTGCAGCTGATGCAGCAGTTTATTCTGAAGTCACATTAGGAAGCTTTCCTGGTAATTATGCTGCCATGCAGGATGAGTTATTCTTCAAGTTATTAAATGGCGAACATCCTGAAACTTGGACATTTGTGTTCTTTGTGTGTTTGTCTTACAGGTCAGTGAGGAGAGCTGCAGCAGCAAAAAGGAGCATTTTATGAATCCACTGTTGCTCCTCTGCTGCTCAAATATCAGACGCGCTCACTTTTTAGTGTTTATGAAGATGATATTGAATAATAATATGATATAGACTTATTACTTTCGCTTAGCATAACACACACAAGGGTGTGTCCTGTTTCAGATCCAGGCTCTTTATATTCAGCTGATATTTTTTTTTAATATTCACTGTTGAACTTTTGTATAAAACTTTGAATGTATCCTGTTCCAACAGCAGTGAGAAAAAAGTTTGAAGCCTGTGATTTTTGTAGCTGATAGCAACGACTTAAAGTCAGCAGAGTTTCTTAGGAAGTGCTGGTGTGGACACCAACAAATACTTTTACTATTTGAGTTTAAAAATCTACATCATGTAAAAAGGAATTATCAACCCATGTTCTTCCACTTATTAATTCAGAATCACAGGAGCCTCTCCCAGCTGTAACACACTGGGACAGTTCACCATTGTGTCACATGACTAACTCACAGAGACACACAAACATTCAGGCTCACAGTCACACCTACGACCACTAGAATCACAAGTTAACCGAACATGCAGGTCTCTGGACTGTGGGATGGAGCTGGAGTACCTGGAGAGGGGCCATGCAGACACGTGGAAAACCCATTCAATTATTATATTCTGCAGTTTTCCTCTTACTGTTTGCATGAAATTTTATTAAAGCAATTTAACAGGAGTAAAACAAAAGCAGATTCAAAAATAATCATCACAAAATAATCATCAAATCACATCAGTTATATATATCCAACATAATAGTCCAATTCCTTCTGAAAATTATAATCCAGATGGTACAGATGAGCAGAGAGCGGCAAATAACACAGATCCAATTTGTAAGTCCACAGTTCTCTTGCCAACTTTTATCACATATTCAGCCATGATTTTAGTAAAGTAGCTGCTGAAGTCTCCTATAACCTGTTTCACTTCACCCAAGATCCTGTTCCAGTGGAGTTCTGTTGCACAAGGTGCTTTTGATAAGATGATGCAGCTCTTTGCAAGATAATGATATATTTAAAAAAAAATAAAATAACATAAGAGTTTTTAAAGAAGAAAATGGTGAAAATTATGACTTGGCGAAATATGTCCGCTTGAAGAAACAGAACAACTTTGCACATCTATAGATAAAGATAACAACACAACACAAGAAACAAGCTGTTGTTTTTGAAAAGGACAGGAAATATAAACATTCAGTCAAAACCACAGGAGCTGTTTGAGGTTGGTGTAAGGAAGGACACAGACAGGCCAATCAGAACATGTGTTATAAAAATGGATTTTTATATCTATATTAAACAGTGCTTCTCTTTCTTCTGCATTTCGTATTTCTGTGAAGTAAAGATATTTGATTGTGGTAGAATGACAAGGGCATGCTACATGGATGTAAACATGGCATCAAACTGAGATAACCGACCCAAATAAACCGTCATGTATGTTGTAGAGAGGACGACCAAAAACACAGAAGGAAGACTGGCACAAAACTAAGGAGAGGCAGCGACTAAATATACACAGAAGGATGATTAGAGGAGTGGAGACAACTCAAGAAAATGAGACAGGGCTGAAGCCAATCGCCAATTGATGAGGCAAAGGAGGTAACACTTAACACCTAAAGCCCCGGAGAGCAGCCATTTGGGGAAGTTGTTTATTTTGGAGTCATACCAACCAAACCCAAGCAGCCTTCCAGACATATTTTGCATCCCTGTTATGTCTCTATGTCATCTATATTTGGTCATGCAGTATAGGATTGAGACTTGATGATCTTTTGGTTTTGCACTGCACGAATAAAGTGTTGCTTAAGAAGAGTTGAAGGTCATCAAAAAATGTTACTACATGCACCCAGATGCAGGCCACTTTAGATTTATTAGATTTATACTAAATATATTTAGTGTTTTATAGATTTGTCTTATTTTTATTATTATTATATTACTTAACCAGTTTTAGATCGGAGCACCAGGACCGCCAGCTCTGACTGGTACCTGATCCACAGACCACTCAACAATATGGACCCCATGGGTTAAGGTTCAGCCACCAACTGTACTACCCAGCCTGACTCCAGAGTAGGACCCAATTAACCATGCCCCAGGCGTGGTATGCTGGACCTGTGATTTATTATGCTGCATAGAGGTTGCCTGAATCACTTTGTCTGGCCCCTCACCCAGGATCTGCACGGGTGACCCTACCACGGGCAGATTGCTCCTGACAACTTAGTTCCCAGGATCACTGGAGCGCACAAACACCTCAACCTTCATAAGGTGGCGGTTCGAGATCTGTTGTGATGAAGAGAGAGTTGAGCGGAATTTACCGTCAGTCTACATTCCTACCCTTACCCATGGTCACAAGCTGTGGGTAGTGACCGAAAGAATAAGGTTGTGGATACAAGCAGCAGAAATACGATTCCTTGTTGGGCTCTCCTTTAGAGATCGAGTGAGGAACCCCATCTCTGGGGTGAGGAGCTTGGTCATTCGAGAGGGAGCTTTAATGTCTCTCCTCAACATTAAAAGGAGCTGGTTGGGGTGTTTCGGGCATCTGACTGTGCCCCTTGGATGACTCCCAGGGAATATATTCTGGGAATGTCCTACCAGGAGAAAGCCCCAGGGCAGACCCAGGACCTTGATGAGCTGGAAGAGGTGACCAGGATGAGGGAAGTCTGGGCTTCTCTGCTCAAGCTGCTGCCTCTGCAACCTGAACCTGTGCAAGGTTTAGAAAATGGATGGAAGGATGTACTGTCTTAAATTTTTAAGTCATTGACTCATAATGTTTACTTAAGTACAAGTCATTGTTCTTATCAACAAAATATCCATTCATTTACAACACAATGGCTGCTCATTTAACATTTCTTTGCTGGAAATTGGAACCCGTTCTTCACACACCATGATATGATATTAGTTGATATGACTAGTAATATAACTAGCAAAAAGTGTACACTTTTAGATTATATGATGACTACAGGTAAATCCTGAGTTTGAGCCACAGAGAAGCTACTTTTTTTAGCCAGGCAAACACACAAGAATGAATTCTGATTTAGTGTTGTACCACAACAATAAAATGCCTTTGCTGGAAATGGTAAGGTCTGAGAACAGTTCATTAAATGTGATTTACTCACAGGAATTACAGCTGTTTCTAGAAAGCATGCCGATTTCCTTTTTCAGTTCTCAGCCACTGGAAATACTTTATTTTCACAGCTTGTTATTTCACACGTCAGACAGCCTCTTATTCGTTTTTCACATGCTCCAATGAGAAGCAAAAACTCGAGGGTGAGTTAATAAGAATCCGACAAGCTAAACATGGCAGCCCTTTGTTATTTACAAAGAAAAAAAGTGTCATGTATCGGTGTGTGGCAGGCAGGAAATAGGACCCAAACGCAAACTCACGGGAAAACAGAACTGAACTCAAAATGCTGACAGGTAGTGATGGCCCGCTTGAAGCTGAAGCTCCGGTGCGTGTGTCAAAAAAATGAACACACTGCTTCAGAAGCACTGTGTCGAAGCTTGATTCGTTTGGCCAGAGTCACGTGATCAGTGACGTCCGAAGCTTCATTTAGAACCTAACTGCTTCGGTGTCTCATTCAATGCTTTATAAGGAAGCGAATCATTCGCCGGATTTGTGGATTGTTTTGATGGTGACGGATAGCGAACCACTGATCATTCCACTGAGAGATTTGGAGCCAGCGAGGAATAGAGGTGGTTCTGTTGTGTGGGAGAATTTTGAGTTGATTTTGGTCAATGGGGTGGGTTTCCAGCTTTGTGTTCTGGCCGTTTGCTTTTGTTTTGTGCGTGTTTATTATATCTGAAAACGGGAAAAGGGTAAAATGTCAAAAATCTGCTTCCATAATATAAATATCATTAAATAACTTTAGAAAAACTTCCACTTGACTCTTTACATGTAATGTTGTAAAAATATATATTTTATTGTTTAATTAATCTGAAAATGTTAGTCTGCCAAATGTGCAGCAATTGAATTTATTTATTCTCTTTATCTGATAGTTTGTGGGGCCCAGGTAGACTGTATAACTGCATCTCTACCAGTTTCTCTGCACTCCAGCCTCCTCTGGGCCATGTGAAGGGATTTTCCTTAAGGCAGGAGAAATTATCTCCACAAAAAGGAACAGGTTCAGTCATCGCACACTAGGAACCCCATCTTCTTATGAACCTTTTACTTGTAAGACTTTATCCAGTTTCTCATATTGCAACTGGATATTTTTGTCCAATTTTGTCCAAAAATTGTGAAATTATCGATTGGCTTCCACAGATTTATTTTTTGTCCAATCTTGTTCTTTTTGTCCAATCTTGTTCTTTTTGTCCAATCTTGTTCTTTTTGTCCAATCTTGTTAGAAATGGCTGCTCTCTGGGGCTTTAAGTGTTTTAAGGCAACACACAAACTTCCAAAATAAATCAGGAAATGTGAAAACTAAACGGGGAAAATGCAGACACATGGAGGACCTACATAGGAATGAGTTATACAGTTTTCTTCAGAGAATGAATGAAGTCTCAATTCTCCAAATCTATGAATTTAATTATTATATTTCTGCCAAACTGAGATGGATCTAGTGGCTTTGCTTGGGATACAGAAGAACTTATTGAATTTTGTTGTGGCTACACACTCCTTTTAAAATTGTGAAATTATCGATTGGCTTCCATAGAGAATGCTCTTTCCAAGAGCCCATCTACTTATTGGAGGGAAAAAAAAATATTAAAGTAGCATAGTAAGTCAGTGGATCCTGCTGCAGTCTCTTTTCATGTTGCTTCTAGATTTAAGAAAAAAAGCTTTTTGTTCTTATTAAATTCTTCATTGTTTGTGCTAATTTTGCTTGACAGTTCCACTCGTATATCTCTTAAACTGAGATTTTTCATTATTCATTTGACAATTCTGGAAAGCCATGACTGCCCCTCTTAAGCTGAAGTTCTGTTGATTTACTACTCACATGTGACTCTCCAAGCTGGCAATTATAGCTTGATTTAAGTCCTCATCATCTGAATCTCCATAAAGAGACGCCACGACAGTTAAATATGAAGACTGATCTTCATCATTAACACTCATGGCAGGGTTAACATGCAGCCTTCCTCACAGATGGTACTTCCATCACTTCCTTGTTTTGCTCTTCGTCTTTTACCAGCACTCCTGTCAATACAGTTGGTTTCAGTGCCATCTTCTTCATCACCAGGGTCGTCACCTTTAATTTGACTGCTAAACCTTGTAGGAATAGTTTTTCAGCAGTATGTGAGAAGTTTTCAGTAATGTGACTTCAACACTATTCTTTTATAAAGTAATTTCACTAAAACCTTCCTCGTTGTTGAGGTGATCATAGAGGAAAATGAAAAACCAAACATGATGCATGATGAAACAGAAAATGATGGGAAAGTGTTGAAATTTAAAACAGTGAAAAATATTCCAAGTGACAACACATAACATATATATTAATATCTGAGACCACATATTTAAATACACTGAAGACAACACTCTGATAATGTGAACATTGCTTCCTCCTCCACACACGCACTGAGGTCTTTCTGCTGCACCTTCTAAGTGTGAGCACATCTATGAGAGTATAAATACGAGGGTTTAAGTATTGTAGAGTCAAATGTGAGGTCATCTTTCTGACAGCTAAACATTGGCCACAGTTAAAACAGTGTTGTGGGATTATGAGTGGAAGCAAACAGCATCAGAAAACCTCCAAATCTAAATGAATACAGGATTAGATCTGCTTCATCATCCAACAGTGGAAACTATCGCTGTAAGGGCAGAATGAAAAGTTCACAGCATGAAACAACAGAGTGGAGTGATTCAGTCACACTGACAGTTTCTGACAGTAAGTCATGTTTGCTTTAAGCTGTTTGAACACTTTGTAAAATGTGTTTCTGTTCATATAGACTGAGATTATTATTCTTTGTATAAACTGAGCTCACTGTTCAGAGACTGTACTACATGTTCACTGAGAGAAAATCTTTGTTGAACAGATAAACCCCATCCTGTCCTCACTGTGTCTCCATCATGGCTGAGTCCTGGAGCCTCAGTAACTCTGAACTGTGAGGTTGAACATTCGTCTGCAGGATGGAGCTTCTACTGGTATAAAGCTGTTCCTGATCTATCAGAGAAATCCTCCAGTTATGAGCTGCTACCTGATGGCAGTGGGACTGCACAGGACTCCTACATCATTCATGGACAGACACACACAGCAGGATATGTGTGCAGAGTTGGAAGAGGAGACCCAGAGTATCACACTGATCACAGTCAACCAAAGTTTGTCTGGTCTGCAGGTCAGTTTGTTTCTCTCTGTCCTTTCAATGAGCTCATGTTAGCTCATCATTTTTATTCACCAGGATTTAGACCATTAAAATCTCATTTCCATGACAACCATTTATCTCTATATAAATGAAAACTCCCAAAAGAAGAACTGAACTGAATGTTTTCCTTTCTCTCTGTGATCAAACCAAACTGAATTTATTTTCCTTTTCTTATTTTTCAGTTTTATTAAATGTGATAACATGAAAAACAAAAAGACCTCTATGAGGTTTTAAATGTTTTCTCTTTGAATACTTTTACTTTGATATTTAAACTCATGTTTCTGTTTGTACTGATTATTTTTACTTAGTGCACAGACAGGATTTACACAGTTAAGACTCTTTGTTTAGTGCTCAGGTAGGTGTTCAGATAAAAAAGTCAAATATAGTTAATAAAGAAACAAAGATGTCAGCAGGCAGGTTAACAGCTCTGACAAATACAAGACAAACACTGACTACAGATGGACGCTAGAAGAAGACGTCACAAATAACAGCTGCTGTTATTGTTCATTTAAAATATACTTCAAAGGTTTTTAGTTTTGGTCCTGCTGCTGCAAAATATCTCACTGTAGAAGGAATCTGTGAAACAGACAATATCACAGAATTATGACAGAAACATTACAGCAAATGACTGAAGTGTGTTCAGAGTGATCTGTATCAGGTGGATGATGCTGAGAGTGATGACTCAAAGCTCATGATGTCACATGACCTGTACCAAGCTCTACATGAGCTGCCAGCAGATAAAGCATGTGGGTTAGATCATCTTAAACATGTCAGTATTCGGCTCCTTTGTTTTCCACTGATTTGACTGTCTGTGTGATTCAGGGCTTGTTGTCAGACTCAGTGTTGTCTGTTCTATTAGTGCTGATCATGTCACGGGTTGCTCTGAGGATCCACTCGCAGGACTCTGGAGTGTGTTGTAACAGAGACAGTTTATTCACAAATATCTTCACCAAGTGTATTTACAGGCAGTGCGAGGACAGTGCTATATACAAGATGTCCGAGGACGGGTTCCAGGGCTCCAGGGAAAACAAGGGGATCACACACACGCTCACGCCAACCTCTCTCCGCTAGTGACCAGCCACCTCATACACGCTCCACACGGGGAAACATGGGGACGGGTCCGGGGAATCTAGAACAGAGAGACAAGTGTTACTTTCTGAGGCGGAAGTGTGGGAAACTAGGGCTCGACGTGTACTGACAGGAGTCTTCACAACAATCCAGCGTTGAACAGCTGATCTCCTCCTTCTGATATACCAGCTGGTCTGATGAGGCCCAGGTGTGCATGATCCGGGAGGGCGTGGGCCGAGGGCGTGAACCCGCCATGAGTTCCGCCCCGGCAAAACAGGGGAGGGGGAGAGAGATTGCTGATCAGTGCCTTGCCGACCCCGCAGGTCGTGACAGATCAGGGTTAAAGCTAAAGTCCCGTGAATGATTTGCCTTTAACCTGAGCCAGTATGATTTGGAAACTTGTAGAAAGAATTCTGCTGACAGATTAAGCTCCAACGCCCCAGCTTAAAAGTTATGTAACCCATGATGTCACGCTTTTTATGCAAATATCACCATGTGTAATATCCACAGAAAATCTAATCTAAATGCTCAAATAAGCCATTTCTACAACCACCGAACACAGCAAAAATGCGTGATGATTCAAAGAGCAGTTACATAAATGCCAAACAAACAAAACCGATCCAAAAATTCTCCAGACTCCATGTAATGATATAAACAAAGGCTAATTAGCTTCTGCAGCTTTTTGCTGCACACTTAGTTTCACCACGCGCCAACCAAGATTCACTGAACCAGCTGCATAAGAAGACCGCAAAAACGCTTCTGTTAGTCTGAGTCAAAGAGGGGATCAAAAATCATGAGAATCCTGGTTTACTGGTGTGCCATTCTAAAGTAAAATGGGGTGATAGCAGTCCTAACATCTGTGAGCTTTGTCTCTTCACTGCATGTTGTTTCCAGATGTTCATTCAGCAGCGTCTCTCACAGTGAGTCCTGACAGAGTGCAACACTTCACCTCTGACTCTGTCTCACTGACCTGTGAGGGAAACTTCACTGAGTGGAGAGTGAGGAAGTTCTCTGAGGACGGCCGACTCTCTGACTGTAGGAGAATGACTGGATCCACATGTAACATCAACACATCAAAGTCAGATACTGGAGTGTACTGGTGTGAGTCTGGATCAGGAGAGTTCAGCAGTGCAGTCAACATCACTGTACAGAGTATGTTATTATACATTTACTTCTTGGATCTGAATCATTTAGACGTCACATGAACATTTGTCTCAGCTTTGCTGTATGTGAAGTAATTCTATGTGGCAAAACAAACAAAACTGAGAATTTCAGATGATTTTAGGCTCCAAAGCTTCAAACAATATTCTTGGTTTTTGTTCTCTAATTAAATGAGTATTTTATATTTTCTCCATCAGAATGAAACTCTAAAAAGCTCAACATCTCTGTCATCACATTAGATAAACTTTTATTGTCTCCATTCAGAGTAACTTAGGGAAACACATCATGCAAAAAACAAACAAAAATGCAAACACTCACCCACAATTTCACCCATAATGATTCAGCAATTGTACTGATAATAATTTGACTCCTGCAGGGAAGACTAAACACTGAAATGTTGTCACTTGTTCAAACTTCTCTCCAGTCATTGAAACCAGGCTGAGATCTCCAATAGATCTTTCATCAAAGATCGTTATAAATATGATGATTATTTTTCTTTATATTTAACACAAAGGTGTGTTTCTTATACCACTGCACAATCCCTTCTGATTTCCACAATTTTTTTTTATATAATATGAAAAGAACAGGAGATCTCACACAGCCCTGTGAGACTCTTGTTCTTATAAATTGTATGTGTGAACGAGTAGAACTGACTTTAACTTCCTTTTTTAATGAAAATAGCCAAACAACCATCTGATTATATAGGGATCCACTTTCATGTTATTTAACAGTGTATAAGTGTTTGTGGTATTAAACACTGATCTTAGATCATAAATAACAATCGTGCATAAGCTGAGGGGTTTTCTAAATGCTTTAAGATCAAGTGAGTTAAAGTAATTATATTCAAATTGTACTTCACTTCACAAGTGCTCAACCATTCAAAGGATTTCATTACTACTGATGTTACTGCTGCACGTCTGTGATCATTATTATGCTGATTGCAGCCTTTTTCTATATAGTGAGGATGAAGCTGATATCAACAGGACTCCAAGCTGGAGTCAGCTCATCAGCAAATGTAACAGCATCAGGCCCACAGGCCTTCTTGGTATTTAGGTTTTTAAATGCAGTTATTTTTATTTCATTCTATTCACAACCCTTAGATCAGTTACTAAGTGAGTCTCTGTTAGATCACATTATGAGCTTGCAAAATAAAAGGATCAGCCATTCTACTTTATTTACTACATGCATTTCTTTTTTCCTACCTGTCGATCATCTGTTTCACAGAGTCTCTTCTGTGAAAATCTCCCTGAAGCTTACATGTCAGCGTTTCCTAAAAGTGTGCAGCAGCTGATGTGACTGAAACAATTGTGTGTGATTGTTTCACAGATGATGTTTCTATCCTGGTGAGTCCTGTTCATCCTGTGACTGAGGGAGCTTCTGTTAGTCTGAGCTGCAGTTTGAGAACACAAAAAATACTTTCCAATGTGTTTTTCTATCACAATGACAAACTTATTCAAAATGATCCCCGAGGGGAGCTGAAGATCTCTGCAGTGTCAAAGTCTGATGAAGGTTTCTACAAGTGTCAGTACTCAGGAAGAGAGTCAGCACAGAGCTGGATGTCAGTTAAAGGTGAGCAGGATCAAAACATTTGATGGATTTTTGTAAAAATGATTTTCATGCTTGAGAAGAAACATTAGATTGTCTGTTTAAAGGCTCGAAGTCACCTGGATCTATTTTGTGAGAACTGAAATATGCAGTATAATAATAAGTATTATACTTTATTATTACTTAATTATTATTAGTCATTTCAGCAGCTGTGTCAGGAACTCGAAGCTCTTCATCTCCTGTGTGGTTGATGGTTGGACTGGTTTGTGGAGTCTCTCTCATTATTATTCTCCTGCTCTTGTTGTATCGCTGCAGACAGTCCAAGTGTAAGAGCCTCTTCTTTTCATGCTGTATTAGAGAGTTTATTTACTACATACACTTTAATTATTCACACATATACATGTATTCTGATCTCATGACACAAAATATCAGTGGAACAATTTATACATGACAAACATGTGTAATAACATTTGTCTCTTTCACAGATTCCTGCTTCACCAGGTTGGTAAAATACTTTTTATTATTATTTTAAACAAACATCAGTTACTTTTGAGTTTATTGTGTTTATTTCATGTTTTAGGTCGATCCAGTCTGAGAGTCACAGTCCGGGCTCCTCCACAAATCATGGAGTCAACCAGAATGAAACTCATGTGTACGACTCTCTTCAACATGGTCAGCATTGAAAAACAGTCTTTATTATCATTATTAATATTGACTTTTATTAAACCTCCATTAACACAAACATTTCTCAGGTTCAGTTTGCGTTCAGCAGTTTTTCAAAGAACATTTAAAGATCTTACAGTCCTGGTTTTGACTCACACAGAGTTTCTGTTTCTGCTCTGATCTTTAGTGTAACTGTAATAAAATGATTAATGTGAGCCTGGCTTGTTTTTTTCTTTAGGTACTGCTGACATCTATGAATCAGTCACACAAGTGACAAACAGAAATGGTCAGTATATGTGCTGGAAAGCACAGAGCAGTTAGAGATGAAACTTATATTTGATTTAATGAAATTAATTCCATGTTTTTACAATCCTGTAAATAAAATTATGAACATTTCAGGAGCAGATGAATATGAAAACTTCGCCTCCTCTCTTATTGAGTTTAAAGATCTTAGAAGAAAGAGTGAGTACATAAAACGCGTGCAGTTTAAAAATAAAACAAACATCCTTTAAAAACGTATTTTTTTTTCATTTGTGGATGAATTTGATCATCTTCACAGGCCAACACGACACACCAGAGGAGAGTGCTGTTTACTACAATGAAGATGGGATGCAGGTACAGTCACAACAGTCCCATGCAGTGTTTGGTTTGTTAGATCTCCACCTCACAGAAACATATAATGTACAGAGACACTGGATACAAAGTCTGAGCTTCCTGGATGCTTTTATCACCTGCTGGCTGACTAACAGCTACTTTGTAACCAGTTTTACACATAAAGCTTTTTCTCCAGCTCCACACTCAGCTCTGTATCACCTGCTCTGAAAAGAAGAAAATACATTTCATTTCATTTTCACATTTTTGCACAAAAAGAAATCTTTACAATACAGAACACACAACAAATGATACCATGTGTATATCAGAGACCACATGTTTAAATCAATGAAAGTAAATCAGGATGATTTCCTCCTCCACACAGGTACAGAGGTGTGTCTGAGGGTCGCACCTCTTAAACAGTCAATAAGGTACAGTTAACGTTACACTCTCTGTAAAGACTCAAACACACAGAACAGAACTTCACTTTACATCGAGGGCAGGCAATGTTTTTATAATAAACTTTATTGTTCTCCAACAGGAAGCCACAGATGGGACAGGCACGAGGTGCAGCCAGTGACCCCATTAAACTGATGTTTTACTGTCCTAATTTTGCTCGAGTTATTGGTTCTGTTATTAGTTACCTAACACAACCTAATGTGAGTCTTTTGACTGAAACTAACCAAGTGACCTGCTGGAGTCTTGTCTTGTTGGCTTTATTGTCAGTTTTTGAGAGCTGGGCTCCATGATGTAAATTAACCTTTATACATGTAGTGTTTCATGTCCCCTCTAATGCTGAACACCTGATGTGACATTTTCACACAACAATACTTCTGCTCAGTATTGATTTTTCTTTTGCATGTTTGCCATCCTCCATCTTCCACTTTTACTGATTTGGTTCATGTAACATTTCTGATGGTTTCATGTTCATCAAAATATTCTAATCTGCAGTTTCAAGTCTTAGAGATTACACTCACTTTACATTCACAGACTTGAAGTTGAAGTTGTTGCTGTTCTTGGGAGACATTTCTCTTTTGTTCTGGTATCAAACTGCCTCGTGTTTGCTGAGTTTCAAGCGCTTTCTGTTCACCTGTCAAACTATTGCTCATGTTTCCAGAGCAGCTTTTCTTCTGCTCAGATTAAAAATTTACAGTCATTTCTGTTTTGTCGATTTGCCAAATTGTTGCTCAGTTGTTGAGAATCACTTGTTTTCTGTTCTGTTGCCAAACTGTCTGTCAGTTTCATATAGACATTAATTTGCTCTTGTTCAGTTGCCAAGTTGCTGCTCAGTTGCTTTGAATCGAAGTTCATCTCAGTTCACAGGCTGCATTGCAGTTAAATAAAATATTTCTCTTCTGTTGAGTTTCTAAACTGTCTTTCAGAATAATTTATTCTCAGTTTTCTGCTCAAACTTTGTCTCAGACATCTGATTTTCTCCTCTTCTGTTCAGATTCAATCATCTTCTGCTCAGTTGTCTAAAGTCAAGACTGTGTCATGGTTCCTGGGTGGTTCACCTGGTGTTTTCAGTTCATGTTCAGTTTATGTTCCACATTCATGTTTCCCGCTTCACCGTGCCAGCCCTCTGTCTCAGTGTCATTAGCTCTACTTCCTGTTTCATTATGTTCAGCTGTGTTCTCACCGGTCCCTAATCATCATCATTAGCCAGTGTACTTAAGTCCTCAGTTTCATCCTGGTCTTTGTCGTGTCATTGATGTTAATGTTGTCTACTCTGCACGTGTGTTCAGTTAAGCCAGTCATTTCAGTTCAGCCAGTCATCTTATGTTTGGCTCATCTGCTCATCATAATAAACACCAGCCTTCACCTCCCTGTGAGTCCAGCGTTTGGGTCCTCCTTTCCTCGCATCCACACTCGACACCCCTGACAGAATGACACGACCCTGCGTTGTGGACCCAGCGGACTCTGACCTCTTCGAGCGGCAGCAGGCAGCGCTCTTTCACTGGACGGAGGTGCTTTTCTACTCTCCTGGAGCACTCAAAGCACTAATGGGCTTCATGTGCACATTAGTGCTCAACAAATTGTTTAAAATCCAAAGCGGAGAAAGTAGAAAGAACATGTGACAAAATGAACACGGCTACTTACAAACACAGTGACTGTCCTCAGACAGCGCACACAACTGTCAAGTAATTCAGTTCAATTCAGTTTAACTGTCTGTTGCTGTAATTTGGTGCTATATAAATAAAAGTTGACAATTTTTATTATAAGGTGCCAAATCATAACCACAGTCGCCTCCAGGGGCTTTATATTGTAAGGACTGTACAACAATACAGAGAAACACTCCAAATCAGACGACTATGAGTGAGCAGTTGGTGACAGTGAGAATGAAAAACTCCTTTTTAACAGGAAGAAACTTTTGACAGAACCAGGCTCAGAGAGGGGCGGTCATCTACCACCTGCTGGGTAACACTGTGGAAAAGAACCAGAAATGAATAATAACTGAGCAGCTTGACCTCACAGATCATTCGGTTGCTTTTGAAGACGATGACTTACTGTAAGTGTGATTCTGGGTCAGGAGTCTGCTGTGGCACAGAGACCCTCTGAAGCAGGGTGGGCAATTCATTTTCCTGAGGGGCCACATGAGAAACTGGGCCTGTTGTGGAGGGCCGCATCAATAAACTGAACTCAATCCTGCTGAGTACTAATTTGATCTCTGTATAAACTGGTACTGGTAAGAGTGGACGTAACAATTAGGCAACGAAAATGTGAAACAGACAGAGTTAGAAAAAAAGCCCCTCACAGCTTTTTGTTATTACGCTGATTGTTTGTCTTGTTTTGTCTCTGCAATAATTCAGTTTAATAAAGTGTTTTGAAATGAACTGAGTCACTGAGTCACTGGTGAATTTTGAAGAGCTTTTTCTGTGTCTGTGACTCTTTTACTGCTTTTTTACTTGGCAGCACTTTTTTATGCGGCTCTGCCATCATGTGTCAGAATACAGAGAGAAGAGTCAAAGTCAACAACTTAAACACTTTTAGAGCTGCTGAGCACCAAAGCTTGTTTTTGACCTGTTTACGCTCTGAAGCTGTCTCACTGAAGACTATGCAAAAGGAAAATATTGTTTATGTTTTGATAAATTAAAACTCTTTAAACCCTAAAAAATTGTTTTTACTATATTCAACTATACACAAATGTACAGTGATATTTTTATTCAACAAGTAAGATCATGCAGTGATAATATGAGATCAAACTACAAACATGGCATTACAGAATATCATCTTTGTTCCTCTAAGCAGCCACATTGCCTACATGTGTGTCAAAGGCTGTTGTTGATATATAAATATAGTCGTGATCCTGGGTTTGAACCCAGCGTTTTGGGTTTGGACTTTATAGTTTTGGGTTATTTAATATTCAGAGGTCATGATTCTGCCCTGTAGAGTTGTTATCCCTCTGTTTATGTTCTTAGGTCAGCCACCCTTCAGTTATCCCATTTCTTCTAGCCTGCATGGGGGTGACTTTCCCCTGCAGGCCCATCTTCTCCAGAATTTGTCCTGATCACACACAAAAAATAAGAGAAGAGAGAAAAACCATGGCAAGTATGTTAATCCCTAAAGTTTTCACAGCAGAATACAAGAGGAATACTGTCTGGACATCACCGGTTCTGTACAGTATGAGGGTTAATAAAACCGTACTCATATGAATATGATGTGCAAATTGATTTATTCTTAAAATTTATTATTAAAACATATCAAACTGAAATCCTGAAATCCAAAATGAATCCTGGGATATGTTGGGCCACGAACGATACAGCCAACACATCCTTCAAATCTGTGGAAATGAAGGACGCATTTGTCATCACATTTGAAGCACTCTTCAAATTTGGACAGCCTTCGTCGCGTCGCTGTGACGTAATTGCCTACAAATGCAGCCATCGACGAATGCTACCCCTGAATTTGGACACAGCCTGTGTCTCTATGTGCGTTTTGCACACTTCCTGTTTTACTTTGATAGTCACTTGTGCTTTGTGCATCATGTTCAGTTTAAATTGTGTCCAGATGTGCTTCCTTAGCTCCTCTTAGCTACGATTCCCTCCTGTGGTTTGTTCCCTTGTTTGTTCTTGTGTGTATTTATGCCTGCATCTCTCTCTGTCCTGCATCGCGGTCTCCCTCATCGTACAGCTGTGTGTTCTGCCTGCCGTTTAGTTTCAAATAATTTTTTTTGTAGTTTTGCATTTTTTTGTATTCCAGCAATACAGCTGGGTTTAAGTTAACCTTTTCTAAGAGTCTGCATTTTGGGTCAAATCCTCATTCCTTCCCTCTTCACACCGCCAATAGAATAGCCCTTTATTCTCATTGTACATGTACAATGAAATTAAGGATATTTAGATCAGACCATGGACCTTTAGATCAGACCATGACAGGAAGGATCACTTTTTAAAGAGACGTGGCTGATGGAAAATATTGTGTTAACATTTTTGAAACCGCAAGTTCGCAAATAGCTGCAAGTCTATCTGCACCATCTCTGCACTTAAACAAACATCAATGACCTCATGTGTGTGTGTGTGTGTGTGTGTGTGTGTGTGTGTGTGTGTGTGTGTGTGTGTGTGTGTGTGAGATAAAACATACGTGATCATGAGGGTGCAAAACCACAACAGAGAGTCAAATGGTGGGACTCTCCACCATTTGACCTTAGAACTGAAGAAGCTTCTCGGATGAGAGGTGAAACGTCTTCAAGTAACATGTAACATTCACTTTGATGTGCCAATAGAAGATACATTTATTTGTTGTCTTTGTTAATTTAATTTGTGAAACATACAGGTCTTTAGTTTCAGTTCAACCACACAGTGAGTCATTTACTCTGTTTGGGTGTCAGCCAAACATAGAATTTAACCACAAGGTGAAAACATTCACAGATCTGAGGTCAAAGGTCATTTTTATTATAGCACTGCATGATGATGTTTCAGCTAAGAGTCAGATAAAATCTCTAGATGTTTTTATGCAGCATGAAAGAAGAATTTCCACATAATTCCTCCGATAAAGAATCAAAATATAAAAAAATCATTAAAAAGACTTAGATATAAAAATACAGGCTGCAAAACAGAAAAGGGGTTTTGGTACATTCACTTCCAGTGACTCCCAGTGTGCAGGAAGAGTAACATTGCAGTATGATAATGATCCAGGGGACGTTGCGACAACATGTCAGAGTAAAAAAAGACCTGGTAAGATATGACTTAAAGTGATGGAAAACGTCACAAAACTGCTGCAGTCAAAGCTACAGGAGCTGTTTGAGCTTTGTGTCCAAAAGGGAAGGAAGCACAGAGAGACCAATCAGAAGAAGAACCTGTAGAAAAACTCTGTCACACCCAAACAAAACACAACTTCTCTTTTTTTCTGCAAAGTAAAACTGTTTGTGATTATCTGAGGATCAGAGTGCAGCAGGCTGGATGTGACGATGGGGCACTCTTTGCTCTGCATGATGGGCTTTTTCTGTAAGTACACGTCTGACATTGTTTGAACGGCAGCGATTAATGAAAATGTTTCTGATCTCTGAGAATTAGTGAGTCACTGTTTAGAGCTTGTTTAGCAAACAGGAGAAATTTGGTGATTATTGTTCATCCCTAAATTTACAATAATCAATAATCAGAGTAAAGCCTTTAAAAAAAACTTTACTCTGAGGTATAATATCTGATGAGTTTTTATTCATTATTTTAGTGCTCAGTACAGTCATCTGTGGAAACGCTGAAGGTAAGAAACACTGTTTTTACTCCAGTTCATATATGTAGCTGTTATCTCCTACAATGCTCGAAATCAGGGGTGTCAAACCTACGGTCCACAGGCCACATTCGGCCTGCGAGCCAGTTATTAATGGACCCTCGGTATGTGGGAGCTGAATCTTCAGACCAGGGGTCCGTTTTTCGTACCTCGCTAAGTAAGTTAGCTGGATTTGATTGTTGATGATTTCGCGTGATCCTGGATCGTTCGGTTCCCCGAAGCTCATCCGGGACTTGCTGTCATAGCAACAGAGCCGTAAGCGTAAACCTGCTCGGGAGCAGGTTTACTTTATGTAAACAGGATTAGATCGCGGCCATGCAGGTATGTCCGCGTCATTTATACGAAAACAACAGCGATATTCCACCACTGTTTCACCATAAATAAATAACATCAATGTAACTAAAGATAATGCAGCACTTGATCCTTTTATTGATTTCATACAGATACATACAGGTCATTTCCTAAAAAAGGGAAATGTACTATTAACATTCTATTACATGTATGTGATTATTACAGATGTAATTCATATTTTAGAGTACCGTAGTAATTGTAAATTACTTCGTGTAATCAAGATGAGAGACCACGGCTATAAAAGCGAAGGTGGATTTGGGAAGTCTGTCGCAGCCATGTCCTGTCCGTTTACGCGAGCCACCCATTGTGGAAGGTGCAAGATTGATAAGGAGAGTTTTCAGAATTCAGCGTATATTGCGGGACAGACAGGATCCTTTAGCTCAGCGCGACAGTGTGCTCATTGAGAGATATCTATTTTCCCGTGAGGGTATTATTTACTTAACCAACTTGTTGACGAGGGGGTGCAGGACCACCACCTGTCTTTTTTTGCTCTGCCCTTTTCTTGGTTGCTGTTATGAACAAACAAACAGATTATTTCAGGGTCTCTTTTCAAGAGAATAAAAGCAATATAAGTGATAAATATTACCATTCTGTAGAATATTCTTATATTTCACTTTTACTTGTTCCCATGTTCTAGTGGGTCCTGTTGTGGCTCTAATGTGAAAGAGGATATAATGTAATATAATATAATATAATATAATATAATATAATATAATATTGGATAATATAGTGTGATATGATAAATCTACCCTACCGCCTACTGGTGTTGGCCAGAGGGGCCGATGGCGCGATATGGCAGCCTGGCTTCAGTCAGTCTGCCGCAGGGCAGCTGTGGCTACAACCGTAGCTGCCTCCACCAGTGTGTGAATTTGAGAGTGACTGAATAGTGGCATTGTCATGCGCTTTGGGTGCCTTGAAAAGCGCTATATAAATCCAATCCATTATTATTATTATTATTAAATTACTTACGAGTTTAATTTGTCAGCAACTTTCTGCCAGCCCTCTCTCCTTGCTTTTGCAGCCTTTGCAGTGTTCCCTTGCGTTCTGATTGAACTCTGAAACTCCTGAAATCCCTCACTCAAGAGTAGGGCTGGGTATCGTCACTGATTTCTAGAATCGATTCAATTCCGATTCACAAGGTCCCAAATCGATTCGATCCACGATTCGATTTAATTCGATTCGATTTAAATCTGGGAAATTTTGACAGTCAGAAGTATAATTCAGATCAGAACATTTACATATTTTTGTATCTATAAAAAGGAAGCTGACACTCGCAAGACTTTATCCAAGGTGTGAGCATCACAGCAGATGCCTTTGTGTCAAAGTAGCTGAAGATAAAACACAGAAAAACATGTAGGTGATTTTCCTGGCCTGGGATTTTATAAAAATATTCTGCAGTACATCAAAAACGAAAGAAAACCATTAATTAATGAACATTACCTCTGACGTTACAGCGGTTTTATTAGACACACGGCTAAGCATTTTGCATTTTGAATAATTTTAAAAAGTTTAAATTTGTTCAGTATTGAACAGCAGAAATGAGGTTTTCTTTTCGGAAGAATGTAAAAGGGAAAAAAACAGCGGCCGACAGCCTGTAAGCAACAGTAGACTTGTGCGTAACAAGCAAGCGAATAATGAAGAAAGCGAAACTGTTCGAGAGAGAGAGGGGGGGGGGGGAGGGAGAGAGAGAGAGCTGCGCATCGCAATGGAAGCAAAACAGTAAAAGAGTGAATTCATGACGATGTTTATGTGAAGCGTTTGGATCTTCTTTTGCTGCTGGTTCGGTCAATATTGTTTGGAGAGAGATCAAACTAACAGCCTTAGAATCAGCGCATAAAGGGCGTGAACACAAAGCGCGGACCCGGATCAGCGAGCTGTCGGCTTTCAGCCCCGACTGTGAGAAAGGCGACATCTAACTGATCCTGATCCGCGGGTCACGCCCTGTGTTTAAGTCTATGTGCAGAATCCCTGTACCTGCTCTCATTTACTGTTTGGTGGTTCTTGAAATTTTGTGAGATGTCACCAGAGATTCTGGCATTTCGGACAAAATAAATTTATATTAAAAAATCGATTCAGGATTTTAATGAATCGATTTTACGTTATCCAAGCCAGAATCGATTTTAATCGATGAATCGATTATAAAAACCCACCCCTACTCAAGAGTTCTTGCTCTGCTGCCGAAAAATACCGAGCGCGCTCCTTCGACATTTTCGCCGACCAATCAAAGGGTTGCCGTCAATGTTTCTACTATCGATGCGTAGCCCCTGTTGGGCCACCCAGTGATCTCACATTACTTCATCCAGCTGTACTAATCGTCAACAACAGGTGTGTTCGGGGAACCGGAATAGCGAGCTCACAGTTAGCGCGATGATTTGATCTTGGATGTAGTAAGCGAGGTACGAAGAACGGACCCCTGCTAAGAATCCGTGCTTCGATGGGCGCACCATATGGCCAATCGCATGCAAAGACAGGCTGGGATCATACCATTATGTGAAAGAAAGAAGGGGGGCAGATGTTCTGAAGACAGCAAGTGTAGTGGTACAGGCCAAACCATTTCAACAACTACCAAACAGGTAAAACAGCAAATGATTAAAGTGCAGGTAAACAGAAATGTTTCTATTTTTCAGCATCTACTATAGAAATACAGTATAGATATAATAATGATGAGCTACCAGAAGTTTCTTTCTATTTTTACACATTTGTTTCTTACAATTTAAGTCAAAGGGTGGTGCCGACAGGTTTCTCTCTTTCTCACAGCAGCTTTTTCTTCATCATGTAGAAAAACAGTTAAATACTGTAAATCATTTCTTACACTGATGGTGTCAGGGTGGTGGCTCATTGGCTCCCTTTTCTGTTCCCGTGTTTCATTCCATGTCTCCTCTCTGTGGTGAGTCTGTTTTGTCACCCATGTTTGTCTCTCACCCCTCCATGTGCCTTATTCGATGTTTGTATCTCTCTGCCCTCTCTCTCTCGCCCTCTCCCTCACCCCCTTGTGTCTTAGTCGTTATACTGTGTTTCATCTTCATCGTCATCCTCTCTTCACCTGTTCCTGTCCTTGTGTCTCTGCTATTGCCTCCCTGTTTGTTTATCACTGTTGTTGTCAAGTCCGTGTGTCTCAGGTGTAGGTCTCAGTCTTTCCTGTTTTACTTTGACAGTGTCCCATCCTGTGTTCAGTTTTGCTTCCTGTATTGTGTCATTATGTTTATTCCCCCAGCTGTCTTCTCCGTGTGTTTCCTCATCACCATCTTGTATATTTATGGAGTCAGTTGTCAGTCGGTTTTATATGGCGTTATTTTTGTGCCACTATTCTGACCGCACGTAAAAAAAAAATTTGCAAGTGTTGCATTTTGAGGAGAAATTTATTTTGAGTGAAGAAAATTCGTTGCTGCGTGCAAAAAATGTATCTCAGTGTTTGCTATTATCCACACACACACACAATAGCAGCCCCTCTCGCTCAGTTTTTGCACTTGCACTTTGCACTTAAGAGTGTGCTGCCTTCATACAGACTAATTCTCTTTTCATGGATGTTTATCTGAACAGTTTACAGTACAGATTTACAAGAAGATGATGATTTGTGTGAGTAGTGCAGTGTATCTCACTGATATTGGCATGTGTGCTGCTTACCTCAGTGTACGCTTTTGTATTAACTCTTGGAGTTCTCAAAATCCTTGTACAAAGCTACATGGATAAAAATGATGGGAGTGTGAATGTTTGTCTGTGTCTCTGTCTTAGCCCTGCAACAGACTGGCGACCTGTCCAGGGTGTACCCTGCCTCTCGCTCTATGATAGCTGGGATAGTCTATAGCCTCCTGCGACCCTGATAACGATAAGCGGAAGAGAATGGACACGAGTTTAAAGTGGGATTCAGCGTGTGGAAAACCCTAAAATCAGTTTTTAATGGCTCAGGCTATTTTCTATTGAGAGCTCCAGTAGATTTTCTTAATGTATGAGCTGTGATCAGCTGTCTTGCTGCTCTTTACAGATTTATCCACCTGAATTCAGTCTGATGTAAGCAGACGTTTCATGAGTTGTCCTCGTCTCTACACTCACAGTACACTGTTTATACTGACTTTATATTGGACTGTCACTGTGCACCAGTCACACACTAGTCTTTCCTTTAAATCCATCACAGTACAGCAAACTAACCTGTTTATCCTGCACTAATCTGTAGAGGATTTTCATGCAGCCTTAAATAACACAGTGATTCTACCTCAGTTTGTTTTGCAGCATGCTTCACACTATGAAAAACACAATGTCAACATAAATACTCAAGTAAAGTACAGATAGCTTATGTACAGTAACAAAGTATTTGTACTTCGTTACTTCCCACCTCTGGAAATAAGTAAATTGTGTGATATTTGACTGTAAAACTGAAGTTGTTTACATGATATTGTGTGTTTATGCGTTGATGTTCAGTGTCACAGTTTAGATTTGTGCACACCTGGTTGTTTTCAGTCACTCTGCTGGTAGAGTCTAAATATCATTTAATCTGTTTGGTAAAAACTAAACTTTTTATTGTTGATTTTTAGTCAAATTTTTACCAGGACACAAAAATATAATTACAATTAACAAGAGCAATAAAACCAGGATAGATTTTTAATGATAATGATATATTTTTATTTGAACAGCTCCTCCTGAGCCCACCGTGACCCTCCAACCATCCACGACTCAGATACACAGAGGTGAGAAAGTCACTGTCAGATATAAGATTCAGGGATACAAGTTAAACGCATCTCCTCACTTATTTTATTTGTATTACACAATTCATCCAAAAACATACAAAATACTAACAAAAGCAGTGTAAAACAATAATAAATGATTGTCCTCATTTTAGGAGAGACTGGTCTGCTATGTTAGCCTTTCCCAAACTGCTCGTATGTTTACTCATAGCAGCAGTTTTTTCACTTCGTTTATCTTTAAATCTCCAGCTCTGAATCCACCACTGGAGGTTTAACAGCATTGTTAGCAAACAACAGCTAACTGACAACGAATGTATGATATGTTCATAAATGTATAAAACATTTAAAAAGTATAAAAACAACTTTTATTGTTGATTTTTTAAGTCAAATTATCAGTCTACTCATGCTATGTTTTATTTGATCAGCTCCTCCTAAGCCCACTGTGACCCTGCAGCCATCCTGGACTCAGATATACAGCGGTGAGACAGTCACTGTCAGATGTGACATTCAGGGAGGTGAAGGAGCTCAGTGGACGTATGAATGGAGACCAGCTAAGTTTTAGTTTAGTATCCAAAGTCATGTAAAACAGTTTTTCCTTTATTAAAATATTCAGTCGTCATTCAGAGTTAAACATCCGGAAAAGAAAAAAAATGTGTTTGTAACATGAAAAAAATAAATGCAATTGTCATTGTCCCAGCTGCCTTGTGTCCGTGGCTGCAAACGCAGAGTTTTCATCACTGTTTCAAAACTGAATGTGAGCTAATGTCTTTCAGCTAAACTCAGGAGAAACTTTAAATGTTGCCATTGAATCTCCTCAGCTGAACACACGCTGAACACACGCTGAACACATGCTGGACACACGCTGAACACATGCTGAACACACGCTGAACACACGCTGAACACACGCTGAACACATGCTGGACACATGCTGGACACACGCTGAACACACGCTGAACACATGCTGGACACACGCTGAACACATGCTGGACACATGCTGGGCACACGCTGAACACACGCTGAACACACGCTGAACACATGCTGGACACATGCTGGACACACGCTGAACACATGCTGAACACACGCTGGACACACGCTGAACACATGCTGGACACATGCTGAACACATGCTGAACACATGCTGAACACACGCTGAACACACGCTGAACACACGCTGAACACATGCTGGACACATGCTGGACACACGCTGAACACATGCTGAACACACGCTGGACACACGCTGAACACATGCTGGACACATGCTGGACACACGCTGAACACACGCTGAACACATGCTGGACACATGCTGGACACACGCTGAACACACGCTGAACACATGCTGGACACATGCTGGACACACGCTGAACACACGCTGAACACACGCTGAACACATGCTGGACACATGCTGGACACACGCTGAACACATGCTGAACACACGCTGGACACACGCTGAACACATGCTGGACACATGCTGGACACACGCTGAACACACGCTGAACACATGCTGGACACACGCTGAACACACGCTGAACACACGCTGAACACATGCTGCCATCAGCTGCTTCTCTGCTGGAAAATCTCAAGACAATAACAAAAATATTTCTGGATTAATTGCAACATAAGTTATGAATCATTTTACAACATTTAAAAACAGGAAACCATTTTACATGCTTTGATTTTTCACACCCAAATCACTGAAACAGTCTCAGCAAACAATCAGATGAATGACTGCAGACAAACTCAAACACATCACATCACATCGAATCACATGGGATTACACCTGTCCCACTGTTACACTGGCTCCCAGCATGTTTTCAAACTGATTTCAGGATTTAATTATTTGCTTTTAAGGTGCTTCATGGCCTTGAGTCTGACATGGAGTCAGTCACTTCCTTTTAATTCGTTTAAGTAATATTTTCATGAGACAAATTTTCCAGTTTTACTCGACATGTTAATGTTCTTTGAACTGTGTTGCTGTTTTTCTACATTTGTCACTTTTGTTTATTTATTCTTCTGCTCCTATAAAGAGTTGTGAAATTTTGAGTTTGAAAAGTCTTGTATAAAGTTGTCATTACTGTCACGTCCTGTCTTTGGGGACTAGTCTGTTCTTTTGTTTCTCTTTCTGACAGCAGGATTACTTGGAGAGATGGAAATAGAAAAATAGAAAAACTTCAGTTTTGTTGTGTCTACTTTAAGACTTTGAGATTAAGGATCGGTCTTGACAGAGTAACTTCTTCAAGAGCCTAACTAATCCTGGGATTTAAAAAAAGTCTCTCCTCATCCTGTTTCTAGATTTAATCTAAAGTGTTTTCTTGTTTATCCACACTGATTTGTTTACACACCTCAAAGATCGCATCTTTGTGAAAGTAAATCAGACTTAAGACAACTCATTAAAAAAACAGTAACTTTTTGTAAATAATAAATTTATTTATAAAGAATATAAATAAAAGATAACTGTACAAAGTAAATACTTGTACATTTTACAAAAAATGTTGTGTTACAGTTTGAAAGCTATAAATAGTTTTATTGTGACTTTGTTTTGATGTTGAGTCTTCAAACTGTTTGTCTGTGAATCAGCTGTTTTGCAGTGACTCTACTCTTATGTTATAAACAGCAGAGTTTTTATGTTTCTCTTTTCCTAACTGGATCATTCTTATGTGAACAGTTCCCAGTAAGCCCACTGTGACCCTGCAGCCATCCTGGACTCAGATATACAGCGGTGAGACAGTCACTGTCAGATGTGAGATTCAGGGAGGTGAAGGAGCTAAGTGGACGTATGAATGGAGACGAGGCCAGTCAAACATACCTGAAACATCCAATGAATACAGAATCAGCAGCGCTGCTGAGTCTGACAGTGGAGGATACAGCTGCCGGGGCACAAGGACCTATATGTTAACAGAGTGGAGTGATACCATCACACTGACTGTATCATGTAAGTTGGAGATCTGTTTTATCAACATTAGTAAGAATCTGTTGTTCTTGCAGCTTTGTAGCTGTTTCATTTGTGCTGCTCAGTAACATATTTTGAAAAGCAGCTTTTTATTCACAGTGAAGAGAACAAAACATATCAGAGTAACTTCTCTGCTGTGCAGCTCTAATACATGAGGTGCAGAACAAATGCTGAACCTGCTTCAGCTGCTCCACCACATCCACTAAGAACAACAGTTACATCCAATATTTTCTCTTCTGTATTTGTGTTATTTTTATTTTTATTACTCCCTGTTGCACCAACATATGATGCAGTTCCTTCAGTTGTTTTTAGCATGTTGTCTATTGTTGAAATGATCTTAGAGGTTTCAGGTTTTAGTTAAAGAGTCTGGTCTCATGACAAACACACACTGGATCTTTTTCACTTAATGAACCTCGCCTCTGTCAGTGCACCCCAGGGTGGCTGTGGGTACAATGTAGCTTGCCATTACCAGTGTGTGAATGTGTGTGTGGATGGGTGGGTGACTGAATGTGTAAAGCGCTTTGGGGTCCTTAGGGTCTAGTAAAGCGCTATACAAATACAGGCCATTTCATGAACTCTGAACTGCAGACGACAATATGGCCTCATTTTATTGGATGCTGGTCTGTGCTGGTATGTTATTAATTTAGAGTAATTACATTTAATGAGTATAGAAATTACTCATAATCATCTCACAGACAAAACATTATGTGCAGCTACTTTCAGTATCATTGATATTTATTTAGAGTTTTTTCTCTAATTGATCTTTCTGAGTTAGCTTCAGTAATTACTTCCTCCAAACCATCGATGTGTCTTTTAAAACCCATTCTGACACATCTGTGCACATCGACAGGAAATGTCAGCTTCCACAGCAAAACAATATAAAACACACTTACTAGGTCTCATCTTAGCTATCAGAGGTTTTAACAGCAGATTTAGTAAAGAACACAAGGACATAGCATGCTAAGTACAATCAGATCATATTAACCTGGGTTACTTTCTCATTACAGATGAATTAACTAAGTCATGCTTCAAATTAATGAGAGTAAACGAACTATGCATTTATTAATTAATTTTAAATACACTGAAGTAAATTTAAAAAAAATTTGCTGTGCAGATCAAAACAGTATTTCAGAGTATTTTGTGTCACACACTTTGTTATAGCTTCACCAATAAAGTTTTGTGATATTTGATCATTCACATGTTTCCATCTTTAAATTGTTCTGATTCAGTCATTTTTACTTTTATGTTCTTGTTCTAAACTGAACTGCAGCGAAACCAAAGGCTGAACTGAGAGCTGATAACACAGCTGTTCCAGTAGGGGGCAGTGTGACCCTGACCTGCTCTGTGAGCCCATCATCATCATCATCATCATCATCATCATCATCATCATCATCATCATCATCATCATCTTCTGGATGGAAATACTACTGGTACAGAGATGGGAAATCTTCTGAACCTGCGAGAAATGAACAAATCAGTGTCTCAGAGGGAGGACTCTACTGGTGCAGAGGAGGAAGAGGAGAACCAGTTTACTACACAGAGGACAGTGAGTCAGTCTGGATTGACACAACTGGTGAGCTCAAACTTGAACTTACCACAAAGCACTACATCTGATGGTAATTGTACCTTTTGTCATTCACGTGTTTTTATTGTACTTTCTTGAACATTAACAGTCTCAATCAGACCTGTTGTGACTCTGCATCCAAACTGGTCTGAGATATACAGAGGAGAGACGATCACTGTCAGATGTGAGATCCATGGAGGAGACACTGAGTGGGATTATGAGTGGGAAGCAAACAGCATCAGAAAACCTCCAAATCAAAATGAATACAGGATTATTTCTGCTTCATCATTGAACAGTGGAAACTATCGCTGTAAGGGCAGAATGAAAAGTTCACAGCATGAAACAACAGAGTGGAGTGATTCAGTCACACTGACAGTTTCTGACAGTAAGTCATATTTGCTTTAAGCTGTTTGAACACTTTGTAAAATGTGTTTCTGTTCATAGACTGAGATTATTATTCTTTGTATAAACTGAGCTCACTGTTCAGAGACTGTACTACATGTTCACTGAGAGAAAATCTTTGTTGAACAGATGAACCCCGTCCTGTCCTCACTGTGTCTCCATCATGGCTGAGTCCTGGAGCCTCAGTAACTCTGAACTGTGAGGTTGAACATCCGTCTGCAGGATGGAGCTTCTACTGGTATAAAGCTGTTCCTGATCTGAAAATATTCAACTATAAATCCTCCAGTTATGAGCTGCTACCTGATGGCAGTGGGACTGCACAGGACTCCTACATCATTCATGGACAGACACACACAGCAGGATATGTGTGCAGAGCTGGAAGAGGAGACCCAGAGTATCACACTGATCACAGTCAACCAAAGTTTGTCTGGTCTGCAGGTCAGTTTGTTTCTCTCTAATAAATTGTGTCATCACTTTAATTCACCATTATTTTTCTTGCAGCGGCATGCTGACATTGAAATCTGATGTCCAATTACAATTAAATTGCATTAAACGATTATACTTAAGTTTCCTCAGAAGCATTAAAGTGAATCTCATCCTTTCTCACTACATTCAAGTAAACTGAGCTTCAGTCAAACACTTCTGTTGTTATTCAAATTCCTCCTTGTTTGTTTCTCACCGAGTTAAACAAGGAGGAATTTTGTCTCCAGGTCTTTTTAAATTCATGTTGATGATTAGAAAGTCTGTAAAGCTGTCAGCACTCCTGTGAAGCACATTATGTACACAGATGATCTCGTGGTCTCAAGCAGCTCCTTCCCAGCTTCTTCTTCTTTTGCTGTGAAAAATGATATCAGACATGATGCCTGTAAAAGTGCTGTCGTGATTTGTAGAAGCAAAGACAACAAACATTTAAGATCTGCTGATGTTAAACTGTCTGATAATGATCTGACTGTTTGTAGTAAGGTCACAAATGTCAGACATCTTATTACATGACTGATGGTGAAGATATTTGCTTGTGAAACAACAAACATGCACGCTGTGGACAAACTGTAGGAAAGCAGGTTTACAGAAACTTCTAATGTAGCTTCTAATGATGCTGTGAGATTATTACTGAGAGACCCAGATGGTTCAGTGAAATCTTTCCAGCTACAGGAGTCACAACATTTAAATCTGTATTAACAAATCTCATTCATAGATTTATTTGCAGTTATGGTGGGTTTAGCAAGAACAATTTTTTTCACTGTGATCTTTTGAATCCTAACATCTGTGAGCTTTGTCTCTTCACTGCATGTTGTTTCCAGATGTTCATTCAGCAGCGTCTCTCACAGTGAGTCCTGACAGAGTGCAACACTTCACCTCTGACTCTGTCTCACTGACCTGTGAGGGAAACTTCACTGAGTGGAGAGTGAGGAAGTTCTCTGAGGACGGTCGACTCTCTGACTGTAGGAGAATGACTGGATCCACATGTGACATCAACACATCAAAGTCAGATACTGCAGTGTACTGGTGTGAGTCTGGATCAGGAGAGTTCAGCAGTGCAGTCAACATCACTGTACAGAGTATGTTATTATACATTTACTTCTTGGATCTGAATGATTTAGACGTCACATGAACATTTGTCCCAGCTGTGCTCTATGTGAAGTAATTCTATGTGGCAAAACAAACAACAATGATCAATGATCATTTTCAGACAGGCACCAAAGCATCAAAATATTCTTGATTGTTGGTCTCATTTCACTCGATCTTTCTATAATCAAGTTTGTCAAAATTTGCAGACAATATTTTATATATTCTCCCTTTCAGAATAAAGGAATAGGGAAACACGTCATGTAAAATAAAACAAAAAAAGTAAACATTTACAATTTCAACTTTAACCATTAAATAATTTCATAGTTTGACTCCTGCAGGGAGGATGAAGGGAGCATCCCAACTATATTTCCAGTCCTCTTAATCAAATTTTGAATTTGGGATCTGAGTTTGACAGAAAGTTTGCCAAAACATGTAGTGATACCATAATAGATAACAGAGTCAACAATCTCCATATAGAATAGTAACATGATGCATTTATTTACTCCATGGACCCTCGGCCTTCTAACAAAAATGCAAGTGCTGAATGATCCACATGATGAACCAACTGTAACTGAACATTTCAATCCTTAAATGTTGTCACTTGTTCAAACGTCTCTCCAGTCATTAAAACCAGGCTCTCAGAAAATCTCTCTGAAGTCAGCTCTGCATGTAGATCATGAGACACGACTCACAGCTTTTTCTAAAAGTGTGCACCAGCTGATGTGACTGAAACAATTGTGTGTGATTGTTTCACAGATGATGATGTTCCTATCCTGGTGAGTCCTGTTCATCCTGTGACTGAGGGAGCTTCTGTTAATCTGAGCTGCATTTTGAAAACACAAAAAATACTTTCCAATGTGTTTTTCTATCACAATGACAAACTTATTCAAAATGATACCCGAGGGGAGCTGAAGATCTCTGCAGTGTCAAAGTCTGATGAAGGTTTCTACAAGTGTCAGTACTCAGGAAGAGAGTCAGCACAGAGCTGGATGTCAGTTAAAGGTGAGCAGGATCAACATGTGATGGATTTTAATGGATTTCATGCTTGAGAAGGAACATTAGATTGTCTGTTTAAAGGCTCGAAGTCACCTGGATCTATTTTGTCAGAACTATTATAAAATTATTATGTAATATCTCTATATTGTCAGGTTTAATATCGTTGTGATTCAGGACTCAAGTGAAAACAGCAGAGGATGTAATAAGTGAAGGTTTTTTTACTCAAACAAAGGATAAATAATTTAACACAACAGATTGCAAACTTTGACTTGGTCAACAAGAACAAAACATAAATGAACCTAAACTTAAGGAGTGAGTCCTACAAAAACATCTTAACTGAGGTGAGAGAGACAGGCCAGAGGAGCGGACATAACAGCGTGAGGGCGGCAGATCTGTGGGAGAGGAGAGAGCAGTTAGGGCAGGAATTCTGAGGGAATGTGACAAGACAGAGAGTGTTCATAAAGTGGCTGCAACTATGCCTTACTTGGAGTCCAGACTATGTGGGAGTAAAGGATAAAGCAGAGGCCCAAGGAAACTGCTGAACGATGGGCAGGCAGGCAAGTGAGGAAGAGGCTCCGAGGGGGCAGCAGTGGTGGTGAATAGGGGGGTAATGATCCAAGGTGGCAGGAGTCTGACTGGAGGTGAATGATGGCATGAAAACGAATCTTGAAGCAGGAAGAAACTGAAACAAGGGGAAAGTCTGTTAGCATACAAACCTTATTTTCCTAGAAAGGATCCCAGCAGACCTGCCTGGTTACCTCACTGACGAGCTGCAGTCATGTTAACTATCCATTAACATTTGGCTTACAGCCACTGAGGTCTTCAAGGTCAACTTAATGACTAAAAAGAAATCCTTATAACATAGAAACTATGATTCTTACAAAGGTGTTGTGTCTTCTCAACATATAGAAAATACTGTATAAAGATTTAAAATATCATGTTACGTTTGACCTCTGACCTCACTTTTACATTTCACATCTGCCCTTGTTGTCATGTTGAAAAAATCTGCCTTTGGACTTATTTTCACTGAACTAAAAACTTCTCACAGTACAAATAAAACAAAATAAATACACTGAAAATACAATATTGTTTCCTTAAAAGTAAATGCTGTCAACAGAGTGAGCTGCCTTAGCAGAGATTTGTGCTCTCAGAGTTCTTCTTTTACACTTTATTAATAATTAATTATTGTTTGTTGTTACAGTAACTGTGTCTGGAGCTGACAGCTCTTCATTTCCTCCTGTGTGGTTGATGGTTGGACTGGTTTGTGGAGTCTCTCTCATTATTATTCTCCTGCTCTTGTTGTATCGCTGCAGACAGTCCAAGTGTAAGAGCCTCTTCTTTTCATGCTGTATTAGAGAGTTTATTTACTACATACACTTTAATTATTCACACATATACATGTATTCTGATCTCATGACACAAAATATCAGTGGAACAATTTATACATGACAAACATGTGTAATAACATTTGTCTCTTTCACAGATTCCTGTTTCACCAGGTTGGTAAAATACTTTTTATTATTATTTTAAACAAACATCAGTTACTTTTGAGTTTATTGTGTTTATTTCCTGTTTTAGGTCGATCCAGTCTGAGAGTCACAGTCCGGGCTCCTCCACAAATCATGGAGTCAACCAGAATGAAACTCATGAGTACGACTCTCTTCAACATGGTCAGTATTTAAACCATTTAAATAATATTATCATTATTAATATTGACTTTTCATTCAGTCTTCATTAACTCAAACAGTTTCAAACAGGTTCAGTTTGTGTTCAGCAGTTTTTCAAAGGATCTTTATCAAAATCCAGTTGGACAAAAATCCAAACAGCCAAATGCCACATGAACATAAAATCAGAAACAAACACGAGTTTACAACCTGAATGTATCTTTACTGAAAGAATCCACAGAGATGTTGTTTCCAACACGTTCTCACTCCCTAAGCGTAGTATTTTACGCTAGGTGACAAATCATCAACATTTTACGCTTTTGGGTACCCAACACGTTCCTAAATGACAACATTGGAAAAATAAGAAAACATGAGAACCGTTTGGACGCAATGTACACATGTTTGTTCATTTTCTTAAAATTGCTTTGGAAAACACTATTTCACTTTATTAAAGTGCTGGTTAACGTTAGGGATAAGGTTAGGTTTAGGGCTGGAATACATGGCTGGAATGTCTATTACCGCGGGACCGTCATTGCACAGGAATTCATCCATAACCCGGCGCCTACCATAAGAACGTGGATATGGCAAGCCATCGCGATATTTGGCCAGGATGGCTTGCCATACAAGGAAGGTCACCTTTCACAATCCTCAGGAACGCTGCGTGACAAAACATTGGTATGCTACGCCCCGGGAGTGAGAACAGCTGTTGTTTAATATCATAACAACACAAACAATAACAACATTATGGGTTAATGGTTTGAAAATATCTCATAGTTCTGGTTTTGACTTAAAGAGGAATATTTAATCTCTTTTAGGTTTTTATTAAAATGATTCATGTGACCCTGGCTCGTCTTTTTTTTTAGGAACCAATAACCTCTCTGAATATGTTATGCACGTGGAAGACAACAGAAATGGTGCAGTATATGTGCAGAAAAGCACAGAGCAGTCAGAGATGAAACTTGCTTTTGATTTAATGAAACTAATTCCATATGACATGTTTACAATCCTGTAACTAAAATATGAACATTTCAGGATCAGATCAACATCAAGATGTCACATACTCTCTTATTGACCTTAAAAACCTTCAAAAGAAGAGTAAGTAAATAAAACACATGCAGTTTAAAAACAATAAATGTAAATGTAATGTAAAAATACAATAAATAAAAAATGTTAAAAAAATTAACAGTTAATTTTTTTCACATGTTGAATAATCTGATCATCTTCGCAGGGAAGCATCATGAACCAGAGCAGAGTGCTGTTTACTCTGAGGTGAAGACGGGAGCTGCAGGTACAGTCACAACAGTCTCATTCAGTGTTTGTACTGAAATGTGTCATTTCATTATGTTGCAGCTAATTATAGGTCAACATGGAGTTTAGTTATTCACTTATCAAGCTTACCTACTACACACTACCACTATACATCAGCAGAGTTAATCTGCAGTCATTTAGGTTTATGGTGGGTTAGTCATTAAGTCAGGTGTATTTGTTTAGCATGATACTGTGTTGTTGTGTTGTCATCATTCAAAGCACTTAAACACAGGGTGGGTGATGCAGAGTATAAATGAGTATATGAGTTCATTTTGTAGTTTGCTGCAGATGAGTAACATCAGCAACATTGGAAGAAAGAACTGTGGAGTTCACGGTCAAAAGTTTCAGTTGCTCAATCGCTGTGGACTTATGAACTGAAATTATCTTTTTTTTTATGTCAACACTATATCTGAAATCAGTGATAGCACTGAGTAGATTAGTTGCATTAGGATAACAGTCAGGTGATTGAATTACATGATTATTATTGATTAAGATTTTTGTTTTGCTAATTTCCTTAAATAAAATATCCTTTGTTCAAAAGTCTAAATTGTTAACTTTTTGTGTAACAGTAAAGGAAACCTTGTGAAGTATTACATCTCATCATTGGCTCTTACATGCTGCTCTTAGCACTTAAAGTAGTCTGTTCTGTACTTGGCAGCTAAAGTAATAATCTAGTGAAACTACAAAGAGCGAGAATCATTAAGGGGAGCGTAGCATTAATGCTGTTAATGGCTGCAGCTGACAAATCTGCAGTTTAAATCCACCTCTACGTCCAACAGCTCTGTGTCATATATCTGCTGATCAAATGTATCCTGAGCTCTGACTTCTCTGGTCTTAAAATCTTCTTTCCACTCACAGGAAAATCAAGTCCTGCAGCTGATGCAGCAGTTTATTCTGAAGTCACATTAGGAAGCTTTCCTGGTAATTATGCTGCCATGCAGGATGAGTTATTCTTCAAGTTATTAAATGGCGAACATCCTGAAACTTGGACATTTGTGTTCTTTGTGTGTTTGTCGTACAGGTCAGTGAGGAGAGCTGCAGCAGCAAAAAGGAGCATTTTATGAATCCACTGTTGCTCCTCTGCTGCTCAAATATCAGACGCGCTCACTTTTTAGTGTTTATGAAGATGATATTGAATAATAATATGATATAGACTTATTACTTTCGCTTAGCATAACACACACAAGGGTGTGTCCTGTTTCAGATCCAGGCTCTTTATATTCAGCTGATATTTTTTTTTAATATTCACTGTTGAACTTTTGTATAAAACTTTGAATGTATCCTGTTCCAACAGCAGTGAGAAAAAAGTTTGAAGCCTGTGATTTTTGTAGCTGATAGCAACGACTTAAAGTCAGCAGAGTTTCTTAGGAAGTGCTGGTGTGGACACCAACAAATACTTTTACTATTTGAGTTTAAAAATCTACATCATGTAAAAAGGAATTATCAACCCATGTTCTTCCACTTATTAATTCAGAATCACAGGAGCCTCTCCCAGCTGTAACACACTGGGACAGTTCACCATTGTGTCACATGACTAACTCACAGAGACACACAAACATTCAGGCTCACAGTCACACCTACGACCACTAGAATCACAAGTTAACCTAACATGCAGGTCTCTGGACTGTGGGATGGAGCTGGAGTACCTGGAGAGGGGCCATGCAGACACGTGGAAAACCCATTCAATTATTATATTCTGCAGTTTTCCTCTTACTGTTTGCATGAAATTTTATTAAAGCAATTTAACAGGAGTAAAACAAAAGCAGATTCAAAAATAATCATCACAAAATAATCATCAAATCACATCAGTTATATATATCCAACATAATAGTCCAATTCCTTCTGAAAATTATAATCCACATGGTACAGATGAGCAGAGAGCGGCAAATAACACAGATCCAATTTGTAAGTCCACAGTTCTCTTGCCAACTTTTATCACATATTCAGCCATGATTTTAGTAAAGTAGCTGCTGAAGTCTCCTATAACCTGTTTCACTTCACCCAAGATCCTGTTCCAGTGGAGTTCTGTTGCACAAGGTGCTTTTGATAAGATGATGCAGCTCTTTGCAAGATAATGATATATTTTAAAAAAAATAAAATAACATAAGAGTTTTTAAAGAAGAAAATGGTGAAAATTATGACTTGGCGAAATATGTCCGCTTGAAGAAACAGAACAACTTTGCACATCTATAGATAAAGATAACAACACAACACAAGAAACAAGCTGTTATTTTTGAAAAGGACAGGAAATATAAACATTCAGTCAAAACCACAGGAGCTGTTTGAGGTTGGTGTAAGGAAGGACACAGACAGGCCAATCAGAACATGTGTTATAAAAATGGATTTTTATATCTATATTAAACAGTGCTTCTCTTTCTTCTGCATTTCGTATTTCTGTGAAGTAAAGTTATTTGATTGTGGTAGAATGTCAAGGGCATGCTACATGGATGTAAACATGGCATCAAACTGAGATAACCGACCCAAATAAACCGTCATGTATGTTGTAGAGAGGACGACCAAAAACACAGAAGGAAGACTGGCACAAAACTAAGGAGAGGCAGCGACTAAATATACACAGAAGGATGATTAGAGGAGTGGAGACAACTCAAGAAAATGAGACGGGGCTGAAGCCAATCGCCAATTGATGAGGCAAAGGAGGTAACAGTTAAGGCAACAAAATAAAATAAAGCAGGAAATGTGAAAACTAAACAGGGAAAATGCAGACACATGGAGGACCTACATACGAATTAGTTGATGCAATAGGATAAAAGACTGAGGGTAGAATTAAAGTCCAAACATAACAGAGTTATACAGTTTTCTTCAGAGAATGAATGAAGTCTCAATTCTCCAAATCTATGAATTTAATTATTATATTTCTGCCAAACTGAGATGGATCTAGTGGCTTTTCTTGGGATACAGAAGAACTTATTGAATTTTTTTTGTGGCTACACGCTCCTTTAAAATTGTGAAATTATTGATTGGCCTCCACAGAGAATGCTCTTTCCAAGTGCCCATCTACTTATCGGAGGGAAAAAAAAAATTAAAGTAGCATAGTAAGTCAGTGGATCCTGCTGCAGTCTCTTTTCATGTTGCTTCTAGATTTAAGAAAAAAAAACAACTTTTTATTCTTATTAAATTTTTCAATCTGTTTGTGCTAATTTTGCTTGACAGTTCCACTCGTATATCTCTTAAAGTGAGATTTTTCATTATTCATTTGACAATTCCATGACTGCCCCTCTTAAGCTGAAGTTCTGTTGATTTGCTACTCACATGTGACTCTCCAAGCTGGCAATTATAGCTTGATTTAAATCCTCATCATCTGAATCTCCATAAAGAGACGCCACGACAGTTAAATATGAAGACTAATCTTCATCATTAACACTCATGGCAGGGTTAACATGCAGCCTTCCTCACAGATGGTACTTCCATCACTTCCTTGTTTTGCTCTTCGTCTTTTACCAGCACTCCTGTCAATACAGTTGGTTTCAGTGCAGTCTTTTCTCTGTATGTTTTACTTTATAAATTGATTTATTGGGAGCAACACATATGTTAACAGAAAGAGGATTTTGCTGAAGCACACGGATCATTAAAGTCACAGCTTGCTGTCTTTATCAATATGTTTATTGCCTTGCTTGTGTTTGGACACAACCATTGACAGTCTGATATAATGAGTATCTTTCTTTGGAGTTTTGGAGGGCTTGTCTATGTTACTGCTTCACAGAACAGCTTCATCAAAATATAGTGATTGTCACAATGGCCAGCAGGGGTCACTGTGGAGAACACCTCGATAAACCTACAGCACAAATGCTCCAAATATTGTTTCACAGAGCACTTTTTACCCCGCACTGCCATCATGTGTCAGAATATACAGAAAACAGTCAAAGTCAGTGCTTCTGAATTATTTTCTGTGACACCCTTATTAGGAAAAAGAAAACATTTTGCGCTCCCCCCACTCTTCCCCACGACTATAAATAATATCGTTTGGCTATAAAATTGTTCCTGTAAGTACAATTGTAACATTGTATCCTTATTGACATTAAAGAAAAAAGAAAATTATAGATCAACTTCAGCGCTACATACGCTTCGCCATATTTCCTCGTCTTAACTTTCGGGAGACTTTTGTTTGTCTCTTATCTCGACTCTCTCTGCACCTTTGTTTTCATTCGCTTCCGCTTATCCTTTCCAGGGTCGCGGAGGGTGCTGGAGCCTATCCCAGCTGTCATAGGGCGAGAGGCGGGGTACACCCTGGACAGGTCGCCAGTCTGTCGCAGGGCTAACACATAGAGACACAGACAACCAGTTGCACTCGCATTCACTCACAGATTCACACCTATGGGCAATTTAGATTGACCAATTAACTTATCCCCACTAACTGCATGTCTTTGGACGATGGAAGGAAGCCGGAGTACCTGGAGGAAACCCACGCAAACACGGGGAGAACATGGAAACTCCACACAGAAAGACCCCGGCCTGATGGTGGAATTGAACTCAGGACCTTCTTGCTGTGCGGCAACAGTGCTAAACACCGTGCCGCCTTTGTTTTCGTCCCTTTTAATTATTTGCAATGGTTTGTATGCTGCACTTCATATTTCCTGCTCTGTGCTGTGTGTGCGCATGCTTGGTACTGTAGTGGATGTGGACTTACACTTTATTGTAGTATAGCAGAAAAGCATGTTCTCCAGAAGGTAGCAACATGCTAAAGCATACTTTGTCCTTTTTGACTCTGATGAGGATCAAATTTGACAAAATTAACATGTGAGTAACTATGCTGTCCTCACTAAAGTTTGTTGCAAGCAACGTAATTTCAGCTATACAGCTAGCTTAACATTCTTTATTCCCAGCACTTCATCCTCCAAGAAACAGGCCGATATTGTGGACTTTAATGCTTTGGACCCGGTCGGAGCAGGCACGCTCCGTTTTGCGTAACTATTTTTAAATCCCGGTAGAACTGAAACCACATAAGCTAGCGCAATAATTTTCTTTGCATATGAAACCGGAGGAGTTGTACTTACATCTTATGCCATCAGCTTGTCCTAGGTCACGGTTTCCTTCCACATATAGCTTTGCAAAAATTGCATAAAAAGCACTTGCAGCAACAAAAACATAATATTTGCCGGTCCGATCAGCTGTTTGTAACACTTCCTACGTTGGAATAGACATCAGCGCGAACTATCGCAAGTCCTGCCCGAAACCGGAAGTGACGTCGTTTTTGCGGAAATGTAGTTTTTACCTTCAGGGCCTGACAGCCTATACTTGTCAGGGGTTGTGTGTGGAGGCGTGGAAGAGATGACCCACACGCAGGACTCACGGTGTAGAAATGATGAGGATTTATTGGAGCGGGTGAATGAACAAAACAGGAACGGAAGAACTGACTAGCTGACTGAAAGACTGAGTGGCTGGCTGAATAACTGAGCACTAACAGGAATGACAACATAACATCAATGACACGACAAGGGCTGAAGGGAAGAGAGGGCTTAAATACATGACTAACAATGACAACGATTGGAGACAGGTGAGTGAACAGCTGAACATAATGAACTAATGATAAATGGGAAGAGGACTGAACATAATGCACACAGACCAAGGCTAACACAATAAAACAGGAAGTGGAACAGGCAGTAGATAAACAGTGAACGTGAACTGAAAATACTCGGTCAACGATCCAGAAACCCTGACAATACTGGTGTTTTTAAAAGTCATGTTTGACTTTATGACTTTCTGAATAGTTTCTGGGATGCTTAGAACTCAAATTGCACTGCTGGAAATAGTTTATTTTGATGCATATGATTTTTTTTGCAAATTTGCATTAAAATAATTATTTTCGTTTTTCCTGCAGTATATAAAAATTGGTGTATTTCAAAAATGAAACTATGAAGACACTCAAAATAAATTTCCTGTGGTGGGAAACTATTTTGTGCAACTTTTTTGTATTTACAGTTTTGAGGGATAAGCCTCTTAAATTTCTCTAACTAGAAATATATGTTAAAAAAACAAAAACGATTTTTTTTGTAGTTTATTGCATTTTTTTTGCAATTTATGTAATTACTATGCACTTAATGCATATTATTAAAATTTGGGCTATAATGGTTGCATTGACGTATAGCAACTTGAAATGCTCCCAAAAATTGCACTACAGCATATAAAAATATAATAGGAACCCCAGGATTGCAGAAATTGCCATCAGATTACAATTTTTTCACTGCAGCAAAAGAGCACACCAGTGATGTGCGAATAATGAACAAACCTTTCAATACTCGAGAATCACTTTACTGACTCGTGAATCATGATTCACAAGTCCAACTGACTCATTCACTGACTCATCCCTGTTACTGTTAGCAAACTAATTTCACTAGTAGAAATATATCTAGCTTATCATTAAAATTGTGGGAAAAAACAACAGCCAGTTTCTTAACAAAAACATTTCTGCTCTGGGATGGAAGAAAAACCCATGAGTAGAAAGCTCACATCAAGACAATAGCTCAAAAGTTCACAGTAGCATCGCTCTGCTAACGTGCTAACAGCACATTTTAGTTACTCACCCCTTCCCTTCATGGGAGCTAATGTCCTGTGCTGAATCGTAGCACGAACGAATCACTTAGGCTGTATCCCAATTCAGGGTCTGTAGCCTTAAAGTACACATTTCAAGGCCGATTACGTCACAGCGGCGCGCCGAAGGCTGTCCCAATTCAAAGGCTGCTCGAAATGCGGCCCTCAAATGCGTCCTTCATTTCCCTGAATTTTAAGGCTGTGGCAGTGTAGACTTCATGGCCCAACATATCCCAGAATGCATAGCGCGGCGGTGGGTGTGGATAATTTTGCCGAAAAAAAACGGCGGATGAGGGGCGGCCGAAGAGTAAACTTTAAGTAAGTACTGAATATTATGTCACTTATTTATGTGCAAATGTTTAATAACGAAGAACATTAAAACATTACTGTTGGCCACATGTCGGCAAAGTTATGTGACATTAGTGACGTTTGTACTAACTTGGTTTTAAGGCCTTTACTTTAAAATATACGCCGTTCAATAGCTGACCTTAATCTTACAGAGAATGATCAAAGCTCATGTAGAAACAAATAAACAAATGAACAAAAGATTTTCTCCTTCATTTCTGTCAAACAAAGCTGTCTGACACGTTTCCAGCTGTTAGTATCATGGTTGCTAGGCAACCTGGGCAGGGCAACGGAGGCTAGACCGTCCCATTTCACAAGCCTCGCACTTCCGGCCTTAGCGGTCTTTGAGTACGTGGCCCTTGAGGATCGTTGAGGCTGCGTACTTTAAGGCTGCAGACCCTGAATTGGGATACAGCCTTAGGACTAGGGATGGGTATCATTTAGGTTTTATCCGATACCGGTGCCAAACCGGTACTTTTGAAACGGTGCCGGTGCTTAAACGGTGCTTAAAGAATGGAGAACACAAAATTGGTCCAAAAACCTCTCATGTTCAGCTGTTTCCCTCTTTTTCTTTGGTCATTTTAGCCTTTTTGGCCAGGGTGAAGGGAGTATCTGCCATCAAACAAGAAGACAGCCGCATGTAGCTATGATGATGTTTGCTAGTTCACCTTACATGCATTAATGTAATAACATGATTAGCCTACTCAACGTAAATTGCCATCATCATCCGTCATCATTTCTGCTACACTGGCAGGGCTAGGAGCCAGGACTCTCCTCTTCGTGTTTTTGGGGGATGTTGCTCCAGGTCCGATAACAGGCAACCCACCCGCAGTAGATGTGCACGGTGTGAGGTCTTGCAGCAAGCTATCAAATACGGCGCATTTCTCGGCTTTTAAAAAAAATGCTATGCGTCGCCAGCTGTTTAATCGGATTTGAGGTGTTACCTCCTTTGACAGTATCACAGTATCAGCTTAAAGCACTTGTTGCAGGCTGCTGAGTTTGCATATTTTGCTGTGAAGTACAGCCAGACTTTTGACCGCTTCGCCTTGGGCATTTTTAATCTGGAGCTCTGCTCTAAAAGAACGTACGTACCTGGACCCGCCTACTATCCTCGGAAACGTAAAATGATTGGCTAGAATCTAAAGTGTATCACAGCTCAGGAAAAAAAAAGCACTGAAATAAAGCACCTAAATGTGCGCTGCTTTTCGGTCTGGTTACTACCGTTTGTGTCAGAACCGGTGCCATCATGGCACCGGACACCGGTACCCATCCCTACTTAGGACTCACTCACAGCTTCTTCTTCTACTTCTTGGTTGGCAACTGACATTAAGGTGCATTACTGCCCCCTGGCTCACAGCTCAGTGGATGCTCACGCTACAGTCAGTCTACACTTTGTTTGTTTTGCAAAGATAATAAGCAGGCTAAAGGAAAAAATATATGAACTCAGTTCCACCACCATTAAAAAAACTACAGTGTCTGACTCGCATTCTGCTGTTGCAATAATGTAAGTAAAATAATCATAAATTTGCTATTTCACTAAATTATTTAGATGAGAATATATATTTGACACATTTAAGGAAAATACTAATAAAATAAAATAAATAAAATAAAACAAATGTTCCCTTTAGAAATCTTATTTTTTGTGCTCTTTTTTCCTCTATAAAATAGTTGTTTTTCATTGTTAATCACTCATCTTAGAAGTAGGATTTATATGTAAAGAGAAACAAATTAAATTTGAGTGAATATGTAAATTTCTTGCACTCTCTGGGCAACTGACTCAGTGAGTCAAATGACTCAAAAAACTCGATTCATTTTGGTGAGTGACTCATTCAAACTCGATTCAGTAAAAAGAATCGAATTTACCATCACCAGCGCACACTACTTTTGTATGAGCTATTTGTTTGTATAACTGCAAGTAAACACACAGCTACAAGCTTATCTGGATTTGTAGTGTGATAGTGTCAGAGCTGACAAGCAGGGAGGTGCAGACTAGGAAGAAGAAAGGAGAGGAGATAAAGAATAAAGACACAGAGATAGAGAAATGAGGTGGAAATACAAGAAAAGATTTAAAAAAAAAGAAAAAAAGAACAAAGCTGAAGTAAAGCATGATGGGTCACCACCTGCTGCATGTGTAACAAAATACAGTCCAAAAACAAACAACCCCCTTGAAAGAGAGTAGAAGGAAGAAGGGGCTCCCCAGACAGAGCACCCAGACGGGCCATTGGAGTCCAAACACCTTCTTTATTCTGTTCCTCAATAAATCATGTTCATTCTTTCTAACAATGTGTCCTTATTGAAATTAAAGTCAGCTTTGTTTGGTACTCTGAGTCCTGCTCTGCATGTGGGTCTACTTTTTGAACTGACTCTGAGCAGAATCACATAATTCTGCTGGTAACATATAGTGTTCAACACAAACATCATTAATACAGTGTTTATATCATTATTTCACATCATCTGTTTGTATCCTTTTATAGTGTTTACATGTAGTCAGATGGCAAGATGTCAAAGCAACACAAAGAATTCAGAATAAATGAGTTTGTGCTTAGTTTTAAATAGCAACAGATAATAAATGTAACTATGAATTTATTTGCTGTCTTTGTTACTTTACTTTGTGAACCATGAAGGTCTTTAGTCTCACTTCAGCCACACACTGAGTCGTTTCCTGTGTTTGGGTCTCCACCAAACTTAAAACCAGAATTTAACCACAAGTTGTGAACATTCACAGATCAAAGGAGCCTTTTCACTGCATGATAACATTTGTGCTAACTGTGAAATACATCTACATGTTTGCATACAGAGACTCATAAACAAAGAAAAAAACAAATGAATTAAAAAGACTTCATAGAAAATAAAAGCAGAAAAGGATGCTTTCATATTTCTACTCGCAGTGACTCCCAGTCTGCCAGAAAAGCAATAATGCAGTGTGACAATGATCCACAGGAAACTGCAAAAATCACAGAAGAGCTTTAAAGAAGAAAATGGCAAACAAATAAATAAATATGACAACAGAACAGCTTTGTATGTTACAGAGAAAGATGTCAACAAAAGAAACAAACTTCTATGTTTGCAGTGGACAGGAAATGTAAACCTGTCACCTAACTGCTGTGGTCAAAGCTAAAGGAGCTGTTTGAGTTTTGTGTAAAAGGGAAGGAAGCACAGAGAGACCAATCAGATGAAGAAACTGCAGAAAAACTCTTGTTGTATCTAAACTAAACAAAACTTCTTTTTTCTTCATCTTCTTTGTTCAAAGTAAAACTCTTTGTGCAGCAGGCTGGATGTGACGATGGGGCAATCTTTGCTCTGCACGATGGGCTTTTTCTGTAAGTACACGTCTGACATTGTTTGAATGGCACTGACTCATTAACAGAAGCTTTACTTTATATTTATTTGGATTTAATCAGTTGTATAATGTCTACTGAGCTTTTATTTATTTATCATTTTAGTGCTCAGTACTGTCATCTATGGAAATGCTGAAGGTAAGAAATGCTGTTTTTCTTGCAGTTCGCATATGCAGCTGTTATTACTGACCATTCAAACAGATCACAGTACTGAGTCTTATTTAGAGCTACAGCTATTGATTATTTTAGTAATCAAGTGTTGTATTGATTTTCAACTGATTAATCAAGTAAATGGATAAGAAATACTTACTATACTATAATAATTTGTATGAATAAATATTCAAAAGGTACATTATATTGCCAAATGTCACTCAGCCATCCAAATCATTGAATTCTCAGTGAGACCTGCGGCTCGTCCATGGCCACAGGTGTATAAAATCAAGCATGTAGGCATGCAGGCTGCTTCTACAAACATCTTTGAAAGAATGAGTCGCTCTCAGGAGCTCAGTGAATTCCAGCGTGGCACTGTGATATGATGCCACCTGTGTCCAATTTTGTCACTACTAAATATTTCACAGTCAGTTGTTAGTGGTATTATAGCAAAGTAGAAGTGATTGGGAACGACAGCAACGCATGAAGTGGTAGGTTAAGTAAAACCACACAGAGGGGTTAGTGGATACTGATACGTGCAGCGGTCTCCAACTTTCTACTGAGTCAATCACTACAGACCTCCAAACTTTATGTGGCCTTCAGATTAGCTCAAGAAGAGAACGTACAGAACTTCATGAATGGGTTTCCATGGTTAAGCAGCTCCAAGTCTTGAGCACGCTTCATCTGAACTCTAGAGCAGTGGAGATGTGTTCTCTGGAGTAACGAATCACACTTCTCTATCTGGCAATCTGATAATGAGTGTGGTTTTGGCAGCTTCCAGGGTAACAGCACTTGTCTCACTGCACTGTGCCAAGTGCAAAGTTAGGTGGAGGGGGGATTATGATGTGGGGCTGTTTATCAGGAGTTAGTTCCAGTGAAAAAAACTCTTAATGCTTCAGCATACCGAGACATTTTGGACAATTTCATGTTGTTGGCTGCAATGAAGAAAAGCACATCAGCATTCTGAAGTTTGCTGCTGAAAACAGATGTTATGACGGTGCAGAATAATAATTCAGTGTCCAACCTAACAGGCTCAGGTCAGGTCAGAGTTTTACTGGCCCATGTATATTTTTATTGGCCTATCCCTGCCTATCAGTAGAAAGTGCGAAGGTTTGTTTTTCTTCATGTTGCAGCTGGTGGATCAGGTGTTGTGTTGAAGGGCTCTGTCCGTGGTCTTTTATGGTGATTATAATAAGAGGCGCTGCTGTTCTGGACCTTAGAAAAATGTTTTCTTTCTACCTGAGCTCACAGTCTCTGTAACAGCTGGGCCTTTTTGCTCTTTGTAGTGTGTTAGTATAGACAGTCCTCTATACTAAAACATGCCAGCGTCATTGTCATTGTCACTGCTTCTGTTGTGTTATCAGTCTTTTTGTGTTGACTGTGGGCTGTGTGGGCTTAATGCCATCATACTCTTTATTCACACATTCAATTCAATTCAATTCAATTCAATTTTATTTATATAGCGCCAAATCACAACAAAAGTCGCCTCAAGGCGCTTCATAGATACAGAGAAAAACCCAACAATCATATGACCCCCTATGAGCAAGCACTTTGGCGACAGTGGGAAAGAAAAACTCCCTTTTACCAGGAAGAAACCTCCGGCAGAACCAGGCTCAGGGAGGGGCGGCCATCTGCTGCGACCGGTTGGGGTGAGAGAAGGAAGACAGGATAAAGACATGCTGTGGAAGAGAGACAGAGGTTAATAACAGATATGATTCAATGCAGAGAGGTCTATTAATACATAGTGAGTGAGAAAGGTGACTGGAAAGGAAAAACTCAATGCATCATGGGAATCCCCCGGCAGCCTACATCTATTGCAGCATAACTAAGGGAGGATCCAGGGTCACCTGGTCCAGCCCTAACTATATGCTTTAGCAAAAAGGAAAGTTTTAAGCCTAATCTTAAAAGTAGAGATCGTGTCTGTCTCCCGAATCCAAACTGGAAGCTGGTTCCACAGAAGAGGGGCCTGAAAACTGAAGGCTCTGCCTCCCATTCTACTTTTAAATACTCTAGGAACAACAAGTAGGCCTGCAGAGCGAGAGCGAAGTGCTCTAATAGGGTGATATGGTACTACAAGGTCATTAAGATAAGATGGGGCCTGATTATTTAAGACCTTGTATGTGAGGAGCAGGATTTTGAATTCAATTCTGGATTTAACAGGAAGCCAATGAAGGGAAGCCAAAACAGGAGAAATATGCTCTCTCTTTCTAGTCCCTGTCAGGACTCTTGCTGCAGCATTTTGGATTAGCTGAAGGCTTTTCAGTGAGTTTTTTGGACATCCTGATAATAATGAATTACAGTAGTCCAGCCTGGAAGTAATAAATGCATGAACTAACATGTGAGCCTGCTGCAGGTTTTCTACTGCAGGTCTGTTTTTATTCACAAATTTGAGTAAAACGTTGTGCTGACAACCGAGTGTTACACAGTCATCAAGCGTGGGAGGAACAAATTTGTGTTGAAGATTTTTTAAAATAATAAAGTTATTTTAATTACTCAATGAATAGCTGAATGTTATTGCTGTGTAAATTCTTACACTGTTATACATTTAAACTTCCATGGTGTGCTGTCTGCCTCAGTGTCCTCTGGAAATACCTCTAAAAGCTGTCAAATTTAAAAAAGAACAAGGCTTCACACACACAACTAGGTGACAGTTGTGTATATGTATATATATATATATATATATATATATATATATATATATATATATATATATATATATATAAAAAACAAAACACCCAGCACGCCCCTGCGGGCGGTTTATCCTTCAAGCTCGGGTCCTCTACCAGAGGCCTGGGAGCTTGAGGGTCCTGCGCAGTATCTTAGCTGTTCCCAGGACTGCGCTCTTCTGGACAGAGATCTCCGATGTTATTCCCGGGATCTGCTGGAGCCACTCGCCTAGCTTGGGAGTCACCGCACCTAGTGCTCCGATTACCACGGGGACCACCGTTACGGTAAATAATAGAAAAATAGGATCATGGCCAAGCTTGAAACCTGGATCCCCCGTAGCCGGTTACCAAGATTACGTGAAGTACCCTCAGAAGGTCTGCTAGATGATGTTAATGCAGCACTACGGACAATACCTACAACCACGATATATATATAAATATATATATATATATATATATATATATATATATATATATATATTAGGGGTGCAACGATACACAAAATTCACGGTTCGGTTCGGTTCGGTTCGATACTTTGGTGTCACGGTTCGATATTTTTTCGATACAAAATAAAATGTTCATGCCTTTTTAATTTGTCATTTATTAAAATTATAAATATATATTTTAACTCAAAAGTACAGTTTTTAAATTTAACCCTAACCCTTGTGCGTGTTTTTTATTTTGACAGCGAATGCGCACCTGCGGACCACTTATGTGCACCCCTGGTTATTTAGCTCATCATATCGCAGCCACAGAAATTCTTTTGTCCATGAAACCATAAAGCTGCACTTTCTTTTTGCCTTATAGTCTGATTTGTCATAACTTTTCCGTTTTGTGGTAAGCTTTTCTTTGGCTGTCACTTCTTCACCCTGACCTGTCTTATTTGGCTCAGCAGAACTAAAATATATATCCTGTTGCTTTTACACACGCACTCACATAACGCTCAGCGATTCTCTGCGCGATCAACCTCTCACATGTTTAAGCTGCGGGAGATTTCACTTGTCATGTTTGCGTAGTAAGCTAACGATTAATAAGACAATGTCAGAGGAATTGGTGCACAAATTATCATCACTCACCAATCAGTACTGTCGCTCTCTATACACAGTTCACGCGATTGCAAAGTGAAAGCAAAAAACAAGCGCAAATTCAAACGCGATTTCAATATGTCACATATTGACAGTGGCTCACCGATGCCAATGACATAATTACCCAGCTACATTTCCGAAAGACTGCAAAAGCATTGACATATATTTTTCCTTCCTACAATAGCCGGACGGGCAGGGCAGAGATAGATTTTGGTAGCCCGACTGGAAAAATCTCTAGCCCCAGGACGTCGGGCTAGCGATTTTGCGAGCCCTGTGTCTGATTGAGGAATCACTCATCTTTGGAAAAGAGAGTTTATTACAGAGAAATGTCTCTTTCCAAAATAAAAGCTATACTATCCGCTTCTTCTGGGCTATATTCTCAGCAGCATATTAAACATATCAGGTCCCCATGAGGAGAATCATGTGCTAACGGCTGTCTATATGACTCGGGTAAAGTTTGTAGCATGCATGCTTGTTGTCTTTGTCATCTTTCACTTGTCTTTGCACTAGGATGATGTCGGCATAAATGTTCAGTCATATTCGTTGTGTTCCCACTAGTGCTTTCAGGTTAACCTCGTTAAAATGACCTTAACGCCACAACACGGCAAATCTCCATTAACGAGCTACCCCTGATCGCCCTGAGCATGGGGCTAGACAGCCAACACGTTAACGAGCTAACTGCGCTAACACACTAGCTCCCACCCATGTAATTGAGCATTGCGTGGCACATCCAACATACTGTTTTACTTTAGTCCATGACGCGCTTACCTTCAGGGTCATACGTCACATGAAAACCAAAATAATTCCAAACGCCAGATCTGAATGAGGGTGGGGGAGGTTCAATTTGCCATGTTGCAAGGAGAGCTTAACTTCTGTCTCGCTAGCTTGCCCTGCGCTCTTCCTTCTGACTATGCTGTCTGTGTGGAGCGTTCAGTGGATCTGCGCTCGACAGTGCAGCCTAGGCGGAGTAGTCGAACACAGATTCACTGAGCGCTCCACACAGACAGCATCGTCAGAAGGAAAGTTGATAAAATTAATTACAAATGTTGTATTGTTCGATACATATGCGTACCGAACCGAAAGCACTGTATCGAACGGTTCAATATCGATACGAATATCGTTGCACCCCTAATATATATATATGTGTATATTATATGAATGACGCCTCAGGAAATCACATGATAGGGTGGGGTTAGGTTTCACAATGAGCTCACCCGAAACCTTGGCTGATTGTGACCTACACCCGTTTTCACACCTTGGCTCGTGTGATTAGATAGAGGATCATCAGGGGGTCAATTGTCCCTCTTGGGTTAGGGCTTAAATCTGGGACTCTCCACTTCAAGCAACCTAAAGAAGCCCAGACACTTTTCTTTCCAAGCTCCTTAGACTAAATGTTACATGAATTAATCAATATTTGAAATAGTCCTTAATTAAATATATAAATAACAATTAAATGTCAATTAATTTCATTTTAAACATTTATTTATTTATTTCCCATTTTGATTAATTAATGGTGTATTTAATTAATGCTTTTTGACACTTGGGACCCTCCTTAGACCTGGGTAGCTGCGGGGTTGTGTAGGCAGGAAAACATACACTGTGGACACAAGTGTTTACTGGTGTTGGCCAGAGGGGCCGATGGCACGATATGGCAGCCTCGCTTCTGTCAGTCTGCCCCAGGGCAGCTGTGGCTACAACTGTAGCTGCCTCCACCAGTGTGTGAATGTGAGAGTGAATGAATAGTGGCATTGTAAAGCGCTTTGGGTGCCTTGAAAAGCGCTATATAAATCCAATCCATTATTATTATTATTATTAAGTGGGTGTGCCCACACAGGGCTGACAGCTAGTGATGGCCCGCTTGAAGCTGAAGCTCAGGTGCGTGTGTCAAAAAAATCAACACACTGCTTCAGAAGCACTGTGTTGAAGCTTGATTCGTTTGGCCAGAGTCACGTGATCAGTGACGTCCGAAGCTTCATTTAGAACCTAACTGCTTCGGTGTCTGATTCAATGGTTTATAAGCAGGTGAATCATTCGCGGGATTTGTGGAGTGTTTTGATGGTGACAGATAGCGAACCACTGATCATTCTACTGAGAGATTTGGAGCCAGCGAGGAATAGAGGAGGTTCTGTTGTGTGGGAGAATTTTGAGTTGATTTTTGTCAATCTGTTGGGTTTTCCAGCTTTGTGTTCTGGCTTTTTGCTTTTGTTTTGTGCGTGTTTATTATATCTGAAAACGGGAAAAAGGTAAAATGTCAAACATCTGCTTCCATAATATAAATATCATTAAATAACTTTAGAAAAACTTCCACTTGATTCTTTACATGTAATGTTGTAAAAATATATATTTTATTGTTTAATTAATCTGAAAATGTTAGTCTGCCAAATGTGCAGCAATTGAATTTATTTATTCTCTTTAGCTGATAGTTTGTGGGGCCCAGGTAGACTGTATAACTGCATCTCTACAAGTTTCTCTGCACTCCAGCCTCCTCTGTGCCATGTGAAGGGATTTTCCTTAAGGCAGGAGAAATTATCGCCATGAAAAGGAGCAGGTTCGGCCATCGCACACTAGAACAAATTCTCTTTTTAAATAAAAATGGAAAAGGGTTACCTTAAATGCATCATGTTTTTAATTTGCAAGTTCATAAGCATTTTCCTTTTCCATTTCTCAATCAATTCTACCCCCAGGTCAAAAATATCCATCCATCCATCCATCCATCCATTTTCATCCGCTTTATCCGAGGCCGGGTCGCGGGGGCAGCAGCCTAAGCAAAGAGGCCCAGACCTCCCTCTCCCCAGCCACCTCCTCCAGCTTATCCGGGGGAATACCAAGGCGTTCCCAGGCCAGCCGAGAGATATAATCTCTCCAGCGTGTCCTGGGTCTGCCCCGGGGCCTCCTCCCGGTGGGACATGCCTCGAACACCTCACCCAGGAGGCGCCCAGGGGGCATCCTTGTCAGATGCCCGAACCACCTCAGCTGACTCCTTTCGATGTGGAGCAGCAGCGGCTCTACTCTGAGCCCCTCCCGGATGGCCGAACTTCTCACCCTATCTCTAAGGGAGAGGCCAGCCACCCTTCGGAGGAAGCTCATTTCTGCCGCTTGTATCCGCGATCTCGTTCTTTCGGTCACTACCCACAGCTCGTGGCCATAGGTGAGGGTAGGGACGTAGATCGACCGGTAAATTGAGAGCTTCGCTTTTACACTCAGCTCCCTCTTCACCACGACGGACCGGTGCAGCGTCCGCATTACTGCAGCTGCAGCCCCAATCCGTCTGTCGATCTCCGGCTCCCTTCTCCCATCACTCGCGAACAAGACCCCGAGATACTTGAACTCCTCCACTTGGGGCAGGAACTCATCCCCGACCCGGAGTGGGCACTCCACCCTTTTCCGGCTGAGAACCATGGCCTCAGATTTGGAGGTGCTGATCCTCATTCCCGCTGCTTCACACTCGGCTGCGAACCGCTCCAGTGCGAGCTGGAGGCCCTCACCCGATGAAGCCAACAGAACCACATCATCCGCAAAAATCAGAGATGAGATTCTGAGGCCACCAAAGCGAAAGCCCTCCGCCACTTGGCTGCGCCTAGAAATCCTGTCCATAAAAATTATGAACAGAACCGGAGACAAAGGGCAGCCCTGGCGGAGCCCATCACCCACCGGGAACGAGTCCGACTTATTGCCGGCAATGCGAACCAAGCTCTTGCAACGGTTGTATAGGGATCGAATGGCCCGTAGCAATGGGCCAGACACCCCATACTCCCGCAGCACCTCCCACAGGACACCCCGAGGGACACGGTCGAATGCCTTCTCCAAGTCCACAAAACACATGTAGACTGGTTGGGCAAACTCCCATGCACCCTCAAGTATCCTCGAGAGGATGAAGAGCTGGTCCAGTGTTCCGCGACCAGGACGAAAACCGCATTGTTCCTCCTGTATCCGAGGTTCGACTAGCGGACGAACTCTCCTTTCCAGCACCCTGGCATAGACTTTCCCTGGGAGGCTGAGGAGTGTGATCCCCCTGTAGTTGGAACACACCCTCCGGTCCCCCTTCTTAAAGATGGGGACCACCACCCCGGTCTGCCATTCCACAGGTACTGCCCCTGATCTCCACGCAACATTGCAAAGGCGTGTCAACCAGGACAGCCCTACAACGTCCAGAGCCTTCAGGAACTCGGGGCGGACCTCATCAACACCAGGGGCTCTGCCACCAAGGAGTTGTTTAACTGCCTCAGTGACCTCGCCCCCGGAAATTGGCGGGTCATTCCCCTCATCCCCAGACTCTGCTTCCTCCTCGGAAGACGTGTCAGTGGGATTAAGGAGGTCCTCGAAGTATTCCTTCCACCGCCTGACAATTTTCTCAGTCGACGTCAACAGCGCTCCGCCAGCACTATACACAGTGCAGGTAGAGCACCGCTTTCCCCTCCTGAGACGCCTGACGGTTTGCCAGAATCTCTTCGAGGCAGTCCGAAATTCTTTTTCCATGGCCTCTCCGAACTCCTCCCACACCCGAGTTTTTGCTTCAGCCACTGCCCGAGCCGCATTCCGCTTGGCCTGTCGATACCTGTCGGCTGCCTCCGGAGTCCCACAGGCTAACCAAGCCTGATAGGACTCCTTCTTCAGCCTGGTGGCTCCCTTCACCTCTGGTGACCACCATTTGGTTCGGGGATTACCACCACGGCAGGCACCAACCACCCTGCGGCCGCAGCTCAATGCAGCAGCTTCGGCAATGGAGACGCTGAACATGGTCCATTCGGACTCGATGTCCCCAGTCTCCCTCGGAATGCTGTCGAAGCTCTGCCGGAGGTGTGCGTTGAAGATCTCGCGGACTGGGGCCTCTGCTAGACGTTCCCAGCACACCCTCACTACGCGTTTAGGTGCACCAGGTCTGTCCAGTGTCCTCCCCCGCCACCTGATCCAACTCACCACCAGGTGGTGATCAGTTGACAGCTCAGCCCCTCTCTTTACCCGAGTGTCCAGAACATATGGTCGCAGGTCTGGTGATACGATTACAAAATCGATCATCGACCTACGGCCTAGAGCATCCTGGTGCCATGTGCACTTATGGACACTCTTATGTTCGAAGGTCAAAAATATGTCTGGGAAAATTTCCCTAATATAATATTATTTATAAATACACCCGTCTAGCGATTAAATGCATACGTGCATGGAGGCAAGACCTCACAGCAGAAGCATACTCCATAATGTGTTGTACATTATTATATGTATATATTATATGTAACGTGGTATTTTTCAATTATTGTATTTACCAACATCAAGAAGTCACAAGCAAAGAAAGACCACACCATGGTGCATATTTAAACAAGGAGAGTTTACTGGTCAAAACGATTTATTAAACAAATAAAACACATTTTTTTAACCACCAAAAAATACACGTTCAAAGCAACACAACAGCGGCCCAATATCAGACAGAATTCCACTCTGTAGAGTGGGCAATCATTATGAAGCGGTTGGTTTTATTTTGTGGATTCAAGCTGCACTTCATATTTTTGGCCACCAGATAGGACTGTGTTGAAAAGCTTCGAGTAATGAACCGTTTTTCAATACAAGCTTCAGTGCTTCAGAAAGCTTCATTTGGCCATCACTAGCTGACAGCAGATTTGGTGGTTCCCAGATTTGTGGGCACCAGTAGTGATATATTGGTTTGGTTTTAGAACATGAGCACATACATAAAAGCCATCATTCCTCTAGACATGGTAGCTTTGCTCATTCATGTCTTTATTTATTTGATGCTTTGATTAGGTTTAATCTACTTGTGACCCATGGTAGGTACCTATTTAAAATAGGACAGAGCCGTAGGCGCACAGTCAGTTTAAAAGAGTTTAATTTTTAATACAAAATAAAAGAAACAGTGTAACAGCGGCACCTAAAAACAATTAAAAACTTTACCTTATTAAAAAATGATAAAACTGTATGATTGCCCGTGAGACAGGACAAGCGCTGCGGGGAACCGTTTAAAAACAAATCAACATAGCACACAGGTTAAAAAGGGACGGCAACTCACACATGACTCCAAATGGGCAAAACACTATAGAAAAAGGCAAATCTTCAGTGCCGTCTTCCTATATGGAGTGCCAGGACTGCCATAATGAATTAATTAAATACACCATTAAATAATTAATTAAATGTGGCAATAATTAATTAAAATTGGAATTAATTAATTAAATAAATAGTTATGACACATGTAATTAATTAATTATTGACACATTTAATTAATTATTTATGTATTTCACATTTTAATTAATTATTGACACATTTAATTAATTATTGACACATTTAATTAATTATTTAATGATATATTTATTTATTTCATTTTGGCAGTCCTGGCGCCTGGCTCTCATCATGAAATAATTTTATCTGTCAGCCTCACCCATCAAACTCAGGGGGCGGGGTTAACGCTGATCGAATCAAAACCATTGCTTTGGCCTGGTGGCCATTGTTTCTAGCACACAACAACCGGCATGTGGAAGCTAACAGAACTGAACTTTGAAAAACCCTGTTTGTGTGTTACCAAATACAGTTTTAATATTTTTTTAGCCGAGAATGTAGTGGTTTAATCTTCATGTGTCTGGTCGGTTTGTCAAGATACAGCCTCTTTGCAAAAGTGCTTCGATGATTTCGGAGATGTCTGTCCAGTCTCACGGCAAAGCGTGGGATAGACCCGCTCGCCTCGCAAGCAATCCCACCGACAAAGCGCAGGCCCCGGTACACAGCTGTAGTAACCCCCGCTGACTTCTTTTACTGAGGTTATATTTATCGGTGTTTTATTTCCTGATGTTCTTATGTGTCCTACGTGTTTCAGTCGCCAATTCTGAATTATAACTAACATTAAAAACATGTTTAAGGAGGAGAGAGAGCAAATAAATCTGTTTAACATCTGATCTTTGGGTTTTTGTTCAGTAATCAGTGTGACCTGTGTATAAACACATAAAAGAGATAACGTTGGTGTTTCTGTCATGTAGTAATTGCTGGCTTTAACTGTACAAAGGTTGTTCGACACTATGAAACACATACAGACTTCATGATGTTCGGCTAATATTTTTATTGTGAATATTAATCATGAGGGTAAACGGCCCTGTACACCACGGAGCGAGGTCAGCATATCCACGATATCCACGATATCCTCAGCTCCATGAGTTAACACAAAGTTTCTCAACTGACTATCTAACTTCCAACTATTCCAGAGACGTGAAAATATACAGCATAAAGAAAAGTGTAAGAGACCCAGCAGCAGATTAGAATAATATTTATACATTTAATAAATCACCAAATGAATCCAAGAAACGAGCAAACCTGTTCCGACAATTTGAATTTGTATTCCCTCAGCTGCAGACTCGCTGCTCAATGGCGTGTCCAGCGGGGTGGCCTGGGGGGGCACAGGCCACCCCCCAAACCAGACTGGCCACCCCAGGTGCCACCCCAAAGGCAAAACAATAAAATTCAATCAAATATCAAATGTCCGATTATGTTTTCACGGTGACGCTCAGATATCCGAGTGTAAGTGAATGCAGCATCGCTTCTGCGCTATGCGCATCACGTTAGCAAAGGTAGGAGAGCCAAGCGCGAAAGACGGCACTGCAGGAAACAATTTTTCGGTGAAAGAAAATGAGGACAGAATAAATGTCCCGGTAAGTAATATCAAGTTTGTTGAATTTAGTAAACTTCGGTGAAATTAGAATACCAAGGAAAAAAATAACACTTAAAGAATTATTGCAGCTGTGGAATATTTCAGACAGTATGCTACTGAGGGCAGCTAACATAAGAGTTATGAGTTATAAGATATAATCTAAGTCGTAACATTGCTGTATGGAGCTGCAGATTTGGTTGCAGGTTAACATAGCTGGACTGGCCATCGGGCATACCGGGCATATCCCCAGTGACTTATTTTTTTTGTAATGGCATGAACAATGAGAGGTGGTGGATTGGCCAGATGCAGGTCGATGTGTAGAAATAACTCCGTTGTTTGGTGGTGGCTATGACGGGGCTTCCACAGAGGCAACAGGTGGATGAGGGAAGGGGAGGCAGGAGGAGAGACCCGAAGCAGCCGCCAGTCCGAGTGTCAGGTGAACTGAACTTCAGGTAAGAAGTTATGACCTGCAGTCTATCTGGGTCAGATATAAACCAAGTTTAGGTGGAGTTTATTTTCATGTTGCTGACTTTTTACTGTCAGTTGCAATAACTCATACTGCGTTCTAGCCAGTTTGACAGAGTTTCTATACAGCTGGGTGGGTGCTATGATGTTACTGATAGTGAACTTTATTTTATTCATAAGGTTAGTAGAGTTGCCAACGGCTCCTTAAAAATGGAATGGTCCCTCATTCAGAGAAAATATTACACGTTTCGTATTGAGCTGAGAAGAGACGCAGTTTGTCCCGGACTTTAGCTAGAATGGAAAAAAGACACAAAGCTGGATTTATTCTGTCTTTATGCTGCACAGCTGCCTCTTCTTCTCTCATTCTCCCCCCTCCCTCTCCTGTTGCTACTTCAATCATGAAACTGATCAATGATCAGCTGATCGGCTTTTCTCTCTTGTTTATTTATCGCCCACTTTGCGCCAGAAAGAGGAAACCAGCGGATATTGCGCTAAACAACAGCAGCACGTTTAAGCTTGATCAGCTGTTGTTAGAATGTATTTAATATTAATTTCTAGTATCAGCTGATGTTTGCTGGAGCCACAGCTGTAAAGCTGCTGGTCATGATGTCTGTTTAGATATGGGGTGAGAGGGAAACATGAAGATGAAACCAGGAGATGTCCTTACTGAACCATCAGAGCTGAACAGGTGATGGAGAAACAGGTTTACCTTTTAGGTGACATGAATGAGTTGAAGTTATGAACTGTTTCTGAGAGATAAATAACACCAGGATCCTTTTTTATGTAGCTGACAGCTGGTAACTGTGCAGGGGCGGGTCTAGCAAAGTTTTGCCAGGGGGCCAGGTAGGGCATTAACAGGGAAAGGTGGGCACAAAGAAATACTTTTCTTTCTTATTCTCATTTAAAATACCTAGTTTTTATTAAATAATTATCTAAATCTTACAACCAAAGTTTTTATCTGACGTAAAATGTATAGAAATCATACATATACCAACAAGACTGTACATCACTGTCACAACAGCATTTGTTTTCATTCAAAGGCTTTATGGCTTTAATACCTGGTGGGCCGGTCTGTAGTAAAAATGCCCAATTTTTTTGTCCCAGTCCAGCCCTGCAGGTTAATACTGGCAGTGTCACCATGCCAGCTGACTGTATTTCATCATCAGCCAGTGTTGTTCTTTATCAATATTACCAAAGTTTACCATAAGGCAGCATAGAAAGTATTTACTTGCTTTCAGGTTTTATTCAAATGTTAGTCTTTTCATTTGTTTCCCCACTTTTTTCCTGTTTCAAAATCAAACACCAGTTTGTGAGAAGATTATCTTCTTTTTTTAACAGGCAGATAAAGTTTTGCATTGGCATTGGCTAATTTGTCAATTGTTTGTTACAAATGTTCGTATTTTAATTTTCAAAAATGTTTTTGCCCAAAACATATGTGCACTATATGTCAGTAAAAATACTATGCAAATATTGCTGTCCTTGAATGCTGAGTAAGCACTGACAAAGCACTGATTGTATCTCTTGTACTTTATCAACGCAGTATCTAAAAACTTTGCACCGTAGTGGTTAAAATCTCATTCTAATAAGAGTTAAAAGTGCATTTGGTTATTAGGTTTATAGGATTATTGAATTATGGTTAAGGGTTGGTAGAATTTTTTTTTTAAACATTATCTGCCAATTAAATCTGCCACCCTTCTCCAAATCTGTGCCCCTACCTGGCCCCCCCAACAAAAATTTTCTAGACACGCCACTGTCGCTGCTGTTTAAATGTTTGAAAAGGAAGATTAGATATAAAAAACGTCAAACATAGACTCAGTCTGCCTTCACATTTGATATGAGGCCAGCACGTATAGTGGCTGTGTCCTGTTTTAAGATCATACATGTAAAATTGTTGTCTGACCTCCGTCGATCCAGCCGCTCAGAGTCCGTGGTTACCATGGTTACTGCATAATCAGCTATAATGTTAACAGCTGGCACTGAGGAAACCTACAGGCAGCATGGGTGTTTATGTTTTTCATTGCAAAAGAACCGTCTGAATGGTTAACTGAAGTTAACTTGGATAAATTATAGTTAAGGGGTATCACAGATAACGCCCACGTGAGCTGTGTGACTGTTCACCACTGAAATCAGCAGGCTATTACTGAAATACACGTGCTATATCATAAACTATGATATAAACAGGGAGGTCCTATTAACATGTTTAGTTTTAAAGGACACCTTCCTGCCTTTAGTCTCCTTCATGAGCAGTATTAGTTTTGTTCTAACCTCCAGAAGTCTGCACGATGTGTTTCATAGTTTGTAACAAGCCTTTGACAGGTAAACATAACATGACCGAAAAAGCAAAAAAAAAAAAAAAAAAAAAAAAAAAAAGAGAGAGAGTGTTGACATAAGACAAAATGCTCTCAATTATGGAGACAGGCAAATGGTTCATTTATGTTTGATGTGTGTTTATTCCTCCCTAAATATCGTCGGTGAAGTTTGCCATGCATGTCAGATTTTCCTGCGCATTTTTATACCTCTGCCAACAGAGAGAGAAAAAAAATCACATTCTAACAGACAGCTGGTGCTTAGAATACAGTTGAATAACTATTAAAAAACAGATGATATTTAGCTGATAGTTCAGTCTAACACATGTGCCACTGAACCATTAAACGTCTGTGAAACTATGCAGTTATGAAACGTAACTTTAACCTCAGCCAAACCGATTTGCTCAGTTGTAAATAAAACAGCGAAGTAAACGTGACCCGACAGACAGAACCTGAGTGAATGAAGTCCAGCGTTTAACCACTGAGAGCTAAAACTCAGCTGAGGTTTCAAAGCTGTGTGCCGGTGATTGGACATCAGCCGCTGATGAAGCTGGTTCGCCTATAAAGTGCTCTGTAAGGAAACAAGCTCCAGCAGCTCTGCGCTCGGGGAAAACACTATATTTACTTATCTTGTGCAGAAAAATGCGCTGACATTGCTTTATATCGAGCACCGGCTGCCCAGTTAAACTGTGACTATCACCAGGTAACGTAGGCGTGTTTCTTGAATTAGCAGCAGGTGTTAAACAGCTGACAGATGAGGAGGAGGATGCATGCAGGTAAACTGAGGGTCTGCTGAGCTGATCGCTGGTTTCGTGAGAAAAATGTCAGCTCGTTCTTTATGTTGCAGAAGCACAGAGACACAAGACCAGGCGGAAAGAGACGATCGTTCGGTGAAAATGAGAATCTGCGAATGCAACATGTGGAACACGGAGAGTGGAATATGTAAACAAACCGGTTAACGTAACCCCCTCGGTGCACTCTGCATGCTAACTGTTAGCAGAGCTAGTGAAATCTCTGAAAACATCTGAGCACTTTTGCAAACATGTTCTATGTTGACAACCTGACCAGACGTACGTCGCGACATTCGCGGCTAAAACACTGTTAAAAGTGTAGCTGGTGACAGAAAAACGGGGTATTTTAAAACTACACCACCACCATTGCTGCCTGTGATTTGATCTGCATTCTGGGATACCTGGCTGCCCCAAGTCTACACAAGCAATCGATTATCTAGGATCGACCTGTTTTGACTTACTTTGCACGGCAACCAATCAAATGTTAGAGAAGCTGCATGGGCAGCGTTAACCCCGCCCCCTGAGTTTGATGGGTGAGGCTGACAGATAAAATTATTTCATGACGAGAGCCAGGCGCCAGGACTGCCAAAATGAAATAAATAAATATATCATTAAATAATTAATTAAATGTGTCAATAATTAATTAAATGTGTCAATAATTAATTAAAATGTGAAATACATAAATAATTAATTAAATGTGTCAATAATTAATTAATTACATGTGTCATAACTATTTATTTAATTAATTAATTCCAATTTTAATTAATTATTGCCACATTTAATTAATTATTTAATGGTGTATTTAATTAATTCATTATGGCAGTCCTTCGGGCCCACCGCTGTGCATGCAAAAGCGGGGAGACAAAAAAGGATTTGTTTTCCCTGTAGCGCCTTCACCGTCTGCGACAATATATATATATATTTCCATCTTTAAATTGTTCTGATTCAGTCATTTTTACTTTTATGTTCTTGTTCTAAACTGAACTGCAGCCAAACCAAAGGCTGAACTGAGAGCTGATAGGACAGCTGTTCCAGTAGGGGGCAGTGTGACCCTGACCTGCTCTGTGAGCCCATCATCATCATCTTTTGGATGGAAATACTACTGGTACAGAGATTGGAAATCTTATCAACCTGTGACAAATGGACAAATCAGTGTCTCAGAGGGAGGACGCTACAGCTGCAGAGGAGGAAGAGGAGAACCAGTTTACTACACAGAGTTGAGTGAGTCAGTTTGGATTGACACAACTGGTGAGTGTAAATGTAACTTCCTACAAAACACTACATCTCATAGTAACTGAACTTTTTGTCATTCATGTGTTTTTATTGTACTTTCTTGAACAGTAACAGCCTCAATCAGGCCTGTTGTGACTCTGCATCCAAACTGGTCTGAGATATACAGAGGAGAGACGATCACTGTCAGATGTGAGATCCATGGAGGAGACACTGAGTGGGATTATGAGTGGGAAACAAACAGCATCAGAAAACCTCCAAATCAAAATGAATACAGGATTAGATCTGCTTCATCATTCAACAGTGGAAACTATCGCTGTAAGGGCAGAATGAAAAGTTCACAGCATGAAACAACAGAGTGGAGTGATTCAGTCACACTGACAGTTTCTGACAGTAAGTCATGTTTGCTTTAAGCTGTTTGAACACTTTGTAAAATGTGTTTCTGTTCATATAGACTGAGATTATTATTCTTTGTATAAACTGAGCTCACTGTTCAGAGACTGTACTACATGTTCACTGAGAGAAAATCTTTGTTGAACAGATGAACCCCGTCCTGTCCTCACTGTGTCTCCATCATGGCTGAGTCCTGGAGCCTCAGTAACTCTGAACTGTGAGGTTGAACATCCGTCTGCAGGATGGAGCTTCTACTGGTATAAAGCTGTTCCTGATCTATCAGAGGAATCCTCCAGTTATGAGCTGCTACCTGATGGCAGTGGGACTGCACAGGACTCCTACATCATTCATGGACAGACACACACAGCAGGATATGTGTGCAGAGCTGGAAGAGGAGACCCAGAGTATCACACTGATCACAGTCAACCAAAGTTTGTCTGGTCTGCAGGTCAGTTTGTTTCTCTCTGTCCTTTCAATGAGCTCATGTTAGGTCATCATTTTTATTCAACAACATTTAGACCATTAAAATCTCATCTCCATGACAACTATTGATGTCTGTGTACATACTGTTTGTACTGATTATTTTTACTTAGTGCACAGACAGGATTTACACAGTTAAGACTCTTTGTTTGGTGCTCAGGTAGGTGTTCAGATAAAAAAGTCAAATATAGTTAATAAAGAAACAAAGATGTCAGCAGGCAGGTTAACAGCTCTGACAAATACAAGACAAACACTGACTACAGATGGACGCTAGAAGAAGACGTCACAAATAACAGCTGCTGTTATTGTTCATTTAAAATATACTTCAAAGGTTTTTAGTTTTGGTCCTGCTGCTGCAAAATATCTCACTGTAGAAGGAATCTGTGAAACAGACAATATCACAGAATTATGACAGAAACATTACAGCAAATGACTGAAGTGTGTTCAGAGTGATCTGTATCAGGTGGATGATGCTGAGAGTGATGACTCAAAGCTCATGATGTCACATGACGTGTACCAAGCTCTACATGAGCTGCCAGCAGGTAAAGCATGTGGGTTAGATCATCTTAAACATGTCAGTATTCGGCTCCTTTGTTTTCCATTGATTTGACTGTCTGTGTGATTCAGGGCTTGTTGTCAGACTCAGTGTTGTCTCACCAAACAAACACTTTATCATATTGAACTATTAAATTTGATTTTCAAAACAAAAGCTTCAAACAAACAAATATTTTCACTGTGATCTTTTGAATCCTAACATCTGTGAGCTTTGTCTCTTCACTGCATGTTGTTTCCAGATGTTCATTCAGCAGCGTCTCTCACAGTGAGTCCTGACAGAGTGCAACACTTCACCTTTGACTCTGTCTCACTGACCTGTGAGGGAAACTTCACTGAGTGGAGAGTGATGACTGTTCCCCAGAGTGATCCTTTATATTATTATAACTGTGAGAGAATGACTGGATCCACATGTAACATCCACACATCAAAGTCAGATACTGGAGTGTACTGGTGTGAGTCTGGATCGGGAGAGTTCAGCAGTGCAGTCAACATCACTGTACAGAGTATGTTATTATACATTTACTTCTTGGATCTGAATGATTTAGACGTCACATGAACATTTGTCTCAGCTTTGCTGTATGTGAAGTAATTCTATGTGGCAAAACAAAAAAAATTCTGACAATTTTAGACAGAAAAGCATCAAAATATTCTAATTTGTTGGTCTCATTTCATTCTATTTTTTCATAATTACGTTTGTAAAAATTTGCAGACAGTAATTTTATATGATCTGTGTCAGAATAAAACTCTACAAAGCTCAACATCTCGGTCATCAGATTAAATGAACTTTTATTGTCTCCATTCAGAAAAATTCAGGCAAACACGTGATGCAAAATAAGACAAACATACAAATGTTTACAATTTCAAGTATAACCATTAAATTATGTCACTGTTAATAATTTGACTCCTGCAGGGAGGATGAAGGGAGCATCCCAACTATATTTCCAGTCCTCTTAATCAAATTTTGAATTTGGGATCTGAGCTTGACAGAAAGTTTGCCAAAACATGTAGTGATATCACAAATAGCAGATTCAACAATCTCCACATAAAATAGTAACATGATGCAATTATACACTCCATGGACCCTCAGCCTTCTAACAAAAATGCAAGTGCTGACGACATGAAGTGTTGATGGTCCACATGATGAACCCACTGTAACTGAACATCTAAGCACTGAAATGTTGTCACTTGTTCAAACGTCTCTCCAGTCATTAAAACCAGGCTCTCAGAAAATCTCTCTGAAGCCAGGTCTGCATGTAGATCATGAGACACGACTCACAGCTTTTTCTCAAAGTGTGCACCAGCTGATGTGACTGAAACAATTGTGTGTGATTGTTTCACAGATGATGGTAATGGTCCTATCCTGGTGAGTCCTGTTCATCCTGTGACTGAGGGAGCTTCTGTTAGTCTGAGCTGCATTTTGAGAACACAAAAAATACTTTCCAATGTGTTTTTCTATCACAATGACAAACTTATTCAAAATGATCCCCGAGGGGAGCTGAAGATCTCTGCAGTGTCAAAGTCTGATGAAGGTTTCTACAAGTGTCAGTACTCAGGAAGAGAGTCAGCACAGAGCTGGATGTCAGTTAAAGGTGAGCAGGATCAAAACATTTGATGGATTTTTATAAATGATTTTTAGCAAAAAGTTGTTTTCATATTTTCTCTTTTATATTTAAACCACTAAAAATCTCAACAACTCTGTCATCAAAGTGTTATTCGTAAAGATAATCATGTAAAAAAGTGCAGTGGTGTCAAAGATCATGCTCCTCGTGCAGCTGTGCTGAAACCACACCTCGCTACTAGAGCAGTCACATATAAACATGAATATCATCATCTAATTTAGTCAGATGCTTGTTAAACATGTGCATTTCAGATTGTGGAGTGGAAACCTTTTCGGCTTTGCAGCAAATGGAATTTGAAATACTTTAAATGTTTGGTTGTTTTTTTCTTTACAGATTTGTTCAGTTTTTAAAAGCTAAAAATCGGTAGCGCATCAACATACTGTAATAAACATGTTCTCATCCTCTCTAAAGCAAACAAGCCATACCTTAACTCATCATCATCATCATCATCATCACAGTCCCGGTTAAAACTTCCACCATCACACTTTCTAAAGAGAACTCAGTCTCATATTTTTCTTCATTGTAATGAGGTTTGGTTGAGTGAAGTTTTTGTGTTCACATGTGACCTTTCTGGGTGGAGCACATTTACTGAGGAGACGTATGGCACTACTGTGACTACATTAATGTAGCATTTGTTGTGCTTCATTCACGTTACGTAAACAATAACCGAGACCTTAAGAGATTAACTTTTTATTTTGCAAATAGCAATTCAAAACAAGTACTATAGAAATTATTTGGTAAAAATAGGACATATACAGTAGATTTTAAATACAAGATCAGATCTTCATCATAAAAAGCATTTCTGTAATCCATCCTTGTTATTATGTCTCAGCTTTTTCTAACAGTGTGCACCAGCTGATGTGACTGAAACAATTGTGTGTGGTTGTTTCACAGATGGTGATGTTCCTAACCTGGTGAGTCCTGTTCATCCTGTGACTGAGGGAGCTTCTGTTAATCTGAGCTGCAGTTTGAGAACACAAAAAATACTTTCCAATGTGTTTTTCTATCACAATGACAAACTTATTCAAAATGATCCCCGAGGGGAGCTGAAGATCTCTGCAGTGTCAAAGTCTGATGAAGGTTTCTACAAGTGTCAGTACTCAGGAAGAGAGTCAGCACAGAGCTGGATGTCAGTTAAAGGTGAGCAGGATCAAAGCATTTGATGGATTTTAATGGATTTCATGCTTGAGAAGGAACATTAGATTGTCTGTTTAAAGGCTTGAAGTCACCTGGATCTATTTTGTCAGAACTTTTTGTAATATTTTGTAATATCTGTATATTGTCAGGTTTAATATTGTTGTGATTCAGGACTCAAGTGCAGGAAGTAATGAGTGAAAGTTTCTTCATCAAACAAAGGTTCATTCATTTAACGCAACATTTTGCAAGCTTCGACTTGGTCAACAAGAACAAAACATAAATGAACTTAAACTTAAGGAGTGAGTCCTACAAAAACATCTTAACTGAGGTGAGAGAGACAGGCCAGAGGAGCGCACATAACAGTGTGAGGGCGGCAGATCTGTGGGAGAGGAGAGAGCAGTTAGGGCAGGAAATCTGAGAGGGAATGAGACAAGACAGAGAGTGTTCATAAAGTGGCTGCACTACATAGAATAAATAAATACATAGAAAATGCAATAGTGTTCCCTTAAAAGCAAATACTGTCAACAGAGTGAGCTGCCTTAGCAGAGATTTGTGCTCTCTGTGTTTGTTTTATACTTTATTAATAATTAATTATTGTTTGTTGTTGCAGTAACTGTGTCAGGAGCTGACAGCTCTTCATCTCCTGTGTGGTTGATGGTTGGACTGGTTTGTGGAGTCTCTCTCATTATTATTCTCCTGCTCTTGTTGTATCGCTGCAGACAGTCCAAGTGTAAGAGCCTCTTCTTTTCATGCTGTGTTAGAGAGTTTATTTGCTACATACACTTTAATTATTCACACATATACATGTATTCTGATCTCATGACACTAAATATCAGTGGAACAATTTATACATGACAAACATCTGTAATAACATTTGTCTCTTTCACAGATTCCTGCTTCACCAGGTTGGTAAAATACTTTTTATTATTATTTTAAACAAACATCAGTTACTTTTGAGTTTATTGTGTTTATTTCCTGTTTTAGGTCGATCCAGTCTGAGAGTCACAGTCCGGGCTCCTCCACAAATCATGGAGTCAACCAGAATGAAACTCATGAGTACGGCTATGTTCAATACGGTCAGCATTTTACCGATCTTTATTATCATCATTATTAATATTGACTTTTAAATCAGTCTTCATTAACAGGAACAGTTTTGAGGGTTAATTTTGTGCTCAGCAGCTTTTCAAAGAACGTTCGTCAAAATCCAGTGGAACAAACATCCAAACAGCCAGCTGACACATGAACATAAAATGAGAAATAAACAGGATTTTACAACCTGATTGTGTCTTTAAGTCGACTGAAAGAATCCAATGTTGTTGTTTAATATCATAACAACACAAACAGTAACAACTTTATGGGTTCATGGTCCGAAAATATCATGAACAGAAATATTTAATCTCTTTTTTATGTTTTTATTAAAATGATTAATGTGACCCTGGTTCGTCTTTTTTTAGGTACTAATCACATCTACGAATCAGTTTCTCATGTCGAAGACAACAGAAATGGTGCAGTATATGTGTTGAAAAGCACAGAGCAGTTACAGATGAAACTTGTTTTTGATTTAATGAAACTAATTCCATGTGACATGTTTACAATCCTGTAACTAAAATATGAACATTTCAGGATTAGATGAACATCAAGATGTCACATACTCTCTTATTAAATTTAAAACCTTTGGAAAGAAGAGTGAGTACATAAAACACATGCAGTTTAAAAACAATAACTGTAAATATAATGTAAAAATACAAAAAATAAAGATTAAAAAAAATTATTTTCTTGTGTCAAATAACCTGATCATCTTCACAGGGAAGCATCATGAACCAGAGCAGAGTGCTGTTTACTCTGAGGTGAAGACGGGAGCTGCAGGTACAGTCACAACAGTCTCATTCAGTGTTTCTACTGAAATGTGTCATTTCATTATGTTGCAGGTTATTATAGGTCAACATGGAGTTTAGTTATTCCCTTACCAAGCTTAGCTGCTACATATCAGCAGAGTTAATTTGCAGTCATTTAGGTTTTGGTGGGTTAGTCATTAAGTCAGGTGTATTTGTTTAACATGATACTGTGTTGTTGTTGTCATTCAAAGCACTCAAACACAGACACACTGGAGAAGTTGAACAGATTTATTGAGTGATTCAGAAACACAGCAGGTCAGAATGTTTGCAAAGAACGAAGAAAACTCAAAACAAACTTCTTCCACAGTTTGAGTTCAGTCTCTTCCTCAGATCACAGGTTAATGTCACCAACAGGTTTGTTGGGTTGCCTTTCATTAAAGTGTCTTGATGCATGCTCAATCATCCAGGCAAGTGAAGCCCAAAAAGTCACCAGGACGCTACAACACAGAGTAAACACCATCCCCACAGACACAGCGTCCAGGGAAGCAGAAAAACATTACATCAAGAAGGCCCTGAGTAAATGTGGTTATCCCAGCTAGACATTTGTCAAAGCTGGGAAGGCACCTAAAGAAAGCTCCAGCTGATCCAGGAGAGAAGGACAAGCGCTGCCTAAGTGAAAACCTGTAGTGATCCCATTTGTGTCAGGAGTATCGGAACAGCTGAGACACATTTTCTCTAAACACTGCGTCTCTGTGGCTTTTAAACCCCAAAACACGCTGCGCCAAAAATTGGTATGTCCAGATGAACAGAATCAACTTTTTGGGGCTTTCATTAAAGTCTTTAATCAGGGAGGCAAAAAAGTCAGCTTTTCAGCTGGATTTACTGAATCACAGCATCCACTGATTCTGAACCAGAGCACTGATCACAAAACCAAACACAAACAAATAAAGCATATAATCTGAGTGCGGTGCACCACTAGAAGCACAGCAGAGCTTGAGCACAGCTGTTTAAGCTGGTTGTTTGATACAGGAAAGTATCGGATGTGCCAATAGCATGGAAAGTGTGTGTGGAATAAATGTAGGGCATATAAATATGAGTAAGTGATGAAAGTAGGGGATGATGCAACATCTGAAGAAAGCACAGTGGAGTTCACAGTCAAAAGTTTCAGTTGTCCAATCACTGTGAATTTATGAACTGAAATGATCATTTTTGTCCTTCACAAGACTTGGAAGACTTTGTACTGTGTTACTGCTTCCTCATTTGGACTTTCAGGCACAGGATGGAGAGAAGTGCAACACTGACCGGGGCATTACCCCTCTCCTCACTTCCACACTATATCTGAAATCAGTGATAGCACTGAGTAGATTAGTTACATTAGGATAACAGTCAGGTGATTGAATTACATGATTATTACTAGTTGATTAAGATTTTTGTTTTGCCCCTGCTAATTTCTTTAAATAAAATATCCTGTGTTCAAAAGTCTAAATTGTTAACTTTTTGTGTAACAGTAAAGGCAACTTTAACTGTAAATACATCTCATACATAATTCTTACATGCTGCTCTTAGCACTTAAAGTAGTCTGTTCTTTTCTTGGCAGCTAAAGTAATAATCTAGTGAAACTACAAAGAGCGTGAATCATTAAGGGGAGCGTAGCATTAATGCTGTTAATGGCTGTGGCTGACAAATCAGGGTTGATCTGCAGAGTTTAAATCCACCTCTACATCCAACAGCTCTGTGTCATATATCTGCTGATCAAATGCATCCTGAGCTCTGACTTCTCTTTTAGAGGACAGTCTGATGTATGCTGAGGTCAAACACCCCAAAAAAGGAAAAGCCAAGAAGAAAGCAGGTAAACAAAGTCTGCCATCACCTCCAGTGAATGTTGTTCAACATGTTTATCTGGTCTTAAAATCTTATTTCCACTCACAGGAAAATCAAGTCCTGCAGCTGATGAGGCAGTTTATTCTGAAGTCACGTTAGGAAGCTTTCCTGGTAATTATGCTGCCATGCAGGACGAGTTATTCTTCAAGTTATTAAATGGTGAACATCCTGAAACTTGGACATTTGTGTTCTTTGTGTGTTTGTCTTACAGGTCAGTGAGGAGAGCTGCAGCAGCAAAGCCAAAAAGAAGCATTTAATGAATCCACTGTTGCTCCTCTGCTGCCCAAATATCAGACACGCTCACTTTTTAGTGTTTATTAAGATGATATTGAATAATAATATGATATAGATTTGGTACTATCTTTTAGCATAAAGCACACAGAGGTGTGTCCTTGTTTCAGATCCATGCTCTTCATATTCACCTTTTATTCATTGTTGAGCTTTAATATCAAACTTTGAATGTATCCTGTTCCAACAGCAGTGAGAAAAAGTCTCTGATTTTTAGTAGCTGATAGCAGCAACTTAAAGTCAGCAGAGTTACATCAGGAAGTGCTGCTATGGACACAAACAAATACTTTTACTGTCTGAGTTTAAAGATCTGCATCACGTAAAAATGAATTATTTGGTATAAAAACATGAAAAAGCTGTTTTTCTTCCTTTTCTTTTTGCAGTATAAACATATTCTTTATGGTGACGAAGTGTGTGAATACCGCAGTGTGTGACGTCTCTTGGTGCAGCAAATTACATTTTCTGTTGAAAGTAAAAAAACCTGAAAACAGTCGGAGTCAGAGCTGAAAATGTGTGTTTTCAGTGTTTTGTTTCCTGCCTGAACACAGAGGTGGTGTTCAGTGAGATATTTTGTTGATTTTACAGCGCAGTGTGCCGCTCTCTTTTTGCTGATAGGAGTGAATGGAGCTCACTCACCAGTCTCGCTCTCTCGCTTTCTCTCATCATTAAAATAAGATATTTATATATCTGTATAATGTTTATTTGGTTACACTTTGGACTGCAATGTTTAAGTGGTTGGAGAGTCTACATTAGTTTTCACAAGCCACAGCAAAAATAATAACAACACAGAGGGTATCACTTCCTTTTAAATATGTGCGTGTAATTAATTGAAGCAGTAGCATCATAAGCATTAATTCAGTGATTACAAGGCCCAGCCCAAAAGACTCTGGTTGGGAATACCTGCGCCTGGCAATACCTAAAAGCAGCAGGTACGCCACCTGCAGAAACTGGGTTGCTAAAACCTCGTTAAGTCGTGGTCACGTGATCTGGGTGTTTTGAACCAGGCTTCGGAGCAGTGTGTTGAAACATCTGCGCTAAGCAAGTTCAGCACAGTGTTGAAATGTTTGAACTTCTCATCCCTAGTGATATCGCTGGAATAATAATAGATAAATGTGGGAAGGGTTATCCGATAGTGGTCTTATCTCACACTGAAGTTTCACAAAAACAAGGGGAGCTCGTGGCTATGATGAAGAAAGTCCACTCAACACTCAACAAGCACAAAAAAAGGGATGGGAAGAAACTCCTCACACTGAGGTGAGTGATTATTGCTACTGTCACCAAATACAATACAAAACACAACTGCTGCCCGCAGCTATATGATCAGCACCATATGAACAGAGGTGCTAAGTTAGCGGTCACACCCACATGTGCGCGCACACATTTGAGTTAAAATCTGTTTCTAAAGTTGTTTTAGCACAGTGACGTCAAAGTTTAAGATAAATTTGAGAACTCAGGTTGAAGCAGGATTCATCCACTTTGTATTCTGTAACCTGTGCGCTACATGTACAGAAAAACATAAATCATTATTTAAAACAATTAGATCCTTCTCTCACCCTCCCTCATTGGCTGGGCTCGTTTCTGAGCTGTTAAGCAGGTAATTATTGAAATGAAATGACTGCATCTTTTTAAATTAGCGCACTGTTAGCACAACTTTCCAATTTCAGTTTTACAAATGCATCATCATGCTAATTTGGCCCCCAGCTTTAAGTACAAAACTGACACTTTGCCTCTTTGGTGAATGTGGAAAACAGATTTTTGATGCCTAAAGAGCTGCTTTGCACCCACTGTTAGTTAATCAGGAGATATCATGATGATAGTTTGATCATTCATTTATAACTTTTTATTGCATGAAATATGAAATGTTACTCTTTACCTGGTGTGTAAACACTGGGAACCCCCAGATTAGAACTAGACCTACTGCAGTGTGAGGGATTCAGGGTCCCCTAATCGAGTCCTTATTATAAACTTCCTCAAAAAGGAACATTTTAAGCCTAATCTTCAGTTTTGGCCACATTTCATTGACTCGTTTTTTTAGTGACTGGTCTGCTATATTATTCATCTTCAATCTGAGCATCAGGAATAAAGGTGATTGAATGTAACATGGTTGTTGGTGTCAGACAGGCTGGTCTGAGTTATTTGAAAATCTGCTGGGATTTTTCCACACAACCATCTCTAGGGTTTACAGAGAAGAGATCAGAAAGGAGAAAATCCCCAGTGAGTGGCAGTTATCTGGATTAAAATGCCTTGTTGATATCAGGATTCTCCAAATACAAAAACACTCCCTCCACAGCTTTTACAGAACTATTTATAAAAAGTCTCTGAGTTCTCCAGCTCCACTTCTCAAGATTAGGGGACATAAAGCAGAAAACAGGTAAGTAATTTTTACACACAGAAAGGCAGTCTTGACTTACAAGCCATGGTTACACTGACTGTTTGTCTTACAATGACACTGCATCAACTGAAGCTCTGTAGCCCAGAGGTGGAAACTCTCCTGACAGTAATAATATAATAATAATGAGAGCAAAATGAAATTCTCACTGTGCTCTTTGTCTGTCTTGATAACTCTCTGCTGTTTTCTGAAGACTTAAAACTATGTATCTGCTACATAGAAGACTTTTGCATGTATTTCCTGTTTTCTATGAGGCCCAGCCACAAATTGTGACATCTTTCAGTAGATTAAAAATAAAACTGTGGCAGAATAGAGAGCAACCAAAAGTGTTGGGCAAGTTACTTTGATACTACTTTCAGTTACTGTTGGTTTTGGGCAGCACGGTGGCATGGTGGTTAGCACTGTTGCCGCAAAGCAAGAAGGTCCTGAGTTCAATTCCACCATCAGGTTGGGGTCTTTCTGTGTGGAGTTTTGTTCGCATGTTCTCCCCGTGTTCACGTGGGTTTCTTCCGGGTACTCCGGCTTCCTCCTGCTGTCCAAAGACATGCAGCTTGTGGGGATAGGTTAATTGGTTAATCCAAATTGCCCATAGGTGTGAATGTGGGAGTGAATGGTTGTCTGTCCCTGTGTGTGAGCCCTGCGACAGACTGGCGACCTGTCCAGGGTGTAGCCTGCCTCTTGCCCTATGACAGCTGGGATAGACTCCAGCGCCCCTGGAAAGGATAAGCAGAAGCGAATGGATGGATGGATGGATACTGACTTTTATTAAACCTCCAAAAACATGAACATTTATCAGGTTCAGTTTGTGTTCAGCAGTTTTTCAAAGAACATTTAAAGATCTTACAGTCCTGGTTTTGACTCACACAGTGTTTGTTTTTGCTCTGATCTTTAGTGTAACTGTAATAAAATGATTAATGTGAGCCTGGCTTGTTTTTTCTTTAGGTACTGCTGACATCTATGAATCAGTCATGTACATGTAGTGTTTCATGTCCCCTTTAATGCTGAACACCTGATGTGACATTTCCACATATTAATTCTGCTCAGTACCTGATTGTTTTCCATGTTTTCCATCCTCCATCTTCCAGTTTTTGTGATTTGGTTCATGTAAACATTTCTGATGGTTTTATTTTCATCAAAATATTTTAATTTGCACTTAAGTTTGAACTCTTAGAGATTACACTCACTTTGTTTTCACAGACTTGTGACCATGACACAAAACTACAGACAGAAGTGAATAAAATCTCAGTGTTACTGGTTTAGAAATGCTTTACGATAATAAAAAATACATCATTTAGAGTCAAAATATCATAAATTGTAACAAATATAACTGTTATCTTCGGGTTAATCACAGTCAAATCATCATCTGCATCAATGAATGTCAGTGAGGCGTCCTGAAAGTCGTCACGTCTCCTGTTCAGTGACCGTCTCTGAGAATCACTCTCCTCTCCAATCAAATCACTTTTCTTCTGTTTATCCTCTGAGTTGCTCTTTGATGGTTATGAATCATCGCTCTTCTTTAAACTGTGAAGTCGTTGCTGTTCTTGGGAGACATTTCTCTTTTGTTCTGGTATCAAATTGCTTCGTGTTTGCTGAGCTTCACCATCTTTCTGTTCACCTGTCAAACTGTTGCTCATGTTTCCAGAGCAGCTTTTCTTCTGCTCAGACTTTAAAAAAAAAGTTCACTCAGTTTTGTTTTGTCGATTTGCCAAATTGTTGCTCAGTTATTGAGAATCACTTGTTTTCTGTTCTGTTGCCAAACTGTCTGTCAGTATATAGACAAAACCAAAAACCAACTAAATAAGCAGACAAAAAATACATATTCCAATCACCTGGATCACCTGTTGAGAAAGAAAAAAGAAAACAAGCAGAAGAGAACAAGAGTAATAGAATAAACAACATCACAATGATATATGGGAATATGACAGTAAATACTAAATATTAAACATTATTGTGCAGCACATAAGATCAACAGAACACAGTGTGCTTTGAGGTAGGAGCCAAAAAGGGTGTAGTTTGTATGTGTGATCACCCGTGTGTACACCTGTGAGCATGGACGCGCTTGTTTTTAAAAGGTTCCTTCATGTAATAATCTGCTAGAGGGTGTGGGGGGGCCACAGCCCCGTCCTCCAGGGCATGAAGCAGGTATGGAGGAGATCAAGACTCCAGACATCCAGAGGCCCCCAGAACACAAGAGACCAAGGAAGACCAACAGAGGGGCAGCCGCGCCACTGTCCCAGAAAGAGCTGAGGAGAGTCCCAGGTGAGGGGTCACTCAGCAGCCGCGGAGCAGAAGCCAGAGGGAGTTGCAGAGACGTGCCCGTGAGCTCTGCCGGCAGCCAGCTGCGCCTGAGTGACCGAGCCCCAGGCCGAGAGGCCGGGGGCACCCCACCCCCGAAGTAGCCCGAGCGAGCCCCAGGCTCCAGGCCCCGATAAGCAGCCACCAAGGAGTGAGCCGGTGTGTACCTGGACGCCCACCCCCAGACACAAAGAACCACCAATGCACCGATGTCTGAGGGAGTCCGCCACTGGCAGGGGAAGTGGTGGTGGGTGGAGATAGACCTCCAAACCTTGGAGGGCCTGAGATGTCCCCAGAGAGGTGGCGTCTGATACCCAACCTGACATATAGACACAGACATACAGGCACACACATATACAAACATCCATTCCCACCCTCATGCTCTCATATGCACTTACTCCACACTCAACCAACATGGAGACAGACATAAAGAGACGCTGTACACACGATCACACTCCCCAAGCGTACTCTACGAACCGGGTCTAGGTACCCTTGCCCCTGGAGGGGGGAACTGCACCCAGACCCAGGTGGTGTTACCCTTTTCCCTGCGGTGGGGAGAAGCAGACCGCCCCGACTCCGCAGCAGCAGGGAGGCCCCACACTCCAGACTGCACTCGGACGGCCAACTCCTCCTCCTCCTAGTCCTAGCCCCCCCGCTCCAGCAGGCCGCAGAGAACGGGGGTGAGAGAAGACTCCAAACCTCCCTCCACCCGCTCATTGTAGTGTTGATGCATGTGTGTTCTAAGGTGCATTTATTGATTTTCTCCTTTTCTGTTCAGAGTCACTCATCTTCTGCTCAGTCTAAAGTCAAGAATGTCTCTCTGTCCTCTGTTGTCTTTATTCTGTTTTCTTCTGTCCAGATGTCAAACTCCTTTAATTTCATAGACCTTCATCTCTGTATGCTGATCAAACTCTTCCTCAGATTCTTACGTTGCTCCTTTTAGTTTTTAACTTTCCGCTGTTTGATGAGAAAAACTTTCTAAATCTGTTGGATTTAAGTCAACCCTGCTGGTAAACAGAACCTGTTACTGGAAGCAACCACACAGACACCAGTGTACATTTTACTTGCAGGGGGAGCATTGGAGAGCACTGCTGCGACTGTACAAGCAACTCCAACTCCTCTGTGTCCGCTTCACTCTTTTATTGACAGCAGAGGTTACACATAATTCAGTTAACCACGTGACAGTTTTAAGGCAAGCATGTGTGTGTGAGCAATGTATACGCCTGTGTGTGTGCACGCGTGTGTGTGTGTGTGTTTCCAGCTATACTATACATAGACACGTGACCTTTCAATTAACTTAAACCGTGTGTATGAGGTATGCAGAAAAGCAGAAACAAGCACTTTGCTAAACTATAAAAACAGGAACTTGTAATAAGTCATGTCTCAAACAAACATTTAAAGGTGTGAAGTCTTGCACTTTAGAAGAAACTGAACATGGTGCTTTCCTAATGTATAACATAGCTCATCTCTGGACTAAGCTGCACTCTAAATAAAGAAAGCACATTTTGTCAGCACAGACACAGATAAAGGAAATAGTAGAAGGTTGAAAATAAATCCTCTGACTGTCTGACTTCTTCATAATTATAGCCATATTAGGACACATAAAGGCGATGATTCTATATCTATATATTTTAGCACAAATGACAATATAAAAAATATCAATGCCAACAGAATCGGCCTCTGTTTAGTTTTTCTGTTCATTTGTCCAGACTGACACTTCTTTTGCTCTAAGAAATAAGAACACAATGATCGGGACGGTGTAAGCTACAACCCTATAATCACTTTCTGTCACCGACCTCTCAGCTAAACCTGTGTAGAGTCATCCAATAATAACAACTGGGGTTGCCACGATTCGTTGACTAGTCACGATCAGGTCAACTAGTGTTCAACACAAAAACAAGAAGAAGCCGTCTCCAGTATCGTAGCTGTGTCCAAATTCAGGGGCTGCATCCTTTGCAGGCGCATTTGTAGGTCGATAACGTTACAGCAACGCAACGAAGACTGTCCAACCTCGAAGACTCCTCCAAATGTGTCCTTTTCCCTAGATTGAAAGGATGGGTCGGGTGTATTCTTTGTGGCCCCACCTAACCCAGAATTCATAGCGCGGCCAATTCTAGTTTCCAACAATGGCGGCAGCTACTTTGTTTTAATATTATTCTTTCTTGGTCACAAAATAAATGTTTAAGATATTTTCAGTCGAGAATGTAGCTGTGTAAACTTCAAATATCTGCTCGATTTATCAGGACATTACATATTTGCAAAAGTGCTCCGACGTCTTCGGAGACGTCTGTCACCCTCCAGCTCCTTAGCTGACTGGGAGGTCGAGACTCACGTTTTCAAAACCCCCGCAGTCTTTCACTACTCAGGTTAAACATGACGTATACAGTAAGTCACTTAGATAACTTACAAATGTTGTAAAACAAGTGTTTTATGGAAGCCCGTTTCCGCCAAAACAAAGACTGTTAAACGTGGTGGGAAAGGGTCGACATCTATTGTAGATGAGCTGGTTTTCATTGAGCCTGATCCTTTGCCTCCCTGTGCTCCTGCTCTCAGGGCAGCTGCGGTCCAGCCATCCCATGCACTTAGTTCCTCGGGTGAGGGGGGCTAGGGCCCAGTTGATCCCTGCTCCTGTTCCCAGGCCGGCTGAAGTTCTGCTAGTCCCTGCACCCATACCTGTTCCTCGGGTGTGGACAGCAGCTGCCCAGCCGTCGCCGGTGCCTGTTCTGGTTCCCAGGGTGAGGCTAGCCAGGACACAGCCTACCTCTGCACCCGTACCTACACCCGCGGGTGGGAGCGGCTAGTTCCCAGCATGCCCCTGCACCTGTATCTGACCCTGCTGGAGCCTCAGGTGGGCCCATCCAGCAGTTTTCTTCAGGCTCCGTAGGCTCAGAAAACCTAGCTCAGCCATCTGCTCATCCAGCACCTCACCCACCATTTTAAGATGGCGAAAGATGTATCCTTAGGCCCCCTCCTAGGTTCAGAGATGGTCTTTCCCTTTTCACGTAAATGGCCTCCTTGACTCCGCGCTCAAACCAGCGTTCCTCCCTGTCCAGGATGTGTACATCCTCATCATTGAAAGAGTGTCCACTGGCCTGTAGGTGTAAATAGACTGCAGAGTCCTGGCCTGATGAGGTAGCTCTTCTGTGTTGTGCCATCCGCTTCGCCAGAGGTTGTTTGGTTTCCCCGATGTGTAAATCCTGGCAATCTGGTGTTTAGAAAAAATGTGTCTCAACTGTTCCGATACTCCTGACATATATGGGATCACAGGTTTTCGCTTGGGCAGCAGTTGTCCTTCTCTCTCTCCTCCTCCATTCCCCAACTCTCTGTGAATGGTACTCATGGCCATTGATCAGTGGTCTTTGATCAATGGTTGTTGATCAATGGTCATAAGAATTTGCATGATTAAGGAATTGACCTCCCAGCCCATTGTTCCTTCAGTGGGCTGGTTTCAGTCATTATGCAAATGTACTGTTTATAAGATTTGGGGAAACCTGCAGTCAGCTGAGACTGAAGAAGTCACTTGGATGAGTGACGAAACGTTTCTCCCACAAAACGCTACGTCCAGATGAACTTTTGGAGATTTACTTTCCTGGATGATTGAGAATGCATCAAGACGGTCATTGTTTGTATGAATGAGCATATCATTTCTTATACAATACACAGGTCACAACACTGATATCACAAATATGCTGTTGTAATTTTTATGTTTGTCTGAAACGGGTCTCTGTTGTAAATGAGACATTGAGTATCAGTTACTGTACTGCAGGTGACGGCAATTCAGCACTAAGAGACACTTTTCTCATAAATTTGCCACTTTAATGTCGAAAAATGTTCCCTTCTTGTTTTCCTCACAGAAATGATGAATAAAAAAAAAAACTTACTGGAATAACCGACACACAGATGAAACAGTATTACTATTACTTATATGATTTGCCATGATAAAAGCATTTGTAACGCACAAACCTGCCCAAAAGCATTTGTCCACATTGTGTCAGCATCTCTAAAATGAGTTGAGATACGTGAAAATGTCTGAGGCCACATTTGAACTTTGGGTCTTTATTGGAAAATAAGCAAATTATCACAAAGTCACTGAGTCTTTTTCTGCAGCCATGAAAGTTTAAATGGTTTCTTTTCAGTCCTTCAGGCTCAGAGCTGATTCATGAGGAGCCAAACTGACTGTAATGCTGATTGGTCCAAAATAATTACATTCTAATTAAAGTTTAGCTAAAAAAAACTATAATAAGTCAGCTGGTACTTCATTAACACAAGTTTTCAAAACAGAATGAGACAAAGAGGCCTACTACACCTGCTGCATGGCCTTTTATTACCCAAGCACTTCCCACTAACACTCCCACTATTCCCAGCACTGCTGAACCTCTGAGGGACCTCAGAAATCCCAAACACTACATTATGTTGTTGATTCTTTACTTTGTTGTTGTTTGTTTGTGTATATAAAGGCTTACAAGCTAATCTATAAACCCATACCTGCTATACTATACTATGTTGAGGGGGTGTAAAATCATCTGTGACTAACATTCACACACATTCATACTCCAATGGATGCATCTGACAGCAACGTGCGGTTAGTATCTTGCTCAAGGATATTTGGCATGCAGACTAGAGCAGACAGTGATCGACCATCGACCTTCCAATTAGTAGATGACCTGCTCTGCACCTCACAGATCAACGTCACACAGGTGTTGGTGTGACGTTGGGTCGTTGCTGTGGCACAGAGACCCTCAGAAACAGGGTTGGTAACTCATTTTCCTGAGCAGCCACATGAGAACCAAGAACTGTTGTAAAAGCCGCACAAATAAGCTGAACTAATTTCTGCTTAGGGCTGCCACAAACGATTATTTTGATAGTCGACTAGTCACCGATTATTTTTGCGATTAGTCGACTAATCAGATCATCATCCATTGGACGTACAGCGTACAGCTTATTGCACCAGCAGCATCTGGTCTTATATAACTATCATTAGCTTACAGCTTGAAGTGTTTGTGCTAACTAAAAATAAAGACAAGATGATAGTTTATTAATTTTTAATGAAATTTGCAGATTGTTTCGGTGAAGTTTAATAAACTCCTTGCTTTCTAAAATATAACAGGACACCGGAGTATATTCTCCAGCGTCTCACACTTCTGATAATCAGCTGTCTGCTTGACAGTTTTAGCTGTGCAAAAACTATAACTTTAATCTCAGCCAAACCGATTTACTCAGGAACAAATAAAATACTAAAGAAAGCCAAACAATAACATTTTTAAGTTATCTAAGTGACTTATATATATATGTTTAACCTGACTAGCGAAAGACGGCGGTGGGTTTGAAAACGATTTGCCGGGAGTCCGGTGTTCTCACGGCTCTAGTTAGCCTTGCCCCCGCCTAGCTAACGAGCTAGTGGGTAACAGACGTCTCCGAAAACGTCGGAGCACTTTTGAAAATATGTGGTGTCTTGATAAACTGAGCAGATATTTGAGGTTTACACAGCTAAATTCTCGCCTGAAAATATGTTAAACGTTTATTTTGTGACCCAGAAAGAATAATAAGAGTAAAGTTAAAACTAACTAGCTGCCGCCATTGTTGACAACTGCGCTGGGCTGCGCTATGAATTCTGGGACACAGCTTCTTCTTCTTCGGGGTTTAACGGCAGCTGGCATCCTTGTACATGCAGTGCTGCCATCTTCTGTTTCAGTCCGTTATTACACTCTTAAATCCTACTACTCATTCCTGCGTCCTTTGTGATCTTACAAAGCTTCAAACGATGCGTCGACTATTAAATTAGTCGTCGACGATTTTAATAGTCGACATAATCGTGACTAGTCGACTAATCGTGGCAGCCCTATTTCTGCTAAAACTTAATTTGATCTTTTTATAAACTGTCGCTTCACAGTTTATTGTTATTGCACTGGACTGTTTTAGGCAGCACTGCCAACACGTGTCCGAATACACAGTATATAGTCAAACTCAACAACTTGAAAACTTGATGAGATGTTGAGCATCAAACGCGGGACTCTGAATGTTCATAATAAAGGTGACTCTATTTACAGAAGTGACACCAGGTGCTTTATACCATGGTGAAGGGAAAGGGAGCTCCAGGGAAGCCAGGGAAGGGAAACACATCCAAATCAGAAACACGACAAACAAAGCAAGAGAGAACCATGGTTACAGTAACTAAGGTAAATACAACAATCCAGCAAAGCCTACCGCTCAGCTCAGCACCACCCAGGTGGAGAGGACAGCAGGAGAGAGAGAGAGAGGAACAACAACAGCACTGACAGGAAGTCAGAGAGGACTGGAGGACCATGACATCTGTTTCTGCATTAAATTTAAAGACATTAAGATCAAACCGCAAAAATGACAATACAGAATAGCTACAGTGCCGATATGTGTGTGAAGGGTTGTTGGTGGTTACTGTCTGTTCTGCCACAGGTTTATTTTTAATCTACTGAACGGCCTCATTTTCGTCTCAGCCACATGCAAAAGAGGAAATGCAGCCTGTGGTTTGAGACAACAGTTTTGTGTGTAGCAGTGTCTTATTTTAAGCCATCAGTATCCAGCAAACATAAGGTCCTAAAGCACACGGCACTTTATTGTCCTCTTCATACACCGATGAGGACAATACTTTAGAATATTAACATGTCAGTAAGATGTAAAGTTTTAATGATTGAGACCATGAACATATGCAGAAAGTGTTTAGACTCTGACCTGTAGATCAGACTGTGACAGGAAGGATCACTTCTCAAAATGATGGAAAATATTGTGTAAACATTGTTATTTGTATAACTGCAAGTTCACACAGAGCTGCACTGAAACAAACCCCAATGATCTTTTGTTGTTTTCTTCATTAGCCGGCAGAGTTAAAATGAGGAAGAACATTTACTATAGAAACTGTGCTTTAACTGCTACATTAACTAAAGTAAAATAAAAAAAAATTACACATCTTTACTGTAACAGTGTCAGAGCTGACAGGTGGGGAGGTCCAGACTAGGAAGAAGAAATTAGAAGAAGGAAAGAGATTTAAAAAAAAGAAAAAAGAGGAAACGACACAGAAAACAAACAGAACCTGAAAGAGAGCAGAAGGAAGACGGAGGGCTGAGGACAGGGCCCAGAGCTGTGATCACATGCACATAATATACAAGGACAAACCACCGTCCACATCAACCCACTGCTCTAAAACACTTCAAAAACTCTGGTGTGAATGTGGTGTCGTCTTATTCTTGTTATCAAACCTCAGTAAGTGTAAAGGGGAACTGGAAGCTTGGTCCAGTTATAAGTCAATAGTCCAGTCAATAGTGGTTTGTTGCAATGCTTTGTGCATTTTCTCAGAATGATTTAACCTGGTCTTCGGAGGTTAAAGTTGCTATGGCAACATGAGTAAAAATAAAGGTAAAAGTCTTTCAGGAATAATTATGATAAGATCCGTCTACAGTCATGTTGTAGGTAATACACCACAGTATCTTCTGATCTATTAGTCTACACATCACTGAATCATTTGGACAGATTAACATTTGTGGAATCACACAGTGTTTAAGTCTCAGTTATTTATTTATGTTGACTGGAAAGTGTAAGTTGACACTTTTGTGATCTCAATAGAGATTTTGTGATGACCCACAGGTAAGTCTCTGTGTTCCTGTGATCAGTTATCTGTAACTCAGTTTTCTTCGTTTGTTACCATCGAGGCCTGAAACTATCAGCTTCATACTAAAGGTCACCTTTGTTTGGTACTCTGAGTCCTGCTTTGCATGGGTGGCTGTAGCTCAGGCGGTAGAGGAGATCATCTACTGATCAGAGGATTGTTGGTTCAATTCCTGGCTTCCCCTAGTCTGCTTATCACATTGGGCAAGATACTAACCCCAAATTGCTCTCCGAGGCATCCATTGGAGTGTGAATGTTCGTCAGAAAGCACCAAGAAAAATGTGCTAGTATGAATGGGTGAATGCACGAGTTGTGTGAAGCGCTCAGAAGAGTAAAATAAGTGCTGTATAAGAACCATTTAGCATGTGGGTCTGCTTTTTGAACTGACTCTGGACACAATCACATGATCTGTGTTGGTAACATGTGGTGTTCAACACAAACATCATTATTACAGTGTTTCAATCATTGTTTCACATCATCGGTTTGTTTTATTTTATTGTGTTTACATGTAGTCAGAGGCTGAGGTCAGTGTGCATCTGCACATACATGTCAAAGCAAGACAAAGAACAGTCTGCAGAATAAATGAGTTCCTGCTTTACTTTGAAATGACAACAGATAATAAATATAACTTTGAATTTATCTATGAATTTAATTGTTCTTTAGTTGGTGAAACATAAAGGTCTTTAGTCTCACTTCAGCCACACACTGAGTCATTTCCTGTGTTTGGGTCTCCACAAAACTTAAAACCAGAATTTAACCACAAGGTGGAAACTTTCACAGGTCTGAGGTCAAAGGAGCCTTTTCACTATATTACTGCATGATGATGTTTCAGCTAAGAGTCAAATAAAATAAAGACATTTTAATGCAGCCTAAAGCAATAATTTAATTTAAAACAATCAAAAGGAGAATTTTTTTTTTTTTTTAAAGGCTTTAGTGAAAATACAGGCACCAAAGTAGAAAAGCTGTTTTGGTATATTCACTCTCAGTGACTCCCAGTCTGCAGACACCTGCCAGGAGACAAATATTAGTGGATATTGCACCCAAAAAATACCCCAAACGGGCAAAAGAAATATCCTGACATGAAGCAACAGCTTTATATATTACAGAGAAAGGAAACAACACAACACAAGAAACAAGCTTCTATGTTTGCAGTGGACAGGAAATATAAACATATCAACCAACTGCTGCGGTCAAAGCTACAGGAGCTGTTTGAGTTTTGTGTGAAAGGGCAGGAAGCACAGAGAGACCAATCAGGAAAAGCTGTAGAAAAACTCTTGTTGTATCTATATTAAACACAACTTCTCTTTATCTGCAAACTAAAACTGTTTGATTATCTGAGGATCAGAGTGCAGCAGGCTGGATGTGACGATGGGGCACTCTTTGCTCTGCATGATGGACTTTTTCTGTAAGTACACGTCTGACATTGTTTGAACGGCAGCGATTAATGAAAATGTTTCTGATCTGTGAGAATTACAGTGAGTCACTGCTTTAACCTGTTTACCTGAGAGCTGGAACAAAGCAGACTTGTGATTCTTATAGTGTTTAAATGTTTGATACGCTGCTGCTTTTTGCATCACTTATAGTTACACACTGTGTTACAACAGTTTGGATTTTTATGTTTATTTTATTTTATTGTCAAACAGATTACTGGTTATTACTGTTCATCTTTAATAAAGTCTTAATTTATTTTTGTTTTGATTTTAATCGTTGTATAATGTCTGATGAGGTTTTATTCATTATTTTAGTGCTCAGTACTGTCATCTGTGGAAATGCTGAAGGTAAGAAATGATTATTTTCTTCCTGTTCATATATGTAGCTGTTATCTCCTATAATGTGCTCAATAATATCCTCCCTGTGTTTACATGTTATCTTCTGCACAGGCTCAATGCTTCTATTCAGCCTGTGCAGTTAAACATAAATGGCTTCAGTAAGCGCTCCATGTGGAGACTGTGGCGTTCTTCACAGCTTTTACTGATGTACCATTTGTACCACTTTCAGTCTGTAAAACTGTAACAACAAAACAGAGCAAGTACATTTAATCTCAGTGTAGATGCACACATGTCACATGACCAATGCAAGATCATAACATTAACAATAAATGGACAAAGCCTGTCAAGTGACGTAAATACAAATACCACGTGCTGACATGTTTTATGCTAACAGGCAAAACAAAGCACTAACAGTTAGCTTACAGTAGTAATGTAACAAACTTCACAGACCCACAAGAAGGACAGAGCACTAATATGTAGAAACAATCCATCATCTGCCCAAACTTATACTTTATCCCATCTCAAGAGCAGCAGATGCAGAACTATCACAGACAGGGAGCTCTAGCCATTATTACTCGGCACTTCCTCCATTTAACCACTAGATGGCGGACTTTGACATGAGCAGACCAGGAAGAAGCAGATGAATAAATGTGACCCGTCATATAACAAAGTTGAAACAAACTATATTTCAGGAATAACCTGAGGGACAAAATATTGAATATGATACAGCTCACACTCCACTGCATTTATTGGTTAAAATATTAAAAGATCATATCAAGAGTGCAACCATGTGAGCAGATGTTTCACTCAGCTGATACACAAACTTTATATTTACTAGAGTTTGTTGCCTTGAAACTGACTGATTTCCTTTTCATGAGTATTTATCTGTCCATCCTCACAGATCACAGTTATGATTCACAAGATGCTGATGAACTGGAGGATCAATCTAATTTATTACAGCACAGCGTGATGAGTTTAGGGTAAATGCAGGTAACTCTAATCTGAAAACAGACAGGTCAGTCAGTTAAAGTCCTGCCTGAAGACTTTAATGAGTCTTATTATGAATTTTTACTCTCAGTTATTTATAGTGTCATGGTGTGCTGCCTGCCTCAGTGTCCTCTTGAAAAAACCTCTGAAAGTTGTTCAAGTCATAAATGAATAAGACTTCACATACACAAGAGTAACAAGTAAAACAAACTGGACAAAGTGCCGTCGATATAGATTTATTCATTTATGACTGTCATGGTGTTTCATCATTTTAGTCTGAGTGCTTCTTCCCCATCTTTGTTTAGTTTTTTTAAAAATTATTTCCTCTTTAATTTAAAGGTTTGTTTTCTTTCCTACTTTGTGTTATTTTTCTTCCTCTTTTATGATTTTCCTGTTTGTTTTTAACTGTTTCTCATTCCCAGTCATGTTTAAATAGTCCTGCTGTGTCTTGTCAGTCTTTGTCAGAGCATCTGTGAACACTCACGTGTGTTCATCTCTTAGTTGTTTCTATTGACAGTTTATTTATTTCTAGTTTTACGTTTTGATTCTTTGTATGTTTCCATTTTTAGACTATTTCAGCTAGTTCAGTTTTATTTAAGTTATTTTGCTTCCTGCATTTGAGTTCACACCTCTGCACTCCACTCATTGTTACAGAGACACATATTTGCAAGTGTGTGGACTCTACTGGAAGAATGGACACAAAATACTTTTTCTCTAATTTGGTGTTTCTATGATAGTAGCTTAGTTTGGAGATTTTACTGTAGCAAAGTCATGTGTATATATATTAACCCTTGTGTGCATTTTATTATCTCTGTGTGTGTGATCAGGTTTGTAAATATGTCGAAACATCTGTGTGCACAGATATTATCAGCTGGAAAGTCTTAAAGTTTTGCATAAAGCACTTAAATACAGACATGTGGTCAAGTTTCAGCTCACCTGCTCTCTTTGTTGTCTGTTTTATTACTTGTGACCTTTGCTGCACTTCTGCTGTGACAGATCCACAGATGAGTGTGGAAGGTTTTCTGTAATCGAGGGTTCATTAACCCTGAGCTCAGACTCACAGGCTCAGGCTTTCTGTCACACTCAGAACAAACCACCAGGTGGCGTATTACTCAGCCAGGCTCACCTGCTCTTCACCTTGTATTTGAGTCTCAGTTACAGTAGGAAATAAAACCAGCTGGAACAGCTGTGTGGCAGATGTGGTGGGTTTTTCTTTCTTCCACTAAAAGGACCACAATAATAGCTTCATATTTGTCTAAGTTACAGAACTTAAAGTCAAGGCCACTCTGACAGCAGACAGCACAACCACACCAGCAGGGGGCAGTGTGACACTGACCTGTGAGATGAATTACTCTGTTCAGAAAAACCTCATCTGAAAATGAGATCATCTCTTTTAGCTCTAAGAGTGCAATCTCTGTCTCTGATGGAGGCATCTACACCTGCAGAGGAAGGAGAAGAAACACGAATTTAGTCACAACTAAAAGCGATTCAGTCGTCATTGAGAAAACTGATGAGTTTAAAAAATTTTGAGAGTTGAAAAAGGTCTTCTCCAAATTGTAATGGAAATCAATATTCACTAATCACCAGTACTTAAACCACTAAATCTGTCAAATTATGAATTATTAGGCTCAGTGCATCGTTTCACCTTTGTTCAGTCTTCAGATCACTTACAGACACAGAGGAGTTCATGGTGCTGTTTTGTCTTTTTAGAGTGATTTAAAAAACAGTTTGTGCTCCTTTCCTGGTTACTGAACCTTTACTCTTAGTTTTCTTTGCCAGTTTTGACTTTGGTGCCACATAAAAACTTTGTATTTTACATTTTATGAACTAATAATCAGTTTATGAGAGCAGAGCAGCCTCCAGCTTTGAATCCATCACTGGAGGTTTAACAACATTGTTAGGAAACAACAGCTAACTGATGACTCATTGATTATATGTTCATAAATGTATAAATATGGAAATGTAAAGATGTCGAAATAAGTAAACTGTTGAATATAAAGATCGGTTAATTACCTGATTTAATTTATTTATTTAAAAGAAAGAACTTTTTGATTTTCAAGTCCAATTATCAGTGTGCTAATGATATATTTTTGTTTGAACAGCTTTGCCTAAGCCCACTGTGACCCTTCAGCCACCTTGGCCTCAGATATACAGCGGTGTGATATACAGCGGTGAGACAGTCACTGTCAGATGTGAGATTCAGGGAGGTGAAGGAGCTCAGTGGACGTATGAATGGAGTCCAGCCAAGTTAAACACATCTCCAACATCCAATGAATACACAATCAACAGTGTTAGTGAGTCTGATGGTGGAGGATACAGCTGTCGGGCCACAAGAGGCTCCTCCTGGACAGAGTGGAGTGATGTCATCACACTGAATGTAAAACGTAAGTTGGAGATATTTCACTCACACTATGTTTTTTTAATTTATATTGTAACACACCGAAGGCTTTTTTGTTTATTTATTGTTTATTATCAAAAGTAGCAAAAATGGCTTTGATAAAAATTAACAGTAAAGACTCAAAGTTAAACATCTGAAGTATGAAAAAGATTTTGTTATATTGTTATATGTTATAATATTTTTATATTTTTAATGTTGAATTTCTTATCTATAAAATAGTGTAGAAGACATTTCTTACTTCTTAAATTACTGTTTGTAATTATGCTATTAAATAGTGGTAATTATAACATAAGTAATTCTTTGGATATACATTTTTAAACAAAGTAAAACAAATTAAAATGTGTCTCTGTGCTGAGACCTGGTGGAACTCAAAAAGGTTTTAATTCGTTCAGCTGACTGAAAGCTCTCACCACCTGCAACAGTCACAGGCAGCTTCCTGCAGGAACCTGGTCACAGCAGAGGTCTTGCATCTATTTGAACCCTTTTATATGCCAACACCTCACTGCTGATATTTATGGCAGCTCTGAACTATAATTATTTATGGTGGATCTGTCTTCTCCTGTGCTTGTTTATCATCCCCTCAAGTTAAACAAGGATTTTATTTCCACCCTTTTATTTGGAATCAGCATTCTAACTCTTTTTATGTTTGCTGCCCATCAAACTCCTAAAACACCCTTCCAACAGATGACATGAGTTTTACAGTCTATTTAAAAGTTTTGCTAGACTGCTGTGATGACATAAAATCATGGTTGGCAATTCATTTTTTGAATGTAAACGATCAAAAAATTGTATTATTTGCACCTTCAGAGCCTTGTTTTGCTCTTAAGTGTAACCTTGTTCCTCTGAAAAAGTTCAGAACTCTCTTTGAAAAAAATCTGCAGGTGGTCTTTGATGACAGTTTCTCATTTGAGAAATAAATAAATTGTGTTGTAAAAGGGTTCGGGCATTTGCAAAAATGACGTTCGTTATGTCATCTGCTCACTTTGAGAAAGTAATTCATGCATTTATTTCATCCATTCTTGTGTAATATGCTTTATTTTGGTAGCAGCCAGGCTATAATGATTATTTAATCGTTTGTTTTTAAGTCTCTGAATGGATTCACTCCCTCGTAGCTCTCTGATCTTTTAAATAAACAAACTCCAAACAGAACTCTAAGGTCAGCTGATAAGTTGCTTCTATTTGTTCCTAGAAGCAGACTAAAACACAGGCTAAGACTAAGACTGGGCCTTTGTGATTGTTTTGCCTGAACTTTTGGCACAGTCTGCCCTTCAAATTACTCTTTGATTACCAAATAAATAGTGTGCAGAAAAAAAATACAATTCCCAAGGGGCCTCCCTCAACTAGACACATTTGACATAAAAGACTCAGCTCCTCCTTCAGATATCAGTGGGCTGGTTCAATTTCAGGAGTGTGGGTGCAGAGGCAGTGGGACAGCTAAGCCTGAGCCAGAGGTTTGATCTGTTTGTCTTGCCAGCAGGTTAGCAGATAAGTGATTTAGCACATACAGGGAGTGCAGAATTATTAGGCAAGTTGTATTTTTGAGGAATAATTGTTTTATTGAACAACAACCATGTTCTCAATGAACCCAAAAAACTCATTAATATCAAAGCTGAATGTTTTTGGAAGTAGTTTTTAGTTTGTTTTTAGTTTTAGCTATTTTAGGGGGATATCTGTGTGTGCAGGTGACTATTACTGTGCATAATTATTAGGCAACTTAACTAAAAACAAATATATACCCATTTCAATTATTTATTTTTACCAGTGAAACCAATATAACATCTCCACATTCACAAATATACATTTCTGACATTCAAAAACAAAACAAAAATAAATCAGCGACCAATATAGCCACCTTTCTTTGCAAGGACACTCAAAAGTCTGCCATCCATGGATTCTGTCAGTGTTTTGATCTGTTCACCATCAACATTGCGTGCAGCAGCAACCACAGCCTCCCAGACACTGTTCAGAGAGGTGTACTGTTTTCCCTCCTTGTAAATCTCACATTTGATGATGGACCACAGGTTCTCAATGGGGTTCAGATCAGGTGAACAAGGTGGCCATGTCATTAGTTTTTCTTCTTTTATACCCTTTCTTGCCAGCCACGCTGTGGAGTACTTGGACGCGTGTGATGGAGCATTGTCCTGCATGAAAATCATGTTTTTCTTGAAGGATGCAGACTTCTTCCTGTACCACTGCTTGAAGAAGGTGTCTTCCAGAAACTGGCAGTAGGACTGGGAGTTGAGCTTGACTCCATCCTCAACCCGAAAAGGCCCCACAAGCTCATCTTTGATGATACCAGCCCAAACCAGTACTCCACCTCCACCTTGCTGGCGTCTGAGTCGGACTGGAGCTCTCTGCCCTTTACCAATCCAGCCACGGGCCCATCCATCTGGCCCATCAAGACTCACTCTCATTTCATCAGTCCATAAAACCTTAGAAAAACCAGTCTTGAGATATTTCTTGGCCCAGTCTTGACGTTTCAGCTTGTGTGTCTTGTTCAGTGGTGGTCGTCTTTCAGCCTTTCTTACCTTGGCCATGTCTCTGAGTATTGCACACCTTGTGCTTTTGGGCACTCCAGTGATGTTGCAGCTCTGAAATATGGCCAAACTGGTGGCAATTGGCATCTTGGCAGCTGCACGCTTGACTTTTCTCAGTTCATGGGCAGTTATTTTGCGCCTTGGTTTTTCCACACGCTTCTTGCGACCCTGTTGACTATTTTGAATGAAACGCTTGATTGTTCGATGATCACGCTTCAGAAGCTTTGCAATTTTGAGACTGCTGCATCCCTCTGCAAGATATCTCACTATTTTTGACTTTTATGAGCCTGTCAAGTCCTTCTTTTGACCCATTTTGCCAAAGGAAAGGACGTTGCCTAATAATTATGCACACCTGATATAGGGTGTTGATATCATTAGACCACACCCCTTCTCATTACAGAGATGCACATCACCTAATATGCTTAATTGGTAGTAGGCTTTCGAGCCTATACAGCTTGGAGTAAGACAACATGCATGAAGAGGACGATGTGGACAAAATACTCATTTGCCTAATAATTCTGCACTCCCTGTATATGTACAAAGGGTCTGACTGCACCAACTAACTGCATGTTGACTAAAAAACACACAAACACATTGTTTTCTGTTAGAAGTTAAGTAAGTTGACTAATAGTAGTGTTAGGGAAAATATTCTAAACACTTCTTCAGTAAAGACTCAGAGAAGAGAAACACACAGAACTTCTTGCTAGCAAGGGCAGCCTCCAGACTGAGAGACTCGCGCTGAGCTTTGCCCTGGTCTTTATTTATACTTCAGTGGTGTGTGTGTGTGTGTGTGTGTGTGTGTGTGTGTGTGTGTGTGTGTGTGTGTGTGTGTGTGTGTGTGTGTGTGTGTGTGTCCTGCTGATCAAAGGGTCATAAAAGCACAAAAGGTACATCCTTGGTCAGGAAAGGGTAGTCTCCCCCTCACCCTAAATAACATGGTGAGGAAGTCCAGCAGTTCATCTATATGTAAAGAAGCACTTAAACTAAAACAGACATAGCTACGTTAATCCTGCCGTAAAACAATAAGAGAAGGTATGACCTCTCTCGTGCTCCCAGGATGTGGGTGTGCATTCTAGTGTGGAATACACACCAAGCCTTTGCAGCCAGTTAGAGATCACACACAATTAATTATATGCCTCTAAGTATACATGGTTGAATATTTCCTAATACAAATAACTACATGCAGTACTCTACCATATGCAAACGTATATCACTAAAAGATTATACTGACTACTAAATACAATTTTCCATTGACATTCCCTCCTGTTGTCAGAAAAACTTTAAGTGAGATACCAGTTTGTCATTAATCACACAAAGTCTTCATGTTCCAACAGGTCGGGGTCATTATCATCATCATCACTTGTCATGGCTATTTATGCAGCAACAGTAGAAAATATTATGCGGTTAATCATGAGTTTTAGACATGGCAATATACATGTTACAAAGACACAAAATAAAAGTAAAAATATCCCAACTCCGATGAGTAGTCTTTTTAGCACCTGTAACCAGGAGCCAGTGTAAAGCCAAGAAAACCAGTCACTTGTATCACTTACATAGTCCTGATTTTGGGCCTGCTGGATCTGTCTCACAGCATTCAGGGCGTCAGTCATGTTTGATGAATGTACATCGTCTGGTATGTAAGTGCAGCATGTGTTGTTGAAGAGGACACAAAGTCCCCTTTCTCTGCTAGTATCATAGAGTAGTTCTTCCCTGGGAGTTATTCCAGGAACATATATAGTGTGGGGTATGTTGCCGTGCTGGGTAGATGGGAACGGACATAATAGTCTGTATTTGCCGATTCTGCTTTTGTTCTGTCGTGGATATAACGGTACCAGGCATTGTTCATCCACAGAGGGATGTGGTCTTGCGTCATATCCCTTAGGTGAGAGTTGTCGTGTGGCCATCTTCTCTGCCTTCCTCCTGGTTCAGCTGTTTCCGGCACCAGCAGTAAAAGTGAGCGTCGTAGTCAAGGTAACCAAGAGGGTCCACCTTCCCATGGTTGCACACAGGTCCGTCACACCTCGCACTTGGTTGCCCTAGAGTTGATCAGAGGCTGGAGGTTGAAGTGCGAGCTTACCCTACGGGGGCTCAATCAGCATTCCCCCCTCACCACTGAAACAACCAAGTGTGAGATTTCTCTATTGTGCTGTCTTGAGGGTGCCGGGGTTTCCTGGGACCTCGACCTCTTTCCAGTGGTTCTGATAAATCCAGGAGGGTCTCTCCGGTATTTTGCAGGCAGTTGAAATGGTCAGAAACACTTGAATTGGCCTCTATCAACCCCCATCACCTCACTTCAGGCCTTCATCCTGCGGTAGGAATACTTATGACTCTTCTACTGTCCATCCTCTGCAGAAAAACCTCTTTGTAGAAAGGGTGCTGGGTCCAGTTATCTTACTGGCGTTATGATCCCAGCAGTCTTCAATGTGCCAGCGTATGCACAGTATAGTGACACAGCATTAGGTGATGTTCATAGGAAACTGCTGTCATCACCACCATAGCTTCTGGTTCCTGTGCTTTCACAGAATCATGATATCATCCTTAGATTCCCTCTGCGCTGTCGATGGAGCTTGGCACGCTCCCCTCATCCTTCAGGTGCCCATCTGTTGTCCACAATCTCCTCTGTTGGCCTCTGGAAAGCCCTTTTGGCACAGCTCTCATTCCAACGCAGTTTCATGGTCCTTGCTGTGGCTCCAAAATCTGATCTCATGATGGGCCCCAACCAGCTCGACCTTTGACCTCAACCACTGCCTGGGCTGTCAGTTATGCCTGGAATGGTTCTCGCTTCTCACTGGGCCTCTGAAGATTTCTCAGGAGATTACTGCTGCACCTGTATTTCCTTGCTAGGAGGAAAAACTTCTATGTGGAGAGCATGTCAACAATCATCAAACCACATTCCTTAGTTCAGTGAACTTCACTTATAGGCCATCAAAGCCTCATCTGAACATGGATGCATCACTTGCATAGGTTTAATACCCGTTGAATGAACTGTTAATCACACAAATCGCTGCAAAAATTATATAAAACAAAATTTTATGTTAATTCATTGTTTCATATTAATCCTGGATCCCTTCTCTTGACACATGGACACTGCCATGAGTCAACTCATCAAAATCAGATTCCTGTCTCAAAGAAAAAGATTAGCTAGATCATATCCCAGGCAACATCAGGGCATCTCCTCCTCTGGAGCAGCACCACCCTGGACCTATAATCCTGCAATAAAAATGTTAGTGTGTTTTGCATAACACCTGGCTCTGCCAGGAGCCTGCATACACACCATCATGGCCTGGAAAGCAAAATCTGGAAATGAAATCAAACTTCACACTTACAAACAATTATATCACAAAAGTAATAAGCATTCAGCACTAGCAAGACAAGTGTCATGTGCAGGTTTTCTCAAATCAGTAAACTACAATTATTACCATAATTTGCCTCAGACATGGATCATCCCATGTACTCAGTCAACAGTAATGTAATCAGTGACTTCTCGTAAGCAAAGTCACTCCGCTCATATATTATTTATGGGCTCAAGAGTGGCCAGCAAATGAGCCCATATTAACTATTCCATAACACCGCATCTCTTATTTGTTTGTCTCATGTCACTTGTTCGCTTCTGCTGAATCTCGTACATGCAGTCTCAAAAAACAAACATTAGCAACACACATTGATTATCCTGGTGGGCAGGCGTCGGCCATCCACATTCCAGAGGTGCCATAAAAACACCATAAAGTTAGCCATCCCTAGCTGTAGAAAGAATGTCATTCACATATAAACCCAGAAATCCTGTAGTAAAAAAAAAACATTAACTAATCCTCTTATAAATCACATGATCAAACACATGAAAAACTGCAATGCTGTAGAAGAGAAAATGCAAATGTTAGCGCTTGCGCAGGCGTATTGCATACTTTGTCACCGTTACCTCTGTAAGCAACACAAGGTAGTGAATAACACCCCTGGTAGATGCACAGACACAGAAAATGGCATTTCAAAGGTTAAACCATTATGCAACCTCGAATGTTGCTGTCATCTTTCTGCTCCTGTAACAAAAAACACATAAATTCATCCACCCTTGTGTCCTGTCTAGGTGGGGGTTAACCTTGAGTCGTGGTCATGTCCTGTCAGCTTTTACCAGTCAGTCAGTTTGTTTTCTCTTTCACTCATTCATTCATACATTCATTCTTTCTTTCTTTGCTGATAGTGGAATCGATTGTCGCATTTAGTTTCCACTCTCAGCAAAATGACGTCATTTCAAAAAGAAAAAGAACTTTAAATCGGATTACATCGCTGAATCCTTTTTGGGCCGGGACTTTCATTTAATATTGTCCCAAATAAGTAGCTTTCTCCTGAGCCCATTTTAATGTGGAGAAAACTCACTTGTAACGGCTTTCGCGACCGGTTGTATAGCACTTTCAATTCCTGACGTGCAGATCTGCTTAAAGAAAAGAAATAGACAAACAAAATCAGTGCCTTTTCAAAAATGAAAAATGAAAAATAACAGAGATTATCAAAACAAACTCTCAGTGCACTGTGAAAGTATCAAAATAAAAAGGCCTTGTTAAGTCATGACACAAACTCCTCATCAACTTCACAACAGGAGAAGAATCATCAGCTAGATTCACTCCAAACCAACCATCAACTGCACAACACACAACATAACCCTAATGTCTTCTTTAACTTATGAGTTTAATCACCAGGTCTGTGCTCTTCACTCATTTAGGCCACAGATCTATTTTATTCAATTTTCCTTTTTTCCCTTCATCATAAAACATGTGACATGCTGTCATGCACTTCACAAAAGAAGTTTGTTCTGACGTATTCAGAGTTGTGTATCTAAATACAGGATTCACTCGCACATCAAAACAGGAAACTCAGTGTTTTAGAGTCTCCACTCAACACACAACAAACATCCCATTCACTCGTGCTAGAATTCAGTCACCTTTCATTAATCTAAGAACGATCAACTAATTTGCATATCGGCTATTAACCCACTAATTTGACAGGACAACAGAAAAGCATGTTCAAAATAGTATCACAAAAGACAATTTCCCTCATACAGTAAATTACTTGTGCTGCATCAATCAAGCAGGAAGCTCCTCCCAATTTACTATATCAACAACTAAATTTATTGTCTGATCACTGGTTGGTCAAACCAGGATCTTTTTTCCCACAAAAGTTTAAACTGTTGTCCTGCAACCTAGAGAGTCAATTTTTTGCATTGGATAAATTCAGTATTTAATAACAAGTGTCTGCTAAATTGACACTATTTTAACACTGATGAAAGATAACAAGCTAATTTTCATTACATGTGTTTGTGTTATTAGGCAGGTTTAATGCATGTCTGTGGAGCTGCATATCCAGCAGAGCATGTTCTTAAAACTGCCTTTCCTACACATTTCTCTACTATTATTTGATCATTTCTTAACTAATGTGCTATGAGTCCACTGGTCTTTGCATCACACGAGGTGACTTGGACAAGATGATAAACAGACTGACATGCTTAAAATGTTGTCTAATCTTCATGAGCTCTCTTGTGTTTGGAAGTGTTAGTAGGGTTAATGCATGTTCTTCTTGTGTGTGTGATTTTGTATATGATGTATATGTTTTTTATATTTGCATATATCCAGACTCCTTCTCAATTTTCCAACTTAAGCAGTCAGTTTTCTTTTCCCCAGGTTTGCTAACCCAAATTTTGATTTCCCACATTAAATAACAGCATTCCTCTGTGTTCTCACCACTCCTCTCTGTCGTCCTCTCACTCTTTTGCCCTCTCCCACTTCAACAGTCCCGGCAGTTCTCCTTCAGCTTTGTCCTGTGTCCCACTGTCCCTTCTTGCCATTTTACTCCACAGGTGGCAAATGTCAAACTCCAACTGTTCAGTTCTCCTCAAACGTTTTCTTCACATGCACAGTGAAGTCACAGCCTGTTGTAAACACAGTGCCATCCATCCGATCAGTCAGGATGATGGGTTTGCTCTTCTTCTCTGATGCTGTTTGTCCACATTGCTGCTGCTTGTTGGGACTCTTTGCTCAGGACTTGCTGCTGTCTTTATCTGCCATGTTATTGCTCTTTGGAGCTGCATTCTTCAGGGAGGAGTGAGCACTTGCTTGTGAGGTTGAGAGACACATACACATTGCGCTGTAAATAAGTCAGCCAGAAACTTGGCCTGCATGTTTCCAATGATGTTAAACTATAACTTTCTTCCGACTGCTGCATGTGGAAAATTGATTCAGGTCTGCTTTTCACCTGAAAGTGACAAACTAAGACATGTCCATTATTATCATCGCTGCTTAATCAACACACATCTCTCTCTCTCTGCTTTTGTGAACAGTCCTTTCTTAAAAGCAGAAAATAAGATTGTAGTTGTTCTTGGCTGATCAACACAAAACCTTTTTCCTATGATTTTTTTCATCTACAAAGTAAATTCTCTCTTTTTCACTCCTTTTTTTTTTTTTTTTTAAATAGCTGGTGACCTGCAGAATCACCGCTCTCACAATCAGAGGCAATCACTTTTACACAGCGCACAAAAACACTGTGACGTCAGACACATTCACACTCACTTTTTCATCTGCGTAAATAAATCACATGGCTGATGATATGTGCCATGGTGATCCATAAATATGATCACCAGTTTATTTAACTATTTTTCAACCCAACAAAACAAATAAACAAAAACATAATGCTGATGTTATGAACACTCTACACACAAGTCAAGATGCAGGAAAACTGCTCACGGAAACGCTGCACACTCCAGTTATCACAGTTATAGTTCTGTTTGTGTGAATTATCTGCTTTCATTATTAATACCAGTTTATAGGTTGTTATCCTTTTTATTATTAGTTTGAATGCATTAAAATTAAGTTGTAATTTAGCTTTTTGTTTATTTTACTTTATTCCTCTTGCATTTATATCTATTCAGTCGGGTCTGTTTCCAACCCTTTTTTAAACTACTTCAAACTACTGTGATCTCTAATTTTCACTGGGTGAGGGATTATTATGTTCTTCCTAGTCTGAACTGCTCTCTTCACCTGAGCTGCTATCCTATTCTGAGTTACTGTCTACTTTGTTTCTTCTACCTCTTGCTCTTCCACGATGGATTCCTCTCTCTTTCTTTTGGATTAGTCCTGCTCCGGCTTGCTGTTTTTCTAGACATTTCTCATCAGGTGTTAATTTTACTTGTTTATCACCCATTTTCAAAGATTTTGCTGGGCCGTCGCTGGCACGCTTGACTTCAGAGTGGTTTACTGATACGGCCTTCGACTTCACCCTAACGGTGAAGCGGTATCAGTTTTATGAGATGAAACTCAACCGTTCTCCTGTCACCAGCACGTGAGCCTCAGCAAAGAAAACAAAAATGGAAGTAGTTCAGCAGCGTATTGTGCTGTAAAATCAACTTACTTCCAGACACATACACACACATAGACATTTGCGCGCTAATTTGTCACGAGATAATTTCGGCTACCTCTAAAACTGGTCAAAACACGGTTCCTTTTGGCGAACTTAAACCCTTTTTTCTATCACATTTCTTTAAACTTTTGCGGCCGTCTTATATACCAAAATAGTGTTTCTCACCCCTGACGTCCCACTGGTGATTCAGATCATCGGACTGAATCCCACCGCCGTGGACCAGATTATAACACCGGCCCAGACCCGAATTTAACGTCCTGGGGCTCTCTCCTCATCCAAGAGGGCTGTGCACAGGCTTCGGTGCTGGCTCCCCACGGCGTCAGGAATCAGTGCTGGATCTTGGTATTTTCTGCTCCGGCTACGAAGGACCAAATCAATGTTAGGGAAAATATTCTAAACACTTCTTCAGTAAAGACTCAGAGAAGAGAAACACACAGAACTTCTTGCTAGCAAGGGCAGCCTCCAGACTGAGAGACTCGCGCTGAGCTTTGCCCTGGTCTTTATTTATACTTCAGTGGTGTGTGTGTGTGTGTGTGTGTGTGTGTGTGTGTGTGTGTGTGTGTGTCCTGCTGATCAAAGGGTCATAAAAGCACAAAAGGTACATCCTTGGTCAGGAAAGGGTAGTCTCCCCCTCACCCTAAATAACATGGTGAGGAAGTCCAGCAGTTCATCTATATGTAAAGAAGCACTTAAACTAAAACAGACATAGCTACGTTAATCCTGCCGTAAAACAATAAGAGAAGGTATGACCTCTCTCGTGCTCCCAGGATGTGGGTGTGCATTCTAGTGTGGAATACACACCAAGCCTTTGCAGCCAGTTAGAGATCACACACAATTAATTATATGCCTCTAAGTATACATGGTTGAATATTTCCTAATACAAATAACTACATGCAGTACTCTACCATATTAGATTAGATTAGATTAGATAGAACTTTATTAATCCCTCGGGTGGGTTCCTCTGGGAAATTCGATTTCCAAAAAAGCACAGCACCGACAGAAGTTACAGAGTTACAGAATATTATATATATATATATATATATAATACACACACACACACACACACACACACACACACACACACACACATATATATATATAAATACAGAGACAATATAAATAAAATATACAAAGGGGATAAATAGAATAAATAGGAATAAAAATAAAAATACAAGTGAATTGCACATTTCAAGTATTGAGTCTATTGCACTGTTGACTATTTACAAAAGTATTGCACAAAAGGTATTGCACAGTGAGGTGAAGAGGCACTACAGCTTAGTTGTTCCCCCCTCCTTTGTCCTCCTGTTTCCCCTCCCTCTCCCCTCCAGGGAGGAGTTAAACAGTCTGATGGCGTGTGGGACAAAGGAGTTTTTAAGTCTGTTAGTTCTTGTCTTTGGGAGAAGCAACCTGTCACTGAACAGACTCTTCTGGTTGTTAATGGCCGTGTTCAGAGGATGTCTGGCATTGTCCATAATGTCCATCAGTTTCTTTAATGTCCTTTTCTCTGCCACTGTCACCAGAGTGTCCAGCTTCATGCCGACCACAGAGCTAGCCCTCCTGATCAGTTTCTCCAGCCTGGATGAGTCCCTCTTTGCTGTGCTGCTCCCCCAGCACACCACAGCATAGAAAAGTACTCCAGCAACCACCGACTGGTAAAACATCCTCAGGAGCTTCCTGCAGATGTTAAAAGACCTCAGCCTCCTGAGGAAGTACAGTCGGCTTTGGGCTTTTTTATACAGGTACTCTGTGTTGCATGACCAGTCCAGTTTATTGTCCACCCACAGCCCGAGGTACTTGTACTTGTTGACCACCTCCACCTCCTCCCCCTCTATCTGAACCGGCAGTGGACCTGCTCTGGACCTCCCGAAGTCCACAACCAGTTCCTTAGTCTTTGAGGTGTTGAGTTGCAGGTGGTTTGTGTGACTCCATGCGACAAAGTTCCTCACCAGACTTCTGTACTCCTCTTCCTGATCATCCCAGATACACCCCATGATGGCTGTGTCGTCTGCAAACTTCTGAATGTGGCATAATTCAGAGTTGTAGCAGAAGTCAGAGGTGTACAGGGTGAAGAGAAGAGGGGACAGCACAGTTCCCTGTGGTGCTCCTGTGCTGCTGACCACTGTGTCAGACGTGATGTCCTTCAGCCTGACGTACTGTGGTCTGTCGGTGAGGTAGTCGGAGATCCAAGCCACCAGGCAGGGGTCCACCTCCATCCTGTTCAGTTTTTCTTGAAGCATACAGGGCCGGATGGTATTAAAGGCACTGGAAAAGTCAAGAAACAGGATCCTGACCGTGCCTTTTCCCCCATCCAGGTGTGAGTGGGCTCTGTGTAGGAGGTACAGGATGGCATCCTCCACTCCGACACCCGCCTTGTATGCAAACTGTAGTGGGTCCTGGGCATGTTGTACCTGTGGTCGGAGGAGGTTGAGGAAGAGCCGCTCTAGAGTCTTCATAAGATGTGACGTCAGTGCCACCGGTCGGAAGTCATTCAGCTCATTGGGCCGGTTCTTTTTGGGGACTGGGACGATGCAGGATGTCTTCCATAGGGCGGGCACTCTCCCCAGTCGCAGACTGAGGTTGAAGACTCGTTGTAGCGGCTCCCCAAGTTCAGCAGCACACGCCTTTAGCATCCTAGGACACACCTTGTCTGGGCCTGCTGCCTTTCTGGGGCGAAGCTTCCTCAGTTGTCTCCTGACCTGATCCACTGTGACACTGGGAGATGTTTGGGAGGAGGGGAGGGGGGGAGATGTCTTGCTGCTGAGAGAGGGATTGGAGGAGGGGGGTGTCATGGTGTCATATGCAAACGTATATCACTAAAAGATTATACTGACTACTAAATACAATTTTCCATTGATAAGTAGGAAAGCTTTTCATGCAGACTTCCTCTGAGTTTAATTTCCACCTGTCTCACTTTTCTTTTTTGAAAAACAGACCTTACTTCTAACAGACCCATCCTACAGTCTCTTTGTCCTGCAGAGGTGCTGCTCTAACCTCTTCTTTGTTGAAAAAAAACAAAACTAACGCTATGAAACATAAACATTTAAAAGTACAGTGTGAAGCAAACAATATTTTGTGGTGATAGGTTAATAATTTTTATCACTTTTCTTCCTCTTACGGTGCCCCTGCCTAGATTACTGCAACAGTCTAAGCAAACAATCAGCTGAATGACTGCAGACCAAACAGATTTAAGCTGCCAGGCTTTGAGCTCAAACACATCACATAGGATCCCAGCACTCCCATTTTTCATACTGGCTCCCAGCTTCACGCTGATTTTAACCTCAAAGTAAATGTAAAGCAGAAAAATCTGTGAGTTTTGGAGTATAAATAAACTATAACTTTACAAAGTAAATTCTAATACATTTTATATTAAAATATTGTGTTACAGTGTGAAAGCTATAAATTGTTTTATTGTGACTTTGTTTTGATTTTCAGACTTCAAACTGTCTGTGAATCATTTGCTTTGCAGTCACTCTACTCTTACGTTATAAACAGCAGAGTTTTCATGTTTCTCTTCTAACTGGATCATTATTATGTGAACAGTTCCCACTAAGCCCACTGTGACCCTGCAGCCATCCTGGACTCAGATATACAGCGGTGAGACAGTCACTGTCAGCTGTGAGATTCATGGAGGTGAAGGAGCTCAGTGGACGTATGAATGGAGACGAGGCCAAGTAAACATAGGTTCAGCATCCAGTGAATACAGAATCAGCAGCGCTGCTGAGTCTGACAATGAAGAATACAGCTGCCCGGGTAGAAGAAGCTTTTCCTGGACAGAGTGGAGTGCAAGGCTGGACTGGGACAAAAAATCGGCCCGGGCATTTTGACCAGAGACCGGCCCACCAGGATAAAGATTAAAAATGTGACGTCATTCAGGGGTAAAACCGCAAAGGATTCTGGGAACTTGTGGCAAGAGGTACTAGCGCACGCAGGCTTTCAATTGAACTCAGTTACACAGCGATAAAAAGAAACACAAAAAATGGCAAGAAGCTGTTGTATTATTAACTGCAATAGCCGGTCGCATGACAGCCACGGGAAGCCGACGGGTAAAGAGATCGTTTTTTTTTTTATCGGATTACGTCGTTGAAGAGAAATTTTTTAAGCCATGTTTCCGAAGTAAGAGCCGACGGATGGTCTGGATATACCAAATATAACGTTTCAGAACACTCCAGCTCACATGTTAGTCTGCTCCAAGCATTTCCACAAAGGTCAGAGTTTTGTAGTAGTTAATGCGTCATTTTTCTTAACATAATTGGTGATATAGGTTACAAGCAAGTCTGGCGCTGAACAGAAATTGTTGCGCTATGCTCCTTTATTTATTGTGCATAAATAGTGAATTGTCCTGACACAATATTGCGTTTCGCTTCTGTTATTGCCATGGTACATTGACAAAAACATATACTTTTATTCACAGGATAAAACAGTTGTTTTGTATCACTAATTGTCCAGTGCGATTACAACATACAATATTATTGTCACTGCTACATTTCTGTGATGCTACCAGAAATTATTTCCACTACTAAATAATTACCGTTGAGCTCAAAGGTCCTATTAATAAACGGTTAACGAATGTGTATTTATGACGACGATTTGTGAGACTGGTAAACTTACCTTTGTTCGTACGATGGTCTTTCGTTCTACACGGTGCATTTCAAGGTCCTGTACCCATCCGTCGGTAAACTGTACCTGGGCTTGTTGCAGTGACCTGAAGTTACTAAACTTCATGAGTGTATGCACTCACTCCAAGAACCGTATAATTATAAATCTGAGCGTGGTGAAAGTTGGGCAGCACGCTAACGTCTTTTGTCCACTCTGTGTGCTCATACGGGTCTAACCCTTTCACTCCTTTGATTTTTTCCTCATATCTTTTCTTTGTCTTTTCGTCGAGTCTGTCTTTGTACGGACCGGTATTGTTCTCCTTTTGTTTTGCACATTCCTTTTTTGTGCGGCAAAGAAAAAACAAGAAGGTATTGGAACCGGAGAATGAACGTTTTGCGGTGCTGCAAATGCTTGGATTGTTTTGCCACTAGTTCCCGGCATGCAATGCGCGAAAATCACGTGATTGCTAAACAAGGGGGAGGGTGCATCCGGCCTCCTCGGCTGTAATTGGTCCAGCCCAGAGTCGATCATGACCAATTAGCCAATCCAACACCTTTCATTATATATACCCTTCCTTAAAAAAAAAAAAAAAAAAATCCATCGGCCCATAAAAACAAAAAATCGCCAGCGGCCCACCGGGCATGTGCCCGATGGCCAGTCCAGCTATGCTGGCCAATAGGGATGGGTATCATTTAGGTTTTATCCGGTGCCAAACTGTTACTTTTGAAACGTGCTGGTGCTTAAACGGTGCTCAAACCGTTGCTTAAAGAATGGAGAACACAAACTTTGTCCAAAAGCCTCTTATATTTTTATTTTTTTGTCAGAACCCATATCGGTACCCATCCCTACTGGCCAATACCAATATACCAACAACAAAAATACATTTCAGTGCAAATCGAATAAACCATGAAAAGTGTTTCCAATGGAGAGTTAGTTAAAACCTCACATGTAAGCTATGGCGTTATTTTTGTGCCACTATTTTAAGCGCACGTATAAAAGATTTTTGCAGGTGTTACATTTGGAAGAGAAATTTATTTTGAGCGAAGATAAGCTAAATTCGAATGAACAAAGATTTATTGCTGCTTCATTTCAGTGTTTGCAATTATCCATATCCATAATTTTGCAATTGTCCATATACACACACAACAGCAGCCCTTTTCGCTCAGCTTTTGCATTTGCTTTTGCTCAGATCACGGACCTGCTCACAATGTGTTGCTTGCACTTCTCAACATTTCTACCCCTGTGCGTTCAACTGTTTCTGTATGCTTTTATATTTGTGCCACAAAACCAACCAATCACAGACTTGGATGCAAAAAATTCTGATTGGCTGTTTTGGTCTCCAATCGGCTCACTAGCTGCTGTAGCTAAACCCAGGCAAATATCCCAGAATGCATTTCATCCAAAACTCAAACGAGGCAGTGGCGGAAGAAGGCAGAGTGGCGGAGTTTAAAATATTACTCTGTCTGGATCACAAAATAAACTTTTACAATATTTTCAGGCGAGAATGTTGCTGTGTAAACTTCAAACATCTGCTCGATTTAACAAGACATCACATATTTGCAACAGTGCTCTAACGTTTTCAGAGATGCCTGTTACCCACCAGCTGACCGGCTGGTCAAGGCTCCCGCACATTGCTTTCAAACCCCCCCTGTGGTCTTTCCCTACTCGGGTTAAACATAATATATAAGTCACTTAGATCAGCAGTCCCTAACATTTTTTTGCGCCACAAATTGGTTTAATGTCAGACAATATTTTCACAGACCGGCCTCAACGTGTCGTGGATAAATACAACAAAATAAAATGATAAGACCAACAACAAAACTGTGGTATTTTGTAGATATAATAATAAACGCAAATTCACTGCGTAATTGTGTAACTTTATTGGCAGTGTCCTCCTAAAATGTCCTCAACTAAAAAACAAATATAAAGTACATGAAAATATAGAATTAGTCATAACACTAAATCAATGAGAGCCCTGTGCTTGTTTCTCTGCAATGAATGTAATGATGGACAATGGAGGACAATGACATCCAAAGTTTGCTGTCCAAAAATCTGCCCGTGTATTGACTAGACCACCAGGTATTATAGGAAAAACCATAAATCCTTTGAATGAAAACAAACGCTTTTGTGACAGTGATAAACAGTCTTGTTGGTATATATATATATATATATATTAGGGGTGCAACGATACACAAAATTCACGGTTCAGTTCGGTTCGATACTTTGGTGTCACGGTTCGATATTTTTTCGATACAAAAAAAATGTTCATGCCTTTTTAATTTGTCATTTATTAAAATTATAAATATATATTTTAACTCAAAAGTACAGTTTTTAAATTTAACCCTAACCCTTGTGCGTGTTTTTTATTTTGACAGCGAATGCGCACCTGCGGACCACTTATGTGCAGCCCTGGTTATTTAGCTCGTCATATTGCAGCCACAGAAATTCTTTTGTCCATGAAACCATAAAGCTGCACTTTCTTTTTGCCTTATAGTCTGATTTGTCATAACTTCTCCGTTTTGTGGTAAGCTTTTCTTTGGCTGTCACTTCTTCACCCTGACCTGTCTTATTTGGCTCAGCAGAACTAAAATATATATCCTGCTGCTTTTACACACGCACTCACATAAGCTCAGCGATTCTCTGCGCGATCAACCTCTCACATGTTTAAGCTGCGGGAGATTTCACTTGTCATGTTTGCGTAGTAAGCTACCAATTAATAAGACGATGTCAGAGGAATTGGTGCACAAATTATCATCACTCACAGATCAGTGCTGTCATTGCAAAGTGAAAGCAAAAAAACAAGCGCAAATTCAAACGCGACTTCAATATGTCACATATTGACAGTGGCTCACCGATGCCAATGACATAATTACCCAGCTACATTTCTGAAAGAATGCAAAAGCATTGACATATATTTTTCCTTCCTACAATAGCCCGACGGGCAGGGCAGAGATAGATTTTGGTAGCCCGACTGAAAAGATCGCTAGCCCCGGGACGTCGGGCTAGCGATATTGCGAGCCCTGTATCTGATTGAGGAATCACTCATGTTTGGAAAAGAGAGTTTATTACAGAGAAATGTCTCTTTCCAAAATAAAAGCTATACTATCCGCTTCTTCTGGGCTATATTCTCAGCAGCATATTAAACATATAAGGAGAATCGTGTGCTAACAGCTGTCTAAATGACTCAGCTAAAGTTAGTAGCATGCTTGCTTGTTTTTTTTCTGCTTCCACTTGTCTTTGCACTAGGATGATGTCGGCGTAAATGTGCAGTCATATTCGTTGTGTTCCCACTAGTGCTTTCAGGTTAATCTCGTTGAAATGACCTTAACGCCACAACACGGCAAATCTCCGTTAACGAGCTACCGCCGATCGCCCCGTGCATGGGGCTAGACGGCCAACACGTTAACGAGCTAACTGCGCTAACACACTAGTTCCCACCCATGTAATTGAGCATTGCATGGCACATCCAACATACTGTTTTACTTTAGTGCATGACTCGCTTACCTTCAGGGTCATACGTCACATGAAAACCAAAATAATTCCAAATGCCAGATCTGAATGAGGGTGGGGGAGGTCCATGATGCAAGGAGAGCTTAACTTCTGTCTCGCTAGCTTGCCCTGCGCTCTTCCTTCTGACGATGCTGTCTGTGTTGAGCGCTCAGTGAATCTGCGTTCGACTACTCCGCCTAGGCTCGACAGTGCAGCCTAGGCGGAGTAGTCGAACGGACAAACATCTTGAGAAAGTTGAGGGTAAACAGGAATATTTCCTCTGAATGAGTCCGACTCACCTCTCACCACATATCTAAACCAATATCATGACCAGCAGCTTTTACAGCTGAGGCTCCAGCAAACATCACCTGATACTAGAAAGTAATATTAAATAAATTCAAACGACAGCTGATCAAGCTTAAACATGCTGCTGTTGTTTCGAGCGACATCCACTGGTTTCCTCTTTTTGGTGCAAAGTGAGCGATAAACAAACAAGAGAGATGGGACTAGCAGGAAAGCCGACAGAAAAGCCGATCAGCTGATCATTGATCTGTTCCATGACTGAAGCAGCAACAAGAGAGGGAGGGGGCGAGAATAAGAGAAGAAGAGAGGGGGGGGGGGTTCATTCTAGCTGAAGTACGGGACAAACTTTTCATCTCAATAGGGATGTATTGTAATTGGTCCACCCAGACTTGATCATGATTAATTGGCTAACCCACCACCTTTCATTGTTTATACCGTTACAAAAACAAACAAACATGAAAAATGAAAAATTGCCATCGGCCAACCGGGCCGATCAGCTGGTGGGTAAAAAGCATCTCCGAAAACGTTAGAGCACTTTTGCAAATATGTGATGTCTTAATAAATCAAGCAGATGTTTGAAGTTTACACAGCACCATTCTCGCCTGAAAATATCTCAAAAGTTTATTTTGTGATCCAGAAAGAGTACTATTTCACTGCCTCGTTTGAGTTTTGGATGAAATGCATTCTGGGATATTGCATTTCGCGCTGATTGAAGAACAAAACAGCCAATCAGAATTTTTTGCATCCCAGTCTGTGATTGGCTGGTTTTGTGGCACAAATATAACGGTGTACAGAAAGAGCTGAACGCACAGGGGAGAAATGTTGAGAAGCGCAAGCAACACATTGCGAGCAAACGCAAAAGAAACGAAAAAAAAAACATTGCGAGCAAACGCAAATGCAAAAACAGAGCGAAAGGGGCTGCTATTGTGTGTGTGTGTGTGTGTGTGGATAACAGCAAACACTGAAATACATTTTTGCACGCAGCAATTCATTTTGTTCACTCAAATTTAGCTTTTCTTTCCTCAAAATCAAATTCTCCTCAAAATGCAACACTTGCACCTGCAAAGGTAGCACGTGTGGGTACACTAGCATACTTTTCACAGGGCTAACACATCGAAGACATCGTTAACAGCTTCTACAATCACATAGAAGCTGTTTTATAAAGTTTTATAAATTTTATAAGTTAGAAACCGGACTGTGAATCAAATTTAATTTGCACAATTCGAGACTCACCGGAGTTAATGTATTGCTCAAACAATACATGAACTCTGTAGCTCAACACACATGGTAAATGGACTGGTTCTTTCTACTCTCCTGGAGTACTCAAAGCGCTCTATACAACACACCCATTCACACAGGCACTACTATCTATACTTTAAGTGCTTTCTAACTATCAATCATACGCATTCATACGCCATAAGTATCTTGCCCAAGGATATTTGGCATGCAAACTAGGGGAGCCAGGGATCGAACCACCAACCCTCCTGAGCTACAGCCACCCCACCACAGCAGTTTTGTGTATCTGCAAAACAAAATCAGTGCTCAAAACTACGTTTCATGGAGTTCTTTTACCCTTTAAACACAGTGCAACATACAGAGAAATTTACCTTGCTGCGTGCAGAGAGCTGCAGTGAAAGAAAGTTAACATGAGCAGTGCAGCGGTGCATTCATGGTACATGGGAAAACTCAAGACTTCACTAAAGATAAAACAAAATTAAAATTAAAATAAAATAACAACCAATAACCAATAATACATACCAGGACCAGGGTGAACTTTGAACTTGTAGGTGGGAAACAGAAGACACGGAAATATACAACCAGTTTCCAGTTTACATTAATTTATGCATCTGAAAACCAGAATAAAACATTTAAATAAAATTAAACAGCAATATGTAAAAATCTCTCTCTCTGTCTAGTTCAGGTTAGTTTGAAATTTTATCTGTGGAAACTACAAGTTAACCTGTGTTAGCTCCTTCAGGGTTAACCAGCTTTCTTTCAGCTGCTCTTCAAACTTTGATCAATATGAGTCGACTCAGTTTACTCACTAGACCTGCAGAGTGGCTGGTTAGGAATAATCAGTAACACAGTGAGTTACCAGTACAACACCAACACAGTGGATGGAATTACAACACTGAACGCACAAAATCAGCTGTCCACTTATTTACAGAGAAAACCTTCCACAGTCACAGTCTGGTGTGGAATCAGTTCTTGGATTATGGGGGAGTGGTATCACAGTTCAGAAGTGTGAGTCAGTTTCCTGATCTCTGGAATATGAGTTGATCCAGCAGGAACAGAAGATTTCAGTGGAGGTTCAGATCTCCTAGGCGTGGATCACCATCAAGATTCAACAGTCTCAGATTTCAGTTCTGAGATCTGCACTCGGCTAATAAACCTGATCTGTTTTGCAACACAAACACTGAAGTCTTATTCCAGCATTCCTAACAGCTCAGCTGGAAATCACATCCAAACTGCTCCCTGCAATGGCATTGGTGAAGTTGACTGTGCGTATTAGTGTGCGACAGGAAATGTCAGCTTCCACAGCAAAAGAATATAAAACACACTTACTAGGTCTCATCTTAGCTATCAGAGGCTTCAACATCAGATTTAGTAAAGAACACAAGGACATAACGTGCTAACTGACACCAAAGCAAACGAACTGTTACTCACCAAATTCCAATACACCAAAAACAAAAGTAAAAAACAACACCAATGAAATGATAACTGCTCACACTCATTTAGGAGCAATTCTCACATGTTCAAAATACAATCAGATCATATTGACCTGGGTTGCTTCCTCATTATTGATCAATAAACTCAGTCATGCTTCAAATGAATTATTTGAAATGTGCATGTATGTAATAAATTAAAATACACAAAAGTAAACAAAAAAATTCACTGTTTTGATCAAAAGAGTAATACAGAATATTTTGTGTGACACAGTTTGTTTTATCTCAACTATGGTTTTGTGATATTTGATCATTTACATGTTTCCATCTTTAAATTGTTCTGATTCAGTCATTTTTACTTTTATGTTCTTGTTCTAAACTGAACTGCAGCGAAACCAAAGCCTGAACTGAGAGCTGATAGGACAGCTGTTCCAGTAGGGGGCAGTGTGACCCTGACCTGCTCTGTGAGCCCATCATCATCATCATCATCATCATCTGGATGGAAATACTACTGGTACAGAGATTGGAAATCTTATCAACCTGTGAGAAATGGACAAATCAGTGTCTCAGAGGGAGGACGCTACAGCTGCAGAGGAGGAAGAGGAGAACCAGTTTACTTCACACAGTTGAGTCAGTTAGTTAGGATTGACACAACTGGTGAGTTTAAATGTAACTTTCTACAAAGCACTACATCTGATGGTAACTGAACCTTTTGTCTTTCATGTGTTTTTATTGTACTTTCTTGAACATTAACAGTGTCAAACAGGCCTGTTGTGACTCTGCATCCAAACTGGTCTGAGATATACAGAGGAGAGACGATCACTGTCAGATGTGAGATCCATGGAGGAGACACTGAGTGGAATTATGAGTGGAAAACAAACAGCAACAGAAAACCTCAAAATCTAAATGAATACAGGATTATTTCTGCTTCATCATCCAACAGTGGAAACTATCGCTGTAAGGGCAGAATGAAAAGTTCACAGCATGAAACAACAGAGTGGAGTGATTCAGTCACACTGACAGTTTCTGACAGTAAGTCATGTTTGCTTTAAGCTGTTTGAACACTTTGTAAAATGTGTTTCTGTTCATATAGACTGAGATTATTATTCTTTGTATAAACTGAGCTCACTGTTCAGAGACTGTACTACATGTTCACTGAGAGAAAATCTTTGTTGAACAGATGAACCCCGTCCTGTCCTCACTGTGTCTCCATCATGGCTGAGTCCTGGAGCCTCAGTAACTCTGAACTGTGAGGTTGAACATCCGTCTGCAGGATGGAGCTTCTACTGGTATAAAGCTGTTCCTGATCTATCAGAGAAATCCTCCAGTTATGAGCTGCTACCTGATGGCAATAGGACTGCACAGGACTCCTACATCATTCATGGACAGACACACACAGCAGGATATGTGTGCAGAGCTGGAAGAGGAGACCCAGAGTATCACACTGATCACAGTCAACCAAAGTTTGTCTGGTCTGCAGGTCAGTTTGTTTCTCTGTCCTTTCAATGAGCTCATGTTAGGTCATCATTTTTATTCACAAGGATTTAGACCATTAAAATCTCATCTCCATGACAACCATTTATCTCCGTTTATATCAAAACTCCCCAAAAGAAGAACTGAACTGAATGTTTTCCTTTCTCTCTGTGATCAAACCAAACTGAATTTATTTTCCTTTTCTTATTTTTCAGTTTTATTTAATGTGATAACATGAAAAACAAAAGACATCTATGAGATTTTAAATGTTTTCTATTTGAATACTTTTACTTTGATATTTAAACTCATGTTTCTGTTTGCACTGATTATTTTTACTTAGTGCACAGACAGGATTTACACAGTTAAGACTCTTTGTTTAGTGCTCAGGTAGGTGTTCAGATAAAAAAGTCAAATATAGTTAATAAAGAAACAAAGATGTCAGCAGGCAGGTTAACAGCTCTGACAAATACAAGACAAACACTGACTACAGATGGACGCTAGAAGAAGACGTCACAAATAACAGCTGCTGTTATTGTTCATTTAAAATATACTTCAAAGGTTTTTAGTTTTGGTCCTGCTGCTGCAAAATATCTCACTGTAGAAGGAATCTGTGAAACAGACAATATCACAGAATTATGACAGAAACATTACAGCAAATGACTGAAGTGTGTTCAGAGTGATCTGTATCAGGTGGATGATGCTGAGAGTGATGACTCAAAGCTCATGATGTCACATGACGTGTACCAAGCTCTACATGAGCTGCCAGCAGATAAAGCATGTGGGTTAGATCATCTTAAACATGTCAGTATTCGGCTCCTTTGTTTTCCATTGATTTGACTGTCTGTGTGATTCAGGGCTTGTTGTCAGACTCAGTGTTGTCTCACCAAACAAACACTTTATCATTTTGAACTATTAAATTTGATTTTCAAAACAAAAGCTTCAAACAAATATTTTCACTGTGATCTTTTGAATCCTAACATCTGTGAGCTTTGTCTCTTCACTGCATGTTGTTTCCAGATGTTCATTCAGCAGCGTCTCTCACAGTGAGTCCTGACAGAGTGCAACACTTCACCTCTGACTCTGTCTCACTGACCTGTGAGGGAAACTTCACTGAGTGGAGAGTGAGGAAGTTCTCTGAGGACGGCCGACTCTCTGACTGTAGGAGAATGACTGGATCCACATGTAACATCCACACATCAAAGTCACATACTGGAGTGTACTGGTGTGAGTCTGGATCAGGAGAGTTCAGCAGTGCAGTCAACATCACTGTACAGAGTATGTTATTATACATTTACTTCTTGGATCTGAATGATTTAGACGTCACATGAACATTTGTCTCAGCTTTGCTGTATGTGAAGTAATTCTATGTGGCAAAACAAACAAAAATGAGAATTTCAGACAATTTCAGGCAACGAAGCATCAAAATATTCTTGGTTGTTTGTCTAATTTCTCTTCATCCGTTCATAATCCAGTTTGTCATAATTTGTCAACAGTATTTTTTATTTTCTCTGTCAGAATAAAACTCAACAAAGCTCAACATCTCTGTCGTCAGATTAGATGAACCTTTAATGTCTCAATTCAGAGAAATTTGGGAAACACGTCATGCAAAATAACACAAACAGACAAACATTTACAATTTCACCTTCAACCATTCAATAATGTCACCGTCAATAATTTGACTCCTGCAGGGAACATCCCAACTATATTTCCAGTCCTCATAATCACTCAGAAAACCAGATCTGCATGTAGATCATGAGACACGACTCACAGCTTTTTCTCAAAGTGTGCACCAGCTGGTCTGACTGAAACAATTGTGTGTGATTGTTTCACAGATGATGGTAATGGTCCTATCCTGGTGAGTCCTGTTCATCCTGTGACTGAGGGAGCTTCTGTTAGTCTGAGCTGCATTTTGAGAACACAAAAAATACTTTCCAATGTGTTTTTCTATCACAATGACAAACTTATTCAAAATGATCCCCGAGGGGAGCTGAAGATCTCTGCAGTGTCAAAGTCTGATGAAGGTTTCTACAAGTGTCAGTACTCAGGAAGAGAGTCAGCACAGAGCTGGATGTCAGTTAAAGGTGAGCAGGATCAAAACATTTGATGTGTTTCTGTAAATGAGTTTCATGATTGAGAAATAACATCATATTATCTCTTTTAATGTTTAAATCCACCTGGATCTATTTAGTCAGAACTTTATAAAACTATTATGTAATATCTCTAAATTGTCAGGTTTAATATCATTGTGATTCAGGACTTATGTGTGGGACTCAGGTGAAAACAGCAGAGGATGTAATCAGTCAGTTTCTTTATCAAACAAAGGATAATTCATTTAACAAAACAGATTGCGAGCTTTGACTCAGTCAACAAGAACAAAACATAAATGAACCTAAACTTAAGGAGCAAGTCCTACAAAAACATCTTAACTGAGGTGAGAGAGACAGGCCAGAGGAGCGGACATAACAGTGTGAGGGCGGCAGATCTGTGGGAGAGGAGAGAGCAGTTAGGGCAGGAAATCTGAGGGAATGTGACAAGACAGAGAGTGTTCATAAAGTGGCTGCAACAATGCCTTACTTGGAGTCCAGACTAGCTGGGTTTAGTGGATGAAGGCAGAGGTCTGTGGAAACTGCTGAACGATGGGCAGGCAGGCAAGTGAGGAAGAGGCTCCGAGGGGGGCAGCGGTGGTGGTGAATAGGGGGGTAATGATCCAAGGTGGCAGGCGTCTGACTGGAGGTGAATGATGGCATGAAAACAAATCTTGAAGCAGGAAGAAACTGAAACAAGGGGAAAATCTGTTAGCATACAAACTTTATTTTCCTAGAAAGGATCCCAGCAGACCTGCCTGGTTACCTCACTGACGAGCTGCAGTCATGTTAACTATCCATTAACATTTGGCTTACAGCCACCGAGGTCTTCAAGGTCAACTTTATGACTAAAAAAAAATCCTTATAACACAGAAACTATGATTCTTACAAAGGTGTTGTGTCTTGTCAACATATAGAAAGTAATGTATAAAGATTTAAAATATCATTTGTTTGACCTCTGACCTCAATTTTACATTTCTTATCGCCCTTTCTTGTCATGTTGAAAAAAATCTGCCTTTGGACTTATTTTTGCTGAACTACAAACTTCTCACAGTACAAATAAAACAAAATAAATACACTAAAAATATATATTTTTTTCTTTTAAAGCAAATACTGTCAACAGAGTGAGCTGCCTTAGCAGAAATTTGTGCTCTCTGTGTTTGTTTTATACTTTATTAATAATTAATTATTGTTTGTTGTTGCAGTAACTGTGTCTGGAGCTGACAGCTCTTCATCTCCTGTGTGGTTGATGGTTGGACTGGTTTGTGGAGTCTCTCTCATTATTATTCTCCTGCTCTTGTTGTGTCACTGCAGACAGTCCAAGTGTAAGAGCCTCTTCTTTTCATGCTGTATTAGAGAGTTTATTTACTACATACACTTTAATTATTCACACATATACATGTATTCTGATCTCATGACACTAAATATCAGTGGAACAATTTATACATGACAAACATGTGTAATAACATTTGTCTCTTTCACAGATTCCTGCTTCACCAGGTTGGTAAAATACTTTTTATTATTATTTTAAACAAACATCAGTTACTTTTGAGTTTATTGTGTTTATTTCCTGTTTTAGGTCGATCCAGTCTGAGAGTCACAGTCCGGGCTCCTCCACAAATCATGGAGTCAACCAGAATGAAACTCATGTTTACGACTCTCTTCAACATGGTCAGTGTAATGATAACAGCAAATCCTTATTTGCCTAGTATCATGTTTTATGCTGTTAATACTCCTAGACGGTAGGGGGAGCTAGAGAGCAGAGGGAGTTACCTCGGAGTAGACTGTGATGGCGAAGCTTTGTTTACATGTGAACCACAGTTCGACAAAATACCTTCTCTTCAAGTAATGGTGTCATTCTTAAGAACCCACAACAACATAAAGAAACAAGACATGGGGTCCGTTCTTCGTACCTCGCTAAGTAAGTTAGCTGGATTTGATTGTTGATCCGTAAGCGTAAACCTGCTCGGGAGCAGGCTTACTTTATGTAAACAGGATTAGATCGCGGGAACTCAGGTATGTCCACTTCATTTATACGAAAGCAACAGCGATATTTTACCACTGTTTTTCCATAAATAAATATTATCAATGTAACTAAAGTTAATGCAGTTTGATCCTTTTATTGATTCCATACAGATACATACAGGTCATTTCCTAAAAAAAGGGAAATGTACTATTAATCATTCTATTTCATGTATTTGATTATTACAGATGTAATTCATATTTTAGAGTACCGTAGTAATAGTAAATTACTTCGTGTAATCAAGATGAGAGACCACGGCTATAAAAGTGAAGGTGGATTTGGGAAGCCTGTCGCAGCCATGTCCTGTCCGTATACGCGAGCCACCCATTGCGGAAGGTGCAAGATTGATAAGGAGAGTTTTCAGAATTCAGCGTATATTGCGGGACAGACAGGATCCTTTAGCTCAGCGCGACAGTGTGCTCATAGAGAGATATCGATATTCCCGTGAGGGTATTATTTACTTAACCAACTTGTTGATGAGGGGGTGCAGGACCACCACCTGTCTTTTTTTGCTCTGCCCTTTTCTTGGTTGCTGTTATAAACAAACAAACAGATTATTTCAGGGTCTCTTTCCAAGAGACGAAAAGCAGTATAAGTGATAAATATTACCATTCTGTAGAATATTCTTATATTTCACTTTTACTTGTTCCCATGTTCTAGTGGGTCCTGTTGTGGCTCTAATGTGAAAGAGGATATAATGTAATATAATATAATATAATATAATGTAATATAATATTGGATAATATAGTGTAATATAATAAATCTACCCTACCGCCTACTGGTGTTGGCCAGAGGGGCCGATGGCGCGATATGGCAGCCTGGCTTCTGTCAGTCTGCCCCAGGGCAGCTGTGGCTACAACCGTAGCTGCCTCCACTGTGAGAGTGAATGAAGAGTGGCATTGTAAAGCGCTTTGGGTGCCTTGAAAAGCGCTATATAAATCCAATCCAATTATAATTATTATTATTAAATTACTTACGAGTTTAATTTGTCAGCAACTTTCTGCCAGCCCTCTCTCCTTGCTTTTGCAGCCTTTGCAGTGTTCCCTTGCGTTTTAATTAAACTCTGAAACTCCTGAAATCCCTCAATCAAGAGTTCTTGCTCTGCTGCCGAAAAATACTGAGCGCGCTCCTTCGACATTTTCGCCGACCAATCAAAGGGTTGCCGATCAATGTTTCTACTATCAATGCGTAGCCCCTGTTAAGCCACCCAGTGATCTCACATTACTTCATCCAGCTATACTAACCGTCAACAACAGGTGTGTTCGGAGAACCGGAATAGCGAGCTCAAAGTTGGCGCGATGATTTGATCTTGGATGTGTCATTTGATCTTGGATGTAGTAAGCGAGGTACGAAGAACGGACCCATGGTGTCAGAAGATGGACTTGAAGAAAGGTAACGGACTACAATATAGCAGTACCGACGGATCAGCTTAGCAGTGAACGTAGTGTAGCTAACTCGCCGAGGGAGAGAAAAGAGACCTAGCGACGTAAGCATGGACGGCTTACACCCACCACCGATTCTTCAGTTGACTGGAAATGTGGCTGAAAATTGGAGAAGATTTAAGCAACGTTTCACGTTGTACCTATCAGCAATTGGACTTGACGAGGCAAGTGATAAAAAGCAAGCGTCAGTGTTTTTGCATATAGTGGGTGATGAGGCACTGGAAGTCTATAATAACTTCACATTTACTGATGGTAACGGAATGAAGCTGAATAAAATAATGGAGAAGTTTGAGGCTTACTGCATACCTAAGAGAAATGTGACATTTGAGAGGCACAGATTCTTCATATGTGTACAGAAGACAGGGGAGACAACAGATCAGTATGTCACAGAGCTGCAGAACAGGAGTAAAACATGTGAATTTGGAGGACTGACAGACTCTTTGATAAAAGACAGACTTGTGTGCGGGATTCCAGACAACGGTCTGAGAGAGAGGCTACTGAGAGAGGAAAATCTTGACCTGGAAAAAGCTGTGCAGAGCAGCTGAAACAGTGAGGGCACAAGCTAAAGAACTGCTTAGTGACAGCTGCAGAGTGGATGCTGTGAATAAGAACACACACAGAGTCAAAAAGGAGAGTGCTGCCGCTGAAATGAAACTGCAATGGAAATCGCCAGCAAACAGGGACAGAAAAGAAAAGACTTGTGGTCGCTGCGGAATGCAACATCCTCCTAAAAAATGTCCAGCATATGGGAAAAGATGCAATAAATGTAACAAAAATAACCATTATGCTAGGTGCTGCAAAGCTCAAACCCTGAAACAAAGTGCAGTCCATACTGTGGATGAAGAAGACACAGAGGAACTCTATGTAGCTGCAGTGACAGACAATAAGACAGGTGAAAAGGACTGGATAATGACACTCAAAGTGAATGACACACTCATGAAAGTCAAGCTGGATACTGGAGCTCAAGTGAATGTCATATCAGAAGCAGAGTTCAAGAAAATCAGACCTAGACCTAAAATGCATGCAACGAAGGTGAAGGTGAGTGGATACTCAGGTGCAGAAATACCTGTGAAATGAAAATGCATGGTTAAAGTGACACACAAAGACAAGGAACACACGCTAACATTCATTGTGGTGCCGAAGACAGTGCAGCCTATACTAGGGTTACATGCCTGTGAGAGTCTGAACCTAGTGAAAAGAGTGCTCGTTGTGGAAACTGATGATGACATGGACTATAATGAGTTGATGAAGGAATATGGTGACCTATTTCAGGGACTTGGTTGCCTTGCTGGAGAACACACAATCAGAGTCGATGAAAGTGTAACACCAGTCATTCATCCATGCCGCAAAGTACCATTTGCTCTACAAAAGCCACTGAAAGCCGAGTTGGACAGGATGGAAAACCTGGAAGTGATTGAAAAGATCAATGAACCAACGGAGTGGGTGAGTTCTCTTGTTATTGTGGAGAAAAAGACTGGAAAGCTCAGAGTTTGCATGGATCCTAGAGATCTGAATAGAGCAATAAAGAGAGAACTTTTCAAACTACCTACAAGAGAAGAGATAATGTCACAGTTTGCAAAAGTGAAGTACTTTAGCAAGCTAGATGCTTCATCAGGATTTTGGCAACTGAAGCTGGACGAAGCAAGTTCAAAACTGTGCATGTTCAACAGCCCATTTGGCAGGTACAGATTCCGGCGACTGCCGTTTGGCATTGCTTCAGCACCTGAGGTGTATCACAAGCAGTGTTGGGGAGTAACGGAATACATGTACCGCCGTTACGTATTTAAAATACAAAATATGAGTAACTGTATTCCGTTACAGTTACCGTTTAAAAAGGTGGTATTCAGAATACAGTTACTTTGTTGAAATAAATGGATTACACTGCGGTACTTTCCTGTTTCATTTTGTCGCGGGTCAGGACTGTTTGGGTTTTGTTTGACAGCTACGTTCTGTTGTTCCAGGTGGCAGCGTTATGGTTGCCATGGTTACAGGGCGACACTCTCTCTCTCTCTCTCTGCGACTGTGTGTTTCCTGGGTGAGAGAGCGCCTTTTCGTTGTTGTTGTGCTAAGTTAACAGGCAGAACGCTACAAGCATAGCTCTAAAGAATGTAGCATCATAGGCAGTGTAGTCCGTGAGGGAAGCTTTGTTTATATGTGAACCACAGTTCGATAAAATACCTTCTCTTCAAGTGATGGTGTCATTCTTAAGAACCCACAACAACATAAAGAAACAAGACAGTCAGCATTGAAAAACAGTTTTTATTATCATTATTAATATTTACTTTTATTAAACCTCCATTAGCATGAACATTTAATAGGTTCAGTTTGCGTTCACAAGTTTTTTAAATAACATTTAAAGATCTTACAGTCCTGGTTTTGACTCACACAGTGTTTCTGTGTTTGCTCTGATCTTTAGTGTAACTGTAATAAAATGATTAATGTGAGCCTGGCTTGTTTTTTCTTTAGGTACTGCTGACGTCTATGAATCAGTCACACAAGTGAAAAACAGAAATGGTACAGTATATGTGCTGAAAATCACAGAGCAGTTAGAGATGAAACTTGTTTTTGATTTAATGAAACTAATTTCATGTGATATGTTTTTACAAACCTGTAAATAAAATATGAACATTTCACTATTAGATAGTTTTACAGAGTTTATTTACTACATTCACTTTAAATATTCAAACATTCATTCTGATCTGATGACACAAAATATCAGTGAAACATTTAAACATAATAATTGTAATTGAAAGAATCTGAACAGTCTGATGAAGAAGACCAGCTCTGTTCTGGGACGTCCTCATGACCCAGTGGAGGTAGTCAGTGACAGGATGGTGGCTCAGCTGTAACCCCTGTTAGATAACACCTCCCACCCCACGCAGGTCACTCTGACAGCACTGAGCAGCTCCTGCAGTGACAGGCTGCTGCACCCACAGTGTGAAGGAGAGATTTAGGAGATCTTTCCTTCCAGCTGCTGTCAGACTCTACAACATACATCATCATGTGAAAGCACACATGCACACACTGGTGTCTGTAAATATCTCAATGTGCAATACTCTATACCTGCTGCTACTAACATCCATCGACTGCACGATGAAATGCTGCCATTTGCAGCTGGTACAACAGAATTGAAATTCTCTACTTTTTGTGGTGTGCATTATTATTCATACTTTGTGATATATTATATTATTTAGTTTAGTCAGTTACTGTTCTTACTGTCTTTGAGCCACTGTGACCACTTAGTTTCCTCTGAGATTAATAAAGTATTCTTATCTTATCTTACAGATTCATGCTTCACCAGGTTGGTAAAATACTTTTTATTATTATTTTAAACAAACATCAGTTGCTTTTGAATTTATTGTTGTCACGTCTGCCGTGGCAGATGAGTGGAGGCTGAGAATTAGGACCCAAGATGCAGGCAGCTGAGATGCAAATGAGTTTTATTCATAAAGAGGTGAAACAAACAGAAACAGCAAAGGCAAAATGATGATGCAGGGAGACACGGGGGACGACACAGAATGATGCAGGGAAAGAACACAGACGAACCAGCAACAAGAACACGTGGACACACACTATAAATACACACAGAGGGAAACGTGGAATAGCAAACAGGAGGCAGACACAGCTGAACCAAATTGAACTGACGAGACAGGGGAAAACATAAACTGAACACACTAACAGAAGACATGGATCTTCACAATAAAACAGGAAATGCACAGAGACACGGTACAGACACTAAACAGAGGAAACACAGAAACCAAACTCTAGGAACTAAAAAGTCTAAACCCCAGTACACAAACAGAACAAAAACAAGATCATAATAATGAAAAACACAAACCGTTGGGTCAAAAGACCGAGGACCATGACAGTTATGTTTATTTCCTGTTTTAGGTCGATCCAGTCTGAGAGTCACAGTCCGGGCTCCTCCACAAATCATGGAGTCAACCTGAATGAAACTCATGTGTACGGCTCTCTTCAGCATGGTCAGTATTTAAAACAATCTTTATTATCATTATTAATATTGACTTTTAGTGGGGAAAGGCTAATTGATCAATCTAAATTGCCCATAGGTGTGAATGTGCGAGTGAATGTGAGCACGAATGGTTGTCTGTCCCTGTGTGTGAGCCCTGCGACAGACTGGCGACCTGTCCAGGGATAGCTCAGTAGGTAGAGTGGTGGCCCCATGATCGGAAGGTCGGGGGTTCAACTCCACTGAACGGCTACCCTGAGGTACCCCTGAGCAAGGTACCGTCCCTACACACTGCTCCCCGGGCGCTGCATTGGTGGCTGCCCACTGCTTCACTGGGTGAATGGGTTAAATGCAGAGGAACTATTTCCCTATGGGGACTAACACATATACACACATTAAGGGTGTAGCCTGCCTCTCGACCTATGACAGCTGGGATAGACTCCAGCGCCCCTGAAAAGGATAAGCAGAAGCGAATGGATGGATGGATATTAACTTTTATTAAATCTCCATTAACGCGAACATTTATCAGGTTCAGTTTGTGTTCAGCAGTTTTTCAAAGAACATTTAAAGATCTTACAGTCCTGGTTTTGACTCACACAGTGTTTCTGTTTTTGCTCTGATCTTTAGTGTAACTGTAATAAAATGATTAATGTGAGCCTGGCTTGTTTTTTTCTTTAGGTACTGCTGACATCTATGAATCAGTCACACAAGTGAAAAATAGAAATGGTACAGTATATGTGCTGGAAATCACAGAGCAGTTAGAGATTAAACTTGTTTTTGATTTAATGAGTCTAATTTCATGTGATATGTTTTTACAATCCTGTAAATAAAAATATGAACATTTCAGGTTCAGATGAATACGATGACATCACCTCCTCTCTTATTGAGTTTAAAGATCTTAGAACTAAGAATGAGTACACCAAAGTTAATTTTATAAAAAGAAAACCTGGTTTGGAAAGTTTTTTTAATTAGTATGAAATTAATTTTGGGGCTGGGAGGGGGGACATTTATTCCCCCCCATTTGAATAATACATTTATTGAAATGTATTATTTTGTTCTTTTCATCTTTTTTAATCTGTGTATTTAGTTCTGATCAATCTGAACAAAGCATGAGCTTACAGTACCTTGAAAAAGTATTCATACCTGTTGCACTTCTACACATTTTGACACCTTTTTTTTAATTGAGATTTTCTGTGATAGACCAACACAACGTAGCACATAATTATGAAGTGGTATGAAAATGATACATGGTTTTCAAAATTTTAAAAAGTAAAAATCTGAAAGGTGTGGCGTGCATTTGTTTTCAGCCACCTGTACTCTGATATCCCTCATTAAAATCCAGTGCATTCATTTACCTTCAGAAGTCACCTATTTAGCTGCTCTGTGGAGGCCTCAGTGGTTTGTTAGAGAACATTAGTGAACAAACAGCATCATGAAGACCAAGGAACTCACCAGACAGGTCAGGGATAAAGTTGTAGATAAGTTTAAAGCAGGGTTAGGTAATAAAAAAATATCCCAAGCTTTGAACATCTCAAGGAGTATTGTTCAATCCATCATCCAAAAATGGAAAAAGCATGCTACAACTGCAAACCCAGGGTGATCTCTAAAACCTGCAGGACACCAGCCTGCCCCTGGTTTAGATCAAAGAATATTCTTGTGTTAGAATGGCTCAGTCAAAGTCCAGACCTAAATCCCACTGAGCATCTGTGGCAAGACTTGAAAAATTGCTGTTCACAGTCTGGCTGAGCTTGAGCCATTTTGCAACAAATAATTGGCAAAAATTTCAGTCTGTAGATGTGCAACGCTGGTAAAGACAAACCCCGAAAGACTTGCAGCTGTAAATGCAGCGAGCAGTGTCTCTACAAAGTATTGACGAAGGTGGGTTGAAAACAAATGCATGCCACACTTTTCAGAGTTTTATTTGCTTAAAATTTTGAAATCCATGTATCATTTTCATACCACTTCACAGTTCTGCACTATTTGTGTTGGTCTATCACAGAACATCCTAATAAAAACATTTAAGTTGGTGGTTGTAAGGTGACAAAATGTGTAAACGTTCAAAGGGTATGATACTTTTTCAAGTCACTGTCAGCTCCCAGGAGAGGTCTTAATGTTTTTTTACTGATACAGAAGAAGATAGAGAAGTGTTTCAGCTTCACATGTTTTGCAAAAAAATTCTTTACAACACAGAACAAATTACAAATGATAAGTTATGTGTCTGAGGCCAGATGTTTACATGAAAGTAAAACCAGATGATTTCCTCGTCCACACAGATACAGAGTCTGTCTCCGCCTTCTAAACAAATCCAATAAGGTACAGTAACATTACACACCTGCAAAGACTCAAACACAAAACAGAACTTCACTTTGCATCAAGGGGAGACAATGCTTTTATAATAAACCTTATTGTTCTCCAACACAGGTGGGACAGACACAGGGGCAGCCAGTGACCCCTCACACACGTCCTTATGCTGATATCCAGGCAGGTTCTCAGTGTTTGTAGCTGCTGATTTATGCAGCAAACATTTCCACAGTCCTCTGCAGCAGATTATAGAAACACTTCTTCTCTCAGCTCACGACAGAAGATCTACAGCTGGGACATTGTTAAGTGGTTCTACGTGAAAAATAGTTAAATATTTACTCAAACATGTTCTTGTATGTAAAACAGGTTCAAATGCATGAAATTACATTTGTCCTTTATAGTGGACATTAAAAAACACCACATGTATAAATGATAATTTACATCTTAGAGCCCTGCTCTCAAACACTGACTCAGATGTAACTGTCTGTGAAACTGGATTTAAGAAATAAGAACGTAACGTTCACAAAACATGTCAAACAGACTCTCCTTCATGAAGTCCTCGTTCATAAAGTGCTTCACAGACCTGAACATTACAGCTAACAGCTGGATTTTCCTGTGTCAGTGCAGCTAACCAAACAGCGCAGAACCTCTTACTGCTAAAGAGACAGACGGTGAAAGCAGACAGTATGTCCTCCGTTTTAACATAAAACTCATTGTTGCAGCTGACAGCAGCACAACAGTGACCCCATTAAACTGATGTTTAGTTTAAGTGTCCTTATTTTCACTGAGTTATTGGTTCTGCTATTAGTTACTTAGCATAAACTGATGTGAGTCTTTTGACTGAAACAAACCGACCTGGTGATGTGATGCTCTGTACTGACAGAAGATGGCGCTGAACATCTTTTTATAACTCTAAGCACTTATTTCTTAAATTAAGCTTCACAGTCAGAGTTACATCTGTGTCAGTTTTTGAGAGCTGGGCTCCATGATGTACATCAGCATTTATACATGTAGTGTTTCATGTCCCCTTTAATGCTGAACACCTGATGTGACATTTCCACACTTTAATTCTGCTCAGTACCTGATTGTTTTACATGTTTTCCATCTGGTTTTTGTGATTTGGTTCATGTAAACATTTCTGATGGTTTTTTTTCATCAAAATATTTTAATTTGCACTTAAGTTTGAACTCTTAGAGATTACACTCACTTTGTTTTCACAGACTTGTGACCATGACACAAAACTACAGACAGAAGTGGATAAAATCTCAGTGTTACTGGTTTTAGAAATGCTTTACGATAATAAAAAATACATCATTTAGAGTCAAAATATCTTAAATGGTAACAAATATAACTGTTATCTTTGGGTTAGTCACAGTCAAATCATCATCTGCATCAATGAATGTCAGTGAGGCGTCCTGAAAGTCGTCACGTCTCCTGTTCAGTGACCGTCTCTGAGAATCACTCTCCTCTCAATCAAATCACTTTTCTTCTGTTTATCCTCTGAGTTGCTCTTTGATGGTTATGAATCATCGCTCTTCTTTAAACTGTGAAGTCGTTGCTGTTCTTGGGAGACATTTCTCTTTTGTTCTGGTATCAAATTGCTTCGTGTTTGCTGAGCTTCACCATCTTTCTGGTCACCTGTCAAACTGTTGCTCATGTTTCCAGAGCAGCTTTTCTTCTGCTCAGACTGCATGTGCGTGTGTGTGTGTGTGTGTGTGTGCGTGTTTCCAGCTATACCATACATAGACACGCGACCTTTCAATGACCTTAAACCGTGTGTATGAGGTATGCAGAAAAGCAGAAACAAGCACCTTGCTAAACTATAAAAACAGGAACTTGTAATAAGTCATGTCTCAAACAAACATTTAAAGGTGTGAAGTCTTGCACTTTAGAAGAAACAGAACATGGTGCTTTCCTAATGTATAACATAGCTCATCTCTGGACTAAGCTGCACTCTAAATAAAGAAAGCACATTTTGTCAGCACAGACACAGATAAAGGAAATAGTAGAAGGTTGAAAATAAATCCTCTGACTGTCTGACTTCTTCATAATTATAGCCATATTAGGACACATAAAGGCGATGATTATATATTTATATATTTTAGCACAAATGACAATATAAAAAATATCAATGCCAACAGAATCGGCCTCTGTTTAGTTTTTCTGTTCATTTGTCCAGACTGACACTTCTTTTGCTCTAAGAAATAAGAACACAATGATCGGGACGGTGTAAGCTACAACCCTATAATCACTTTCTGTCACCGACCTCTCAGCTAAACCTGTGTAGAGTCATCCAATAATAACAACTGGGGTTGCTACGATTCGTTGACTAGTCACGATCAGGTCAACTAGTGTTCAACACAAAAACAAGAAGAAGCCGTCTCCAGTGTCGTAGCTGTGTCCAAATTCAGGGGCTGCATCCTTTGCAGGCTGCATTTGTAGGTCGATAACGTTACAGCAACGCAACGAAGACTGTCCAACCTCGAAGACTCCTCCGAATGTGTCCTTTTCCTTAGATTGAAAAGATGGGTCGGGTGTATTCTTTGTGGCCCGATCTAACCCAGAATTCATAGTGCGGCCCAGCCAATTCTAGTTTCCAACAATGGCGGCAGCTACTTTGTTTTAATATTACTCTTTCTTGGTCACAAAATAAATGTTTAAGATATTTTCAGTCGAGAATGTAGCTGTGTAAACTTCAAATATCTGCTCGATTTATCAGGACATTACATATTTGCAAAAGTGTTGCGATCTACCCTCATTCATGTTGTGTGTTCTGTCTGCCTGTGTAAGTTTATTTTGTATTTTACTTCAGCCAGTTTTCTGTTTTGTCGTCCAGCATTAAAGCTGTATTTAAGTTCACCTTTTGCTTCCATCTGTGTGCATTTTGGGTGCCACCGGAAGTAGCATATGCTAAGGTGCACATAGTCTTTTCGCATTACCTCAGTAAGACCATGTGAAAATGAAAACAAATCATCCTGGGTGAACTTAGACACATTTGTTCCCCTTTTGTTAAGACAGAAAAACGCAGCACACAAAAATACTGCAAAAGGACGGTCGCCTTATATACATGGTGTATAAACTCAAAATGCACTTTTCACTTAAAAATTAAGATGAGAACAAATCAACTTGTTAGAGATATTCTTCTCCTGTTGACCCCCCCCCCCCCCCCCCCCAAATAAATAAATTATCAGATATTGATGCTTCTTTCCTGTGTGATAGAAAATAGGAGACTGATGTTTGTTTTTTAAGTTAATTCCCAATAAAACTGTTTTGTTGCTAACTACATTGCTGTCTGTATTATTGCTGAAGTCCTAAATGATCACCTTTAAAGTGTTTGTGCTAATGACATCATGTACAGTCAGACAGGCATGGAGAACAGCACTGACTGGGAGGCTTTGAACAGATCACATAGTTCAATTCAACATATGAGACTTTAAGAATGCACAAGCATCTACTTAAAATCTATTTAATTTATCATCTATAATATTATTATGTGCAATTCCAATGTACTTTGTTCATCTCCCTTAAATAAACAAGCACTCTTAAAGTATGAAATATTCATATACAAACACACATAAATGTGTGAACTGTCTCAGTGGCTGATTGTGCCCCACAGGCCTCAGTGTGAGCTTGAAGACATTTATAATGTTTAAGTAGTTTAATGTGTCGGTGCTGATGATAAACACATTTTGAATGAAAGCCGGGGAACTTTGGTAGCACAGAAACAAGTGGCTATTCTTTGTGAGTATATGGATCAGTCATATTACCATTATTTCACCCAAAGGCACCAAGGTAATACTTTAAAAAGCTGCAGAAATACACACAAATATAAACAGTACTCGGTGACAACTTTGCTTTTAGCCTTTAACCCTCTGGGGTCCAGGGTATAACTGGCCGTTTTTGACTACTTTTGATTCGGCCTCTATATTTCACCTTTAAAAACTGTTTATCTTGCCAATCTGTTATTTACCCATTTTGATATAATGTATCAGCACAATTTATCTAAATTCAGACAAAGTGATATTTTTGACTGTAAAAACCAAAAGCATGTTTAACGAATCATTTTCATAACTTGAAATGCAAATACAAATTGTACATTTTTAAAAAATATGCACAAGTTTTGCAAACAACAAAGTTATATGGTACTATTTACCTAAAAATGCAGCCAAGGCTCAGACGTTTTTTATAAAACCATTTAAAACTGTTTACAGAACAATCAGGTGTTCTGCATCAAATAAGAAGAGAACAAATTATTTATGCAACTCCAAAAAATAGTTTGTGTCACTATAACACAGATGAGAACAGCACAGGGATAAATCCTGCAGGTCTGACATCAGGGGCCCGTTCTTCGTACGTCGCTTACTACATCCAAGATCAAATGACACATCCAAGACCAAATCATCGCGCTAACCGTGAGCTCGCTAATCCGGTTCTCCGAACACACCTGCTGTTGACGATTAGTACAGCTGGATGAAGTAATGTGAGATCACTGGGTGTCATAAAAGGGGCTACGCATCGATAGTAGAAACATTGATCGGCAACCCTCTGATTGGTCGGCGAAAATGTCGAAGGAGCGCGCTCGGTATTTTTCGGCAGCAGAGCAAGAACTCTTGAGTGAGGGATTTCAGGAGTTTCAGAGTTTAATCAGAACGCAAGGGAACACTGCAAAGGCTGCAAAAGCAAGGAGAGAGGGCTGGCAGGAAGTTGCTGACAAATTAAACTCGTAAGTAATCTAATAATAACAATAATAATGGAGTGGATTGATATAGTGCTTTTCAAGGCACCCAAAGCGCTTTACAATGCCACTATTCAGTCACTCTCACATTCACACACTGGTGGAGGCAAGCTACAGTTGTAGCCACAGCTGCCCTGGGGCAGACTGACAGAAGCCAGGCTGCCATATCGCGCCATCGGCCCCTCTGGCCAACACCAGTAGGCGGTAGGGTAGATGTATTATATTACACTATATTATCCAATATTATATTACATTATATTATATTATGTTACATTATATCCCCTTTCACATTAGAGCCACAACAGGACCCACTAGAACATGGGAACAAGTAAAAGTGAAATATAAGAATATTCTACAGAATGGTAATATTTATCACTTATATTGCTTTCAGTCTCTTGGAAAGAGACCCTGAAATAATCTGTTTGTTTGTTTATAACAGCAACCAAGAAAAGGGCAGAGCAAAAAAAAGACAGGTGGTGGTCCTGCACCCCCTCGTCAACAAGTTGGTTAAGTAAATAATACCCTCACGGGAATATCGATATCTCTCAATGAGCACACTGTCGCGCTGAGCTAAAGGATCCTGTCTATCCCGCAATATACGCTGAATTCTGAAAACTCTCCTTATCAATCTTGCACCTTCCGCAATGGGTGGCTCGCGTATATGGACAGGACATGGCTGCGACAGACTTCCCAAATCCACCTTCGCTTTTATAGCCGTGGTCTCTCATCTTGATTACACGAAGTAATTTACAATTACTACTCTGAAATATGAATTACATCTGTAATAATCACATACATGTAATAGAATGTTAATAGTACATTTCCCTTTTTTAGGAAATGACCTGTATGTATCTGTGTGACATCAATAAAAGGATCAAGTGCTGCATTATCTTTAGTTACATTGATGTTATTTATTTATGGTGAAACAGTGGTGGAATATCGCTGTTGCTTTCGTATAAATGAAGCGGACATACCTGCGTGGCCGCGATCTAATCCTGTTTACATAAAGTAAACCTGCTCCCGAGCAGGTTTACGCTTATGGCTCTGTTGCTATGACAGCAAGTCCCGGATGAGCTTCGGGGAACCGAACGATCCAAGATCACGCGAAATCGTCAACAATCTAATCCAGCTAACTTACTTAGCGAGGTACGAAGAACGGGCCCCAGGTGTGTCACTCAGCGTTTACACTGCAATCTGTCTTTGGTGGCTTTAAGACAGCAACTGTGACATTCACTAGTAGAACTGACACACAAAACAAAACAACAACTACACTACACACTAACTACACAACCGGCGTCGCACACAACCGTGGATCTCGGACGAGTGTCTCGACTTGGTCGTTGAACGCAAGAAGGCCAAGCTAACCAACTTTGAAAAGTATCGTCAGCTAAACCGTGATGTGCAGCTGAAGATGAAAGCAGACCGTGAGGCGTACTGGAACAAAGTCACTGAGGAACTTGAAAATATGGCCGAACGACAAGACTACAGGGTGTTGTACCAGACCATACGTAGTCTCAGTGGCAAGTGCAAGACGATGAATGATAACATCAGGAAGGTGGATGGCTCGTTTGTAAAGTCAACTGCGGAGCGCCTGCAACGGTGGAAAGAATACTTCAATGAACTCTACAATCACGATCCGCCCCAAGGTCCGGCTGCAGCGCCGCCCATCATCGACCCTCCTACGGTGTCGATGTCTGATGCAGAACCAACGGTAGAAGAAGTCAAACTCACAATCCATTCGTTAAAGAACAACAAGGCCGCTGGCCCTGATCATGTGGCAGCAGAAGCCCTCAAAGCTGGAGGAGAAGTCCTCGTCATATGTCTACACTCATTATTCAAACTGATCTGGACATCAAATGTGATACCAGAAAATTGGAAGAAGGCGGCTGTCATTCCTATCCTAAAGAAAGGCGACAACTGAGAATGTAAAAACTACCGGGGCATCAGCTTACTGTCCATCGTCGGCAAGGTCCTTATGAAAATAATTCAATCACGCCTTCAAAAGCACCGTGAGATGACCAGCCGGGAAGAACAGGCCGGGTTCCGACCCGGACGAGGCTGCAGCGACCAGATCTTCACCCTACGTCGACTCATGGAGGAACGGATCAGATGCGGACGCCGAAAAGTCATCATCTTCATTGATTTCAAGTCTGCGTTTGATTGCATCGACCGGCCAGCCTTGTGGAGGGCCTTGGCAGCCGAACACATACCCGTGAAGATCATCGAGCTACTACAAACCCCCTACGATGGCTCGACCAGCCAGGTACGTATTCATGATGAAGTGTCCGAAGAATTCCCCATCATGACAGGGGTCCGGCAGGGCGATGTGGTGTCACCGCTGTTGTTCAACATCGTCATCGATGCGATAATGCGCAAAGCATTCGAGGGCCGCCGCGGAGTCCAAGCCTCGACCGATCGATTTATCACCGATCTAATGTTCGCTGACGATAGCGCCATTTTTGCCGAAGACGACACCGAGGCAACTCACATCCTCTATGACATCGCCCAGCACTCCAAACTGTACGGCCTCAAGGTTAACGCCGAGAAGACCAAAGTCCTGACCACTGACGGCTCACCAACGATCGTCCACCTTGATGGTGTGCAGATCAAACAAGTCCAACAATTTCAATATCTGGGGTCCCTTGTCGAGGAGAAGAAAGTGGCATCATCAGCGGAGATACGCTCCAGAATTGGGCAGGCGGTGGCAGCATTCACCTCCCTGCGCTGGTTGACACGCCCCACCGATTGGAGGGAGCATCGTAATGCACCAAAGAAGACATGGATGAAACAAATCCAGGATGATTTGAAGGCCCTTCGACTTGACCTCGAGCAGGCAAGAACCATCGCCTTAGATCGAAAAGCGTGGAAGATAATCGTTGGTCAAGCAAGAGAACCTGCGGCACCTACAGCAGCGTACTGGTTGCGCGGCAGACCACCGCCGCTGGTCGCCCGCTAAGGACAAGAAGAACTACACAAGACAACAAACTAACTTGAAACTCCAAACACGGTAAATGTCACAAAGCTCTCACCAGTGTTGACTAACGCGTTAGAGTAACTACGTTATTATTGTGGTAACGAGCACGGTAACTAGTTATTATGCCAAAATCAGGAACGCGTTAATCATTACTGGGATTTAGATAGGGTCGTTACTTCGTGTGGTGGCTATCATGGAGCTTCCACAGATTGAGTACCATTAGCAAGTGGTGGAGGCCAGCAGGTGAGACAGGAGGAGCAGAGACCCGTGGCGGCCGCCGGTCTGAGTGTGAACTGAACTTCAGGTAAGAAGTTATGACCTGCAGTCTATCTGGGTCAGATATAAACCAAGTTTAGGTGGAGTTTATTTTCGTTATGTTGACATTTTCGTACTGGGTACTAGCTAGCATGACGGAGTTTCTATACAGCTGGGTGGGTGCTATGATGTTACTGATGGAGTTATTCTGTGTCTTGGTTACAGAAACTAAACTAAGTACAACAATCCAGCAAAGCCTACAGCTCAGCCACCACCTTAAGCATCGGATGAGGATGATGAGCAGCAGTTGCTTTGGCTAAAGGCAGGAACCTGGAATGGTGCACCACCCAGGTGGAGAGGACAGCAGGAGAGAGAGAGAGAGGAACAACAACAGCACTGACAGGAAGTCAGAGAAGACTGGAGGACCATGACATCTGTTTGTGTATGAAATTTAAAGGCATTAAGATCAAACCGCAAAAATGACAATGCAGAATAGCTACAGTGCCGATATGTGTGTGAAGGGTTGTTGGTGGTTGCTGTCTGTTCTGCCACAGGTTTATTTTTAATCTACTGAACGGCCTCATTTTCGTCTCGACCACATGCAAAAGAGGAAATGCAGCCTGTAGTTTGAGACAACAGTTTTGTGTGTAGCAGTGTCTTATTTTAAGCCATCAGTATCCAGCAAACATAAGGTCCTAAAGCACACTGCACTTTATTGTCCTCTTCATACCCCGATGAGGAAAATACTTTATAATATTAACATGTCAGTAACATGTGAAACTTTAATGACTGAGACCATGAACATATGCAGAAAGTGTTTAGACTCTGACCTGTAGATCAGACTGTGACAGGAAGGATTGTGTAAACATTGTTATTTGTATAACTGCAAGTTCACACGGAGCTGCAGTCTTATCTGCACCATCTCTGCACTGAAACAAACCTCAATGATCTTTTGTTGTTTCCTTCATCAGCCTGCAGAGTTAAAATGAGGAAGAACATTTACTATAGAAAGTGTGCTTTAACTGCTACATTAACTATTTACAGGTATTAAAGTAAAATAAAAAAAGATTACACATCTTTACTGTAACAGTGCCAGAGCTGACAGGTGGGGAGGAAGAAATTAGAAGAAGGAAAGAGATTTTTAAAAAAAAGAAAAAAAGAGGAAATGACACAGAAAACAAACAGCACCTGAAAGAGAGCAGAGGGAAGACGGAGGACAGGGCCCAGAGCTGTGATCACATGCACATAATATACAAGGAGAAACAACCGTCCACATCAACCCACTGCTCTAAAACACTTCAAAAACTCTGGTGTGAATGTGGTGTCGTCTTATTCTTGTTATCAAACCTCAGTAAGTGTAAAGAGGAAGTGGAAGCTTGATCCAGTTATAAGTGAACAGTTCAATAGTGGTTTGTTGCAATGCTTTGTGCATTTTCTCAGCATGCTTTCAAGATTTAACCTGTGGCGTCCACATATGTGGACATCACATTTTGTCTTGTCTAGACCACAGTACTAAATTTTGCTCTACAAGGACCTGATATCCACTCACGAGGACATTATTCTGCCACTGTTCTATCAAATTTTCAATCGAATGTCCCCATATGTGGATATCAGGCCATTGTAGAGCAAAATCAAGTAAAAAGTAATTCTTTGTTTTTACATTCATCAGGTGCCAATCAGCCCAAATAGCAAAGAGAAATAAAAATGCTATGAAAGAGTTCAGGTCTTCGGAGATTAAAGTTACTATGGCAACATGAGTAAAAATAAAGGTAAAAGTCTTTCAGGAATAATTATGATAAGATCCGTCTACAGTCATGTTGTAGGTAATACACCACAGTATCTTCTGATCTATTAGTCTACACATCACTGAATCATTTGGACAGATTAACATTTGTGGAATCACACAGTGTTTAAGTCTCAGTTATTTATTTATGTTGACTGAAAAGTGTAAGTTGACACTTTTGTGATCTCAATAGAGACTTTGTGATGACCCACAGGTAAGTCTCTGTGTTCCTGTGATCAGTTATCTGTAACTCAGTTTTCTTCGTTTGTTACCATCGAGGCCTGAAACTATCAGCTTCATAATAAAGGTCACCTTTGTTTGGTACTCTGAGTCCTGCTTTGCATGGGTGGCTGTAGCTCAGGCGGTAGAGCTGAACATCTACTGATCGGAGGGTTGCTGGTTCAATTCCTGGCTTCCCCTAGTCTGCTTATCACATATCCTTGGGTAAGATACTAACCCCAAATTGCTCTCCGAGGCATCCATCGGAGTATGAATATGTGTGTGAATGTTTGTCACAAAGCACTAAGAAAAATGTGCTAGTGTGAATGGGTGAATGCACAAGTTGGGAGTTCGCCTTGTAATCGGAAGGTTGCTGGTTTGTTCCTCGGCTCGGACAGTCTCGGTCGTTGTGTCCTTGGGCAAGACACTTCACCCGTTGCCTACTGGTGGTGGTCAGAGGGCCCGGTGGCGCCAGTGTCCGGCAGCCTCGCCTCTGTCAGTGCGCCCCAGGGTGGCTGTGGCTACAATGTAGCTTGCCATCACCAGTGTGTGAATGTGTGGATGACTGGATATGTAAAGCGCTTTGGGGTCCTTAGGGACTAGTAAAGTGCTATATAAATACAGGCCATTTACAAGTTGTGTGAAGCACTCAGAAGAGTAAAATAAGTGCTGTATAAGAACCATTTAGCATGTGGGTCTGCTTTTTGAACTGACTCTGAACACAATCACATGATCTTGGTTGGTAACATGTGGTGTTCAACACAAACATCATTATTACAGTGTTTCAATCATTGTTTCACATCATCAGTTTGTTTTATTTTATTGTGTTTACATGTAGTCAGAGGCTGAGGTCAGTGTGCATCTGCACATACATGTCAAAGCAAGACAAAGAACAGTCTGCAGAATAAATGAGTTCCTGCTTTACTTTGAAATGACAACAGATAATAAATATAACTTTGAATTTATCTATGAATTTAATTGTTCTTTAGTTGGTGAAACATAAAAGTCTTTAGTCTCACTTCAGCCACACACTGAGTCATTACCTGTGTTTGGGTCTCCACCAAACTTAAAACCAGAATTTAACCACAAGGTGAAAACTTTCACAGGTCTGAGGTCAAAGGAGCCTTTTCACTATATTACTGCATGATGATGTTTCAGCTAAGAGTCGAATAAAATAAAGACATTTTAATGCAGCCTAAAGTAAAAATTTAATTTTAATTCTGCAGTTAAACAATTAAAAGGAGAAAAATGATTTAAAAAGGCTTTAGTGAAAATACAGGCACCGAAGTAGAAAAGCTGTTTTGGTATATTCACTCTCAGTGACTCCCAGTCTGCAGAAACCTGCCAGGAGACAAATATTAGTGGATATTGCAGCCAAAAAATCCCCCAAACGGGCAAAACATACTTACATGAAGCAACACAACAACATTTTATATTATAGAAAAAGGAAACAACACAACAAAAGAAACAAGCTTCTATGTTTGCAGTGGACAGGAAATATAAACATGTCAACCAACTGCTGCGGTCAAAGCTACAGGAGCTGTTTGAGTTTTGTGTGTAACGGCAGGAAGGACAGAGAGACCAATCAGAATAAGAGCCTGTAGAAAAACTCTTGTTGTATCTATATTAAACACAACTTCTCTTTATCTGCAAACTAAAACTGTTTGATTATCTGAGGATCAGAGTGCAGCAGGCTGGATGTGACGATGGGGCACTCTTTGCTCTGCATGATGGGCTTTTTCTGTAAGTACACGTCTGACATTGTTTGAACGGCAGCGATTAAAGAAAATGTTTCTGATCTGTGAGAATTACAGTGAGTCACTGCTTTAACCTGTTTACCTGAGAGCTGGAACAAAGCAGACTTGTGATTCTTTAAGTGTTTAAATGTTTGATACACTGCTGCTTTTTGCATCACTTATAGTTGCACACTGTGTTACAACAGTTTGATTGTATAATGTCTGATGAGGTTTTATTGATTATTTTAGTGCTCAGTACTGTCATCTGTGGAAATGCTGAAGGTAAGAAATGATTATTTTCTTCCTGTTCATATATGTAGCTGTTATGTCCTATAATGTGCTCAATAATATCCTCCCTGTGTTTACATGTTATCTTCTGCACAGACTCAATGCTTCTATTCAGCCTGTGCAGTTAAACATAAATGGCTTCAGTAAGCGCTCCATGTGGAGACTGTGGCGTTCTTCACAGCTTTTACTGATGTACCATTTGTACCACTTTCAGTCTGTAAAACTGTAACAACAAAGCAGAGCAGGTACATTTAATCTCAGTGTAGATGCACAAATGTCACATGACCAATGCAAGATCATAACATTAACAATAAATGGACAAAGCCTGTCAAGTGACGTAAATACAAATACCACATGCTGACATGTTTTATGCTAACAGGCAAAACAAAGCACTAACAGTTAGCTTACAGTAGTAATGTAACAAACTTCACAGACCCACAAGAAGGACAGAGCACTAATATGTAGAAACAATCCATCATCTCCCCAAACTTACACTTTATCCCATCTCAAGAGCAGCAGATGCAGAACTATCACAGACAGGGAGCTCTAGCCATTACTTGGCACTTCCTCCATTTAACCACTAGATGGCGGACTTTGACATGAGCAGACCAGGAAGAAGCAGATGAATAAATGTGACCCGTCATATAACAAAGTTGAAACAAACTATATTTCAGGAATAACCTGAGGGACAAAATATTGTATATGATACAGCTCACACTCCACTGCATTTATTGGTTAAAATACTAAAATGATCATATCAAGAGTGCAACCATGTGAGCAGATGTTTCTCTCAGCCGATACACAAACTTTATATTTACTAGAGTTTGTTGCCGTGAAACTGACTGATTTCCTTTTCATGAGTATTTATCTGTCCATCCTCACAGATCACAGTTATGATTCACAAGATGCTGATGAACTGGAGGATCAATCTAATTTATTACAGCACAGCGTGATGAGTTTAGGGTAAATGCAGGTAACTCTAATCTGAAAACAGACTCAACCACAGATCAGTCAGTTAAAGTCCTGCCTGAAGACTTTAATCAGTCTTATTATGAATTTTTACTCTCAGTTATTTATAGTGTCATGGTGTGCTGTCTGCCTCAGTGTCCTCTTGAAAAAACCTCTGAAAGTTGTTCAAGTCATAAATGAATAAGACTTCACATACAGAAGAGTAACAAGTAAAACAAACTGGACAAAGTGCCATCGATATAGATTTATTCATTTATGACTGTCATGGTGTTTCATCATTTTAGTCTGAGTGCTTCTTCCCCATCTTTGTTTAGTTTTTTTAAAAATTATTTCCTCTTTAATTTAAAGGTTTGTTTTCTTTCCTACTTTGTGTTATTTTTCTTCCTCTTTTATGATTTTCCTGTTTGTTTTTAACTGTTTCTCATTCCCAGTCATGTTTAAATAGTCCTGCTGTGTCTTGTCAGTCTTTGTCAGAGCATCTGTGAACACTCATGTGTGTTCATCTCTTAGTTGTTTCTATTGACAGTTTATTTATTTCTAGTTTTACGTTTTGATTCTTTGTATGTTTCCATTTTTAGACTATTTAGATATTAAAGTTCAGTTTTATTAAGTGTGCCTATGCCAAAAGGCACACTTATTACTATTGCTCGGATTTATTATTATTATTATTATTATTATTATTATTATTATTATTATTATTATTATTATTATTTTCCTTCCTTCTTCCACTAAAAGGACCACAATAATAGCCTCATATTTGTCTAAGTTACAGAACTTAAAGTCAAGGCCACTCTGACAGCATACAGCACAACCACACCAGCAGGGGGCAGTGTGACACTGACCTGTGAGGTGAATTACTCTGTTCAGAAAAACCTCATCTGAAAATGAGATCATCTCTTTTAGCTCTAAGAGTGCAATCTCTGTCTCTGATGGAGGCATCTACACCTGCAGAGGAAGGAGAAGAAACACGAATTTAGTCACAACTAAAAGCGATTCAGTCATTATTCAGGAAACTGATGAGTTTAAAAAAATGTTGAGAATTGAAAAAGGTCTTCTCCAAATTGTAATGGAAATCAATATTTACTAACCACCAGTACTTAAACCACTAAATCTGTCAAATTATTAATTATTAGGCTCAGTACATTGTTTCACCTTTGTTCAGTCTTCAGATCACTTACAGACACAGAGGAGTTCATGGTGCTGTTTTGTCTTTTTAGAGTGATTTAAAAAACAGTTTGTGCTCCTTTCCTGGTTACTGAACCTTTACTCTTAGTTTTTCTTTGCCAGTTTTGACTTTGGTGCTACATAAAAACTTTGTATTTCACATTTTATGAACAGTTTATGAGAGCAGAGCAGCCTCCAGCTTTGAATCCATCACTGGAGGTTTAACAACATTGTTAGGAAACAACAGCTAACTGATGACTCATGGATTATGTGTTCATAAATGTGTAATATGTAAATGTAAAGATTTAGAAAAAAAAGCAAATACTGGAATATAAAGATTATTGAATCACTTGGTTTAATTTATTTTTTAAAATGTATTGTTGATTTTCAAAGTCAAAATTATCAGTCTGCTTATGAAATATTTTTATTTGATCAGTTTTGATCAAAATAAGAATAAAAAAATAAGTCTTTAAAGACAAAGACACTATTTTACATCTTATGTCCTCACACCTGGATTCATTGGTACCACAGAGACCACCTTAATATTGCAAACCATGCCAATCCTAAAAATAATAATGCTGTGCAGACATGGATGCATATTCTGCATAGATGTACTGTTTTTTAATTTTTTTAAATTTTGTACAAGACCCATGACATGTGTACAAACCATTCATTAATTGTTTTTATTTTTAATGATTGAAATTTAAATTCTTCTCTATAAAATGGTGCAGAAGACATTTTTACTGCTTAAAGGTTTGTAATTATGTTATTAAATAGTGGCAAATATAACCTAAATAATTCTTTGGATATACATTTTTAAACAAAGTAAAACAAATTAAAATGTGTCTCTGTGCTGAGACCTGGTGGAACTAAAAAAAGGTTTTAATTCTTTCAGCTGACTGAAAGCTCTCACCACCTGCAACAGTCACAGGCAGCTTCCTGCAGGAACCTGGTCACAGCAGAGGTCTTGCATCTATTTGAACCCTTTTATATGCCAACACCTCACTGCTGATATTTATGGCAGCTCTGAACTATAATTATTTATGGTGGATCTGTCTCCTCCTGTGCTTGTTTATCATCCCCTCAAGCTAAACAAGGATTTTATTTCCACCCTTTTCTTTGGAATCAGCATTCTAACTCTTTTTATGTTTGCTGCCCATCAAACTCCTATAAAACACCCTTCCAACAGATGGCATTAAAAAAAAGTTTTACAGTCCATTTAAAAGTTTTGCTAGACTGCTGTGATGACATAAAATCATGGTTGCCAATACATTTTTGGAATGTAAACAATCAAAAAACAGATTGTAATTTTTAAATCTCCTGACCCTCGTTTTGTAAGTGTAACCTTGTTCCTCTGAAAAAGTTCAGACCTCCCTTTGTAAAAACTCTGGGGGTGATCTTTGATGACAGTTCCTCATTTGAGAAATAAATAAATTCAGTTGTAGAAGCCAGACTCTGCCTCCTGAGGGCCTTTGCAAAAATGATAGACGTTTTGTCATCTGCTCAGTTTGAGAAAGTAACTCATGCATTTATTTCATCCAGGCTAGTGTAATATGCTTTATTTTGGTAGCAGTCAGGCTATAATGATTGTTTAGTCTCTGATCTTTTAACTAAACAAACTCCAAACAGAACTCTAAGGTCAGCTGATAAGTTGCTTCTGGTCATGAAAATAGGAAGGGAGAGGCAGATTTTCTTCTTTGTTGAAAAAACAAAACAAAACTAACACTATGAAACATAATCATTTAAAAGTACCGTGTGAAGCAAACATTATTTTGTGGTGATAGGTTAATAATTTTCTGGCTCCCAGTATGTTTTAGAACTCACTTCAACATTTTATTGATTGCTTTGAAAGAGCGTCATCAGTGTTCTGGCTCTCCACGCTGATTTTAACCTCAAAGTAAAATTAAAGCAGAAAAATCTGTGAGTTTTAGAATATAAATAAAATATAACTTTACAAAGTAAATTCGAATACATTTAATATTAAAATGTTGTGTTAAAGTGTGAAAGCTATAAATTGTTTTATTGTGACTTTGTTTTGATGTTCAGTCTCCAAACTGTCTGTGAATCAGCTGTTTTGCAGTGACTCTACTCTTATGTTATAAACAGCAGAGTTTTCATGTTTCTCTCCTAACTGGATCATTCTTATGTGAACAGTTCCCAGTAAGCCCACTGTGACCCTGCAGCCATCCTGGACTCAGATATACAGCGGTGAGACAGTCACTGTCAGATGTGAGATTCAGGAAGTTGAAGGAGCTCAGTGGACGTATGAATGGAGACCTAACAAGTTAAACACACCTCCAACATCCAATGAATACAGAATCATCACAGTTACTGAGTCTGACAGTGGATTGTACAGCTGTCGGGGCAGAAGGGGGTATTTGTTAACAGAGTGGAGTGAAACCATCACACTGACTGTATCATGTAAGTTGGAGATGTTTCATCCAGATTATCTGTTTTATTAAAATAAGTGAAAAATGGGTTTTTCTTACAGCTTTGTAGCTTTTTCATTCCTGCTTATGAATAAAAGACATCACTGTCAAAAGACTGGAAATAAAAATGCATCTGTTCACAACTTGCTCTGGTGTTGAATCTCTTCCCCTCACTCAGGTTTCTCCTGCTCGCTGTGGTTACACTGATTGGCTGTTACTGGTACATTTGACAAAGGAACAATACACTAAAAACAGAAGTACAAAATAATACCAATGAATTTAATCCTGCTCAAATTCATTTAGGAAGAATTTTCAAATGTGCAAAATACAATCAGATCATATAAACCTGGGTTATTTTTGGATTACTGATCAATAAACTCAGTCATGTTTCAAATTAATTATTTGAACTGTCCATGTATGTAATGAACTGTAAAAACACAAAGTCAAATATAAAAAACTAACCCTGTGCTGATCAAAACAGAAATACAGAATATTATGTGTGACACAGTTTGTTTCATCTTAACTAGGGTTTCATGATATTTGATCATTCACATATTTCCATCTTTAAATTGTTCTGATTCAGTCATTTTTACTTTTATGTTCTTGTTCTAAACTGAACTGCAGTGAAACCAAAGGCTGAACTGAGAGCTGATAGGACAGCTGTTCCAGCAGGGGGCAGTGTGACCCTGACCTGCTCTGTGAGCCCACCATCATCATCATCACCATCATCATCCTCATCATTATCATCATCATCTGGATGGAAATACTACTGGTACACAGATGGGAAATCTTATCAACCTGTGACAAATGGACAAATCAGTGTCTCAGAGGGAGGACGCTACAGCTGCATAGGAGGAAGAGGAGAACCAGTTTACTACACAGAGTTGAGTCAGTCAGTCTGGATTGACAAAATTGGTGAGTTCAAACTTTAAATTTCCCACAAAGCACTACATCTGATGGTAACTGAACCTTTTGTCATTCATGTGTTTTTATTGTACTTTCTTGAACATGAACAGTCTCAAACAGGCCTGTTGTGACTCTGTATCCAAACTGGTCTGAGATATACGGAGGAGAGACGATCACTGTCAGATGTGAGATCCATGGAGGAGACACTGAGTGGGATTATGAGTGGGAAGCAAACAGCATCAGAAAACCTCCAAATCAAAATGAATACAGGATTAGATCTGCTTCATCATCCAACAGTGGAAACTATCTCTGTAAGGGCAGAATGAAAAGTTCACAGCATGAAACAACAGAGTGGAGTGATTCAGTCACACTGACAGTTTTTCACAGTAAGTTGAAGATGTTTCATCCAGATTATCTGTTTTATTAAAATAAGTGAAAACACTTGTTTCTCTTAAAGCTTTGCAGCTGTTTCTTTCGTGCTTTTGAATGAAATGTTTGTTTTTATTCTCCGGTCATCTTCTTGTTGCACTGGAGACATTTACAGATAGCTAAAACTAGAATCTCAGTTCACACGAGCACTTTACAACTAGCAGCCCTAAAATAACAGACCAAAGAGCAGAACTTTGTTTATGGGGAACAGAAAACTGAAATATAGAAAAACCTTCCAGTGCACATTAATTTATAATCAAAGTCATAGAATAATATAAATAAAAGTAAAAGTCACTCACTAGACCTGCAGAGTGGCTGGTTAGGAATAGTCAGTAACACAGTGCAACACCAACACAATGAATGGAATTACAACACTGAAAGCACAAAATCAGCTGTCCACAGATTTACAGAGAAACCTTCCACAGTCACAGTCTGGTGTGGAATCAGTTCTTGGATTAAATCCTCTGTGTGTTGCAGTAACAGAGTTTATGGTGGAGTCGTATCACAGTTCAGAAGTGTGAGTCAGTTCCCTGATCTCTGGAATATGAGTTGATCCAGCAGGAACAGAAGACTTTAGTGGAAGTTCACATCTCCTAGGCGTGGATCACCATCGAGGTTCGACAGTCTCAGGTTTCAGCGCCAAGATCTGCACTCGGCTAATAAACCTGATCTGTTTTGCAACACAAACACTGGAGTCTTATTCCAGCATTCCTAACAGCTCAGCTGGAAATCACATCCAAACTGCTCCCTCCCTGTAATGTCAGCGGTGATGTTCACTGTGCTTATTATTGTGGCCTAAAGACATCTGTGCAACAGGAAATGTCAGCTTCCACAGCAAAAGAATATAAAACACACATACTAGGTCTCATCTTAGCTATCAGAGGCTTCCACATCAGATTTAGTAAAGAACAAGCACATAACGTGCTAACTGACACCAAAGCAAACCAACTGTGACTCACCAAATCCTCATTTAAACTCCATCAAACAGATTTTATCCACAAGGACTGAAGTTGGACACCATCACTGTGAAAGACTGGAAATAAAAATGCATCTGTTCACAACTTGCTTTGTTGTTGAATCTCTTCCCCTCACTCAGGTTTCTGTTGCTCGCTGTGGTTACACTGATTGGCTGTCACTGGTACATGTGATAAAGGAACAATACACCAAAAACAGAAGTACAAAATAACACCAATGAAATGATAACTGCTCACATTCATTTAGAAGCAATTCTCAGATGTTCAAAATACAATCAGATCCAGTCGCCGTTTTTTTTTGTTTGTTTGTTTTTTGTACTTATTTATTTTCTTTATTTATAGTTGATAGTACAGCTTAGATAGTGTTATACGCTCTATTGCCATTCTCCTGCCCCACTTTGCTCTATTGTCTCGCAGCAGTAGCAGCAGTCGTATTTTGGCCCACTGTCATTTAAGTTTGTAGGGATGTGTTTATGTATCGCTCTCTAGGTTCTTCCACAGCATTTCAGTCAGTTTGAGCTCTGAACTTTGTTTCAACAATTGTGAAACCTTCACTCTTTTGTTTTTCAGCCTTTCTGTTGCTGCTGTACTTGTGTAATTTTAGCAAAGGCAAATATAAAAAACTAACACTGTGCTGATCAAAACAGAAATACAGAATATTATGTGTGACACAGTTTGTTTCATCTTAACTAGGGTTTCATGATATTTGATCATTTACATATTTCCATCTTTAAATTGTTCTGATACAGTCCTTTTTACTTTTATGTTCTTGTTCTAAACTGAACTGCAGCGAAACCAAAGGCTGAACTGAGAGCTGATAGGACAGCTGTTCCAGTAGGGGGCAGTGTGACCCTGACCTGCTCTGTGAACCCATCATCATCATCACCAATATCATCATCATCATCATCATCATCATCATCATCTGGATGGAAATACTACTGGTACACAGATGGCAAATCTTATCAACCTGTGACAAATGAACAAATCAGTGTCTCAGAGGGAGGACGCTACAGCTGCAGAGGAGGAAGAGGAGAACCAGTTTACTACACAGAGTGGAGTCAGTCAGTCAGGATTGACACAACTGGTGAGTGTAAATGTAACTTCCTACAAAGCACTACATCTGATGGTAACTGAACCTTTTGTCTTTCATGTGTTTTTATTGTACTTTCTTGAACATTAACAGTCTCAATCAGGCCTGTTGTGACTCTGCATCCAAACTGGTCTGAGATATACAGAGGAGAGACGATCACTGTCAGATGTGAGATCCACGGAGGAGACACTGAGTGGAATTATGAGTGGGAAGCAAACAGCACCATAAAACCTCCAAATCAAAATGAATACAGGATTAGATCTGCTTCATCATTGATCAGTGGAAACTATCGCTGTAAGGGCAGAATGAAAAGTTCACAGCATGAAACAACAGAGTGGAGTGATTCAGTCACACTGACAGTTTCTGACAGTAAGTCATATTTGCTTTAAGCTGTTTGAACACTTTGTAAAATGTGTTTCTGTTCATATAGACTGAGATTATTATTCTTTGTATAAACTGAGCTCACTGTTCAGAGACTGTACTACATGTTCACTGAGAGAAAATCTTTGTTGAACAGATGAACCCCGTCCTGTCCTCACTGTGTCTCCATCATGGCTGAGTCCTGGAGCCTCAGTAACTCTGAACTGTGAGGTTGAACATCCGTCTGCAGGATGGAGCTTCTACTGGTATAAAGCTGTTCCTGATCTGAAAACATTCAACTATAAATCCTCCAGTTATGAGCTGCTACCTGATGGCAGTGGGACTGCAAACAACTCCTACATCATTCATGGACAGACACACACAGCAGGATATGTGTGCAGAGCTGGAAGAGGAGACCCAGAGTATCACACTGATCACAGTCAACCAAAGTTTGTCTGGTCTGCAGGTCAGTTTGTTTCTCTCTGTCCTTTCAATAAGTTCATGTTAGGTCATCATTTTTATTCAACAACATTTAGACCATTAAAATCTCATCTCCATGACAACCATTTATCTCCGTTTATATTAAAACTTCCCAAAAGAAGAACTGAACTGAATGTTTTCCTTTCTCTCTGTGATCAAACCAAACTGAATTTCTTCGTTTCCTTTTCTTATTTTTCAGTTTTTATTTAATGTGATAACATGAAAAACAAAAGACATCTATGAGATTTTAAATGTTTTGATATTTAAACTCATGTTTCTGTTTGTAGTGATTATTTTTACTTAGTGCACAGACAGGATTTACACAGTTAAGACTCTTTGTTTAGTGCTCAGGTAGGTGTTCAGATAAAAAAGTCAAATATAGTTAATAAAGAAACAAAGATGTCAGCAGGCAGGTTAACAGCTCTGACAAATACAAGAGAAACACTGACTACAGATGGACGCTAGAAGAAGACGTCACAAATAACAGCTGCTGTTATTGTTCATTTAAAATATACTTCAAAGGTTTTTAGTTTTGGTCCTGCTGCTGCAAAATATCTCACTGTAGAAGGAATCTGTGAAACAGACAATATCACAGAATTATGACAGAAACATTACAGCAAATGACTGAAGTGTGTTCAGAGTGATCTGTATCAGGTGGATGATGCTGAGAGTGATGACTCAAAGCTCATGATGTCACATGACCTGTACCAAGCTCTACATGAGCTGCCAGCAGATAAAGCATGTGGGTTAGATCATCTTAAACATGTCAGTATTCGGCTCCTTTGTTTTCCATTGATTTGACTGTCTGTGTGATTCAGGGCTTGTTGTCAGACTCAGTGTTGTCTCACCAAACAAACACTTTATCATATTGAACTATTAAATTTGATTTTCAAAACAAAAGCTTCAAACAAACAAATATTTTCACTGTGATCTTTTGAATCCTAACATCTGTGAGCTTTGTCTCTTCACTGCATGTTGTTTCCAGATGTTCATTCAGCAGCGTCTCTCACAGTGAGTCCTGACAGAGTGCAACACTTCACCTCTGACTCTGTCTCACTGACCTGTGAGGGAAACTTCACTGAGTGGAGAGTGAGGAAGTTCTCTGATGGCCGACTCTCTGACTGTAGGAGAATGACTGGATCCACATGTAACTTCAACACATCAAAGTCAGATACTGGAGTGTACTGGTGTGAGTCTGGATCAGGAGAGTTCAGCAGTGCAGTCAACATCACTGTACAGAGTATGTTATTATACATTTACTTCTTGGATCTGAATGATTTAGACGTCACATGAACATTTGTCCCAGCTTTGCTCTATGTGAAGTAATTCTATGTGGAAAAACAAAACAAAATTCAGACAATTTTAGACAGAAAAGCATCAAAATATTCTTGGTTGTTTGTCTAATTTCATCCTTTCATAATCCAGTTTGTCTTAATTTGCCAACAGTATTTTTTATTTTCTCTGTCAGAATAAAACTCAACAAAGCTCAACATCGCTGTCGTCACATTAGATGAACCTTTAATGTCTCAATTCAGAGAAATTTGGGAAACACGTCATGCAAAATAACACAAACATACAAACATTTACAATTTCACCTTCAACCATTCAATAATGTCACCGTCAATAATTTGACTCCTGCAGGGAACATCCCAACTATATTTCCAGTCCTCATAATCACTCAGAAAACCAGATCTGCATGTAGATCATGAGACACGACTCACAGCTTTTTCTCAAAGTGTGCACCAGCTGGTCTGACTGAAACAATTGTGTGTGATTGTTTCACAGATGATGGTAATGGTCCTATCCTGGTGAGTCCTGTTCATCCTGTGACTGAGGGAGCTTCTGTTAATCTGAGCTGCAGTTTGAGAACACAAAAAATACTTTCCAATGTGTTTTTCTATCACAATGACAAACTTATTGAAAATGATACCCGAGGGGAGCTGAAGATCTCTGCAGTGTCAAAGTCTGATGAAGGTTTCTACAAGTGTCAGTACTCAGGAAGAGAGTCAGCACAGAGCTGGATGTCAGTTAAAGGTGAGCAGGATCAAAACAGTGTGTCTTTCTGTAAATGAGTTTCATGACTGAGAAATAACATCATATTATCTCTTTTAATGTTTTGAAGCCACCTGAGTCTATTTAGTCAGAACTTTATAAAACTATTATGTAATATCTCTAAATTGTCAGGTTTAATATTGTTGTGATTCAGGACTCAAGTGATGGACTCAGGTGGAAACAGCAGAGGAAGTAATGAGTCAGTTTCTTTATCAAACAAAGGATAATTTATTTAACACAACAGATTGTGAGCTTTGACTCAGTCAACAAGAACAAAACATAAATGAACCTAAACTTAATGAGTGAGTCCTACAAAAACATCTTAACTGAGGTGAGAGAGACAGGCCAGAGGAGCGGACATAACAGCGTGAGGGCGGCAGATCTGTGGGAGAGGAGAGAGCAGTTAGGGCAGGAAATCTGAGGGAATGTGACAAGACAGAGAGTGTTCATAAAGTGGCTGCAACAATGCCTTACTTGGAGTCCAGACTAGCTGGGTTTAGTGGATGAAGGCAGAGGTCTGTGGAAACTGCTGAACGATGGGCAGGCAGGCAAGTGAGGAAGAGGCTCTGAGGGGGGCAGCAGTGGTGGTGAATAGGGGGGCAATGATCCAAGGTGGCAGGCGTCTGACTGGAGGTGAATGATGGCATGAAAACAAATCTTGAAGCAGGAAGAAACTGAAACAAGGGGAAAATCTGTTAGCATATAAACCTTATTTTCCTAGAAAGGATCCCAGCAGACCTGCCTGGTTACCTCACTGACGAGCTGCAGTCATGTTAACTATCCATTAACATTTGGCTTACAGGTCTTCAAGGTCAACTTTATGACTAAAAAAAATCCTTATGACATAAAAAACTATGATTCTTACAAAGGTGTTGTGTCTTGTCAACATATAGAAAATACTGTATAAAGATTTAAAATATCATTTGTTTGACCTCTGACCTCACTTTTACATTTCACATCTGCTCTTGTTGTCATGTTGAAACAAATCTGCCTTTGGACTTATTTTTACTGAACTACAAACTTCTCACAGTACAAATAAAACAAAAAAAATACACTGAAAATACAATATTGTTCCTTTAAAAGTAAATACTGTCAACAGAGTGAGCTGCCTTAGCAGAGATTTGTGCTCTCAGAGTTCTTCTTTTACACTTTATTAATAATTAATTATTATTTGTTGTTGCAGTAACTGTGTCAGGAGCTGACAGCTCTTCATCTCCTGTGTGGTTGATGGTTGGACTGGTTTGTGGAGTCTCTCTCATTATTATTCTCCTGCTCTTGTTGTATCGCTGCAGACAGTCCAAGTGTAAGAGCCTCTTCTTTTCATGCTGTATTAGAGAGTTTATTTACTACATACACTTTAATTATTCACACATATACATGTATTCTGATCTCATGACACAAAATATCAGTGGAACAATTCATACATGACAAACATGTGTAATAACATTTGTCTCTTTCACAGATTCCTGCTTCACCAGGTTGGTAAAATACTTTTTATTATAATTTGAAACAAACATCAGTTACTTTTGAGTTTATTGTGTTTATTTCCTGTTTCAGGTCGATCCAGTCTGAGAGTCACAGTCCGGGCTCCTCCACAAATCATGGAGTCAACCAGAATGAAACTCATGAGTACGGCTCTCTTCAACATGGTCAGCATTGAAAAACAGTTTTTATTATCATTGTTAATATTGACTTTTATTAAACCTCCATTAACACAATACATTTATCAGGTTCAGTTTGTGTTCAGCAGTTTTTTAAAGAACATTTAAAGATCTTACAGTCCTGGTTTTGACTCACACAGTGTTTCTGTGTTTGCTCTGATCTTTAGTGTAACTGTAATAAAATGGTTAATGTGAGTCTGGCTTGTTTTTTCTTTAGGTACTGCTGACATCTATGAATCAGTCACACAAGTGAAAAACAGAAATGGTACAGTATATGTGCTGGAAAGCAAAGAGCAGTTAGAGATGAAACTTGTTTTTGATTTAATGAAACTAATTTAATGTGACATGTTTTTACAAACCTGTAAATAAAATATGAACATTTCACTATTAGATAGTTTTACAGAGATTATTTACTACATTCACTTTAAATATTCAAACATTCATTCTGATCTGATGACAGAAAATATCAGTGAAACATTTAAACATAATAATTGTAATTGAAAGAATCTGAACAGTCTGATGAAGAAGACCAGCTCTGTTCTGGGACGTCGTCATGACCCAGTGGAGGTAGTCAGTGACAGGATGGTGGCTCAGCTGTAACCCCTGTTAGATAACACCTCCCACCCCACGCAGGTCACTCTGACAGCACTGAGCAGCTCCTGCAGTGACAGGCTGCTGCACCCACAGTGTGAAGGAGAGATTTAGGAGATCTTTCCTTCCAGCTGCTGTCAGACTCTACAACATACATCATCATGTGAAAGCACACATGCACACACTGGTGTCTGTAAATATCTCAATGTGCAATACTCTATACCTGCTGCTACTAACATCCATCGACTACACGATGAAATGCTGCCATTTGCAGCTGGTACAACAGAATTGAAATTCTCTACTTTTTGTGGTGTGCATTATTATTCATACTTTGTGATATATTATATTATTTAGTTTAGTCAGTTACTGTTCTTACTGTCTTTGAGCCACTGTGACCGCTTGGTTTCCTCTGAGATTAATAAAGTATTCTTATCTTATCTTACAGATTCCTGCTTCACCAGGTTGGTAAAATACTTTTTATTATTATTTTAAACAAACATCAGTTGCTTTTGAATTTATTGTTGTCACGTCTGCCGTGGCAGATGAGTGGAGGCTGAGAATTAGGACCTAAGATGCAGGCAGCTGAGATGCAAATGAGTTTTATTCATAAAGAGGTGAAACAAACAGAAACAGCAAAGGCAAAATGATGATGCAGGGAGACACTGGGGACGACACAGAATGATGCAGGGAAAGAACACAGACGAACCAGCAACAAGCACACGAGGACACACACTATAAATACACACAGAGGGAAACGTGGAATAGCAAACAGGAGGAAGACACAGCTGAACCAAATTGAACTGATGAGACAGGGGAAAACATAATCTGAACACACTAACAGAAGACATGGATCTTCACAATAAAACAGGAAATGCACAGAGACTCTAAGTGCAGACTCTAAACAGAGGAAACACAGAAACCAAACTTTGGGAACTAAAAAGTCTAAACCCCAGTACACAAACAGAACAAACACAAGATCATAATAATGAAAAACACAAACCGTTGGGTCAAAAGACCGAGGACCATGACAATTGTGTTTATTTCCTGTTTTAGGTCGATCCAGTCTGAGAGTCACAGTCCGGGCTTCTCCACAAATCATGGAGTCAACCAGGATGAAACTCATGTGTACGGCTCTCTTCAACATGGTCAGTATTTAAAACAATCTTTATTATCATTATTAATATTGACTTTTAGTGGGGAAAGGCTAATTGATCAATCTAAATTGCCCATAGGTGTGAATGTGGGAGTGAATGTGAGTGCGAATGGTTGTCTGTCCCTGTGTGTGAGCCCTGCGACAGACTGGCGACCTGTCCAGGGATAGCTCAGTAGGTAGAGTGGTGGCCCCATGATCAGAAGGTCGGGGGTTCAACTCCACTGGACGGCTACCCTGAGGTACCCCTGAGCAAGGTACCGTCCCTACACACTGCTCCCCGGGTGCTGCATTGGTGGCTGCCCACTGCTTCACTGGGTGAATGGGTTAAATGCAGAGGAACGATTTCCCTATGGGGACTAACACATACACACACATTAAGGGTGTAGCCTGCCTCTCGACCTATGACAGCTGGGATAGACTCCAGCGCCCCTGAAAAGGATAAGCAGAAGCGAATGGATGGATGGATACTGACTTTTATTAAACCTCCATTAACACGAACATTTATCAGGTTCAGTTTGTGTTCAGCAGTTTTTTAAAGAACATTTAAAGATCTTACAGTCCTGGTTTTGACTCACACAGTGTTTCTGTGTTTGCTCTGATCTTTAGTGTAACTGTAATAAAATGATTAATGTGAGCCTGGCTTGTTTTTTCTTTAGGTACTGCTGACGTCTATGAATCAGTCACACAAGTGAAAAACAGAAATGGTACAGTATATGTGCTGGAAATCAAAGAGCAGTTAGAGATGAAACTTGTTTTTGATTTATTGAGTCTAATTTCATGTGATATGTTTTTACAAACCTGTAAATAAAATATGAACATTTCAGGTTCAGATGAATACGATGACATCACCTCCTCTCTTATTGAGTTTAAAGATCTTAGAACTAAGAGTGAGTACACCAAAGTTAATTTTATAAAAAGAAAACCTGGTTTGGAAAGTTTTTTTAATTAGTATGAAATTAATTTTGGGGCTGGGAGGGGGGACATTTATTCCCCCCCATTTGAATAATACATTTATTCAAATTATTTTGTTCTTTTCATCTTTTTTAATCTGTGTATTTAGTTCTGATCAATCTGAACAAAGTATGAGCTTACAGTACCTTGAAAAAGTATTCATACCTGTTGCACTTCTACACATTTTGACACCTTTTTTTTAATTGAGATTTTCTGTGATAGACCAACACAACGTAGCACATAATTATGAAGTGGTATGAAAATGATACATGGTTTTCAAAATTTTAAAAAGTAAAAATCTGAAAGGTGTGGCGTGCATTTGTTTTCAGCCACCTGTACTCTGATATCCCTCATTAAAATCCAGTGCATTCATTTACCTTCAGAAGTCACCTATTTAGCTGCTCTGTGGAGGCCTCAGTGGTTTGTTAGAGAACATTAGTGAACAAACAGCATCATGAAGACCAAGGAACTCACCAGACAGGTCAGGGATAAAGTTGTAGATAAGTTTAAAGCAGGGTTAGGTAATAAAAAAATATCCCAAGCTTTGAACATCTCAAGGAGTATTGTTCAATCCATCATCCAAAAATGGAAAAAGCATGCTACAACTGCAAACCAGGGTGATCTCTAAAACCTGCAGGACACCAGCCGACCCCTGGTTCAGATCAAAGAATATTCTTGTGTTAGAATGGCTCAAAGTCCAGACCTAAATCCCACTGAGCATCTGTGGCAAGACTTGAAAAATTGCTGTTCACAGTCTGGCTGAGCTTGAGCCATTTTGCAACAAATAATTGGCAAACATTTCAGTCTGTAGATGTGCAAAGCTGGTAAAGACAAACCCCGAAAGACTTGCAGCTGTAAATGCAGCGAGCAGTGTCTCTACAAAGTATTGACGAAGGTGGGTTGAAAACAAATGCATGCCACACTTTTCAGAGTTTTATTTGCTTAAAATTTTGAAAACCATGTATCATTTTCATACCACTTCACAGTTCTGCACTATTTGTGTTGGTCTATCCCCGTAAAAACATTTAAGTTGGCGTTTGTAAGGTGACAAAATGTATAAACGTTCAAAGGGTATGATACTTTTTCAAGTCTCTGTCAGTTTGATTTAGTCGAGTAACAGCATCACCGTACAAAACACACCATTGTTTCAAGTATCCCAGGAGAGGTCTTAATGATTTTTTACTGATACAGAAGAAGATGGAGAAGTGTTTCAGCTTCACATGTTTTGCAAAAAAAATCTTTACAACACAGAACAAATTACAAACGATAAGTTATGTGTCTGAGGCCAGATGTTTACATGAAAGTAAAACCAGATGGTTTCCTCGTCCACACAGATGCAGAGTCTGTCTCCGCCTTCTAAACAAATCCTATAAGGTACAGTAACATTACACACCTGCAAAGACTCAAACACAAAACAGAACTTCACTTTGCATCAAGGGGAGACAATGCTTTTATAATAAACCTTATTGTTCTCCAACACAGGTGGGACAGACACAGGGGCAGCCAGTGACCCCTCACACACGTCCTTATGCTGATATCCAGGCAGGTTCTCAGTGTTTGTAGCTGCTGATTTATGCAGCAAACATTTCCACAGTCCTCTGCAGCAGATTATAGAAACACTTCTTCTCTCAGCTCACGACAGAAGATCTACAGCTGGGACACTGTTAAGTGGTTCTACGTGAAAAATAGTTAAATATTTACTCAAACATGTTCTTGTATGTAAAGCAGGTTCAAATGCATGAAATTACATTTGTCCTTTATAGTGGACGTTAAAAAACACCACATGTATAAATGATAATTTACATCTTAGAGCCCTGCTCTCAAACACTGACTCAGATGTAACTGTCTGTGAAACTGGATTTAAGAAATAAGAACGTAACGTTCACAAAACATGTCAAACAGACTCTCCTTCATGAAGTCCTCGTTCATAAAGTGCTTCACAGACCTGAACATTACAGCTAACAGCTGGATTTTCCTGTGTCAGTGCAGCTAACCAAACAGCGCAGAACCTCTTACTGCTAAAGAGACAGACGGTGAAAGCAGACAGTATGTCCTCCGTTTTAACATAAAACTCATTGTTGCAGCTGACAGCAGCACAACAGTGACCCCATTAAACTGATGTTTAGTTTAAGTGTCCTTATTTTCACTGAGTTATTGGTTCTGCTATTAGTTACTTAGCATAAACTGATGTGAGTCTTTTGACTGAAACAAACCGACCTGGTGATGTGATGCTCTGTACTGACAGAAGATGGCGCTGAACATCTTTTTATAACTCTAAGCACTTATTTCTTAAATTAAGCTTCACAGTCAGAGTTACATCTGTGTCAGTTTTTGAGAGCTGGGCTCCATGATGTACATCAGCATTTATACATGTAGTGTTTCATGTCCCCTTTAATGCTGAACACCTGATGTGACATTTCCACACTTTAATTCTGCTCAGTACCTGATTGTTTTACATGTTTTCCATCTGGTTTTTGTGATTTGGTTCATGTAAACATTTCTGATGGTTTTTTTTCATCAAAATATTTTAATTTGCACTTAAGTTTGAACTCTTAGAGATTACACTCACTTTGTTTTCACAGACTTGTGACCATGACACAAAACTACAGACAGAAGTGGATAAAATCTCAGTGTTACTGGTTTTAGAAATGCTTTACGATAATAAAAAATACATCATTTAGAGTCAAAATATCTTAAATGGTAACAAATATAACTGTTATCTTTGGGTTAGTCACAGTCAAATCATCATCTGCATCAATGAATGTCAGTGAGGCGTCCTGAAAGTCGTCACGTCTCCTGTTCAGTGACCGTCTCTGAGAATCACTCTCCTCTCAATCAAATCACTTTTCTTCTGTTTATCCTCTGAGTTGCTCTTTGATGGTTATGAATCATCGCTCTTCTTTAAACTGTGAAGTCGTTGCTGTTCTTGGGAGACATTTCTCTTTTGTTCTGGTATCAAATTGCTTCGTGTTTGCTGAGCTTCACCATCTTTCTGGTCACCTGTCAAACTGTTGCTCATGTTTCCAGAGCAGCTTTTCTTCTGCTCAGACTGCATGTGTGTGTGTGTGTGTGTGTGCGTGTTTCCAGCTATACCATACATAGACACGCGACCTTTCAATGACCTTAAACCGTGTGTATGAGGTATGCAGAAAAGCAGAAACAAGCACCTTGCTAAACTATAAAAACAGGAACTTGTAATAAGTCATGTCTCAAACAAACATTTAAAGGTGTGAAGTCTTGCACTTTAGAAGAAACAGAACATGGTGCTTTCCTAATGTATAACATAGCTCATCTCTGGACTAAGCTGCACTCTAAATAAAGAAAGCACATTTTGTCAGCACAGACACAGATAAAGGAAATAGTAGAAGGTTGAAAATAAATCCTCTGACTGTCTGACTTCTTCATAATTATAGCCATATTAGGACACATAAAGGCGATGATTATATATCTATATATTTTAGCACAAATGACAATATAAAAAATATCAATGCCAACAGAATCTGCCTCTGTTTAGTTTTTCTGTTCATTTGTCCAGACTGACACTTCTTTTGCTCTAAGAAATAAGAACACAATGATCGGGACGGTGTAAGCTACAACCCTATAATCACTTTCTGTCACCGACCTCTCAGCTAAACCTGTGTAGAGTCATCCAATAATAACAACTGGGGTTGCTACGATTCGTTGACTAGTCACGATCAGGTCAACTAGTGTTCAACACAAAAACAAGAAGAAGCCGTCTCCAGTGTCGTAGCTGTGTCCAAATTCAGGGGCTGCATCCTTTGCAGGCTGCATTTGTAGGTCGATAACGTTACAGCAACGCAACGAAGACTGTCCAACCTCGAAGACTCCTCCGAATGTGTCCTTTTCCTTAGATTGAAAAGATGGGTCGGGTGTATTCTTTGTGGCCCGATCTAACCCAGAATTCATAGTGCGGCCCAGCCAATTCTAGTTTCCAACAATGGCGGCAGCTACTTTGTTTTAATATTACTCTTTCTTGGTCACAAAATAAATGTTTAAGATATTTTCAGTCGAGAATGTAGCTGTGTAAACTTCAAATATCTGCTCGATTTATCAGGACATTACATATTTGCAAAAGTGTTGCGATCTACCCTCATTCATGTTGTGTGTTCTGTCTGCCTGTGTAAGTTTATTTTGTATTTTACTTCAGCCAGTTTTCTGTTTTGTCGTCCAGCATTAAAGCTGTATTTAAGTTCACCTTTTGCTTCCATCTGTGTGCATTTTGGGTGCCACCGGAAGTAGCATATGCTAAGGTGCACATAGTCTTTTCGCATTACCTCAGTAAGACCATGTGAAAATGAAAACAAATCATCCTGGGTGAACTTAGACACATTTGTTCCCCTTTTGTTAAGACAGAAAAACGCAGCACACAAAAATACTGCAAAAGGACGGTCGCCTTATATACATGGTGTATAAACTCAAAATGCACTTTTCACTTAAAAATTAAGATGAGAACAAATCAACTTGTTAGAGATATTCTTCTCCTGTTGACCCCCCCCCCCCCCCCCCCCCCAAATAAATAAATTATCAGATATTGATGCTTCTTTCCTGTGTGATAGAAAATAGGAGACTGATGTTTGTTTTTTAAGTTAATTCCCAATAAAACTGTTTTGTTGCTAACTACATTGCTGTCTGTATTATTGCTGAAGTCCTAAATGATCACCTTTAAAGTGTTTGTGCTAATGACATCATGTACAGTCAGACAGGCATGGAGAACAGCACTGACTGGGAGGCTTTGAACAGATCACATAGTTCAATTCAACATATGAGACTTTAAGAATGCACAAGCATCTACTTAAAATCTATTTAATTTATCATCTATAATATTATTATGTGCAATTCCAATGTACTTTGTTCATCTCCCTTAAATAAACAAGCACTCTTAAAGTATGAAATATTCATATACAAACACACATAAATGTGTGAACTGTCTCAGTGGCTGATTGTGCCCCACAGGCCTCAGTGTGAGCTTGAAGACATTTATAATGTTTAAGTAGTTTAATGTGTCGGTGCTGATGATAAACACATTTTGAATGAAAGCCGGGGAACTTTGGTAGCACAGAAACAAGTGGCTATTCTTTGTGAGTATATGGATCAGTCATATTACCATTATTTCACCCAAAGGCACCAAGGTAATACTTTAAAAAGCTGCAGAAATACACACAAATATAAACAGTACTCGGTGACAACTTTGCTTTTAGCCTTTAACCCTCTGGGGTCCAGGGTATAACTGGCCGTTTTTGACTACTTTTGATTCGGCCTCTATATTTCACCTTTAAAAACTGTTTATCTTGCCAATCTGTTATTTACCCATTTTGATATAATGTATCAGCACAATTTATCTAAATTCAGACAAAGTGATATTTTTGACTGTAAAAACCAAAAGCATGTTTAACGAATCATTTTCATAACTTGAAATGCAAATACAAATTGTACATTTTTAAAAAATATGCACAAGTTTTGCAAACAACAAAGTTATATGGTACTATTTACCTAAAAATGCAGCCAAGGCTCAGACGTTTTTTATAAAACCATTTAAAACTGTTTACAGAACAATCAGGTGTTCTGCATCAAATAAGAAGAGAACAAATTATTTATGCAACTCCAAAAAATAGTTTGTGTCACTATAACACAGATGAGAACAGCACAGGGATAAATCCTGCAGGTCTGACATCAGGGGCCCGTTCTTCGTACGTCGCTTACTACATCCAAGATCAAATGACACATCCAAGACCAAATCATCGCGCTAACCGTGAGCTCGCTAATCCGGTTCTCCGAACACACCTGCTGTTGACGATTAGTACAGCTGGATGAAGTAATGTGAGATCACTGGGTGTCATAAAAGGGGCTACGCATCGATAGTAGAAACATTGATCGGCAACCCTCTGATTGGTCGGCGAAAATGTCGAAGGAGCGCGCTCGGTATTTTTCGGCAGCAGAGCAAGAACTCTTGAGTGAGGGATTTCAGGAGTTTCAGAGTTTAATCAGAACGCAAGGGAACACTGCAAAGGCTGCAAAAGCAAGGAGAGAGGGCTGGCAGAAAGTTGCTGACAAATTAAACTCGTAAGTAATCTAATAATAACAATAATAATGGAGTGGATTGATATAGTGCTTTTCAAGGCACCCAAAGCGCTTTACAATGCCACTATTCAGTCACTCTCACATTCACACACTGGTGGAGGCAAGCTACAGTTGTAGCCACAGCTGCCCTGGGGCAGACTGACAGAAGCCAGGCTGCCATATCGCGCCATCGGCCCCTCTGGCCAACACCAGTAGGCGGTAGGGTAGATGTATTATATTACACTATATTATCCAATATTATATTACATTATATTATATTATGTTACATTATATCCCCTTTCACATTAGAGCCACAACAGGACCCACTAGAACATGGGAACAAGTAAAAGTGAAATATAAGAATATTCTACAGAATGGTAATATTTATCACTTATATTGCTTTCAGTCTCTTGAAAAGAGACCCTGAAATAATCTGTTTGTTTGTTCATAACAGCAACCAAGAAAAGGGCAGAGCAAAAAAAAGACAGGTGGTGGTCCTGCACCCCCTCGTCAACAAGTTGGTTAAGTAAATAATACCCTCACGGGAATATCGATATCTCTCAATGAGCACACTGTCGCGCTGAGCTAAAGGATCCTGTCTATCCCGCAATATACGCTGAATTCTGAAAACTCTCCTTATCAATCTTGCACCTTCCGCAATGGGTGGCTCGCGTATATGGACAGGACATGGCTGCGACAGACTTCCCAAATCCACCTTCGCTTTTATAGCCGTGGTCTCTCATCTTGATTACACGAAGTAATTTACAATTACTACTCTGAAATATGAATTACATCTGTAATAATCACATACATGTAATAGAATGTTAATAGTACATTTCCCTTTTTTAGGAAATGACCTGTATGTATCTGTGTGACATCAATAAAAGGATCAAGTGCTGCATTATCTTTAGTTACATTGATGTTATTTATTTATGGTGAAACAGTGGTGGAATATCGCTGTTGCTTTCGTATAAATGAAGCGGACATACCTGCGTGGCCGCGATCTAATCCTGTTTACATAAAGTAAACCTGCTCCCGAGCAGGTTTACGCTTATGGCTCTGTTGCTATGACAGCAAGTCCCGGATGAGCTTCGGGGAACCGAACGATCCAAGATCACGCGAAATCGTCAACAATCTAATCCAGCTAACTTACTTAGCGAGGTACGAAGAACGGGCCCCAGGTGTGTCACTCAGCGTTTACACTGCAATCTGTCTTTGGTGGCTTTAAGACAGCAACTGTGACATTCACTAGTAGAACTGACACACAAAACAAAACAACAACTACACTACACACTAACTACACAACCGGCGTCGCACACAACCGTGGATCTCGGACGAGTGTCTCGACTTGGTCGTTGAACGCAAGAAGGCCAAGCTAACCAACTTTGAAAAGTATCGTCAGCTAAACCGTGATGTGCAGCTGAAGATGAAAGCAGACCGTGAGGCGTACTGGAACAAAGTCACTGAGGAACTTGAAAATATGGCCGAACGACAAGACTACAGGGTGTTGTACCAGACCATACGTAGTCTCAGTGGCAAGTGCAAGACGATGAATGATAACATCAGGAAGGTGGATGGCTCGTTTGTAAAGTCAACTGCGGAGCGCCTGCAACGGTGGAAAGAATACTTCAATGAACTCTACAATCACGATCCGCCCCAAGGTCCGGCTGCAGCGCCGCCCATCATCGACCCTCCTACGGTGTCGATGTCTGATGCAGAACCAACGGTAGAAGAAGTCAAACTCACAATCCATTCGTTAAAGAACAACAAGGCCGCTGGCCCTGATCATGTGGCAGCAGAAGCCCTCAAAGCTGGAGGAGAAGTCCTCGTCATATGTCTACACTCATTATTCAAACTGATCTGGACATCAAATGTGATACCAGAAAATTGGAAGAAGGCGGCTGTCATTCCTATCCTAAAGAAAGGCGACAACTGAGAATGTAAAAACTACCGGGGCATCAGCTTACTGTCCATCGTCGGCAAGGTCCTTATGAAAATAATTCAATCACGCCTTCAAAAGCACCGTGAGATGACCAGCCGGGAAGAACAGGCCGGGTTCCGACCCGGACGAGGCTGCAGCGACCAGATCTTCACCCTACGTCGACTCATGGAGGAACGGATCAGATGCGGACGCCGAAAAGTCATCATCTTCATTGATTTCAAGTCTGCGTTTGATTGCATCGACCGGCCAGCCTTGTGGAGGGCCTTGGCAGCCGAACACATACCCGTGAAGATCATCGAGCTACTACAAACCCCCTACGATGGCTCGACCAGCCAGGTACGTATTCATGATGAAGTGTCCGAAGAATTCCCCATCATGACAGGGGTCCGGCAGGGCGATGTGGTGTCACCGCTGTTGTTCAACATCGTCATCGATGCGATAATGCGCAAAGCATTCGAGGGCCGCCGCGGAGTCCAAGCCTCGACCGATCGATTTATCACCGATCTAATGTTCGCTGACGATAGCGCCATTTTTGCCGAAGACGACACCGAGGCAACTCACATCCTCTATGACATCGCCCAGCACTCCAAACTGTACGGCCTCAAGGTTAACGCCGAGAAGACCAAAGTCCTGACCACTGACGGCTCACCAACGATCGTCCACCTTGATGGTGTGCAGATCAAACAAGTCCAACAATTTCAATATCTGGGGTCCCTTGTCGAGGAGAAGAAAGTGGCATCATCAGCGGAGATACGCTCCAGAATTGGGCAGGCGGTGGCAGCATTCACCTCCCTGCGCTGGTTGACACGCCCCACCGATTGGAGGGAGCATCGTAATGCACCAAAGAAGACATGGATGAAACAAATCCAGGATGATTTGAAGGCCCTTCGACTTGACCTCGAGCAGGCAAGAACCATCGCCTTAGATCGAAAAGCGTGGAAGATAATCGTTGGTCAAGCAAGAGAACCTGCGGCACCTACAGCAGCGTACTGGTTGCGCGGCAGACCACCGCCGCTGGTCGCCCGCTAAGGACAAGAAGAACTACACAAGACAACAAACTAACTTGAAACTCCAAACACGGTAAATGTCACAAAGCTCTCACCAGTGTTGACTAACGCGTTAGAGTAACTACGTTATTATTGTGGTAACGAGCACGGTAACTAGTTATTATGCCAAAATCAGGAACGCGTTAATCATTACTGGGATTTAGATAGGGTCGTTACTTCGTGTGGTGGCTATCATGGAGCTTCCACAGATTGAGTACCATTAGCAAGTGGTGGAGGCCAGCAGGTGAGACAGGAGGAGCAGAGACCCGTGGCGGCCGCCGGTCTGAGTGTGAACTGAACTTCAGGTAAGAAGTTATGACCTGCAGTCTATCTGGGTCAGATATAAACCAAGTTTAGGTGGAGTTTATTTTCGTTATGTTGACATTTTCGTACTGGGTACTAGCTAGCATGACGGAGTTTCTATACAGCTGGGTGGGTGCTATGATGTTACTGATGGAGTTATTCTGTGTCTTGGTTACAGAAACTAAACTAAGTACAACAATCCAGCAAAGCCTACAGCTCAGCCACCACCTTAAGCATCGGATGAGGATGATGAGCAGCAGTTGCTTTGGCTAAAGGCAGGAACCTGGAATGGTGCACCACCCAGGTGGAGAGGACAGCAGGAGAGAGAGAGAGAGGAACAACAACAGCACTGACAGGAAGTCAGAGAAGACTGGAGGACCATGACATCTGTTTGTGTATGAAATTTAAAGGCATTAAGATCAAACCGCAAAAATGACAATGCAGAATAGCTACAGTGCCGATATGTGTGTGAAGGGTTGTTGGTGGTTGCTGTCTGTTCTGCCACAGGTTTATTTTTAATCTACTGAACGGCCTCATTTTCGTCTCGACCACATGCAAAAGAGGAAATGCAGCCTGTAGTTTGAGACAACAGTTTTGTGTGTAGCAGTGTCTTATTTTAAGCCATCAGTATCCAGCAAACATAAGGTCCTAAAGCACACTGCACTTTATTGTCCTCTTCATACCCCGATGAGGAAAATACTTTATAATATTAACATGTCAGTAACATGTGAAACTTTAATGACTGAGACCATGAACATATGCAGAAAGTGTTTAGACTCTGACCTGTAGATCAGACTGTGACAGGAAGGATTGTGTAAACATTGTTATTTGTATAACTGCAAGTTCACACGGAGCTGCAGTCTTATCTGCACCATCTCTGCACTGAAACAAACCTCAATGATCTTTTGTTGTTTCCTTCATCAGCCTGCAGAGTTAAAATGAGGAAGAACATTTACTATAGAAAGTGTGCTTTAACTGCTACATTAACTATTTACAGGTATTAAAGTAAAATAAAAAAAGATTACACATCTTTACTGTAACAGTGCCAGAGCTGACAGGTGGGGAGGAAGAAATTAGAAGAAGGAAAGAGATTTTTAAAAAAAAGAAAAAAAGAGGAAATGACACAGAAAACAAACAGCACCTGAAAGAGAGCAGAGGGAAGACGGAGGACAGGGCCCAGAGCTGTGATCACATGCACATAATATACAAGGAGAAACAACCGTCCACATCAACCCACTGCTCTAAAACACTTCAAAAACTCTGGTGTGAATGTGGTGTCGTCTTATTCTTGTTATCAAACCTCAGTAAGTGTAAAGAGGAAGTGGAAGCTTGATCCAGTTATAAGTGAACAGTTCAATAGTGGTTTGTTGCAATGCTTTGTGCATTTTCTCAGCATGCTTTCAAGATTTAACCTGTGGCGTCCACATATGTGGACATCACATTTTGTCTTGTCTAGACCACAGTACTAAATTTTGCTCTACAAGGACCTGATATCCACTCACGAGGACATTATTCTGCCACTGTTCTATCAAATTTTCAATCGAATGTCCCCATATGTGGATATCAGGCCATTGTAGAGCAAAATCAAGTAAAAAGTAATTCTTTGTTTTTACATTCATCAGGTGCCAATCAGCCCAAATAGCAAAGAGAAATAAAAATGCTATGAAAGAGTTCAGGTCTTCGGAGATTAAAGTTACTATGGCAACATGAGTAAAAATAAAGGTAAAAGTCTTTCAGGAATAATTATGATAAGATCCGTCTACAGTCATGTTGTAGGTAATACACCACAGTATCTTCTGATCTATTAGTCTACACATCACTGAATCATTTGGACAGATTAACATTTGTGGAATCACACAGTGTTTAAGTCTCAGTTATTTATTTATGTTGACTGAAAAGTGTAAGTTGACACTTTTGTGATCTCAATAGAGACTTTGTGATGACCCACAGGTAAGTCTCTGTGTTCCTGTGATCAGTTATCTGTAACTCAGTTTTCTTCGTTTGTTACCATCGAGGCCTGAAACTATCAGCTTCATAATAAAGGTCACCTTTGTTTGGTACTCTGAGTCCTGCTTTGCATGGGTGGCTGTAGCTCAGGCGGTAGAGCTGAACATCTACTGATCGGAGGGTTGCTGGTTCAATTCCTGGCTTCCCCTAGTCTGCTTATCACATATCCTTGGGTAAGATACTAACCCCAAATTGCTCTCCGAGGCATCCATCGGAGTATGAATATGTGTGTGAATGTTTGTCACAAAGCACTAAGAAAAATGTGCTAGTGTGAATGGGTGAATGCACAAGTTGGGAGTTCGCCTTGTAATCGGAAGGTTGCTGGTTTGTTCCTCGGCTCGGACAGTCTCGGTCGTTGTGTCCTTGGGCAAGACACTTCACCCGTTGCCTACTGGTGGTGGTCAGAGGGCCCGGTGGCGCCAGTGTCCGGCAGCCTCGCCTCTGTCAGTGCGCCCCAGGGTGGCTGTGGCTACAATGTAGCTTGCCATCACCAGTGTGTGAATGTGTGGATGACTGGATATGTAAAGCGCTTTGGGGTCCTTAGGGACTAGTAAAGTGCTATATAAATACAGGCCATTTACAAGTTGTGTGAAGCACTCAGAAGAGTAAAATAAGTGCTGTATAAGAACCATTTAGCATGTGGGTCTGCTTTTTGAACTGACTCTGAACACAATCACATGATCTTGGTTGGTAACATGTGGTGTTCAACACAAACATCATTATTACAGTGTTTCAATCATTGTTTCACATCATCAGTTTGTTTTATTTTATTGTGTTTACATGTAGTCAGAGGCTGAGGTCAGTGTGCATCTGCACATACATGTCAAAGCAAGACAAAGAACAGTCTGCAGAATAAATGAGTTCCTGCTTTACTTTGAAATGACAACAGATAATAAATATAACTTTGAATTTATCTATGAATTTAATTGTTCTTTAGTTGGTGAAACATAAAAGTCTTTAGTCTCACTTCAGCCACACACTGAGTCATTACCTGTGTTTGGGTCTCCACCACAAGGTGAAAACTTTCACAGGTCTGAGGTCAAAGGAGCCTTTTCACTATATTACTGCATGATGATGTTTCAGCTAAGAGTCGAATAAAATAAAGACATTTTAATGCAGCCTAAAGTAAAAATTTAATTTTAATTCTGCAGTTAAACAATTAAAAGGAGAAAAATGATTTAAAAAGGCTTTAGTGAAAATACAGGCACCGAAGTAGAAAAGCTGTTTTGGTATATTCACTCTCAGTGACTCCCAGTCTGCAGAAACCTGCCAGGAGACAAATATTAGTGGATATTGCAGCCAAAAAATCCCCCAAACGGGCAAAACATACTTACATGAAGCAACACAACAACATTTTATATTATAGAAAAAGGAAACAACACAACAAAAGAAACAAGCTTCTATGTTTGCAGTGGACAGGAAATATAAACATGTCAACCAACTGCTGCGGTCAAAGCTACAGGAGCTGTTTGAGTTTTGTGTGTAACGGCAGGAAGGACAGAGAGACCAATCAGAATAAGAGCCTGTAGAAAAACTCTTGTTGTATCTATATTAAACACAACTTCTCTTTATCTGCAAACTAAAACTGTTTGATTATCTGAGGATCAGAGTGCAGCAGGCTGGATGTGACGATGGGGCACTCTTTGCTCTGCATGATGGGCTTTTTCTGTAAGTACACGTCTGACATTGTTTGAACGGCAGCGATTAAAGAAAATGTTTCTGATCTGTGAGAATTACAGTGAGTCACTGCTTTAACCTGTTTACCTGAGAGCTGGAACAAAGCAGACTTGTGATTCTTTAAGTGTTTAAATGTTTGATACACTGCTGCTTTTTGCATCACTTATAGTTGCACACTGTGTTACAACAGTTTGATTGTATAATGTCTGATGAGGTTTTATTGATTATTTTAGTGCTCAGTACTGTCATCTGTGGAAATGCTGAAGGTAAGAAATGATTATTTTCTTCCTGTTCATATATGTAGCTGTTATGTCCTATAATGTGCTCAATAATATCCTCCCTGTGTTTACATGTTATCTTCTGCACAGACTCAATGCTTCTATTCAGCCTGTGCAGTTAAACATAAATGGCTTCAGTAAGCGCTCCATGTGGAGACTGTGGCGTTCTTCACAGCTTTTACTGATGTACCATTTGTACCACTTTCAGTCTGTAAAACTGTAACAACAAAGCAGAGCAGGTACATTTAATCTCAGTGTAGATGCACAAATGTCACATGACCAATGCAAGATCATAACATTAACAATAAATGGACAAAGCCTGTCAAGTGACGTAAATACAAATACCACATGCTGACATGTTTTATGCTAACAGGCAAAACAAAGCACTAACAGTTAGCTTACAGTAGTAATGTAACAAACTTCACAGACCCACAAGAAGGACAGAGCACTAATATGTAGAAACAATCCATCATCTCCCCAAACTTACACTTTATCCCATCTCAAGAGCAGCAGATGCAGAACTATCACAGACAGGGAGCTCTAGCCATTACTTGGCACTTCCTCCATTTAACCACTAGATGGCGGACTTTGACATGAGCAGACCAGGAAGAAGCAGATGAATAAATGTGACCCGTCATATAACAAAGTTGAAACAAACTATATTTCAGGAATAACCTGAGGGACAAAATATTGTATATGATACAGCTCACACTCCACTGCATTTATTGGTTAAAATACTAAAATGATCATATCAAGAGTGCAACCATGTGAGCAGATGTTTCTCTCAGCCGATACACAAACTTTATATTTACTAGAGTTTGTTGCCGTGAAACTGACTGATTTCCTTTTCATGAGTATTTATCTGTCCATCCTCACAGATCACAGTTATGATTCACAAGATGCTGATGAACTGGAGGATCAATCTAATGTATTACAGCACAGTGTGATGAGTTTAGGGTAAATGCAGGTAACTCTAATCTGAAAACAGACTCAACCACAGATCAGTCAGTTAAAGTCCTGCCTGAAGACTTTAATCAGTCTTATTATGAATTTTTACTCTCAGTTATTTATAGTGTCATGGTGTGCTGTCTGCCTCAGTGTCCTCTTGAAAAAACCTCTGAAAGTTGTTCAAGTCATAAATGAATAAGGCTTCACATACAGAAGAGTAACAAGTAAAACAAACTGGACAAAGTGCCATCGATATAGATTTATTCATTTGTCACTGTCATGGTCTTTCATCATTTTAGTCTGAGTGCTTCTTCCTCATCTTTGTTTAGCTTTTTAAAAAAAACATTTCCTCTTTAATTTAAAGGTTTGTTTTCTTTCATCCTTTGTGTTATTTTTCTTCCTCTTTTATGATTTTCCTGTTTGTTTTTAACTGTTTCTCATTCCCAGTCATGTTTAAATAGTCCTGCTGTGTCTTGTCAGTCTTTGTCAGAGCATCTGTGAACACTCATGTGTGTTCATCTCTTAGTTGTTTCTATTGACAGTTTATTTATTTCTAGTTTTACAATTTGATTCTTTGTATGTTTCCATTTTTAGACTATTTAGATATTAAAGTTCAGTTTTATTAAGTGTGCCTATGCCAAAAGGCACACTTATTACTATTGCTCGGATTTATTATTATTATTATTATTATTATTATTATTATTATTATTATTATTATTATTATTATTATTATTATTATTATTTTCCTTCCTTCTTCCACTAAAAGGACCACAATAATAGCCTCATATTTGTCTAAGTTACAGAACTTAAAGTCAAGGCCACTCTGACAGCATACAGCACAACCACACCAGCAGGGGGCAGTGTGACACTGACCTGTGAGGTGAATTACTCTGTTCAGAAAAACCTCATCTGAAAATGAGATCATCTCTTTTAGCTCTAAGAGTGCAATCTCTGTCTCTGATGGAGGCATCTACACCTGCAGAGGAAGGAGAAGAAACACGAATTTAGTCACAACTAAAAGCGATTCAGTCATTATTCAGGAAACTGATGAGTTTAAAAAAATGTTGAGAATTGAAAAAGGTCTTCTCCAAATTGTAATGGAAATCAATATTTACTAACCACCAGTACTTAAACCACTAAATCTGTCAAATTATTAATTATTAGGCTCAGTACATTGTTTCACCTTTGTTCAGTCTTCAGATCACTTACAGACACAGAGGAGTTCATGGTGCTGTTTTGTCTTTTTAGAGTGATTTAAAAAACAGTTTGTGCTCCTTTCCTGGTTACTGAACCTTTACTCTTAGTTTTTCTTTGCCAGTTTTGACTTTGGTGCTACATAAAAACTTTGTATTTCACATTTTATGAACAGTTTATGAGAGCAGAGCAGCCTCCAGCTTTGAATCCATCACTGGAGGTTTAACAACATTGTTAGGAAACAACAGCTAACTGATGACTCATTGATTATATGTTCATAAATGTGTAATATGTAAATGTAAAGATTTAGAAAAAAAAGCAAATACTGGAATATAAAGATTATTGAATCACTTGGTTTAATTTATTTTTTTAAATGTATTGTTGATTTTCAAAGTCAAAATTATCAGTCTGCTTATGAAATATTTTTATTTGATCAGTTTTGATCAAAATAAGAATAAAAAAATAAGTCTTTAAAGACAAAGACACTATTTTACATCTTATGTCCTCACACCTGGATTCATTGGTACCACAGAGACCACCTTAATATTGCAAACCATGCCAATCCTAAAAATAATAATGCTGTGCAGACATGGATGCATATTCTGCATAGATGTACTGTTTTTTAATTTTTTTAAATTTTGTACAAGACCCATGACATGTGTACAAACCATTCATTAATTGTTTTTATTTTTAATGATTGAAATTTAAATTCTTCTCTATAAAATGGTGCAGAAGACATTTTTACTGCTTAAAGGTTTGTAATTATGTTATTAAATAGTGGCAAATATAACCTAAATAATTCTTTGGATATACATTTTTAAACAAAGTAAAACAAATTAAAATGTGTCTCTGTGCTGAGACCTGGTGGAACTAAAAAAAGGTTTTAATTCTTTCAGCTGACTGAAAGCTCTCACCACCTGCAACAGTCACAGGCAGCTTCCTGCAGGAACCTGGTCACAGCAGAGGTCTTGCATCTATTTGAACCCTTTTATATGCCAACACCTCACTGCTGATATTTATGGCAGCTCTGAACTATAATTATTTATGGTGGATCTGTCTCCTCTTGTGCTTGTTTATTATCCCCTCAAGCTAAACAAGGATTTTATTTCCACCCTTTTCTTTGGAATCAGCATTCTAACTCTTTTTATGTTTGCTGCCCATCAAACTCCTATAAAACACCCTTCCAACAGATGGCATTAAAAAAAAGTTTTACAGTCCATTTAAAAGTTTTGCTAGACTGCTGTGATGACATAAAATCATGGTTGCCAATACATTTTTGGAATGTAAACAATCAAAAAACAGATTGTAATTTTTAAATCTCCTGACCCTCGTTTTGTAAGTGTAACCTTGTTCCTCTGAAAAAGTTCAGACCTCCCTTTGTAAAAACTCTGGGGGTGATCTTTGATGACAGTTCCTCATTTGAGAAATAAATAAATTCAGTTGTAGAAGCCAGACTCTGCCTCCTGAGGGCCTTTGCAAAAATGATAGACGTTTTGTCATCTGCTCAGTTTGAGAAAGTAACTCATGCATTTATTTCATCCAGGCTAGTGTAATATGCTTTATTTTGGTAGCAGTCAGGCTATAATGATTGTTTAGTCTCTGATCTTTTAACTAAACAAACTCCAAACAGAACTCTAAGGTCAGCTGATAAGTTGCTTCTGGTCATGAAAATAGGAAGGGAGAGGCAGATTTTCTTCTTTGTTGAAAAAACAAAACAAAACTAACACTATGAAACATAATCATTTAAAAGTACCGTGTGAAGCAAACATTATTTTGTGGTGATAGGTTAATAATTTTCTGGCTCCCAGTATGTTTTAGAACTCACTTCAACATTTTATTGATTGCTTTGAAAGAGCGTCATCAGTGTTCTGGCTCTCCACGCTGATTTTAACCTCAAAGTAAAATTAAAGCAGAAAAATCTGTGAGTTTTAGAATATAAATAAAATATAACTTTACAAAGTAAATTCGAATACATTTAATATTAAAATGTTGTGTTAAAGTGTGAAAGCTATAAATTGTTTTATTGTGACTTTGTTTTGATGTTCAGTCTCCAAACTGTCTGTGAATCAGCTGTTTTGCAGTAACTCTCCTCTTATGTTATAAACAGCAGAGTTTTCATGTTTCTCTCCTAACTGGATCATTCTTATGTGAACAGTTCCCAGTAAGCCCACTGTGACCCTGCAGCCATCCTGGACTCAGATATACAGCGGTGAGACAGTCACTGTCAGATGTGAGATTCAGGAAGTTGAAGGAGCTCAGTGGACGTATGAATGGAGACCTAACAAGTTAAACACACCTCCAACATCCAATGAATACAGAATCATCACAGTTACTGAGTCTGACAGTGGATTGTACAGCTGTCGGGGCAGAAGGGGGTATTTGTTAACAGAGTGGAGTGAAACCATCACACTGACTGTATCATGTAAGTTGGAGATGTTTCATCCAGATTATCTGTTTTATTAAAATAAGTGAAAAATGGGTTTTTCTTACAGCTTTGTAGCTTTTTCATTCCTGCTTATGAATAAAAGACATCACTGTCAAAAGACTGGAAATAAAAATGCATCTGTTCACAACTTGCTCTGGTGTTGAATCTCTTCCCCTCACTCAGGTTTCTCCTGCTCGCTGTGGTTACACTGATTGGCTGTTACTGGTACATTTGACAAAGGAACAATACACTAAAAACAGAAGTACAAAATAATACCAATGAATTTAATCCTGCTCAAATTCATTTAGGAAGAATTTTCAAATGTGCAAAATACAATCAGATCATATAAACCTGGGTTATTTTTGGATTACTGATCAATAAACTCAGTCATGTTTCAAATTAATTATTTGAACTGTCCATGTATGTAATGAACTGTAAAAACACAAAGTCAAATATAAAAAACTAACCCTGTGCTGATCAAAACAGAAATACAGAATATTATGTGTGACACAGTTTGTTTCATCTTAACTAGGGTTTCATGATATTTGATCATTTACTTATTTCCATCTTTAAATTGTTCTGATTCAGTCATTTTTACTTTTATGTTCTTGTTCTAAACTGAACTGCAGTGAAACCAAAGGCTGAACTGAGAGCTGATAGGACAGCTGTTCCAGCAGGGGGCAGTGTGACCCTGACCTGCTCTGTGAGCCCACCATCATCATCATCACCATCATCATCCTCATCATTATCATCATCATCTGGATGGAAATACTACTGGTACACAGATGGGAAATCTTATCAACCTGTGACAAATGGACAAATCAGTGTCTCAGAGGGAGGACGCTACAGCTGCATAGGAGGAAGAGGAGAACCAGTTTACTACACAGAGTTGAGTCAGTCAGTCTGGATTGACAAAATTGGTGAGTTCAAACTTTAAATTTCCCACAAAGCACTACATCTGATGGTAACTGAACCTTTTGTCATTCATGTGTTTTTATTGTACTTTCTTGAACATGAACAGTCTCAAACAGGCCTGTTGTGACTCTGTATCCAAACTGGTCTGAGATATACGGAGGAGAGACGATCACTGTCAGATGTGAGATCCATGGAGGAGACACTGAGTGGGATTATGAGTGGGAAGCAAACAGCATCAGAAAACCTCCAAATCAAAATGAATACAGGATTAGATCTGCTTCATCATCCAACAGTGGAAACTATCTCTGTAAGGGCAGAATGAAAAGTTCACAGCATGAAACAACAGAGTGGAGTGATTCAGTCACACTGACAGTTTTTCACAGTAAGTTGAAGATGTTTCATCCAGATTATCTGTTTTATTAAAATAAGTGAAAACACTTGTTTCTCTTAAAGCTTTGCAGCTGTTTCTTTCGTGCTTTTGAATGAAATGTTTGTTTTTATTCTCCGGTCATCTTCTTGTTGCACTGGAGACATTTACAGATAGCTAAAACTAGAATCTCAGTTCACACGAGCACTTTACAACTAGCAGCCCTAAAATAACAGACCAAAGAGCAGAACTTTGTTTATGGGGAACAGAAAACTGAAATATAGAAAAACCTTCCAGTGCACATTAATTTATAATCAAAGTCATAGAATAATATAAATAAAAGTAAAAGTCACTCACTAGACCTGCAGAGTGGCTGGTTAGGAATAGTCAGTAACACAGTGCAACACCAACACAATGAATGGAATTACAACACTGAAAGCACAAAATCAGCTGTCCACAGATTTACAGAGAAACCTTCCACAGTCACAGTCTGGTGTGGAATCAGTTCTTGGATTAAATCCTCTGTGTGTTGCAGTAACAGAGTTTATGGTGGAGTCGTATCACAGTTCAGAAGTGTGAGTCAGTTCCCTGATCTCTGGAATATGAGTTGATCCAGCAGGAACAGAAGACTTTAGTGGAAGTTCACATCTCCTAGGCGTGGATCACCATCGAGGTTCGACAGTCTCAGGTTTCAGCGCCAAGATCTGCACTCGGCTAATAAACCTGATCTGTTTTGCAACACAAACACTGGAGTCTTATTCCAGCATTCCTAACAGCTCAGCTGGAAATCACATCCAAACTGCTCCCTCCCTGTAATGTCAGCGGTGATGTTCACTGTGCTTATTATTGTGGCCTAAAGACATCTGTGCAACAGGAAATGTCAGCTTCCACAGCAAAAGAATATAAAACACACATACTAGGTCTCATCTTAGCTATCAGAGGCTTCCACATCAGATTTAGTAAAGAACAAGCACATAACGTGCTAACTGACACCAAAGCAAACCAACTGTGACTCACCAAATCCTCATTTAAACTCCATCAAACAGATTTTATCCACAAGGACTGAAGTTGGACACCATCACTGTGAAAGACTGGAAATAAAAATGCATCTGTTCACAACTTGCTTTGTTGTTGAATCTCTTCCCCTCACTCAGGTTTCTGTTGCTCGCTGTGGTTACACTGATTGGCTGTCACTGGTACATGTGATAAAGGAACAATACACCAAAAACAGAAGTACAAAATAACACCAATGAAATGATAACTGCTCACATTCATTTAGAAGCAATTCTCAGATGTTCAAAATACAATCAGATCCAGTCGCCGTTTTTTTTTGTTTGTTTGTTTTTTGTACTTATTTATTTTCTTTATTTATAGTTGATAGTACAGCTTAGATAGTGTTATACGCTCTATTGCCATTCTCCTGCCCCACTTTGCTCTATTGTCTCGCAGCAGTAGCAGCAGTCGTATTTTGGCCCACTGTCATTTAAGTTTGTAGGGATGTGTTTATGTATCGCTCTCTAGGTTCTTCCACAGCATTTCAGTCAGTTTGAGCTCTGAACTTTGTTTCAACAATTGTGAAACCTTCACTCTTTTGTTTTTCAGCCTTTCTGTTGCTGCTGTACTTGTGTAATTTTAGCAAAGGCAAATATAAAAAACTAACACTGTGCTGATCAAAACAGAAATACAGAATATTATGTGTGACACAGTTTGTTTCATCTTAACTAGGGTTTCATGATATTTGATCATTTACATATTTCCATCTTTAAATTGTTCTGATACAGTCCTTTTTACTTTTATGTTCTTGTTCTAAACTGAACTGCAGCGAAACCAAAGGCTGAACTGAGAGCTGATAGGACAGCTGTTCCAGTAGGGGGCAGTGTGACCCTGACCTGCTCTGTGAACCCATCATCATCATCACCAATATCATCATCATCATCATCATCATCATCATCATCTGGATGGAAATACTACTGGTACACAGATGGCAAATCTTATCAACCTGTGACAAATGAACAAATCAGTGTCTCAGAGGGAGGACGCTACAGCTGCAGAGGAGGAAGAGGAGAACCAGTTTACTACACAGAGTGGAGTCAGTCAGTCAGGATTGACACAACTGGTGAGTGTAAATGTAACTTCCTACAAAGCACTACATCTGATGGTAACTGAACCTTTTGTCTTTCATGTGTTTTTATTGTACTTTCTTGAACATTAACAGTCTCAATCAGGCCTGTTGTGACTCTGCATCCAAACTGGTCTGAGATATACAGAGGAGAGACGATCACTGTCAGATGTGAGATCCACGGAGGAGACACTGAGTGGAATTATGAGTGGGAAGCAAACAGCACCATAAAACCTCCAAATCAAAATGAATACAGGATTAGATCTGCTTCATCATTGATCAGTGGAAACTATCGCTGTAAGGGCAGAATGAAAAGTTCACAGCATGAAACAACAGAGTGGAGTGATTCAGTCACACTGACAGTTTCTGACAGTAAGTCATATTTGCTTTAAGCTGTTTGAACACTTTGTAAAATGTGTTTCTGTTCATATAGACTGAGATTATTATTCTTTGTATAAACTGAGCTCACTGTTCAGAGACTGTACTACATGTTCACTGAGAGAAAATCTTTGTTGAACAGATGAACCCCGTCCTGTCCTCACTGTGTCTCCATCATGGCTGAGTCCTGGAGCCTCAGTAACTCTGAACTGTGAGGTTGAACATCCGTCTGCAGGATGGAGCTTCTACTGGTATAAAGCTGTTCCTGATCTGAAAACATTCAACTATAAATCCTCCAGTTATGAGCTGCTACCTGATGGCAGTGGGACTGCAAACAACTCCTACATCATTCATGGACAGACACACACAGCAGGATATGTGTGCAGAGCTGGAAGAGGAGACCCAGAGTATCACACTGATCACAGTCAACCAAAGTTTGTCTGGTCTGCAGGTCAGTTTGTTTCTCTCTGTCCTTTCAATAAGTTCATGTTAGGTCATCATTTTTATTCAACAACATTTAGACCATTAAAATCTCATCTCCATGACAACCATTTATCTCCGTTTATATTAAAACTTCCCAAAAGAAGAACTGAACTGAATGTTTTCCTTTCTCTCTGTGATCAAACCAAACTGAATTTCTTCGTTTCCTTTTCTTATTTTTCAGTTTTTATTTAATGTGATAACATGAAAAACAAAAGACATCTATGAGATTTTAAATGTTTTGATATTTAAACTCATGTTTCTGTTTGTAGTGATTATTTTTACTTAGTGCACAGACAGGATTTACACAGTTAAGACTCTTTGTTTAGTGCTCAGGTAGGTGTTCAGATAAAAAAGTCAAATATAGTTAATAAAGAAACAAAGATGTCAGCAGGCAGGTTAACAGCTCTGACAAATACAAGACAAACACTGACTACAGATGGACGCTAGAAGAAGACGTCACAAATAACAGCTGCTGTTATTGTTCATTTAAAATATACTTCAAAGGTTTTTAGTTTTGGTCCTGCTGCTGCAAAATATCTCACTGTAGAAGGAATCTGTGAAACAGACAATATCACAGAATTATGACAGAAACATTACAGCAAATGACTGAAGTGTGTTCAGAGTGATCTGTATCAGGTGGATGATGCTGAGAGTGATGACTCAAAGCTCATGATGTCACATGACCTGTACCAAGCTCTACATGAGCTGCCAGCAGATAAAGCATGTGGGTTAGATCATCTTAAACATGTCAGTATTCGGCTCCTTTGTTTTCCATTGATTTGACTGTCTGTGTGATTCAGGGCTTGTTGTCAGACTCAGTGTTGTCTCACCAAACAAACACTTTATCATATTGAACTATTAAATTTGATTTTCAAAACAAAAGCTTCAAACAAACAAATATTTTCACTGTGATCTTTTGAATCCTAACATCTGTGAGCTTTGTCTCTTCACTGCATGTTGTTTCCAGATGTTCATTCAGCAGCGTCTCTCACAGTGAGTCCTGACAGAGTGCAACACTTCACCTCTGACTCTGTCTCACTGACCTGTGAGGGAAACTTCACTGAGTGGAGAGTGAGGAAGTTCTCTGATGGCCGACTCTCTGACTGTAGGAGAATGACTGGATCCACATGTAACTTCAACACATCAAAGTCAGATACTGGAGTGTACTGGTGTGAGTCTGGATCAGGAGAGTTCAGCAGTGCAGTCAACATCACTGTACAGAGTATGTTATTATACATTTACTTCTTGGATCTGAATGATTTAGACGTCACATGAACATTTGTCCCAGCTTTGCTCTATGTGAAGTAATTCTATGTGGAAAAACAAAACAAAATTCAGACAATTTTAGACAGAAAAGCATCAAAATATTCTTGGTTGTTTGTCTAATTTCATCCTTTCATAATCCAGTTTGTCTTAATTTGCCAACAGTATTTTTTATTTTCTCTGTCAGAATAAAACTCAACAAAGCTCAACATCGCTGTCGTCACATTAGATGAACCTTTAATGTCTCAATTCAGAGAAATTTGGGAAACACGTCATGCAAAATAACACAAACATACAAACATTTACAATTTCACCTTCAACCATTCAATAATGTCACCGTCAATAATTTGACTCCTGCAGGGAACATCCCAACTATATTTCCAGTCCTCATAATCACTCAGAAAACCAGATCTGCATGTAGATCATGAGACACGACTCACAGCTTTTTCTCAAAGTGTGCACCAGCTGGTCTGACTGAAACAATTGTGTGTGATTGTTTCACAGATGATGGTAATGGTCCTATCCTGGTGAGTCCTGTTCATCCTGTGACTGAGGGAGCTTCTGTTAATCTGAGCTGCAGTTTGAGAACACAAAAAATACTTTCCAATGTGTTTTTCTATCACAATGACAAACTTATTGAAAATGATACCCGAGGGGAGCTGAAGATCTCTGCAGTGTCAAAGTCTGATGAAGGTTTCTACAAGTGTCAGTACTCAGGAAGAGAGTCAGCACAGAGCTGGATGTCAGTTAAAGGTGAGCAGGATCAAAACAGTGTGTCTTTCTGTAAATGAGTTTCATGACTGAGAAATAACATCATATTATCTCTTTTAATGTTTTGAAGCCACCTGAGTCTATTTAGTCAGAACTTTATAAAACTATTATGTAATATCTCTAAATTGTCAGGTTTAATATTGTTGTGATTCAGGACTCAAGTGATGGACTCAGGTGGAAACAGCAGAGGAAGTAATGAGTCAGTTTCTTTATCAAACAAAGGATAATTTATTTAACACAACAGATTGTGAGCTTTGACTCAGTCAACAAGAACAAAACATAAATGAACCTAAACTTAATGAGTGAGTCCTACAAAAACATCTTAACTGAGGTGAGAGAGACAGGCCAGAGGAGCGGACATAACAGCGTGAGGGCGGCAGATCTGTGGGAGAGGAGAGAGCAGTTAGGGCAGGAAATCTGAGGGAATGTGACAAGACAGAGAGTGTTCATAAAGTGGCTGCAACAATGCCTTACTTGGAGTCCAGACTAGCTGGGTTTAGTGGATGAAGGCAGAGGTCTGTGGAAACTGCTGAACGATGGGCAGGCAGGCAAGTGAGGAAGAGGCTCTGAGGGGGGCAGCAGTGGTGGTGAATAGGGGGGCAATGATCCAAGGTGGCAGGCGTCTGACTGGAGGTGAATGATGGCATGAAAACAAATCTTGAAGCAGGAAGAAACTGAAACAAGGGGAAAATCTGTTAGCATATAAACCTTATTTTCCTAGAAAGGATCCCAGCAGACCTGCCTGGTTACCTCACTGACGAGCTGCAGTCATGTTAACTATCCATTAACATTTGGCTTACAGGTCTTCAAGGTCAACTTTATGACTAAAAAAAATCCTTATGACATAAAAAACTATGATTCTTACAAAGGTGTTGTGTCTTGTCAACATATAGAAAATACTGTATAAAGATTTAAAATATCATTTGTTTGACCTCTGACCTCACTTTTACATTTCACATCTGCTCTTGTTGTCATGTTGAAACAAATCTGCCTTTGGACTTATTTTTACTGAACTACAAACTTCTCACAGTACAAATAAAACAAAAAAAATACACTGAAAATACAATATTGTTCCTTTAAAAGTAAATACTGTCAACAGAGTGAGCTGCCTTAGCAGAGATTTGTGCTCTCAGAGTTCTTCTTTTACACTTTATTAATAATTAATTATTATTTGTTGTTGCAGTAACTGTGTCAGGAGCTGACAGCTCTTCATCTCCTGTGTGGTTGATGGTTGGACTGGTTTGTGGAGTCTCTCTCATTATTATTCTCCTGCTCTTGTTGTATCGCTGCAGACAGTCCAAGTGTAAGAGCCTCTTCTTTTCATGCTGTATTAGAGAGTTTATTTACTACATACACTTTAATTATTCACACATATACATGTATTCTGATCTCATGACACAAAATATCAGTGGAACAATTCATACATGACAAACATGTGTAATAACATTTGTCTCTTTCACAGATTCCTGCTTCACCAGGTTGGTAAAATACTTTTTATTATAATTTGAAACAAACATCAGTTACTTTTGAGTTTATTGTGTTTATTTCCTGTTTCAGGTCGATCCAGTCTGAGAGTCACAGTCCGGGCTCCTCCACAAATCATGGAGTCAACCAGAATGAAACTCATGAGTACGGCTCTCTTCAACATGGTCAGCATTGAAAAACAGTTTTTATTATCATTGTTAATATTGACTTTTATTAAACCTCCATTAACACAATACATTTATCAGGTTCAGTTTGTGTTCAGCAGTTTTTTAAAGAACATTTAAAGATCTTACAGTCCTGGTTTTGACTCACACAGTGTTTCTGTGTTTGCTCTGATCTTTAGTGTAACTGTAATAAAATGGTTAATGTGAGTCTGGCTTGTTTTTTCTTTAGGTACTGCTGACATCTATGAATCAGTCACACAAGTGAAAAACAGAAATGGTACAGTATATGTGCTGGAAAGCAAAGAGCAGTTAGAGATGAAACTTGTTTTTGATTTAATGAAACTAATTTAATGTGACATGTTTTTACAAACCTGTAAATAAAATATGAACATTTCACTATTAGATAGTTTTACAGAGATTATTTACTACATTCACTTTAAATATTCAAACATTCATTCTGATCTGATGACAGAAAATATCAGTGAAACATTTAAACATAATAATTGTAATTGAAAGAATCTGAACAGTCTGATGAAGAAGACCAGCTCTGTTCTGGGACGTCGTCATGACCCAGTGGAGGTAGTCAGTGACAGGATGGTGGCTCAGCTGTAACCCCTGTTAGATAACACCTCCCACCCCACGCAGGTCACTCTGACAGCACTGAGCAGCTCCTGCAGTGACAGGCTGCTGCACCCACAGTGTGAAGGAGAGATTTAGGAGATCTTTCCTTCCAGCTGCTGTCAGACTCTACAACATACATCATCATGTGAAAGCACACATGCACACACTGGTGTCTGTAAATATCTCAATGTGCAATACTCTATACCTGCTGCTACTAACATCCATCGACTACACGATGAAATGCTGCCATTTGCAGCTGGTACAACAGAATTGAAATTCTCTACTTTTTGTGGTGTGCATTATTATTCATACTTTGTGATATATTATATTATTTAGTTTAGTCAGTTACTGTTCTTACTGTCTTTGAGCCACTGTGACCGCTTGGTTTCCTCTGAGATTAATAAAGTATTCTTATCTTATCTTACAGATTCCTGCTTCACCAGGTTGGTAAAATACTTTTTATTATTATTTTAAACAAACATCAGTTGCTTTTGAATTTATTGTTGTCACGTCTGCCGTGGCAGATGAGTGGAGGCTGAGAATTAGGACCTAAGATGCAGGCAGCTGAGATGCAAATGAGTTTTATTCATAAAGAGGTGAAACAAACAGAAACAGCAAAGGCAAAATGATGATGCAGGGAGACACTGGGGACGACACAGAATGATGCAGGGAAAGAACACAGACGAACCAGCAACAAGCACACGAGGACACACACTATAAATACACACAGAGGGAAACGTGGAATAGCAAACAGGAGGAAGACACAGCTGAACCAAATTGAACTGATGAGACAGGGGAAAACATAATCTGAACACACTAACAGAAGACATGGATCTTCACAATAAAACAGGAAATGCACAGAGACTCTAAGTGCAGACTCTAAACAGAGGAAACACAGAAACCAAACTTTGGGAACTAAAAAGTCTAAACCCCAGTACACAAACAGAACAAACACAAGATCATAATAATGAAAAACACAAACCGTTGGGTCAAAAGACCGAGGACCATGACAATTGTGTTTATTTCCTGTTTTAGGTCGATCCAGTCTGAGAGTCACAGTCCGGGCTTCTCCACAAATCATGGAGTCAACCAGGATGAAACTCATGTGTACGGCTCTCTTCAACATGGTCAGTATTTAAAACAATCTTTATTATCATTATTAATATTGACTTTTAGTGGGGAAAGGCTAATTGATCAATCTAAATTGCCCATAGGTGTGAATGTGGGAGTGAATGTGAGTGCGAATGGTTGTCTGTCCCTGTGTGTGAGCCCTGCGACAGACTGGCGACCTGTCCAGGGATAGCTCAGTAGGTAGAGTGGTGGCCCCATGATCAGAAGGTCGGGGGTTCAACTCCACTGGACGGCTACCCTGAGGTACCCCTGAGCAAGGTACCGTCCCTACACACTGCTCCCCGGGTGCTGCATTGGTGGCTGCCCACTGCTTCACTGGGTGAATGGGTTAAATGCAGAGGAACGATTTCCCTATGGGGACTAACACATACACACACATTAAGGGTGTAGCCTGCCTCTCGACCTATGACAGCTGGGATAGACTCCAGCGCCCCTGAAAAGGATAAGCAGAAGCGAATGGATGGATGGATACTGACTTTTATTAAACCTCCATTAACACGAACATTTATCAGGTTCAGTTTGTGTTCAGCAGTTTTTTAAAGAACATTTAAAGATCTTACAGTCCTGGTTTTGACTCACACAGTGTTTCTGTGTTTGCTCTGATCTTTAGTGTAACTGTAATAAAATGATTAATGTGAGCCTGGCTTGTTTTTTCTTTAGGTACTGCTGACGTCTATGAATCAGTCACACAAGTGAAAAACAGAAATGGTACAGTATATGTGCTGGAAATCAAAGAGCAGTTAGAGATGAAACTTGTTTTTGATTTATTGAGTCTAATTTCATGTGATATGTTTTTACAAACCTGTAAATAAAATATGAACATTTCAGGTTCAGATGAATACGATGACATCACCTCCTCTCTTATTGAGTTTAAAGATCTTAGAACTAAGAGTGAGTACACCAAAGTTAATTTTATAAAAAGAAAACCTGGTTTGGAAAGTTTTTTTAATTAGTATGAAATTAATTTTGGGGCTGGGAGGGGGGACATTTATTCCCCCCCATTTGAATAATACATTTATTCAAATTATTTTGTTCTTTTCATCTTTTTTAATCTGTGTATTTAGTTCTGATCAATCTGAACAAAGTATGAGCTTACAGTACCTTGAAAAAGTATTCATACCTGTTGCACTTCTACACATTTTGACACCTTTTTTTTAATTGAGATTTTCTGTGATAGACCAACACAACGTAGCACATAATTATGAAGTGGTATGAAAATGATACATGGTTTTCAAAATTTTAAAAAGTAAAAATCTGAAAGGTGTGGCGTGCATTTGTTTTCAGCCACCTGTACTCTGATATCCCTCATTAAAATCCAGTGCATTCATTTACCTTCAGAAGTCACCTATTTAGCTGCTCTGTGGAGGCCTCAGTGGTTTGTTAGAGAACATTAGTGAACAAACAGCATCATGAAGACCAAGGAACTCACCAGACAGGTCAGGGATAAAGTTGTAGATAAGTTTAAAGCAGGGTTAGGTAATAAAAAAATATCCCAAGCTTTGAACATCTCAAGGAGTATTGTTCAATCCATCATCCAAAAATGGAAAAAGCATGCTACAACTGCAAACCAGGGTGATCTCTAAAACCTGCAGGACACCAGCCGACCCCTGGTTCAGATCAAAGAATATTCTTGTGTTAGAATGGCTCAAAGTCCAGACCTAAATCCCACTGAGCATCTGTGGCAAGACTTGAAAAATTGCTGTTCACAGTCTGGCTGAGCTTGAGCCATTTTGCAACAAATAATTGGCAAACATTTCAGTCTGTAGATGTGCAAAGCTGGTAAAGACAAACCCCGAAAGACTTGCAGCTGTAAATGCAGCGAGCAGTGTCTCTACAAAGTATTGACGAAGGTGGGTTGAAAACAAATGCATGCCACACTTTTCAGAGTTTTATTTGCTTAAAATTTTGAAAACCATGTATCATTTTCATACCACTTCACAGTTCTGCACTATTTGTGTTGGTCTATCCCCGTAAAAACATTTAAGTTGGCGTTTGTAAGGTGACAAAATGTATAAACGTTCAAAGGGTATGATACTTTTTCAAGTCTCTGTCAGTTTGATTTAGTCGAGTAACAGCATCACCGTACAAAACACACCATTGTTTCAAGTATCCCAGGTGAGGTCTTAATGATTTTTTACTGATACAGAAGAAGATGGAGAAGTGTTTCAGCTTCACATGTTTTGCAAAAAAAATCTTTACAACACAGAACAAATTACAAACGATAAGTTATGTGTCTGAGGCCAGATGTTTACATGAAAGTAAAACCAGATGGTTTCCTCGTCCACACAGATGCAGAGTCTGTCTCCGCCTTCTAAACAAATCCTATAAGGTACAGTAACATTACACACCTGCAAAGACTCAAACACAAAACAGAACTTCACTTTGCATCAAGGGGAGACAATGCTTTTATAATAAACCTTATTGTTCTCCAACACAGGTGGGACAGACACAGGGGCAGCCAGTGACCCCTCACACACGTCCTTATGCTGATATCCAGGCAGGTTCTCAGTGTTTGTAGCTGCTGATTTATGCAGCAAACATTTCCACAGTCCTCTGCAGCAGATTATAGAAACACTTCTTCTCTCAGCTCACGACAGAAGATCTACAGCTGGGACACTGTTAAGTGGTTCTACGTGAAAAATAGTTAAATATTTACTCAAACATGTTCTTGTATGTAAAGCAGGTTCAAATGCATGAAATTACATTTGTCCTTTATAGTGGACGTTAAAAAACACCACATGTATAAATGATAATTTACATCTTAGAGCCCTGCTCTCAAACACTGACTCAGATGTAACTGTCTGTGAAACTGGATTTAAGAAATAAGAACGTAACGTTCACAAAACATGTCAAACAGACTCTCCTTCATGAAGTCCTCGTTCATAAAGTGCTTCACAGACCTGAACATTACAGCTAACAGCTGGATTTTCCTGTGTCAGTGCAGCTAACCAAACAGCGCAGAACCTCTTACTGCTAAAGAGACAGACGGTGAAAGCAGACAGTATGTCCTCCGTTTTAACATAAAACTCATTGTTGCAGCTGACAGCAGCACAACAGTGACCCCATTAAACTGATGTTTAGTTTAAGTGTCCTTATTTTCACTGAGTTATTGGTTCTGCTATTAGTTACTTAGCATAAACTGATGTGAGTCTTTTGACTGAAACAAACCGACCTGGTGATGTGATGCTCTGTACTGACAGAAGATGGCGCTGAACATCTTTTTATAACTCTAAGCACTTATTTCTTAAATTAAGCTTCACAGTCAGAGTTACATCTGTGTCAGTTTTTGAGAGCTGGGCTCCATGATGTACATCAGCATTTATACATGTAGTGTTTCATGTCCCCTTTAATGCTGAACACCTGATGTGACATTTCCACACTTTAATTCTGCTCAGTACCTGATTGTTTTACATGTTTTCCATCTGGTTTTTGTGATTTGGTTCATGTAAACATTTCTGATGGTTTTTTTTCATCAAAATATTTTAATTTGCACTTAAGTTTGAACTCTTAGAGATTACACTCACTTTGTTTTCACAGACTTGTGACCATGACACAAAACTACAGACAGAAGTGGATAAAATCTCAGTGTTACTGGTTTTAGAAATGCTTTACGATAATAAAAAATACATCATTTAGAGTCAAAATATCTTAAATGGTAACAAATATAACTGTTATCTTTGGGTTAGTCACAGTCAAATCATCATCTGCATCAATGAATGTCAGTGAGGCGTCCTGAAAGTCGTCACGTCTCCTGTTCAGTGACCGTCTCTGAGAATCACTCTCCTCTCAATCAAATCACTTTTCTTCTGTTTATCCTCTGAGTTGCTCTTTGATGGTTATGAATCATCGCTCTTCTTTAAACTGTGAAGTCGTTGCTGTTCTTGGGAGACATTTCTCTTTTGTTCTGGTATCAAATTGCTTCGTGTTTGCTGAGCTTCACCATCTTTCTGGTCACCTGTCAAACTGTTGCTCATGTTTCCAGAGCAGCTTTTCTTCTGCTCAGACTGCATGTGTGTGTGTGTGTGTGTGTGCGTGTTTCCAGCTATACCATACATAGACACGCGACCTTTCAATGACCTTAAACCGTGTGTATGAGGTATGCAGAAAAGCAGAAACAAGCACCTTGCTAAACTATAAAAACAGGAACTTGTAATAGGTCATGTCTCAAACAAACATTTAAAGGTGTGAAGTCTTGCACTTTAGAAGAAACAGAACATGGTGCTTTCCTAATGTATAACATAGCTCATCTCTGGACTAAGCTGCACTCTAAATAAAGAAAGCACATTTTGTCAGCACAGACACAGATAAAGGAAATAGTAGAAGGTTGAAAATAAATCCTCTGACTGTCTGACTTCTTCATAATTATAGCCATATTAGGACACATAAAGGCGATGATTATATATCTATATATTTTAGCACAAATGACAATATAAAAAATATCAATGCCAACAGAATCTGCCTCTGTTTAGTTTTTCTGTTCATTTGTCCAGACTGACACTTCTTTTGCTCTAAGAAATAAGAACACAATGATCGGGACGGTGTAAGCTACAACCCTATAATCACTTTCTGTCACCGACCTCTCAGCTAAACCTGTGTAGAGTCATCCAATAATAACAACTGGGGTTGCTACGATTCGTTGACTAGTCACGATCAGGTCAACTAGTGTTCAACACAAAAACAAGAAGAAGCCGTCTCCAGTGTCGTAGCTGTGTCCAAATTCAGGGGCTGCATCCTTTGCAGGCTGCATTTGTAGGTCGATAACGTTACAGCAACGCAACGAAGACTGTCCAACCTCGAAGACTCCTCCGAATGTGTCCTTTTCCTTAGATTGAAAAGATGGGTCGGGTGTATTCTTTGTGGCCCGATCTAACCCAGAATTCATAGTGCGGCCCAGCCAATTCTAGTTTCCAACAATGGCGGCAGCTACTTTGTTTTAATATTACTCTTTCTTGGTCACAAAATAAATGTTTAAGATATTTTCAGTCGAGAATGTAGCTGTGTAAACTTCAAATATCTGCTCGATTTATCAGGACATTACATATTTGCAAAAGTGTTGCGATCTACCCTCATTCATGTTGTGTGTTCTGTCTGCCTGTGTAAGTTTATTTTGTATTTTACTTCAGCCAGTTTTCTGTTTTGTCGTCCAGCATTAAAGCTGTATTTAAGTTCACCTTTTGCTTCCATCTGTGTGCATTTTGGGTGCCACCGGAAGTAGCATATGCTAAGGTGCACATAGTCTTTTCGCATTACCTCAGTAAGACCATGTGAAAATGAAAACAAATCATCCTGGGTGAACTTAGACACATTTGTTCCCCTTTTGTTAAGACAGAAAAACGCAGCACACAAAAATACTGCAAAAGGACGGTCGCCTTATATACATGGTGTATAAACTCAAAATGCACTTTTCACTTAAAAATTAAGATGAGAACAAATCAACTTGTTAGAGATATTCTTCTCCTGTTGACCCCCCCCCCCCCCCCAAATAAATAAATTATCAGATATTGATGCTTCTTTCCTGTGTGATAGAAAATAGGAGACTGATGTTTGTTTTTTAAGTTAATTCCCAATAAAACTGTTTTGTTGCTAACTACATTGCTGTCTGTATTATTGCTGAAGTCCTAAATGATCACCTTTAAAGTGTTTGTGCTAATGACATCATGTACAGTCAGACAGGCATGGAGAACAGCACTGACTGGGAGGCTTTGAACAGATCACATAGTTCAATTCAACATATGAGACTTTAAGAATGCACAAGCATCTACTTAAAATCTATTTAATTTATCATCTATAATATTATTATGTGCAATTCCAATGTACTTTGTTCATCTCCCTTAAATAAACAAGCACTCTTAAAGTATGAAATATTCATATACAAACACACATAAATGTGTGAACTGTCTCAGTGGCTGATTGTGCCCCACAGGCCTCAGTGTGAGCTTGAAGACATTTATAATGTTTAAGTAGTTTAATGTGTCGGTGCTGATGATAAACACATTTTGAATGAAAGCCGGGGAACTTTGGTAGCACAGAAACAAGTGGCTATTCTTTGTGAGTATATGGATCAGTCATATTACCATTATTTCACCCAAAGGCACCAAGGTAATACTTTAAAAAGCTGCAGAAATACACACAAATATAAACAGTACTCGGTGACAACTTTGCTTTTAGCCTTTAACCCTCTGGGGTCCAGGGTATAACTGGCCGTTTTTGACTACTTTTGATTCGGCCTCTATATTTCACCTTTAAAAACTGTTTATCTTGCCAATCTGTTATTTACCCATTTTGATATAATGTATCAGCACAATTTATCTAAATTCAGACAAAGTGATATTTTTGACTGTAAAAACCAAAAGCATGTTTAACGAATCATTTTCATAACTTGAAATGCAAATACAAATTGTACATTTTTAAAAAATATGCACAAGTTTTGCAAACAACAAAGTTATATGGTACTATTTACCTAAAAATGCAGCCAAGGCTCAGACGTTTTTTATAAAACCATTTAAAACTGTTTACAGAACAATCAGGTGTTCTGCATCAAATAAGAAGAGAACAAATTATTTATGCAACTCCAAAAAATAGTTTGTGTCACTATAACACAGATGAGAACAGCACAGGGATAAATCCTGCAGGTCTGACATCAGGGGCCCGTTCTTCGTACGTCGCTTACTACATCCAAGATCAAATGACACATCCAAGACCAAATCATCGCGCTAACCGTGAGCTCGCTAATCCGGTTCTCCGAACACACCTGCTGTTGACGATTAGTACAGCTGGATGAAGTAATGTGAGATCACTGGGTGTCATAAAAGGGGCTACGCATCGATAGTAGAAACATTGATCGGCAACCCTCTGATTGGTCGGCGAAAATGTCGAAGGAGCGCGCTCGGTATTTTTCGGCAGCAGAGCAAGAACTCTTGAGTGAGGGATTTCAGGAGTTTCAGAGTTTAATCAGAACGCAAGGGAACACTGCAAAGGCTGCAAAAGCAAGGAGAGAGGGCTGGCAGAAAGTTGCTGACAAATTAAACTCGTAAGTAATCTAATAATAACAATAATAATGGAGTGGATTGATATAGTGCTTTTCAAGGCACCCAAAGCGCTTTACAATGCCACTATTCAGTCACTCTCACATTCACACACTGGTGGAGGCAAGCTACAGTTGTAGCCACAGCTGCCCTGGGGCAGACTGACAGAAGCCAGGCTGCCATATCGCGCCATCGGCCCCTCTGGCCAACACCAGTAGGCGGTAGGGTAGATGTATTATATTACACTATATTATCCAATATTATATTACATTATATTATATTATGTTACATTATATCCCCTTTCACATTAGAGCCACAACAGGACCCACTAGAACATGGGAACAAGTAAAAGTGAAATATAAGAATATTCTACAGAATGGTAATATTTATCACTTATATTGCTTTCAGTCTCTTGAAAAGAGACCCTGAAATAATCTGTTTGTTTGTTCATAACAGCAACCAAGAAAAGGGCAGAGCAAAAAAAAGACAGGTGGTGGTCCTGCACCCCCTCGTCAACAAGTTGGTTAAGTAAATAATACCCTCACGGGAATATCGATATCTCTCAATGAGCACACTGTCGCGCTGAGCTAAAGGATCCTGTCTATCCCGCAATATACGCTGAATTCTGAAAACTCTCCTTATCAATCTTGCACCTTCCGCAATGGGTGGCTCGCGTATATGGACAGGACATGGCTGCGACAGACTTCCCAAATCCACCTTCGCTTTTATAGCCGTGGTCTCTCATCTTGATTACACGAAGTAATTTACAATTACTACTCTGAAATATGAATTACATCTGTAATAATCACATACATGTAATAGAATGTTAATAGTACATTTCCCTTTTTTAGGAAATGACCTGTATGTATCTGTGTGACATCAATAAAAGGATCAAGTGCTGCATTATCTTTAGTTACATTGATGTTATTTATTTATGGTGAAACAGTGGTGGAATATCGCTGTTGCTTTCGTATAAATGAAGCGGACATACCTGCGTGGCCGCGATCTAATCCTGTTTACATAAAGTAAACCTGCTCCCGAGCAGGTTTACGCTTATGGCTCTGTTGCTATGACAGCAAGTCCCGGATGAGCTTCGGGGAACCGAACGATCCAAGATCACGCGAAATCGTCAACAATCTAATCCAGCTAACTTACTTAGCGAGGTACGAAGAACGGGCCCCAGGTGTGTCACTCAGCGTTTACACTGCAATCTGTCTTTGGTGGCTTTAAGACAGCAACTGTGACATTCACTAGTAGAACTGACACACAAAACAAAACAACAACTACACTACACACTAACTACACAACCGGCGTCGCACACAACCGTGGATCTCGGACGAGTGTCTCGACTTGGTCGTTGAACGCAAGAAGGCCAAGCTAACCAACTTTGAAAAGTATCGTCAGCTAAACCGTGATGTGCAGCTGAAGATGAAAGCAGACCGTGAGGCGTACTGGAACAAAGTCACTGAGGAACTTGAAAATATGGCCGAACGACAAGACTACAGGGTGTTGTACCAGACCATACGTAGTCTCAGTGGCAAGTGCAAGACGATGAATGATAACATCAGGAAGGTGGATGGCTCGTTTGTAAAGTCAACTGCGGAGCGCCTGCAACGGTGGAAAGAATACTTCAATGAACTCTACAATCACGATCCGCCCCAAGGTCCGGCTGCAGCGCCGCCCATCATCGACCCTCCTACGGTGTCGATGTCTGATGCAGAACCAACGGTAGAAGAAGTCAAACTCACAATCCATTCGTTAAAGAACAACAAGGCCGCTGGCCCTGATCATGTGGCAGCAGAAGCCCTCAAAGCTGGAGGAGAAGTCCTCGTCATATGTCTACACTCATTATTCAAACTGATCTGGACATCAAATGTGATACCAGAAAATTGGAAGAAGGCGGCTGTCATTCCTATCCTAAAGAAAGGCGACAACTGAGAATGTAAAAACTACCGGGGCATCAGCTTACTGTCCATCGTCGGCAAGGTCCTTATGAAAATAATTCAATCACGCCTTCAAAAGCACCGTGAGATGACCAGCCGGGAAGAACAGGCCGGGTTCCGACCCGGACGAGGCTGCAGCGACCAGATCTTCACCCTACGTCGACTCATGGAGGAACGGATCAGATGCGGACGCCGAAAAGTCATCATCTTCATTGATTTCAAGTCTGCGTTTGATTGCATCGACCGGCCAGCCTTGTGGAGGGCCTTGGCAGCCGAACACATACCCGTGAAGATCATCGAGCTACTACAAACCCCCTACGATGGCTCGACCAGCCAGGTACGTATTCATGATGAAGTGTCCGAAGAATTCCCCATCATGACAGGGGTCCGGCAGGGCGATGTGGTGTCACCGCTGTTGTTCAACATCGTCATCGATGCGATAATGCGCAAAGCATTCGAGGGCCGCCGCGGAGTCCAAGCCTCGACCGATCGATTTATCACCGATCTAATGTTCGCTGACGATAGCGCCATTTTTGCCGAAGACGACACCGAGGCAACTCACATCCTCTATGACATCGCCCAGCACTCCAAACTGTACGGCCTCAAGGTTAACGCCGAGAAGACCAAAGTCCTGACCACTGACGGCTCACCAACGATCGTCCACCTTGATGGTGTGCAGATCAAACAAGTCCAACAATTTCAATATCTGGGGTCCCTTGTCGAGGAGAAGAAAGTGGCATCATCAGCGGAGATACGCTCCAGAATTGGGCAGGCGGTGGCAGCATTCACCTCCCTGCGCTGGTTGACACGCCCCACCGATTGGAGGGAGCATCGTAATGCACCAAAGAAGACATGGATGAAACAAATCCAGGATGATTTGAAGGCCCTTCGACTTGACCTCGAGCAGGCAAGAACCATCGCCTTAGATCGAAAAGCGTGGAAGATAATCGTTGGTCAAGCAAGAGAACCTGCGGCACCTACAGCAGCGTACTGGTTGCGCGGCAGACCACCGCCGCTGGTCGCCCGCTAAGGACAAGAAGAACTACACAAGACAACAAACTAACTTGAAACTCCAAACACGGTAAATGTCACAAAGCTCTCACCAGTGTTGACTAACGCGTTAGAGTAACTACGTTATTATTGTGGTAACGAGCACGGTAACTAGTTATTATGCCAAAATCAGGAACGCGTTAATCATTACTGGGATTTAGATAGGGTCGTTACTTCGTGTGGTGGCTATCATGGAGCTTCCACAGATTGAGTACCATTAGCAAGTGGTGGAGGCCAGCAGGTGAGACAGGAGGAGCAGAGACCCGTGGCGGCCGCCGGTCTGAGTGTGAACTGAACTTCAGGTAAGAAGTTATGACCTGCAGTCTATCTGGGTCAGATATAAACCAAGTTTAGGTGGAGTTTATTTTCGTTATGTTGACATTTTCGTACTGGGTACTAGCTAGCATGACGGAGTTTCTATACAGCTGGGTGGGTGCTATGATGTTACTGATGGAGTTATTCTGTGTCTTGGTTACAGAAACTAAACTAAGTACAACAATCCAGCAAAGCCTACAGCTCAGCCACCACCTTAAGCATCGGATGAGGATGATGAGCAGCAGTTGCTTTGGCTAAAGGCAGGAACCTGGAATGGTGCACCACCCAGGTGGAGAGGACAGCAGGAGAGAGAGAGAGAGGAACAACAACAGCACTGACAGGAAGTCAGAGAAGACTGGAGGACCATGACATCTGTTTGTGTATGAAATTTAAAGGCATTAAGATCAAACCGCAAAAATGACAATGCAGAATAGCTACAGTGCCGATATGTGTGTGAAGGGTTGTTGGTGGTTGCTGTCTGTTCTGCCACAGGTTTATTTTTAATCTACTGAACGGCCTCATTTTCGTCTCGACCACATGCAAAAGAGGAAATGCAGCCTGTAGTTTGAGACAACAGTTTTGTGTGTAGCAGTGTCTTATTTTAAGCCATCAGTATCCAGCAAACATAAGGTCCTAAAGCACACTGCACTTTATTGTCCTCTTCATACCCCGATGAGGAAAATACTTTATAATATTAACATGTCAGTAACATGTGAAACTTTAATGACTGAGACCATGAACATATGCAGAAAGTGTTTAGACTCTGACCTGTAGATCAGACTGTGACAGGAAGGATTGTGTAAACATTGTTATTTGTATAACTGCAAGTTCACACGGAGCTGCAGTCTTATCTGCACCATCTCTGCACTGAAACAAACCTCAATGATCTTTTGTTGTTTCCTTCATCAGCCTGCAGAGTTAAAATGAGGAAGAACATTTACTATAGAAAGTGTGCTTTAACTGCTACATTAACTATTTACAGGTATTAAAGTAAAATAAAAAAAGATTACACATCTTTACTGTAACAGTGCCAGAGCTGACAGGTGGGGAGGAAGAAATTAGAAGAAGGAAAGAGATTTTTAAAAAAAAGAAAAAAAGAGGAAATGACACAGAAAACAAACAGCACCTGAAAGAGAGCAGAGGGAAGACGGAGGACAGGGCCCAGAGCTGTGATCACATGCACATAATATACAAGGAGAAACAACCGTCCACATCAACCCACTGCTCTAAAACACTTCAAAAACTCTGGTGTGAATGTGGTGTCGTCTTATTCTTGTTATCAAACCTCAGTAAGTGTAAAGAGGAAGTGGAAGCTTGATCCAGTTATAAGTGAACAGTTCAATAGTGGTTTGTTGCAATGCTTTGTGCATTTTCTCAGCATGCTTTCAAGATTTAACCTGTGGCGTCCACATATGTGGACATCACATTTTGTCTTGTCTAGACCACAGTACTAAATTTTGCTCTACAAGGACCTGATATCCACTCACGAGGACATTATTCTGCCACTGTTCTATCAAATTTTCAATCGAATGTCCCCATATGTGGATATCAGGCCATTGTAGAGCAAAATCAAGTAAAAAGTAATTCTTTGTTTTTACATTCATCAGGTGCCAATCAGCCCAAATAGCAAAGAGAAATAAAAATGCTATGAAAGAGTTCAGGTCTTCGGAGATTAAAGTTACTATGGCAACATGAGTAAAAATAAAGGTAAAAGTCTTTCAGGAATAATTATGATAAGATCCGTCTACAGTCATGTTGTAGGTAATACACCACAGTATCTTCTGATCTATTAGTCTACACATCACTGAATCATTTGGACAGATTAACATTTGTGGAATCACACAGTGTTTAAGTCTCAGTTATTTATTTATGTTGACTGAAAAGTGTAAGTTGACACTTTTGTGATCTCAATAGAGACTTTGTGATGACCCACAGGTAAGTCTCTGTGTTCCTGTGATCAGTTATCTGTAACTCAGTTTTCTTCGTTTGTTACCATCGAGGCCTGAAACTATCAGCTTCATAATAAAGGTCACCTTTGTTTGGTACTCTGAGTCCTGCTTTGCATGGGTGGCTGTAGCTCAGGCGGTAGAGCTGAACATCTACTGATCGGAGGGTTGCTGGTTCAATTCCTGGCTTCCCCTAGTCTGCTTATCACATATCCTTGGGTAAGATACTAACCCCAAATTGCTCTCCGAGGCATCCATCGGAGTATGAATATGTGTGTGAATGTTTGTCACAAAGCACTAAGAAAAATGTGCTAGTGTGAATGGGTGAATGCACAAGTTGGGAGTTCGCCTTGTAATCGGAAGGTTGCTGGTTTGTTCCTCGGCTCGGACAGTCTCGGTCGTTGTGTCCTTGGGCAAGACACTTCACCCGTTGCCTACTGGTGGTGGTCAGAGGGCCCGGTGGCGCCAGTGTCCGGCAGCCTCGCCTCTGTCAGTGCGCCCCAGGGTGGCTGTGGCTACAATGTAGCTTGCCATCACCAGTGTGTGAATGTGTGGATGACTGGATATGTAAAGCGCTTTGGGGTCCTTAGGGACTAGTAAAGTGCTATATAAATACAGGCCATTTACAAGTTGTGTGAAGCACTCAGAAGAGTAAAATAAGTGCTGTATAAGAACCATTTAGCATGTGGGTCTGCTTTTTGAACTGACTCTGAACACAATCACATGATCTTGGTTGGTAACATGTGGTGTTCAACACAAACATCATTATTACAGTGTTTCAATCATTGTTTCACATCATCAGTTTGTTTTATTTTATTGTGTTTACATGTAGTCAGAGGCTGAGGTCAGTGTGCATCTGCACATACATGTCAAAGCAAGACAAAGAACAGTCTGCAGAATAAATGAGTTCCTGCTTTACTTTGAAATGACAACAGATAATAAATATAACTTTGAATTTATCTATGAATTTAATTGTTCTTTAGTTGGTGAAACATAAAAGTCTTTAGTCTCACTTCAGCCACACACTGAGTCATTACCTGTGTTTGGGTCTCCACCACAAGGTGAAAACTTTCACAGGTCTGAGGTCAAAGGAGCCTTTTCACTATATTACTGCATGATGATGTTTCAGCTAAGAGTCGAATAAAATAAAGACATTTTAATGCAGCCTAAAGTAAAAATTTAATTTTAATTCTGCAGTTAAACAATTAAAAGGAGAAAAATGATTTAAAAAGGCTTTAGTGAAAATACAGGCACCGAAGTAGAAAAGCTGTTTTGGTATATTCACTCTCAGTGACTCCCAGTCTGCAGAAACCTGCCAGGAGACAAATATTAGTGGATATTGCAGCCAAAAAATCCCCCAAACGGGCAAAACATACTTACATGAAGCAACACAACAACATTTTATATTATAGAAAAAGGAAACAACACAACAAAAGAAACAAGCTTCTATGTTTGCAGTGGACAGGAAATATAAACATGTCAACCAACTGCTGCGGTCAAAGCTACAGGAGCTGTTTGAGTTTTGTGTGTAACGGCAGGAAGGACAGAGAGACCAATCAGAATAAGAGCCTGTAGAAAAACTCTTGTTGTATCTATATTAAACACAACTTCTCTTTATCTGCAAACTAAAACTGTTTGATTATCTGAGGATCAGAGTGCAGCAGGCTGGATGTGACGATGGGGCACTCTTTGCTCTGCATGATGGGCTTTTTCTGTAAGTACACGTCTGACATTGTTTGAACGGCAGCGATTAAAGAAAATGTTTCTGATCTGTGAGAATTACAGTGAGTCACTGCTTTAACCTGTTTACCTGAGAGCTGGAACAAAGCAGACTTGTGATTCTTTAAGTGTTTAAATGTTTGATACACTGCTGCTTTTTGCATCACTTATAGTTGCACACTGTGTTACAACAGTTTGATTGTATAATGTCTGATGAGGTTTTATTGATTATTTTAGTGCTCAGTACTGTCATCTGTGGAAATGCTGAAGGTAAGAAATGATTATTTTCTTCCTGTTCATATATGTAGCTGTTATGTCCTATAATGTGCTCAATAATATCCTCCCTGTGTTTACATGTTATCTTCTGCACAGACTCAATGCTTCTATTCAGCCTGTGCAGTTAAACATAAATGGCTTCAGTAAGCGCTCCATGTGGAGACTGTGGCGTTCTTCACAGCTTTTACTGATGTACCATTTGTACCACTTTCAGTCTGTAAAACTGTAACAACAAAGCAGAGCAGGTACATTTAATCTCAGTGTAGATGCACAAATGTCACATGACCAATGCAAGATCATAACATTAACAATAAATGGACAAAGCCTGTCAAGTGACGTAAATACAAATACCACATGCTGACATGTTTTATGCTAACAGGCAAAACAAAGCACTAACAGTTAGCTTACAGTAGTAATGTAACAAACTTCACAGACCCACAAGAAGGACAGAGCACTAATATGTAGAAACAATCCATCATCTCCCCAAACTTACACTTTATCCCATCTCAAGAGCAGCAGATGCAGAACTATCACAGACAGGGAGCTCTAGCCATTACTTGGCACTTCCTCCATTTAACCACTAGATGGCGGACTTTGACATGAGCAGACCAGGAAGAAGCAGATGAATAAATGTGACCCGTCATATAACAAAGTTGAAACAAACTATATTTCAGGAATAACCTGAGGGACAAAATATTGAATATGATACAGCTCACACTCCACTGCATTTATTGGTTAAAATACTAAAATGATCATATCAAGAGTGCAACCATGTGAGCAGATGTTTCTCTCAGCCGATACACAAACTTTATATTTACTAGAGTTTGTTGCCGTGAAACTGACTGATTTCCTTTTCATGAGTATTTATCTGTCCATCCTCACAGATCACAGTTATGATTCACAAGATGCTGATGAACTGGAGGATCAATCTAATGTATTACAGCACAGTGTGATGAGTTTAGGGTAAATGCAGGTAACTCTAATCTGAAAACAGACTCAACCACAGATCAGTCAGTTAAAGTCCTGCCTGAAGACTTTAATCAGTCTTATTATGAATTTTTACTCTCAGTTATTTATAGTGTCATGGTGTGCTGTCTGCCTCAGTGTCCTCTTGAAAAAACCTCTGAAAGTTGTTCAAGTCATAAATGAATAAGGCTTCACATACAGAAGAGTAACAAGTAAAACAAACTGGACAAAGTGCCATCGATATAGATTTATTCATTTGTCACTGTCATGGTCTTTCATCATTTTAGTCTGAGTGCTTCTTCCTCATCTTTGTTTAGCTTTTTAAAAAAAACATTTCCTCTTTAATTTAAAGGTTTGTTTTCTTTCATCCTTTGTGTTATTTTTCTTCCTCTTTTATGATTTTCCTGTTTGTTTTTAACTGTTTCTCATTCCCAGTCATGTTTAAATAGTCCTGCTGTGTCTTGTCAGTCTTTGTCAGAGCATCTGTGAACACTCATGTGTGTTCATCTCTTAGTTGTTTCTATTGACAGTTTATTTATTTCTAGTTTTACAATTTGATTCTTTGTATGTTTCCATTTTTAGACTATTTAGATATTAAAGTTCAGTTTTATTAAGTGTGCCTATGCCAAAAGGCACACTTATTACTATTGCTCGGATTTATTATTATTATTATTATTATTATTATTATTATTATTATTATTATTATTATTATTATTATTATTATTATTATTTTCCTTCCTTCTTCCACTAAAAGGACCACAATAATAGCCTCATATTTGTCTAAGTTACAGAACTTAAAGTCAAGGCCACTCTGACAGCATACAGCACAACCACACCAGCAGGGGGCAGTGTGACACTGACCTGTGAGGTGAATTACTCTGTTCAGAAAAACCTCATCTGAAAATGAGATCATCTCTTTTAGCTCTAAGAGTGCAATCTCTGTCTCTGATGGAGGCATCTACACCTGCAGAGGAAGGAGAAGAAACACGAATTTAGTCACAACTAAAAGCGATTCAGTCATTATTCAGGAAACTGATGAGTTTAAAAAAATGTTGAGAATTGAAAAAGGTCTTCTCCAAATTGTAATGGAAATCAATATTTACTAACCACCAGTACTTAAACCACTAAATCTGTCAAATTATTAATTATTAGGCTCAGTACATTGTTTCACCTTTGTTCAGTCTTCAGATCACTTACAGACACAGAGGAGTTCATGGTGCTGTTTTGTCTTTTTAGAGTGATTTAAAAAACAGTTTGTGCTCCTTTCCTGGTTACTGAACCTTTACTCTTAGTTTTTCTTTGCCAGTTTTGACTTTGGTGCTACATAAAAACTTTGTATTTCACATTTTATGAACAGTTTATGAGAGCAGAGCAGCCTCCAGCTTTGAATCCATCACTGGAGGTTTAACAACATTGTTAGGAAACAACAGCTAACTGATGACTCATTGATTATATGTTCATAAATGTGTAATATGTAAATGTAAAGATTTAGAAAAAAAAGCAAATACTGGAATATAAAGATTATTGAATCACTTGGTTTAATTTATTTTTTAAAATGTATTGTTGATTTTCAAAGTCAAAATTATCAGTCTGCTTATGAAATATTTTTATTTGATCAGTTTTGATCAAAATAAGAATAAAAAAATAAGTCTTTAAAGACAAAGACACTATTTTACATCTTATGTCCTCACACCTGGATTCATTGGTACCACAGAGACCACCTTAATATTGCAAACCATGCCAATCCTAAAAATAATAATGCTGTGCAGACATGGATGCATATTCTGCATAGATGTACTGTTTTTTAATTTTTTTAAATTTTGTACAAGACCCATGACATGTGTACAAACCATTCATTAATTGTTTTTATTTTTAATGATTGAAATTTAAATTCTTCTCTATAAAATGGTGCAGAAGACATTTTTACTGCTTAAAGGTTTGTAATTATGTTATTAAATAGTGGCAAATATAACCTAAATAATTCTTTGGATATACATTTTTAAACAAAGTAAAACAAATTAAAATGTGTCTCTGTGCTGAGACCTGGTGGAACTAAAAAAAGGTTTTAATTCTTTCAGCTGACTGAAAGCTCTCACCACCTGCAACAGTCACAGGCAGCTTCCTGCAGGAACCTGGTCACAGCAGAGGTCTTGCATCTATTTGAACCCTTTTATATGCCAACACCTCACTGCTGATATTTATGGCAGCTCTGAACTATAATTATTTATGGTGGATCTGTCTCCTCTTGTGCTTGTTTATTATCCCCTCAAGCTAAACAAGGATTTTATTTCCACCCTTTTCTTTGGAATCAGCATTCTAACTCTTTTTATGTTTGCTGCCCATCAAACTCCTATAAAACACCCTTCCAACAGATGGCATTAAAAAAAAGTTTTACAGTCCATTTAAAAGTTTTGCTAGACTGCTGTGATGACATAAAATCATGGTTGCCAATACATTTTTGGAATGTAAACAATCAAAAAACAGATTGTAATTTTTAAATCTCCTGACCCTCGTTTTGTAAGTGTAACCTTGTTCCTCTGAAAAAGTTCAGACCTCCCTTTGTAAAAACTCTGGGGGTGATCTTTGATGACAGTTCCTCATTTGAGAAATAAATAAATTCAGTTGTAGAAGCCAGACTCTGCCTCCTGAGGGCCTTTGCAAAAATGATAGACGTTTTGTCATCTGCTCAGTTTGAGAAAGTAACTCATGCATTTATTTCATCCAGGCTAGTGTAATATGCTTTATTTTGGTAGCAGTCAGGCTATAATGATTGTTTAGTCTCTGATCTTTTAACTAAACAAACTCCAAACAGAACTCTAAGGTCAGCTGATAAGTTGCTTCTGGTCATGAAAATAGGAAGGGAGAGGCAGATTTTCTTCTTTGTTGAAAAAACAAAACAAAACTAACACTATGAAACATAATCATTTAAAAGTACCGTGTGAAGCAAACATTATTTTGTGGTGATAGGTTAATAATTTTCTGGCTCCCAGTATGTTTTAGAACTCACTTCAACATTTTATTGATTGCTTTGAAAGAGCGTCATCAGTGTTCTGGCTCTCCACGCTGATTTTAACCTCAAAGTAAAATTAAAGCAGAAAAATCTGTGAGTTTTAGAATATAAATAAAATATAACTTTACAAAGTAAATTCGAATACATTTAATATTAAAATGTTGTGTTAAAGTGTGAAAGCTATAAATTGTTTTATTGTGACTTTGTTTTGATGTTCAGTCTCCAAACTGTCTGTGAATCAGCTGTTTTGCAGTAACTCTCCTCTTATGTTATAAACAGCAGAGTTTTCATGTTTCTCTCCTAACTGGATCATTCTTATGTGAACAGTTCCCAGTAAGCCCACTGTGACCCTGCAGCCATCCTGGACTCAGATATACAGCGGTGAGACAGTCACTGTCAGATGTGAGATTCAGGAAGTTGAAGGAGCTCAGTGGACGTATGAATGGAGACCTAACAAGTTAAACACACCTCCAACATCCAATGAATACAGAATCATCACAGTTACTGAGTCTGACAGTGGATTGTACAGCTGTCGGGGCAGAAGGGGGTATTTGTTAACAGAGTGGAGTGAAACCATCACACTGACTGTATCATGTAAGTTGGAGATGTTTCATCCAGATTATCTGTTTTATTAAAATAAGTGAAAAATGGGTTTTTCTTACAGCTTTGTAGCTTTTTCATTCCTGCTTATGAATAAAAGACATCACTGTCAAAAGACTGGAAATAAAAATGCATCTGTTCACAACTTGCTCTGGTGTTGAATCTCTTCCCCTCACTCAGGTTTCTCCTGCTCGCTGTGGTTACACTGATTGGCTGTTACTGGTACATTTGACAAAGGAACAATACACTAAAAACAGAAGTACAAAATAATACCAATGAATTTAATCCTGCTCAAATTCATTTAGGAAGAATTTTCAAATGTGCAAAATACAATCAGATCATATAAACCTGGGTTATTTTTGGATTACTGATCAATAAACTCAGTCATGTTTCAAATTAATTATTTGAACTGTCCATGTATGTAATGAACTGTAAAAACACAAAGTCAAATATAAAAAACTAACCCTGTGCTGATCAAAACAGAAATACAGAATATTATGTGTGACACAGTTTGTTTCATCTTAACTAGGGTTTCATGATATTTGATCATTTACTTATTTCCATCTTTAAATTGTTCTGATTCAGTCATTTTTACTTTTATGTTCTTGTTCTAAACTGAACTGCAGTGAAACCAAAGGCTGAACTGAGAGCTGATAGGACAGCTGTTCCAGCAGGGGGCAGTGTGACCCTGACCTGCTCTGTGAGCCCACCATCATCATCATCACCATCATCATCCTCATCATTATCATCATCATCTGGATGGAAATACTACTGGTACACAGATGGGAAATCTTATCAACCTGTGACAAATGGACAAATCAGTGTCTCAGAGGGAGGACGCTACAGCTGCATAGGAGGAAGAGGAGAACCAGTTTACTACACAGAGTTGAGTCAGTCAGTCTGGATTGACAAAATTGGTGAGTTCAAACTTTAAATTTCCCACAAAGCACTACATCTGATGGTAACTGAACCTTTTGTCATTCATGTGTTTTTATTGTACTTTCTTGAACATGAACAGTCTCAAACAGGCCTGTTGTGACTCTGTATCCAAACTGGTCTGAGATATACGGAGGAGAGACGATCACTGTCAGATGTGAGATCCATGGAGGAGACACTGAGTGGGATTATGAGTGGGAAGCAAACAGCATCAGAAAACCTCCAAATCAAAATGAATACAGGATTAGATCTGCTTCATCATCCAACAGTGGAAACTATCTCTGTAAGGGCAGAATGAAAAGTTCACAGCATGAAACAACAGAGTGGAGTGATTCAGTCACACTGACAGTTTTTCACAGTAAGTTGAAGATGTTTCATCCAGATTATCTGTTTTATTAAAATAAGTGAAAACACTTGTTTCTCTTAAAGCTTTGCAGCTGTTTCTTTCGTGCTTTTGAATGAAATGTTTGTTTTTATTCTCCGGTCATCTTCTTGTTGCACTGGAGACATTTACAGATAGCTAAAACTAGAATCTCAGTTCACACGAGCACTTTACAACTAGCAGCCCTAAAATAACAGACCAAAGAGCAGAACTTTGTTTATGGGGAACAGAAAACTGAAATATAGAAAAACCTTCCAGTGCACATTAATTTATAATCAAAGTCATAGAATAATATAAATAAAAGTAAAAGTCACTCACTAGACCTGCAGAGTGGCTGGTTAGGAATAGTCAGTAACACAGTGCAACACCAACACAATGAATGGAATTACAACACTGAAAGCACAAAATCAGCTGTCCACAGATTTACAGAGAAACCTTCCACAGTCACAGTCTGGTGTGGAATCAGTTCTTGGATTAAATCCTCTGTGTGTTGCAGTAACAGAGTTTATGGTGGAGTCGTATCACAGTTCAGAAGTGTGAGTCAGTTCCCTGATCTCTGGAATATGAGTTGATCCAGCAGGAACAGAAGACTTTAGTGGAAGTTCACATCTCCTAGGCGTGGATCACCATCGAGGTTCGACAGTCTCAGGTTTCAGCGCCAAGATCTGCACTCGGCTAATAAACCTGATCTGTTTTGCAACACAAACACTGGAGTCTTATTCCAGCATTCCTAACAGCTCAGCTGGAAATCACATCCAAACTGCTCCCTCCCTGTAATGTCAGCGGTGATGTTCACTGTGCTTATTATTGTGGCCTAAAGACATCTGTGCAACAGGAAATGTCAGCTTCCACAGCAAAAGAATATAAAACACACATACTAGGTCTCATCTTAGCTATCAGAGGCTTCCACATCAGATTTAGTAAAGAACAAGCACATAATGTGCTAACTGACACCAAAGCAAACCAACTGTGACTCACCAAATCCTCATTTAAACTCCATCAAACAGATTTTATCCACAAGGACTGAAGTTGGACACCATCACTGTGAAAGACTGGAAATAAAAATGCATCTGTTCACAACTTGCTTTGTTGTTGAATCTCTTCCCCTCACTCAGGTTTCTGTTGCTCGCTGTGGTTACACTGATTGGCTGTCACTGGTACATGTGATAAAGGAACAATACACCAAAAACAGAAGTACAAAATAACACCAATGAAATGATAACTGCTCACATTCATTTAGAAGCAATTCTCAGATGTTCAAAATACAATCAGATCCAGTCGCCGTTTTTTTTTGTTTGTTTGTTTTTTGTACTTATTTATTTTCTTTATTTATAGTTGATAGTACAGCTTAGATAGTGTTATACGCTCTATTGCCATTCTCCTGCCCCACTTTGCTCTATTGTCTCGCAGCAGTAGCAGCAGTCGTATTTTGGCCCACTGTCATTTAAGTTTGTAGGGATGTGTTTATGTATCGCTCTCTAGGTTCTTCCACAGCATTTCAGTCAGTTTGAGCTCTGAACTTTGTTTCAACAATTGTGAAACCTTCACTCTTTTGTTTTTCAGCCTTTCTGTTGCTGCTGTACTTGTGTAATTTTAGCAAAGGCAAATATAAAAAACTAACACTGTGCTGATCAAAACAGAAATACAGAATATTATGTGTGACACAGTTTGTTTCATCTTAACTAGGGTTTCATGATATTTGATCATTTACATATTTCCATCTTTAAATTGTTCTGATTCAGTCCTTTTTACTTTTATGTTCTTGTTCTAAACTGAACTGCAGCGAAACCAAAGGCTGAACTGAGAGCTGATAGGACAGCTGTTCCAGTAGGGGGCAGTGTGACCCTGACCTGCTCTGTGAACCCATCATCATCATCACCAATATCATCATCATCATCATCATCATCATCATCATCATCTGGATGGAAATACTACTGGTACACAGATGGCAAATCTTATCAACCTGTGACAAATGAACAAATCAGTGTCTCAGAGGGAGGACGCTACAGCTGCAGAGGAGGAAGAGGAGAACCAGTTTACTACACAGAGTGGAGTCAGTCAGTTTGGATTGACACAACTGGTGAGTGTAAATGTAACTTCCTACAAAGCACTACATCTGATGGTAACTGAACCTTTTGTCTTTCATGTGTTTTTATTGTACTTTCTTGAACATTAACAGTCTCAATCAGGCCTGTTGTGACTCTGCATCCAAACTGGTCTGAGATATACAGAGGAGAGACGATCACTGTCAGATGTGAGATCCACGGAGGAGACACTGAGTGGAATTATGAGTGGGAAGCAAACAGCACCATAAAACCTCCAAATCAAAATGAATACAGGATTAGATCTGCTTCATCATTGATCAGTGGAAACTATCGCTGTAAGGGCAGAATGAAAAGTTCACAGCATGAAACAACAGAGTGGAGTGATTCAGTCACACTGACAGTTTCTGACAGTAAGTCATGTTTGCTTTAAGCTGTTTGAACACTTTGTAAAATGTGTTTCTGTTCATATAGACTGAGATTATTATTCTTTGTATAAACTGAGCTCACTGTTCAGAGACTGTACTACATGTTCACTGAGAGAAAATCTTTGTTGAACAGATGAACCCCGTCCTGTCCTCACTGTGTCTCCATCATGGCTGAGTCCTGGAGCCTCAGTAACTCTGAACTGTGAGGTTGAACATCCGTCTGCAGGATGGAGCTTCTACTGGTATAAAGCTGTTCCTGATCTGAAAACATTCAACTATAAATCCTCCAGTTATGAGCTGCTACCTAATGGCAGTGGGACTGCAAACAACTCCTACATCATTCATGGACAGACACACACAGCAGGATATGTGTGCAGAGCTGGAAGAGGAGACCCAGAGTATCACACTGATCACAGTCAACCAAAGTTTGTCTGGTCTGCAGGTCAGTTTGTTTCTCTCTGTCCTTTCAATAAGTTCATGTTAGGTCATCATTTTTATTCAACAACATTTAGACCATTAAAATCTCATCTCCATGACAACCATTTATCTCCGTTTATATTAAAACTTCCCAAAAGAAGAACTGAACTGAATGTTTTCCTTTCTCTCTGTGATCAAACCAAACTGAATTTCTTCGTTTCCTTTTCTTATTTTTCAGTTTTTATTTAATGTGATAACATGAAAAACAAAAGACATCTATGAGATTTTAAATGTTTTGATATTTAAACTCATGTTTCTGTTTGTAGTGATTATTTTTACTTAGTGCACAGACAGGATTTACACAGTTAAGACTCTTTGTTTAGTGCTCAGGTAGGTGTTCAGATAAAAAAGTCAAATATAGTTAATAAAGAAACAAAGATGTCAGCAGGCAGGTTAACAGCTCTGACAAATACAAGAGAAACACTGACTACAGATGGACGCTAGAAGAAGACGTCACAAATAACAGCTGCTGTTATTGTTCATTTAAAATATACTTCAAAGGTTTTTAGTTTTGGTCCTGCTGCTGCAAAATATCTCACTGTAGAAGGAATCTGTGAAACAGACAATATCACAGAATTATGGCAGAAACATTACAGCAAATGACTGAAGTGTGTTCAGAGTGATCTGTATCAGGTGGATGATGCTGAGAGTGATGACTCAAAGCTCATGATGTCACATGACGTGTACCAAGCTCTACATGAGCTGCCAGCAGATAAAGCATGTGGGTTAGATCATCTTAAACATGTCAGTATTCGGCTCCTTTGTTTTCCATTGATTTGACTGTCTGTGTGATTCAGGGCTTGTTGTCAGACTCAGTGTTGTCTCACCAAACAAACACTTTATCATATTGAACTATTAAATTTGATTTTCAAAACAAAAGCTTCAAACAAACAAATATTTTCACTGTGATCTTTTGAATCCTAACATCTGTGAGCTTTGTCTCTTCACTGCATGTTGTTTCCAGATGTTCATTCAGCAGCGTCTCTCACAGTGAGTCCTGACAGAGTGCAACACTTCACCTCTGACTCTGTCTCACTGACCTGTGAGGGAAACTTCACTGAGTGGAGAGTGAGGAAGTTCTCTGATGGCCGACTCTCTGACTGTAGGAGAATGACTGGATCCACATGTAACTTCAACACATCAAAGTCAGATACTGGAGTGTACTGGTGTGAGTCTGGATCAGGAGAGTTCAGCAGTGCAGTCAACATCACTGTACAGAGTATGTTATTATACATTTACTTCTTGGATCTGAATGATTTAGACGTCACATGAACATTTGTCCCAGCTTTGCTCTATGTGAAGTAATTCTATGTGGAAAAACAAAACAAAATTCAGACAATTTTAGACAGAAAAGCATCAAAATATTCTTGGTTGTTTGTCTAATTTCATCCTTTCATAATCCAGTTTGTCTTAATTTGCCAACAGTATTTTTTATTTTCTCTGTCAGAATAAAACTCAACAAAGCTCAACATCGCTGTCGTCACATTAGATGAACCTTTAATGTCTCAATTCAGAGAAATTTGGGAAACACGTCATGCAAAATAACACAAACATACAAACATTTACAATTTCACCTTCAACCATTCAATAATGTCACCGTCAATAATTTGACTCCTGCAGGGAACATCCCAACTATATTTCCAGTCCTCATAATCACTCAGAAAACCAGATCTGCATGTAGATCATGAGACACGACTCACAGCTTTTTCTCAAAGTGTGCACCAGCTGGTCTGACTGAAACAATTGTGTGTGATTGTTTCACAGATGATGGTAATGGTCCTATCCTGGTGAGTCCTGTTCATCCTGTGACTGAGGGAGCTTCTGTTAATCTGAGCTGCAGTTTGAGAACACAAAAAATACTTTCCAATGTGTTTTTCTATCACAATGACAAACTTATTGAAAATGATACCCGAGGGGAGCTGAAGATCTCTGCAGTGTCAAAGTCTGATGAAGGTTTCTACAAGTGTCAGTACTCAGGAAGAGAGTCAGCACAGAGCTGGATGTCAGTTAAAGGTGAGCAGGATCAAAACAGTGTGTCTTTCTGTAAATGAGTTTCATGACTGAGAAATAACATGATATTATCTCTTTTAATGTTTTGAAGCCACCTGAGTCTATTTAGTCAGAACTTTATAAAACTATTATGTAATATCTCTAAATTGTCAGGTTTAATATTGTTGTGATTCAGGACTCAAGTGATGGACTCAGGTGGAAACAGCAGAGGAAGTAATGAGTCAGTTTCTTTATCAAACAAAGGATAAATAATTTAACACAACAGATTGTGAGCTTTGACTCAGTCAACAAGAACAAAACATAAATGAACCTAAACTTAATGAGTGAGTCCTACAAAAACATCTTAACTGAGGTGAGAGAGACAGGCCAGAGGAGCGGACATAACAGCGTGAGGGCGGCAGATCTGTGGGAGAGGAGAGAGCAGTTAGGGCAGGAAATCTGAGGGAATGTGACAAGACAGAGAGTGTTCATAAAGTGGCTGCAACAATGCCTTACTTGGAGTCCAGACTAGCTGGGTTTAGTGGATGAAGGCAGAGGTCTGTGGAAACTGCTGAACGATGGGCAGGCAGGCAAGTGAGGAAGAGGCTCTGAGGGGGGCAGCAGTGGTGGTGAATAGGGGGGCAATGATCCAAGGTGGCAGGCGTCTGACTGGAGGTGAATGATGGCATGAAAACAAATCTTGAAGCAGGAAGAAACTGAAACAAGGGGAAAATCTGTTAGCATATAAACCTTATTTTCCTAGAAAGGATCCCAGCAGACCTGCCTGGTTACCTCACTGACGAGCTGCAGTCATGTTAACTATCCATTAACATTTGGCTACAGCCACCGAGGTCTTCAAGGTCAACTTTATGACTAAAAAAAATCCTTATGACATAAAAAACTATGATTCTTACAAAGGTGTTGTGTCTTGTCAACATATAGAAAATACTGTATAAAGATTTAAAATATCATTTGTTTGACCTCTGACCTCACTTTTACATTTCACATCTGCTCTTGTTGTCATGTTGAAACAAATCTGCCTTTGGACTTATTTTTACTGAACTACAAACTTCTCACAGTACAAATAAAACAAAAAAAATACACTGAAAATACAATATTGTTCCTTTAAAAGTAAATACTGTCAACAGAGTGAGCTGCCTTAGCAGAGATTTGTGCTCTCAGAGTTCTTCTTTTACACTTTATTAATAATTAATTATTATTTGTTGTTGCAGTAACTGTGTCAGGAGCTGACAGCTCTTCATCTCCTGTGTGGTTGATGGTTGGACTGGTTTGTGGAGTCTCTCTCATTATTATTCTCCTGCTCTTGTTGTATCGCTGCAGACAGTCCAAGTGTAAGAGCCTCTTCTTTTCATGCTGTATTAGAGAGTTTATTTACTACATACACTTTAATTATTCACACATATACATGTATTCTGATCTCATGACACAAAATATCAGTGGAACAATTCATACATGACAAACATGTGTAATAACATTTGTCTCTTTCACAGATTCCTGCTTCACCAGGTTGGTAAAATACTTTTTATTATAATTTGAAACAAACATCAGTTACTTTTGAGTTTATTGTGTTTATTTCCTGTTTCAGGTCGATCCAGTCTGAGAGTCACAGTCCGGGCTCCTCCACAAATCATGGAGTCAACCAGAATGAAACTCATGAGTACGGCTCTCTTCAACATGGTCAGCATTGAAAAACAGTCTTTATTATCATTGTTAATATTGACTTTTATTAAACCTCCATTAACACAATACATTTATCAGGTTCAGTTTGTGTTCAGCAGTTTTTTAAAGAACATTTAAAGATCTTACAGTCCTGGTTTTGACTCACACAGTGTTTCTGTGTTTGCTCTGATCTTTAGTGTAACTGTAATAAAATGGTTAATGTGAGTCTGGCTTGTTTTTTCTTTAGGTACTGCTGACATCTATGAATCAGTCACACAAGTGAAAAACAGAAATGGTACAGTATATGTGCTGGAAAGCAAAGAGCAGTTAGAGATGAAACTTGTTTTTGATTTAATGAAACTAATTTAATGTGACATGTTTTTACAAACCTGTAAATAAAATATGAACATTTCACTATTAGATAGTTTTACAGAGATTATTTACTACATTCACTTTAAATATTCAAACATTCATTCTGATCTGATGACAGAAAATATCAGTGAAACATTTAAACATAATAATTGTAATTGAAAGAATCTGAACAGTCTGATGAAGAAGACCAGCTCTGTTCTGGGACGTCGTCATGACCCAGTGGAGGTAGTCAGTGACAGGATGGTGGCTCAGCTGTAACCCCTGTTAGATAACACCTCCCACCCCACGCAGGTCACTCTGACAGCACTGAGCAGCTCCTGCAGTGACAGGCTGCTGCACCCACAGTGTGAAGGAGAGATTTAGGAGATCTTTCCTTCCAGCTGCTGTCAGACTCTACAACATACATCATCATGTGAAAGCACACATGCACACACTGGTGTCTGTAAATATCTCAATGTGCAATACTCTATACCTGCTGCTACTAACATCCATCGACTACACGATGAAATGCTGCCATTTGCAGCTGGTACAACAGAATTGAAATTCTCTACTTTTTGTGGTGTGCATTATTATTCATACTTTGTGATATATTATATTATTTAGTTTAGTCAGTTACTGTTCTTACTGTCTTTGAGCCACTGTGACCGCTTGGTTTCCTCTGAGATTAATAAAGTATTCTTATCTTATCTTACAGATTCCTGCTTCACCAGGTTGGTAAAATACTTTTTATTATTATTTTAAACAAACATCAGTTGCTTTTGAATTTATTGTTGTCACGTCTGCCGTGGCAGATGAGTGGAGGCTGAGAATTAGGACCTAAGATGCAGGCAGCTGAGATGCAAATGAGTTTTATTCATAAAGAGGTGAAACAAACAGAAACAGCAAAGGCAAAATGATGATGCAGGGAGACACTGGGGACGACACAGAATGATGCAGGGAAAGAACACAGACGAACCAGCAACAAGCACACGAGGACACACACTATAAATACACACAGAGGGAAACGTGGAATAGCAAACAGGAGGAAGACACAGCTGAACCAAATTGAACTGATGAGACAGGGGAAAACATAATCTGAACACACTAACAGAAGACATGGATCTTCACAATAAAACAGGAAATGCACAGAGACTCTAAGTGCAGACTCTAAACAGAGGAAACACAGAAACCAAACTTTGGGAACTAAAAAGTCTAAACCCCAGTACACAAACAGAACAAACACAAGATCATAATAATGAAAAACACAAACCGTTGGGTCAAAAGACCGAGGACCATGACAATTGTGTTTATTTCCTGTTTTAGGTCGATCCAGTCTGAGAGTCACAGTCCGGGCTTCTCCACAAATCATGGAGTCAACCAGGATGAAACTCATGTGTACGGCTCTCTTCAACATGGTCAGTATTTAAAACAATCTTTATTATCATTATTAATATTGACTTTTAGTGGGGAAAGGCTAATTGATCAATCTAAATTGCCCATAGGTGTGAATGTGGGAGTGAATGTGAGTGCGAATGGTTGTCTGTCCCTGTGTGTGAGCCCTGCGACAGACTGGCGACCTGTCCAGGGATAGCTCAGTAGGTAGAGTGGTGGCCCCATGATCAGAAGGTCGGGGGTTCAACTCCACTGGACGGCTACCCTGAGGTACCCCTGAGCAAGGTACCGTCCCTACACACTGCTCCCCGGGTGCTGCATTGGTGGCTGCCCACTGCTTCACTGGGTGAATGGGTTAAATGCAGAGGAACGATTTCCCTATGGGGACTAACACATACACACACATTAAGGGTGTAGCCTGCCTCTCGACCTATGACAGCTGGGATAGACTCCAGCGCCCCTGAAAAGGATAAGCAGAAGCGAATGGATGGATGGATACTGACTTTTATTAAACCTCCATTAACACGAACATTTATCAGGTTCAGTTTGTGTTCAGCAGTTTTTTAAAGAACATTTAAAGATCTTACAGTCCTGGTTTTGACTCACACAGTGTTTCTGTGTTTGCTCTGATCTTTAGTGTAACTGTAATAAAATGATTAATGTGAGCCTGGCTTGTTTTTTCTTTAGGTACTGCTGACGTCTATGAATCAGTCACACAAGTGAAAAACAGAAATGGTACAGTATATGTGCTGGAAATCAAAGAGCAGTTAGAGATGAAACTTGTTTTTGATTTATTGAGTCTAATTTCATGTGATATGTTTTTACAAACCTGTAAATAAAATATGAACATTTCAGGTTCAGATGAATACGATGACATCACCTCCTCTCTTATTGAGTTTAAAGATCTTAGAACTAAGAGTGAGTACACCAAAGTTAATTTTATAAAAAGAAAACCTGGTTTGGAAAGTTTTTTTAATTAGTATGAAATTAATTTGGGGGCTGGGAGGGGGGACATTTATTCCCCCCCATTTGAATAATACATTTATTCAAATTATTTTGTTCTTTTCATCTTTTTTAATCTGTGTATTTAGTTCTGATCAATCTGAACAAAGTATGAGCTTACAGTACCTTGAAAAAGTATTCATACCTGTTGCACTTCTACACATTTTGACACCTTTTTTTTAATTGAGATTTTCTGTGATAGACCAACACAACGTAGCACATAATTATGAAGTGGTATGAAAATGATACATGGTTTTCAAAATTTTAAAAAGTAAAAATCTGAAAGGTGTGGCGTGCATTTGTTTTCAGCCACCTGTACTCTGATATCCCTCATTAAAATCCAGTGCATTCATTTACCTTCAGAAGTCACCTATTTAGCTGCTCTGTGGAGGCCTCAGTGGTTTGTTAGAGAACATTAGTGAACAAACAGCATCATGAAGACCAAGGAACTCACCAGACAGGTTAGGGATAAAGTTGTAGATAAGTTTAAAGCAGGGTTAGGTAATAAAAAAATATCCCAAGCTTTGAACATCTCAAGGAGTATTGTTCAATCCATCATCCAAAAATGGAAAAAGCATGCTACAACTGCAAACCAGGGTGATCTCTAAAACCTGCAGGACACCAGCCGACCCCTGGTTCAGATCAAAGAATATTCTTGTGTTAGAATGGCTCAAAGTCCAGACCTAAATCCCACTGAGCATCTGTGGCAAGACTTGAAAAATTGCTGTTCACAGTCTGGCTGAGCTTGAGCCATTTTGCAACAAATAATTGGCAAACATTTCAGTCTGTAGATGTGCAAAGCTGGTAAAGACAAACCCCGAAAGACTTGCAGCTGTAAATGCAGCGAGCAGTGTCTCTACAAAGTATTGACGAAGGTGGGTTGAAAACAAATGCATGCCACACTTTTCAGAGTTTTATTTGCTTAAAATTTTGAAAACCATGTATCATTTTCATACCACTTCACAGTTCTGCACTATTTGTGTTGGTCTATCCCCGTAAAAACATTTAAGTTGGCGTTTGTAAGGTGACAAAATGTATAAACGTTCAAAGGGTATGATACTTTTTCAAGTCTCTGTCAGTTTGATTTAGTCGAGTAACAGCATCACCGTACAAAACACACCATTGTTTCAAGTATCCCAGGTGAGGTCTTAATGATTTTTTACTGATACAGAAGAAGATGGAGAAGTGTTTCAGCTTCACATGTTTTGCAAAAAAAATCTTTACAACACAGAACAAATTACAAACGATAAGTTATGTGTCTGAGGCCAGATGTTTACATGAAAGTAAAACCAGATGGTTTCCTCGTCCACACAGATGCAGAGTCTGTCTCCGCCTTCTAAACAAATCCTATAAGGTACAGTAACATTACACACCTGCAAAGACTCAAACACAAAACAGAACTTCACGTTGCATCAAGGGGAGACAATGCTTTTATAATAAACTTTATTGTTCTCCAACACAGGTGGGACAGACACAGGGGCAGCCAGTGACCCCTCACACACGTCCTTATGCTGATATCCAGGCAGGTTCTCAGTGTTTGTAGCTGCTGATTTATGCAGCAAACATTTCCACAGTCCTCTGCAGCAGATTATAGAAACACTTCTTTTCTCAGCTCACGACAGAAGATCTACAGCTGGGACACTGTTAAGTGGTTCTACGTGAAAAATAGTTAAATATTTACTCAAACATGTTCTTGTATGTAAAACAGGTTCAAATGCATGAAATTACATTTGTCCTTTATAGTGGACGTTAAAAAACACCACATGTATGAACGATAATTTACATCTTAGAGCCCTGCTCTCAAACACTGACTCAGATGTAACTGTCTGTGAAACCAGATTTAAGAAATAAGAACTTAAAGTTCACAAAACATGTCAAACAGACTCTCCTTCATGAAGTCCTCGTTCATAAAGTGCTTCACAGACCTGAACATTACAGCTAACAGCTGGATTTTCCTGTGTCAGTGCAGCTAACCAAACAACGCAGAACCTCTTACTGCTAAAGAGACAGACGGTGAAAGCAGACAGTATGTCCTCCGTTTTAACATAAAACTCATTGTTGCAGCTGACAGCAGCACAACAGTGACCCCATTAAACTGATGTTTAGTTTTAGTGTCCTTATTTTCACTGAGTTATTGGTTCTGCTATTAGTTACTTAACATAAACTGATGTGAGTCTTTTGACTGAAACGAACCAACTGACCTGGTGATGTGATGCTCTGTACTAACAGAAGATGGCGCTGAACATCTTTTTATAACTCTAAGCACTTATTTCTTAAATGAAGCTTCACAGTCAGAGTTACATCTGTGTCAGTTTTTGAGAGCTGGGCTCCATGATGTACATCAGCATTTATACATGTAGTGTTTCATGTCCCCTTTAATGCTGAACACCTGATGTGACATTTCCACACTTTAATTCTGCTCAGTACCTGATTGTTTTACATGTTTTACATCCTCCATCTTCCAGTTTTTGTGATTTGGTTCATGTAAACATTTCTGATGGTTTTTTTTCATCAAAATATTTTAATTTGCACTTAAATTTGAACTCTTAGAGATTACACTCACTTTGTTTTCACAGACTTGTGACCATGACACAAAACTACAGACAGAAGTGAATAAAATCTCAGTGTTACTGGTTTTAGAAATGCTTTACGATAATAAAAAATACATCATTTAGAGTCAAAATATCATAAATTGTAACAAATATAACTGTTATCTTCGGGTTAGTCACAGTCAAATCATCATCTGCATCAATGAATGTCAGTGAGGCGTCCTGAAAGTCGTCACGTCTCCTGTTCAGTGACCGTCTCTGAGAATCACTCTCCTCTCAATCAAATCACTTTTCTTCTGTTTATCCTCTGAGTTGCTCTTTGATGGTTATGAATCATCGCTCTTCTTTAAACTGTGAAGTCGTTGCTGTTCTTGGGAGACATTTCTCTTTTGTTCTGGTATCAAATTGCTTCGTGTTTGCTGAGCTTCACCATCTTTCTGGTCACCTGTCAAACTGTTGCTCATGTTTCCAGAGCAGCTTTTCTTCTGCTCAGACTGCATGTGCGTGTGTGTGTTTCCAGCTATACCATACATAGACACGCGACCTTTCAATGAACTTAAACCGTGTGTATGAGGTATGCAGAAAAGCAGAAACAAGCACTTTGCTAAACTATAAAAACAGGAACTTGTAATAGGTCATGTCTCAAACAAACATTTAAAGGTGTGAAGTCTTGCACTTTAGAAGAAACTGAACATGGTGCTTTCCTAATGTATAACATAGCTCATCTCTGGACTAAGCTGCACTCTAAATAAAGAAAGCACATTTTGTCAGCACAGACACAGATAAAGGAAATAGTAGAAGGTTGAAAATAAATCCTCTGACTGTCTGACTTCTTCATAATTATAGCCATATTAGGACACATAAAGGCGATGATTATATATCTATATATTTTAGCACAAATGACAATATAAAAAATATCAATGCCAACAGAATCTGCCTCTGTTTAGTTTTTCTGTTCATTTGTCCAGACTGACACTTCTTTTGCTCTAAGAAATAAGAACACAATGATCGGGACGGTGTAAGCTACAACCCTATAATCACTTTCTGTCACCGACATCTCAGCTAAACCTGTGTAGAGTCATCCAATAATAACAACTGGGGTTGCTACGATTCGTTGACTAGTCACGATCAGGTCAACTAGTGTTCAACACAAAAACAAGAAGAAGCCGTCTCCAGTATCGTTGATGTGTCCAAATTCAGGGGCTGCATCCTTTGCAGGCTGCATTTGTAGGTCGATAACGTTACAGCAACGCAACGAAGACTGTCCAACCTCGAAGACTCCTCCAAATGTGTCCTTTTCCTTAGATTGAAAAGATGGGTCGGGTGTATTCTTTGTGGCCCGATCTAACCCAGAATTCATAGTGCGGCCCAGCCAATTCTAGTTTCCAACAATGGCGGCAGCTACTTTGTTTTAATATTACTCTTTCTTGGTCACAAAATAAATGTTTAGGATATTTTCAGTCGAGAATGTAGCTGTGTAAACTTCAAATATCTGCTCAATTTATCAGGACATTACATATTTGCAAAAGTGTTGCGATCTACCCTCATTCATGTTGTGTGTTCTGTCTGCCTGCGTAAGTTTATTTTGTATTTTACTTCAGCCAGTTTTCTGTTTTGTCGTCCAGCATTAAAGCTGTATTTAAGTTCACCTTTTGCTTCCATCTGTGTGCATTTTGGGTGCCACCGGAAGTAGCATATGCTAAGGTGCACATAGTCTTTTCGCATTACCTCAGTAAGACCATGTGAAAATGAAAACAAATCATCCTGGGTGAACTTAGACACATTTGTTCCCCTTTTGTTAAGACAGAAAAACGCAGCACACAAAAATACTGCAAAAGGACGGTCGCCTTATATACATGGTGTATAAACTCAACATGCACATTTCACTTAAAAATTAAGATGAGAACAAATCAACTTGTTAGAGATATTCTTCTCCTGTTGACCCCCCCCCCCCCCCCCCAAATAAATAAATTATCAGATATTGATGCTTCTTTCCTGTGTGATAGAAAATAGGAGACTGATGTTTGTTTTTTAAGTTAATTCCCAATAAAACTGTTTTGTTGCTAACTACATTGCTGTCTGTATTATTGCTGAAGTCCTAAATGATCACCTTTAAAGTGTTTGTGCTGATGACATCATGTACAGTCAGACAGGCATGGAGAACAGCACTGACTGGGAGGCTTTGAACAGATCACATAGTTCAATTCAACATATAAGACTTTAAGAATGCACAAGCATCTACTTAAAATCTATTTAATTTATCATCTATGATATTATTATGTGCAATTCCAATGTACTTTGTTCATCTCCCTTAAATAAACAGGCAGCCTTAAAGTATGAAATATTCATATACAAACACACATAAATGTGTGAACTGTCTCAGTGGCTGATTGTGCCCCACAGGCCTCAGTGTGAGCTTGAACACATTTATAATGTTTAAGTAGTTTAATGTGTCGGTGGTGACGATAAACACATTTTGAATGAAAGCCGGGGAACTTTGGTAGCACAGAAACAAGTGGCTATTCTTTGTGAGCATATGGATCAGTCATATTACCATTATTTCACCCAAAGGCACCAAGTTAATACTTAAAAAAGCTGCAGAAATACACACAAATATAAACAGTACTTGGTGACAACTTTGCTTTTAGCCTTTAACCCTCTGGGGTCCAGGGTATAACTGGCCATTTTTGACTACTTTTGATTCGGCCTCTATATTTCACCTTTAAAAACTGTTTATCCTGCCAATCTGTTATTTACCCATTTTGATATAATGTATCAGCACAATTTATCTAAATTCAGACAAAGTGATATTTTTGACTGTAAAAACCAAAAGCATGTTTAACGAATCATTTTCATAACTTGAAATGCAAATACAAATTGTACATTTTTAAAAAATATGCACAAGTTTTGCAAACAACAAAGTTATATGGTACTATTTACCTAAAAATGCAGCCAAGGCTCAGACGTTTTTTATATAACCATTTAAAACTGTTTACAGAACAATCAGGTGTTCTGCATCAAATAAGAAGAGAACAAATTATTTATGCAACTCCAAAAAATAGTTTGTGTCACTATAACACAGATGAGAACAGCACAGGGATAAATCCTGCAGGTCTGACAGCAGGTGTGTCACTCAGCATTTACACTGCAGTCTGCCTTTGGTGGCTTTAAGACAGCAACTGTGACATTCACTAGTAGAACTGACACACAAAACAAAACAACGACTACACTACACACTAACTAAACAAGACAACAAACTAACTTGAGACTCCAAACACAGTAAACATCAGAAAGCTCTCACCAGTGTTGACTAACGCGTTACAGTAACTACGTTATTATTGTGGTAACGAGCACGGTAACTAGTTATTATGCCAAAATCAGGAACGTGTCAATCGTTACTGGGATTTAGATAGGCTCGTTACTTCGTGTGGTGGCTATCATGGAGCCTCCACAGATTGAGTACCATTAGCAAGTGGTGGAGGCCAGCAGGTGAGGCAGGAGGAGCAGAGACCCGTGGCGGCCGCCGGTCTGAGTGTGAACTGAACTTCAGGTAAGAAGTTATGACCTGCAGTCTCTCTGGGTCAGAAATAAACCAAGTTTAGGTGGAGTTTATTTTCGTTATGCTGACCTTTTCGTACTGGGTACTAGCTAGCATGACGGAGTTTCTATACAGCTGGGTGGGTGCTATGATGTTACTGATGTTGGACTTTATTTTGTTCATAAGGTTAATTAGTAGAGATGCCAACCGTCCCCTAAAAAACTGAATCATCTCGTATTCAGAGAAAATATTACGCGTTTCATATTGAGCTGAAAAGGAACAGTTTCTCCCGTACTTCAGCTACAATGAAAAAGACACAAAGCTGGAGTTATTCTGTGTCTTGGTTACAGTAACTAAAGTAAGTACAACAATCCAGCAAAGCCTACAGCTCAGCCACCACCTTAAGCATCGGATGAGGATGATGAGCAGCAGTTGCTTTGGCCAAAGGCAGGAACCCAGAATGGGGCACCACCCAGGTGGAGAGGACAGCAGGAGAGAGAGAGAGCAACCACAACAGCACTGACAGGAAGTCAGAGAAGACTGGAGGACCATGACATCTGTTTGTGTATTAAATTTAACGACATTAAGATCAAACCACAAAAATGACAATGCAGAATAGCTACAGTGCCGATATGTGTGTGAAGGGTTGTTGGTGGTTACTGTCTGTTCTGCCACAGGTTTATTTTTAATCTACTGAACGGCCTCATTTTCGTCTCGGCCACATGCAAAAGAGGAAATGCAGCCTGTGGTTTGAGACAACAGTTTTCTGTGTAGCAGTGTCTTATTTTAAGCCATCAGTATCCAGCAAACATAAGGTCCTAAAGCACACTGCACTTTATTGTCCTCTTCATACCCTGATGAGGACAATACTTTATAATACATGTCAGTAAGATGTAAAGGTTTAATGATTGAGACCATGAACATATGCAGAAAGTGTTTAGACTCTGACCTGTAGATCAGACTGTGACAGGAAGGATCACTTCTCAAAAAGACGTGAATGATGGAAAATATTGTGTAAACATTGTTATTTGTATAACTGCAAGTTCACACGGAGCTGCAGTCTTATCTGCACCATCTCTGCACTGAAACAAACCTCAATGATCTTTTGTTGTTTCCTTCATCAGCCTGCAGAGTTAAAATGAGGAAGAACATTTGCTATAGAAACTGTGCTTTAACTGCTACATTAACTATTTACAGGTATTAAAGTAAAATAAAAAAAGATTACACATCTTAACTGTAACAGTGTCAGAGCTGACAGGTGGGGAGGTCCAGACTAGGAAGAAGAAATTAAAAGAAGGAAAGAGATTTAAAAAAAAGAAAAAAGAGGAAATGACACAGAAAACAAAGAGCACCTGAAAGAGAGCAGAAGGAAGACGGAGGCCTGAGGACAGGGCCCAGAGCTGTGATCACATGCACATAATATACAAGGACAAACCATCATCCACATCAACCCACTGCTCTAAAACACTTCAAAAACTCTGGTGTGAATGTGGTGTCGTCTTATTCTTCTTATCAAACCTCAGTAAGTGTAAAGAGGAACTGGAAGTTTGGTCCAGTTATAAGTGAACAGTTCAATAGTGGTTTGTTGCAATGCTTTGTGCATTTTCTCAGCATGCTTTCAAGATTTAGCCTGTGGCGTCCACAAATGTGGACATCACATTTTGTCTTGTCTAGACCACAGTACTAAATTTTGTTCTACAAGGACCTGATATCCACTCACGAGGACATTATTCTGCCACTGTTCTATCAAATTTTCAAACGAATGTCCCCATATGTGGATATCAGGCCCTTGTAGAGCAAAATCAATAAAAAGTAATTATTTGTTTTTACATTCATCAGGTGCCAATCAGCCCAAATAGCAAAGAGAAATAAAAATGCTATGAAAGAGTTCAGGTCTTCGGAGATTAAAGTTACTATGGCAACATAAGTAAAAATAAAGGTAAAAGTCTTTCAGGAATAATTATGATAAGATCCGTCTACAGTCATGTTGTAGGTAATACACCACAGTATCTTCTGATCTATTAGTCTACACATCACTGAATCATTTGGACAGATTAACATTTGTGGAATCACACAGTGTTTAAGTCTCAGTTATTTATTTATGTTGACTGGAAAGTGTAAGTTGACACTTTTGTGACCTCAATAGAGATTTTGTGATGACCCACAGGTAAGTCTCTGTGTTCCTGTGATCAGTTATCTGCAGTGTTGGGTAAGTTACTTTAAATTAGTAACTTAGTTACATTACTACTTACTTCTGTCACGGCGGGGTGCGCCGGTGTGTTTTTTGAAACAGGACCCAAAAGCAGATGTGGACGAGGTGTTGCAGGTTTAAACAGAAAGCGATCCTTTATTTGGATGATTGCAGGGGTTAAACAAGGAACCCTAAGCAAACTAAAAAACACTAAGAAACAAATACTATGAAGTACTAAGACTATGGTGGGGATAACAGACGACCCGACAATGACATTCAGAAAACAGAGGACTTAAATACACACATGAGGTGATCAGGGGAAGTGGAGACACATGAGGAAACAGCTGACTAGGATAAACATAATGATGCACAGTAAAACTAACCTCATGAACACAGAACACAAGACCCTTTTCAAAATAAAACAGGAAACATGCAGACTTAGACACGACAACACAACTTAACAGGCCTAACACACATGACAGACTAGACAAGGAACCAAACATAACCACACAGACATGACGCATGAACCAGGGAGACTTAGTACAGGGGAGATGACATAACTAAGAAACAGGACTACACAGTAATCTAGAAATTAACTAGGTGAACTAAGCTAAGGCAAAAATAAATACAAAAGATACATAAACTCGAACGCTGGGTTGCTCGACCCAGGACCATGACACCATCCCCCCACCAAGGGCTGGCTCCAGACAGCCCCAAACCAAAAAAAAACAAAAAACGGACCACCGAGCCCGGGCGGGAGGCGGGGGACCAGGACGGAGGGCCCAGAACAGGAAACAAAAACAGCCGACAGGAAACACCGGAGCACATGACAAAAGTCCAAACATAGTTCAAGGGGTTGGCAACACAACAGCCCACAGTTTATGAGTTCAGGCGGCCGACCCGGAGGTTGGCTACTCAACAGGCCACGCCTTCTCCTATCAGGAGGCCGTCCATGCGGGAGGCAGTGGCAGTGCAGTTCAGGAGGCCGCCCCCGATGGCAATGATGTCCAGCTGACGGCCCGGAAAGTGGCCGGCGATTCCGAGGGGCAGAACGTGGCTTGGGCGGCGGCAACACAGCCGCAGGACCAGGCGAGGCCGACACAGAAGCAGAGGCTGGACCGGGCGAAGCAGAGGCTGAAGTTGGACCAGGCGACGGCGAAGCAGGAGCTGTGGCTGAAGCTGGACCAGGCGACGGCGAAGCAGGAGCTGGGGCTGACGCTGGACCAGGCGACGGCGAAGCAGGAGCTGAAGCAGAAGCTGGACCAGGCGGAGCAGAAGCTGAAGCTGGACAAGGCGAAGCAGAAGCAGAAGCTGGACCAGGCGACAGCGAGGCAGCCGCAGGTGGTGGCTGGATGGGCTCCTCGGGCCCTCCAGCTGACGTGGCGTGGGGCTGGACGGGCTCCTCGGGCCCTCCAGCTGACGTGGCGTGGTGCTGGACGGGCTCCTCGGGCCCTTCAGCTGACGTGGCGTGGGGCTGGACGGGCTCCTCGGGCCCTCCAGCTGACGTGGCTGGAGGCTGGTGCGGTTCTCCTGAACCCCCAGCTGACGTGGCAGGAGGCTGGACGGGTTCCTCGGGCCCTTCAGCTGACGTGGCAGGAGGCTGGACGGGCTCCTCGGGCCCTCCAGCTGACGTGGCAGGTTGCTTTTCAAGTTGCAGCAACACACAGCCTATAGTGGGTGGAATGAGTTTGGTGGAGTCCTCAGATAAGGCTGCTGCAGACGGCTGAGATGGCTCCCCCGAGCTCTCAGCAGGTGAAGGTGGTGGCTGAAGAGGGGACCGTGAGGATATCAGAACTGGAGACTGGAAAACTGCAGTCCGAGCTGGCGACTGAACAAAAACAGTCTGAGGCACAATTTTATACTCTTTGAGGGCGGGGGGAAGACAGTCTTCTGTGCCCACGGCTTTACCACAAGTGTCCATGAACTGAGTGGGATTAATGTTCACAGACCTTGAGTCAGCAGTCATAGTGTTCTTAGTGTTAGATTTCTCCAACCCCGAGTCCATTGTCTCAGAATGACTGGCTGTCAAGCTGGCCACCTGAATGACGTTCAGGGTGCCGCCTGTGGAAACATCACTTAGCAGTTCTTTATTGGTCTCCACGGTTGAGTCACACACCCTGTTACTTTTAACCTTCACGTCACAGGAACCTACAGTACATAGGACATGAGTTTCTACCTCAGGATCGTTGGCTCCATGAGGTGCAGCGAAGGAAGCAACACCTGAAACAGTACTTTGTTTTATTAAGTTATTATCATAGCTTCCGTTATCAGTGGTTGTCTTCTCAGTGGAGCTAAACACAGTGTCCTCTGACTCATAACATGGCTTTGACTGCGTTTCATTCATGGAAGAAGTCATGTCAGCCAACACAGTTTGCTTAACACTTAAAGAATCAGAAATGCAGCCCGAGTTATTCGTTGCTCCCTTAGTGCGATTCATGGGATTCATGGGATCCAGCGTATTTAGACGCACAAGACACCGACTTGACCATGAATTCACAGTTTACCAGATCACTAATAGATTTTAAATCCTGAACAGGATCATTACTGGTCTTCGGAAAAACAGTTTGTAAAGATGGGTTACACTTATTAACCATGGGATCCAGAACATTAATTTCTCGCAACACAGTTATAGGAGCTAAAACAGAGTCAGTCTTTGATTTAACAGCATCGTGGACAAGATCCAAGTTCTATTCAACATGGTGCTTTGCACAGTACAGCACGATTCAGACAGAATCTCAGACCTTGAGTTGTTCAGCTGCTTTTCTTGAAAAATAAAAATAAAAAAAATAAATAAAACTTTGATTCTTAACAGATACATTTAAACAAGGGCTAGTCACAATGTAACAGTCTCTGGACACTGCGCCAGGGGGTTCGTGATTTGCATTGTGCACTGGTGAAGTTTCATTATCAAACTCTATGGAACAACAGCTCTCAATAGGGTCTATACACGGAGAAGTTAAATTAACACAGTCTGTGAAGGTCTTCCCAGGTGTGTTCACTTACATCTTCAACGAGTCTCTGGCGAAGTCTGTGGTCCCCACATGCTTCAAAAGATCCACCATCATCCCTGTGCCCAAGAACAGCAAACCCTCATCCCTGAACGATTACCGGCCAGTTGCACTGACCTCGGTAGTAATGAAGGTGTTTGAGAGGCTGCTGAAGAACATCATCTCCTCCTCCGTCCCAGACACCATAGATCCGCTGCAGTTCGCCTACCGATCCAACAGATCCACAGAGGATGCCATTGCCCACGTCCTACACACCACTCTCAGCCACGTGGACAAGAAACAGGGTAACTATGTGCGAATGCTGTTTGTTGATTACAGTTCAGCGTTTAACACAATAGTGCCCTGCAGACTGTTCACAAAGCTCAGGGATCTGGGACTCAACAGCCATCTGTGTGCATGGGTGTTGGACTTCCTCACTGGCAGAACTCAGGTGGTGAGGGTGGGTAGATGCGTCTCTAACAGCATCATCATCAACACAGGAGCACCTCAGGGATGTGTCCTCTCGCCACTGCTCTACTCCCTCTACACTTCAGACTGTGTGGCCACCCATGGCTCCAACACCACTGTGAAGTTTGCTGACGACACAGTGGTGTTGGGTGCCATCTCCAACAACGATGAGGCGGCCTACATGGATGAAGTGAAGAATCTGGCATCATGGTGCCAGGACAACCACCTCCAGCTGAACGTCGGCAAGACCAAGGAGCTGGTGGTGGACTTCAGAAGGGGTCAGCACAGAGACTACAAGCCCATTATCATCAATGGAGCTCCAGTGGAGAGGGTGCAGTCCTTCAAGTATCTTGGTGTCCACATCTCCTCAGACCTGACATGGGCTGCCCACATTCAGGTCCAGACCAAAAAGGCTAGGCAGCGCCTGTATCACCTACAACAACTGAGGAAGTTCAGGGTCTCTCCAAAGATCCTCAGTATTTTACGTCACAGCATCATGTGCGCTTTTTACATCCAACACAAAAACTGCAGTCCGGGACAAACTGTGTGTCTTTTCACCTCAATACGAAACGCATAATATTTTCTCTGAATACGAGACAATTCTGTTTTTTACGGGACGGTTGGCAACTCTAATAATAATAATAATGGATACTTTATTGATCCCCATGGGGAAATTACTTGTTTTTCTCTGCATTTGACCCATTCACTCAGTGAAGCAGTGGGCAGCCCACTAAGCAGGCGCCCGGGGAGCAGTGTGTAGGGACGGTACCTTGCTCAGGGGTACCTCAGGGTAGCCGTTAAGTGGATTCGAACCGCCGGCCTTCCGATCATGGAGCGACCACTTTACCTACTGAGCTATCCCTGCCCCAATAATAATAATAATTAACCTTATGAACAAAATAAAGTTCAACATCTTCATAGCACCCACCCAGCTATATAGAAACTCCGTCATGCTAGCTAGTACGCAGTACGGAAAAAGTCAGAATAACAAAAATAAACTGCACCTAAACTTGGTTCATATCTGACCCAGATAGACTGCAGGTCATAACTTCTTACCTGAAGTTCAGTTCACCTGACACTCGGACCAGCGGCTGCCTCGGGGCTCTGCTCCTCCTCCTGCCTCCCCTTTCCCTCATCCACCTGCTGCCTCCACCACTTGCTAATGTTACTGAATCTGTGGAAGCTCTGCGATAGCCACCACACGAAGTAACGACCCTATCTAAATCCCAGTAACGACTAACGCATTCCTGATTTTGGCATAATAACTAGTTACCGTGTTCGTTACCACAATAAAAATGTAGTTACTGTAACGCGTTAGTCCCAACACTGGTTATCTGTAACTCAGTTTTCTTCGTTTGTTACCATCGAGGCCTGAAACTATCAGCTTCATAATAAAGGTCACCTTTGTTTGGTAATCTGAGTCCTGCTTTGCAAGGGCGGCTGTAGCTCAGGCGGTAGAGCTGAACATCTACTGATGTTCAATTCCTGGCTTCCCCTAGTCTGCTTATCACATGTTCTTGGGCAAGATACTAACCCCAAATTGCTCTCCGAGGCATCCATCGGAGTATGAATGTGTGTGTGAATGTTTGTCACAAAGCACTAAGAAAAATGCGGTAGTGTGAATGGGTGAATGCACAAGTTGTGTGAAGCGCTCAGAAGAGTAGAAAAAGTGCTGTATAAGAACCATTTAGCATGTGGGTCTGCTTTTTGAACTGACTCTGAACACAATCACATGATCTTGGTTGGTAACATGTGCTGTTCAACACAAACATCATTATTACAGTGTTTCAATCATTGTTTCACATCAGTTTGTTTTATTTTATTGTGTTTACATGTAGTCAGAGGCTGAGGTCAGTGTGCATCTGCACATATATGTCAAAGCAAGACAAAGAACAGTCTGCAGAATAAATGAGTTCCTGCTTTACTTTGAAATGACAACAGATAATAAATATAACTTTGAATTTATCTATGAATTTAATTGTTCTTTAGTTGGTGAAACATAAAGGTCTTTAGTCTCACTTCAGCCACACACTGAGTCATTTCCTGTGTTTGGGTCTCCACCACAAGGTGGAAACTTTCACAGGTCTGAGGTCAAAGGAGCCTTTTCACTATATGACTGCATGATGATGTTTCAGCTAAGAGTCAAATAAAATAAAAACATTTTAATGCAGCCTAAAGTAAGAATTTAATTTTAATTCAGCAGTTAAACTGTCACGATCTGGTACAGGGATTCAAGCGCAGAGCGGTAAGGTATCTCCAAGGTGTGGTTTATTTACAGTGCAGTGCAATATATGTACAGTGAAGGGATCCAAAACTCCGGGGGGGGAAATCACAGGGTAACTCGCTCACGTCTTCTTCTCTCACACTCACACACTTTCCCGCAGCAGGGAGGTCGCAGGTCCGGGGGGGGATCTGAAGCAGACGAGAAGGCAGGTCACCAACTAATCACAAATCACGGATATGAAGCACAAGAGCTGTGAGAAAACTAACGTTAGGGGTACAATCATCCAGCGACGAGAGGATCTGTGTTCCAGCCTCAAATAGTGCTCCCGGTGATGATGGGTGAGTGTTGTCAGGTGTGTGTGTGGGCCAAGGGCGGGAGCCCACAGTGAGCTCCGCCCAGGCAGAGAGGGAGAAAACAGCAACAGCAATTGTAGCCTTGTGGGGCCGACCGGGCAGGCACGGAGACCATGACAGTACCCCCCCCTCAACGGGAGCCTCCCGGTGACCCACCAGGCTTACCTGGATGCCTGCGGTGGAAGTCCCGGAGCATGGCACCATCCAGGACAGCAGCTCGAGGCACCCAGGAGCGTTCCTCTATCCCGTAGCCCTCCCAGTCAACCAGGTACTGAAAACCCCGACCCCGGCGCCGGGAGTCCATGATGCGGGTGATATTGTAGACCAGCTGACCATCCACGAGCCGGGGGGGCGGCGGGGCCCTGGAGGGAGGGCACAACGGGCTGGAGAGCACCGGCTTGACCTGAGACACATGAAAGACATTGTGAATGCGCATGTTGCGCGGCAGCTTGAGGCGGACAGACACAGGGTTCACAATGGCCTCAACAGGAAAAGGGCCAATAAACTGAGGAGACAGCTTCTTCGACTCAGTCCGTAGCGGCACAAAACGGGTAGCCAGCCATACTCGTTGACCGATGGTGTACACGGGGGCCGGTGTCCGGTGACGGTCAGCGAGGGTCTTGTTCCGCTCCTTAGTACGGAGCAGGGCAGCCTGAGTCGCCCGCCAGGCACGACGGCACCCGCGGAGGTGAGCCTGTACAGAAGGAACGGAGTGCTCACCTTCGATGGCCGGGAGCAAAGGTGGTTGATAGCCCAGGGACGCTTCGAAGGGAGACCTGCCCGTGGCGGAGGATGTGTGGCTGTTGTGGGCGTATTCGATCCATGGAAGCTGTTCACTCCAGGTCGATTGGTTGTGCGAAGTGACACAGCGGAGGGCAGCTTCCAGCTCCTGGTTGGCCCGCTCCGATTGCCCGTTACTCTGTGGATGGAAACCGGAAGACAGACTGACCTTGGCCCCCAGTGCGGAGCAGAACTCCCTCCAAACACGGGACGTGAATTGCGGCCCCCTATCCGAGACGATGTCCTCGGGGATCCCGTGAAGACGGAACACATGGGAGGTGAGGAGCCGGGCCGTCTCCAAGGCCGAGGGGAGCTTCGGGAGGGCGACGAAGTGTGCAGCTTTGGAGAAACGATCGATAATGGTAAGTATGGTGGTGTTACCAGCGGAGGGCGGCAGGCCCGTGACAAAGTCCAAAGAAACATGGGACCATGGTCGAGCTGGTGTAGGGAGAGGCTGCAGAAGACCCGGCGGAGGGCGGTTCGAAAGCTTATTCCGGGCGCAGGTCGAACAGGCGGCTACATACTCCTTGGCATCCCTAGTCATAGCAGGCCACCAGAAGTAACGTCGGAGGAACGAGCAGGTGCGGAGGACCCCAGGATGGCATGAAAAGCGGGCGGTGTGAGCCCACTGGAGAACCTGAGAGCGGACGGCTGAAGGAACGAAGAGGCGACCGGGTGGACCAGTGCCAGGATCCGGTTCGGTCTCCTGCGCCTCTTGGATGAGCCCCTCGATCTCCCAGGAGATGGCTCCAATTACGCAGGCGGCCGGGAGGACAGGCTCAGGGTCCGAGTCCTCCCCAGTGATGGAGAATTGCCTGGACAGGGCGTCTGGCTTCACGTTCCGTGTTCCTGGCCTGTAGGTGATAGTGAAGTCAAAACGAGCGAAAAACAGTGCCCACCTGGCTTGCCGGGAATTGAGACGTCTAGCCGAGCGCAGGTACTCCAGATTCTTGTGATCCGTCCAGACGATGAATGGTTGTGCTGCTCCCTCCAACCAATGTCTCCACTCCTCCAGGGCCAGCTTGACGGCCAGAAGCTCCCGGTCCCCGATGTCATAGTTACACTCTGCTGGGGAGAGACGGCGAGAATAAAAGGCACACGGGTGCAGCTTACCGTCCATCCAGTGCTTTAAGTGGGCCGGTACGCGCCGGTACTCAGTACCGCCACTTCTAAATATAGCTCTTGAGAGTACCGCCACCTCTCCATGCGCCCAGAACGTGCTTTTAGCGTACCGGTACTCTCATTTGCACATCTGTTATAATCGTTTGGCTGCGCTGCCGCTTTTCAGAGCGCCCTTCACAAGCACGCTTCCTAATTCGTCCCACCGAGAGCAGAGACTACATTACCCATACACCAATGTGTTTTACAAGTGAAAAGCGCATGCGTCGCTTTTGCCGTTGTCATGTCAACAACTCAACGTGGTCCGGAGAGGTTGTGTAAAACGCGCAAACAGCTGCTCTGTTAAAATACAAAAACAATGAACACTTAATATGCTCTCCTGGCTTCAGACTCTGAGTAGTAAAAGAACAAGGTCAGAATCAGAGGACTCGCTGGCTGACACCCCACCAAGCCAGAATGATATCGCTGCAGGTCAGATGAAAGCTGCACTAGTGCCGCAGCCGCGGACGACGGCACTTTTTGCGACGACGAGGACGAGAATGACACCATTTCTACCGATGACAACAGCCGCGTTAGCGAGCATGAGTGGCCAGAATGTTGGTCCCAAGCACAAGTCCGGTATTTCTCCACAAATTACAAGTGGCTGATCAGCAGAAATCAAAAGTTGGGTTGTAGTGTGTGTAGTCAAGTTTGTGCTCGTGTGGACATGCAGCAAGGGCAGAGAGTGTCGCAGGAGTGGAGTGGGTGCTTAATCTCGTCTTTTGGAAGGGACAAGGCTGCACAACAAAACTCACTACGAAAAAAAATAAAAGAGCACAGAGACTCAATTTATCACAAGAAAGCAGTTGAAATAAAAGAGAAGGCAACACAAATACAATGCAAAAACACATTGAAGATATGAGAAAGGCTGACTACGCTTCAACTTGCAATGTGTTTAGAACAGCTTATAAGATTGGCAAGCATGGGCGTGCCTTTACAGACATGCCAATAGATGTCCAGTTGCAAGTCTTAAATGGTGTCAAGATGGGCAGAGTTTTGCACTCTAATAACTCATGTGCAAATATACTGGATCACATTGCAGCTGAAATGAAAAAGAAGGTAATCAATGACATAGTGATGAATGAAAGAAAATTGTGTGTGCTCATTGATGAATCCACTACAATAAGTGGAAAGTCTGTGCTTGTCGTGTGCCTGCGGTCAGCTATTTCCAGTGAAAATCCAGACACAATATTTTTTGAACTGATTGAGCTGCAGGGGACCACAGCAAAGGACATCACTGAAGCACTGTTAGGATGTCTTCATAATAATGGCTTTGACCCTCACTACCTACAGGAACATTTGTTGGCATTTGCTTGTGATGGAGCCTCAGTGATGCTTGGGAGGAAAGCAGGAGTTGCTGCGCAGCTTTGTTCCAAATTCCCTTACCTGTTTGTCTGGCATTGTTCCAATCACAGACTAGAACTGGCAGTTTGTGATGTTTTGAAGGAGGTAGGAGGAATCAACCACTTTAAAATATTCTTAGATCAGCTTTACTCCCTCTACCATGCGTCACCAAAAAAACCAAAGGGAGTTAACCGAGAGTGCTCACAATGTTGGACAACGTCTCCTTGTGATAGGCTGTGTTTTATCAGTGCGTTGGGTTGCTTCAAGTGAGAGAACAGTGAAAGCAGTATGGGAGAACTACCAAGCTCTGCAGGTACACTTTACAAGTGCTGCTGCTGATACCAGCAGGGACTCAAGAGAGAGAGCAAAATACAAAGGACTCAATGATGTTCTCACTACTGTTTCTTTTGTGGTCAATCTTGGCATCATGTATGATGCTCTCACAGAACTCAGTGACCTCTCAAGAATGCTCCAGAGACGGGACATGACTTTGGATCAAGCCGACAGGCAGCTGGACCGACAAATCCGGGTGTTTGAGTCAATGGTATCCACACCTGGTCCCTACACACAAACTGCCATTGAAGCTGAAAAGGAGAAAATCTTCAGAAATGTATGCCTGCATGAAAATCAGAGGGTTATAAAAATCAACCATGGCCAATTTTTCCATAGCCTGGCTGAAAATGTTAAGTGCAGGATGACTCCAACAACTCCCTCGCATGTCAGTAAAACCTCATCTGAAAAGACAGATAGTCACCTCCTCTCAGACATCAAGGTCCTCCAGTCTGACTCCTGGCCTGCATCTCTAGATATTCAATATGGGGATGCAGTGGTCAGACATTTGTCAGAGATTCAGAGTTGGGGAGAGGGAAAGTGTCCTAGGATTTAGGGAGTATAAAGACCTTAAAGCTTCCAAGACACCAGCAGCCCTGAAGCCGCTTCTTACAGCTGTCCACACCATTGCAGTATCAACAAGTGAATGCGAGCGAGCTTTCAGCTCAATGAATGATACTTTGACAGATAAAAGAAACTCTCTCGACATCAAAAGGCTTTCAAATATGATTTTCCTGAAATGCAACGGACCACCCTTGGATCAGTTTAACGCACAAACATATGTGCAGACATGGCTGGCACTAGGGAGGAGAAGTGCAGCATCCACAAACTGCGAAGCCCAAAGTGAAAGGAAAGTGGAGCCCAAAACGTGCTGGAGCCTTTTCTAGGTAAAATGATTTGTACAGTATTTCTCATTTTTCATTTGGTGTACTGTGATTGTATTTTGCTGAATCTGCTTTTGTATATTTTTCAGGGGTAAAGAAATAAACCATCTTCAAGACTCAAGATTATATTCTACTGTTCTATGGTTATTATGTTTGGGTTGCTTCAAGTGAGAGAACAGTGAAAGTAGTATGGGAGAACTACCAAGCTCTGCAGGTACACTTTACAAGTGCTGCTGCTGATACCAGCAGGGACTCAAGAGAGAGAGCAAAATACAAATTATTTTATAATTTATTTTATATACATTTTGTGTAAAAAACAAAACAAAAAAACTTTACAAGTGCTGCTGCTGATAGCAGCAGTGACTCAAGAGAGAGCAAAATACAAATTAGTTTATAATTTATTTTATGTACATTTTGTTAAAAAAAAATTTCAATACCTTTTTGCACATTTTATTTATGTTCAGTAGCTCTTTCTAGCTCAAGCAAATCCACAAACTAATAAAATGATTTATTATTTTGTATAAGGTTGTCTGTTGACTGTTGTATATAAAACCCATTCAATATAGTTGTTGTTACCTCAGGGGAGGCGAAAAAAAATAGAGTACCGGCACCTCTTTTGGGCCACTTAAAGCACTGCGTCCATCTGTTGAGACAGAACTGCCCCAACCCCGGAGTCCGACGCGTCCACTTCCACAACGAACTGCCGTGTAAGGTCCGGTTGCCGGAGTATGGGAGCGGTGGTGAACCTGTCCTTGAGCAGGGCGAAGGCTCGCTGAGCGGCAGAATCCCACTGGAAGGGAACCTTGGGAGAGGTGAGTTTAGTGAGAGGGAGAGCGATTCTGCTGAAATCACGAATGAACCGTCTGTAAAAGTTGGCGAATCCCAAAAAACGTTGCACTTGGCGGCGATCAGGAGGAGTAGGCCATTCCACCACAGCCCGCACTTTCTCCGGATCAGTCCGCAAGTCCCCCTTCTCGATAATGTGGCCCAGAAAACTCACTGACGCCACGTGGAAATCGCACTTCTCCCCCTTCACAAAGAGCCGGTTCTCCAGAAGGCGTAGCAGGACCTGCCGGACATGGACCTTGTGCTCCTCGAGTGTCTTAGAAAAGATCAAGATGTCATCCAAGTACACAAATACACAACGGTTAACAAAAATCACGAAGGACATCATTAACCATCGCCTGAAACACTGCGGGGGCGTTAGTCAGCCCAAACGGCATCACAAGATACTCAAAGTGGCCCCGATGCGTATTGAACGCGGTCTTCCACTCATCCCCCTCCCTGATGCGCACCAGGTGGTAAGCGTTGCGCAGATCCAGCTTGGTAAAGACGGTCATGCCTTGAAGCAGTTCAAAGGCGGAGGAAAGCAACGGCAAAGGGTATTTGTTCTTAACAGTGATCTGATTAAGGCCCCGAAAGTCAATACACGGCCGCAGCGAACCATCCTTCTTATCCACGAAAAAAAACCCAGCCGCGACAGGGGAAGAGGAGGGGCGAATCAACCCTGCCGCCAGCGACTCCGAGATGTAGCGCTCCATAGCATCCCTCTCAGGCCGGGAGAGGCTGTACAGGCGGCTAGACGGCAGCGGAGCTCCAGGAAGAAGATCGACGGCACAATCGTACGGGCGGTGCGGGGGAAGGGACCGCGCCCGATCCTAACAAAAAACATCCCGCAGATCATGATAAACCCGCGGAACCATCGAGAGGTCCGGGGCATCCGACGGCGAGGCCGTGGGTGGGAGCGAAACGGGGGAAGCCGCAGCCCGGAGGCAGTTCATATGGCAGGCCACACTCCAACCTAGTACGGCACCCTTCTCCCAGTCGATATGCGGGTTGTGGAGGACAAGCCAGGGGTGACCCAGAACCAGCGGAGTGAGAGGAGCCTTAAACGAAAAAAAACAAATCCTTTCTGCGTGATTGCCAGAGAGAGATAATGAAAGGAATTCAGAAACATGAGTGATGTCAGGCAGGCGCTGGCCCGACAGTGCGTGAACGCGGAGGGGGCGTGACAGAGGCTCCAAGGCGATGTTCAGTTTGGCGGCGAGTGAGGTGTCAATAAAGTTCTGCTCAGCCCCAGAGTCAATGAGAACGGAGAGAGAATGAGAAACAGTCCGAACACGCAGAGTAGCCGGCAAAAGAAGCCTGGGGAGAGGGCTTTCACTCGACAGATCGCCCACCAGCACCCTCACGATCACTGGTGAGCGCGCCCTTTTGCCAGCGTTGGGCAGGAGGAGACAGAGTGGCCTTTACGGCTGCAATAAACGCACTCACCGGAGGCAAGACGGCGCTGGCGCTCCGCGGGCGACAGCCGTGAGCGCCCAAGCTGCATGGGCTCTTCCCCATCCCCGGTGTCGGCGTCACACGACCCATGGGCTGCAGTAGGGGTCCCACAAAAGTCCAGCGGGGCATGCCCCGAACGCGCGCGTGCGCTCCGATGTGCGCGCACCTGATCGTCCACCCGCATACACAAAACCAGAAGCGCATCCAGGGAGGAAGGCAGTTCACGGAGCATTAGTTCATTCTTTATTTCCTCATTAATATTAGTGAGCAATGCACTTTTAAGGGCCTCTTCCCCCCATTTCGCCTGTTCAGCCAAGGTAGAAAAGTCAATAGAAAAATCAGCCATGCTGCGTTTACCTTGTTTAAGCGCAAGCAAGCGCTGGCCGGCGGTGGCAGTTGTGGCTTTCCTGTCAAACACACCTTTAAACTTAGTAAGAAAGTCAGAAAAGGTGATGTCCGGCTCCGCCTGAAGCGCAGCTTGAGCCCAGGTTAGAGCACGGTCCTGGAGTAACTGGACGATATAAGCGATTTTCGCACCATCGGTAGAAAAGGTTTGCGGTTGCTGGCGAAACTGAAGGGCACACTGAGTGAGAAAACCAGCACATTTATCAATCTCTCCCGTGAAAGCCCTGGGAGTAGGGAGGAATCTGTCAACGTGAACAGGTGGCGCGACACTTACAGCTGGAACTGGCGCCTCCAACGGAGGAGCGGCGACCAGAGGAGCGGCCGGTAGCGGTGTTAGCCGAGCCACGGCCTGTGTGAGGTTCGCGAGCTCTGCTCGAAGGTGAATGAACATCTGCTCGTGGCGTGCCAGCATCGCGGCCAAAGTGGCGAGGGTGGGAGTCGAGACCGCTGGGTCTGCTGAATCCATTTCCGTGGCTGGATGATTCTGTCACGATCTGGTACAGGGATTCAAGCGCAGAGCGGTAAGGTATCTCCAAGGTGTGGTTTATTTACAGTGCAGTGCAATATATGTACAGTGAAGGGATCCAAAACTCCGGGGGGGGGAAATCACAGGGTAACTCGCTCACGTCTTCTTCTCTCACACTCACACACTTTCCCGCAGCAGGGAGGTCGCAGGTCCGGGGGGGGATCTGAAGCAGACGAGAAGGCAGGTCACCAACTAATCACAAATCACGGATATGAAGCACAAGAGCTGTGAGAAAACTAACGTTAGGGGTACAATCATCCAGCGACGAGAGGATCTGTGTTCCAGCCTCAAATAGTGCTCCCGGTGATGATGGGTGAGTGTTGTCAGGTGTGTGTGTGGGCCAAGGGCGGGAGCCCACAGTGAGCTCCGCCCAGGCAGAGAGGGAGAAAACAGCAACAGCAATTGTAGCCTTGTGGGGCCGACCGGGCAGGCACGGAGACCATGACAGTAACAATCAAAAAGAGATATACATATATATATATATATATATATATATATATACACACATATACATATATATATATATATATATATATATATATATATATATATATATATATATATATATATATATATATATATATATACACATATACATATATATATATATTTTTTAAAGGCTTTAGTGAAAATACAGGCACCGAAGTAGAAAAGCTGTTTTGGTATATTCACTCTCAGTGACTCCCAGTCTGCAGAAACCTGCCAGGATACAAATATTAGTGGATATTGCACCCAAAAAATACCCCAAATGGGCAAAACATACTTACATGAAGCACAACAGCTTACACAACAGCTTTGTATATTATAGAAAAAGGAAACAACACAACAAAAGAAACAAGCTTCTATGTTTGCAGTGGACAGGAAATATAAACATGCCAACCAACTGCTGCGGTCAAAGCTACAGGAGCTGTTTGAGTTTTGTGTGTAACGGCAGGAAGCACAGAGAGACCAATCAGAATAAGAGCCTGTAGAAAAACTCTTGTTGTATCTATATTAAACACAACTTCTCTTTATCTGCAAACTAAAACTGTTTGATTATCTGAGGATCAGAGTGCAGCAGGCTGGATGTGACGATGGGGCACTCTTTGCTCTGCATGATGGGCTTTTTCTGTAAGTACACGTCTGACATTGTTTGAATGGCAGCGATTAAAGAAAATGTTTCTGATCTGTGAGAATTACAGTGAGTCACTGCTTTAACCTGTTTACCTGAGAGCTGGAACAAAGCAGACTTGTGATTCTTATAGTGTTTAAATGTTTGATACACTGCTGCTTTTTGCATCACTTATACTTACACACTGTGTTACAACAGTTTGGATGTTTATGTTTATTTTATTTTATTTTCAAACAGATTACTGGTTATTACTGTTCATCTTTAAGAAAGTCTTACTTTATATTGTTTTTGATCTTGTCAGTTGTATAATGTCTGATGAGGTTTTATTCATTATTTTAGTGCTCAGTACTGTCATCTGTGGAAATGCTGAAGGTAAGAAATGATTATTTTCTTCCTGTTTATATATGTAGCTGTTATGTCCTATAATGTGCTCAATAATATCCTCCCTGTGTTTACATGTTATCTTCTGCACAGACTCAATGCTTCTATTCAGCCTGTGCAGTTAAACATAAATGGCTTCAGTAAGCGCTCCATGTGGAGACTGTGGCGTTCTTCACAGCTTTTACTGATGTACCATTTGTACCACTTTCAGTCTGTAAAACTGTAACAACAAAACAGAGCAGGTACATTTAATCTCAGTGTAGATGCACAAATGTCACATGACCAATGCAAGATCACAACATCAACAATAAATGGACAAAGCCTGTCAAGTGACGTAAATACAAATACCACATGCTGACATGTTTTATGCTAACAGGCAAAACAAAGCACTAACAGTTAGCTTACAGTAGTAATGTAACAAACTTCACAGACCCACAAGAAGGACAGAGCACTAATATGTAGAAACAATCCATCATCTCCCCAAACTTATACTTTATACCATCTCAAGAGCAGCAGATGCAGAACTATCACAGACACGGAGCTCTAGCCATTATTACTCGGCACTTGCTCCATTTAACCACTAGATGGCGGACTTTGACTGGAGCAGACCAGGAAGAAGCAGATGAATAAATGTGACCCGTCATATAACAAAGTTGAAACAAACTATATTTCAGGAATAACCTGAGGGACAAAATATTGTATATGATACAGCTCACACTCCACTGCATTTATTGGTTAAAATATTAAAATGATCGTATCAAGAGTGCAACCATGTGAGCAGATGTTTCTCTCAGCCGATACACAAACTTTATATTTACTAGAGTTTGTTGCCTTGAAACTGACTGATTTCCTTTTCATGAGTATTTATCTGTCCATCCTCACAGATCACAGTTATGATTCACAAGATGCTGATGAACTGGAGGATCAATCTAATTTATTACAGCACAGCGTGATGAGTTTAGGGTAAATGCAGGTAACTCTAATCTGAAAACAGAGTCAACCACAGGTCAGTCAGTTAAAGTCCTGCCTGAAGACTTTAATCAGTCTTATTATGAATTTTTACTCTCAGTTATTTATAGTGTCATGGTGTGCTGTCTGCCTCAGTGTCCTCTTGAAAAAACCTCTAAAAGTTGTTAAAGTCATAAATGAATAAGACTTCACATACACAAGAGTAACAAGTAAAACAAACTGGACAAAGTGCCGTCGATATAGATTTATTCATTTATGACTGTCATGGTTTCATCATTTTAGTCTGAGTGCTTCTTCCTCATCTTTGTTTAGTTTTTTTAAAAATTATTTCCTCTTTAATTTAAAGGTTTGTTTTCTTTCCAACTTTGTGTTATTTTTCTTCCTCTTTTATGATTTTCCTGTTTGTTTTTAACTGTTTCTCATTCCCAGTCCTGTTTAAATAGTTCTGCTGTGTCTTTTCAGTCTTTGTCAGAGCATCTGTGAACACTCATGTGTGTTCATCTCTTAGTTGTTTCTATTGACAGTTTATTTATTTCTAGTTTTACGTTTTGATTCTTTGTATGTTTCCATGTTTAGACTATTTAGGTATTAAAGTTCAGCTTTATTTAAGTTATTTTGCTTCCTGCATTTGAGTTCACACCTCTGCACTCCACTCATTGTTACAGAGACACATATTTACAAGTCTGTGGACTCTACTGGAAGAATGGACACAAAATACTTTTTCTCTAATTTGGTGTTTCTATGATAGTAGCTTAGTTTGGAGATTTTACTGTAGCAAAGTCATGTGTATATATATTAACCCTCGTGTGCATTTTATTATCTCTGTGTGTGTGATCAGGTTTGTAAATATGTCGAAACATCTGTGTGCACAGATATTATCAGCTGGAAAGTCTTAAAGTTTTGCATGAAGCACTTAAAATACAGACATGTGGTCAAGTTTCAGCTCACCTGCTCTCTTTGTTGTCTGTTTTATTACTTGTGACCTTTGCTGCACTTCTGCTGTGACAGATCCACAGATGAGTGTGGAAGGTTTTCTGTAATCGAGGGTTCATTAACCCTGAGCTCAGGCTCACAGGCTCAGGCTTTTTGTCAGACTCAGAACAAACCACCAGGTGGCGTATTACTCAGCCAGGCTCACCTGCTCTTCACCTTGTATTTGAGTCTCAGTTGCAGTAGGAAATAAAACCAGCTGGAACATCTGTGTGGCAGATGTGGTGGGTTTTTCCTTCTTCCACTAAAAGGACCACAATAATAGCTTCATATTTGTCTAAGTTACAGAACTTAAAGTCAAGGCCACTCTGACAGCAGACAGCACAACCACACCAGCAGGGGGCAGTGTGACACTGACCTGTGAGGTGAATTACTCTGTTCAGAAAAACCTCATCTGAAAATGAGATCATCTCTTTTAGCTCTAAAAGTGCAATCTCTGTCTCTGATGGAGGCATCTACACCTGCAGAGGAAGGAGAAGAAACACGAATTTAGTCACAACTAAAAGCGATTCAGTCATTATTCAGGAAACTGATGAGTTTAAAAAAATGTTGAGAATTGAAAAAGGTCTTCTCCAAATTGTAATGGAACTCAATATTCAGTAATCACCAGTACTTAAACCACTAAATCTGTCAAATTATGAATTATTAGGCTCAGTACATTGTTTCACCTCTGTTCAGTCTTCAGATCACTTACAGACACAGAGGAGTTCATGGTGCTGTTTTGTATTTTTAGAGTGATTTAAAAACAGTTTGTGCTCCTTTCCTGGTTACTGAACCTTTACTCTTAGTTTTCTTTGCCAGTCTAGTCTTGACTTTGATGCCACATGAAAACTTTGTATTTCACCATTTATGAACTAATAATCAGTTTATGAGAGCAGAGCAGCCTCCAGCTTTGAATCCATCACTGGAGGTTTAACAGCATTGTTAGGAAACAACAGCTAACTGATGACTCATGGATTATGTGTTTAGAAACGTGTAATATGTAAATGTAAAGATTTAGAAAAAAAGCAAATACTGGAATATAAAGATCATTGAATCACTTGGTTTAATTTATTTTTTAAAATGTCTTGTTGATTTTCAAAGTCAAAATTATCAGTCTGCTTATGAAATATTTTTATTTGATCAGTTTTGATCAAAATAAGAATAAAAAAATAAAGTCTTTAAAGACAAAGACACTATTTTACATCTTATGTCCTCACACCTGGATTCACTGGTACCACAGAGACCACCTTAATATTGCAAACCATGCCAATCCTAAAAATAATAATGCTGTGCAGACATGGATGCATATTCTGCATAGATGTACTGTTTTTTAATTTTTTTAAATTTTGTACAAGACCCATGACATGTGTACAAACCATTCATTAATTGTTTTTATTTTTAATGATTGAAATTTAAATTCTTCTCTATAAAATGGTGCAGAAGACATTTTTACTGCTTAAAGGTTTGTAAATATGCTATTAAATAGTGGCAAATATAACCTAAATAATTCTTTGGATATACATTTTTAAACAAAGTAAAACAAATTAAAATATGTCTCTGTGCTGAGACCTGGTGGAACTAAAAAAAGGTTTTAATTCTTTCAGCTGACTGAAAGCTCTCACCACCTGCAACAGTCACAGGCAGCTTCCTGCAGGAACCTGGTCACAGCAGAGGTCTTGCATCTATTTGAACCCTTTTATATGCCAACACCTCACTGCTGATATTTATGGCAGCTCTGAACTATAATTATTTATGGTGGATCTGTCTCCTCTTGTGCTTGTTTATCATCTCCTCAAGCTAAACAAGGATTTTATTTCCACCCTTTTCTTTGGAATCAGCATTCTAACTCTTTTTATGTTTGCTGCCCATCAAACTCCTATAAAACACCCTTCCAACAGATGGCTTTAAAAAAAAGTTTTACAGTCCATTTAAAAGTTTTGCTAGACTGCTGTGATGACATAAAATCATGGTTGGCAATTCATTTCTGGAATGTAAACAATCAAAGAACAGATTGTATTTTCAAATCTCCTGACCCTCGTTTTGTTCTTAAGTGTAACCTTGTTCCTCTGAAAAAGTTCAGACCTCCCTTTGTAAAAACTCTGGGGGTGATCTTTGATGACAGTTCCTCATTTGAGAAATAAATAAATTCAGTTGTAGAAGCCAGACTCTGCCTCCTGAGGGCCTTTGCAAAAATGATAGACGTTTTGTCATCTGCTCAGTTTGAGAAAGTAACTCATGCATTTATTTCATCCAGGCTAGTGTAATATGCTTTATTTTGGTAGCAGTCAGGCTATAATGATTGTTTAGTCTCTGATCTTTTAACTAAACAAACTCCAAACAGAACTCTAAGGTCAGCTGATAAGTTGCTTCTGGTCATGAAAATAGGAAGGGAGAGGCAGATTTTCTTCTTTGTTGAAAAAACAAAACAAAACTAACACTATGAAACATAATCATTTAAAAGTACTGTGTGAAGCACACATTATTTTGTGGTGATAGGTTAATAATTTTCTGGATCCCAGTATGTTTTAGAACTCACTTCAACATTTTATTGATTGCTTTGAAAGAGCGTCATCAGTGTTCTGGCTCTCCACGCTGATTTTAACCTCAAAGTAAAATTAAAGCAGAAAAATCTGTGAGTTTTAGAATATAAATAAAATATAACTTTACAAAGTAAATTCAAATACATTTAATATTAAAATGTTGTGAAAGCTATAAATTGTTTTATTGTGACTTTGTTTTGATGTTCAGTCTCCAAACTGTCTGTGAATCAGCTGTTTTGCAGTAACTCTCCTCTTATGTTATAAACAGCAGAGTTTTCATGTTTCTCTCCTAACTGGATCATTCTTATGTGAACAGTTCCCACTAAGCCCACTGTGACCCTGCAGCCATCCTGGACTCAGATATACAGCGGTGAGACAGTCACTGTCAGATGTGAGATTCAGGAAGTTGAAGGAGCTCAGTGGACGTATGAATGGAGACCTAACAAGTTAAACACACCTCCAACATCCAATGAATACAGAATCATCACAGTTACTGAGTCTGACAGTGGATTGTACAGCTGCCGGGGCAGAAGGGGGTATTTGTTAACAGAGTGGAGTGAAACCATCACACTGACTGTATCATGTAAGTTGGAGATGTTTCATCCAGATTATCTGTTTTATTAAAATAAGTGAAAAATGGGTTTTTCTTACAGCTTTGTAGCTTTTTCATTCCTGCTTATGAATAAAAGACATCACTGTCAAAAGACTGGAAATAAAAATGCATCTGTTCACAACTTGCTCTGGTGTTGAATCTCTTCCCCTCACTCAGGTTTCTGTTGCTCGCTGTGGTTACACTGATTGGCTGTCACTGGTACATTTGACAAAGGAACAATACACCAAAAACAGAAGTACAAAATAACACCAATGAATTTAATCCTGCTCAAATTCATTTAGGAAGAATTTTCAAATGTGCAAAATACAATCAGATCATATAAACCTGGGTTATTTTTGGATTACTGATCAATAAACTCAGTCATGTTTCAAATTAATTATTTGAACTGTCCATGTATGTAATGAACTGTAAAAACACAAAGTCAAATATAAAAAACTAACCCTGTGCTGATCAAAACAGAAATACAGAATATTATGTGTGACACAGTTTGTTTCATCTTAACTAGGGTTTCATGATATTTGATCATTTACTTATTTCCATCTTTAAATTGTTCTGATTCAGTCATTTTTACTTTTATGTTCTTGTTCTAAACTGAACTGCAGCCAAACCAAAGGCTGAACTGAGAGCTGATAGGACAGCTGTTCCAGTAGGGGGCAGTGTGACCCTGACCTGCTCTGTGAGCCCATCATCATCATCTGGATGGAAATACTACTGGTACACAGATGGGAAATCTTATCAACCTGTGACAAATGGACAAATCAGTGTCTCAGAGGGAGGACTCTACAGCTGCATAGGAGGAAGAGGAGAACCAGTTTACTACACAGAGGACAGTGAGTCAGTCTGGATTGACAAAATTGGTGAGTTCAAACTTTAAATTTCCTACAAAGCACTACATCTGATGGTAACTGAACCTTTTGTCATTCATGTGTTTTTATTGTACTTTCTTGAACATTAACAGTGTCAAACAGGCCTGTTGTGACTCTGTATCCAAACTGGTCTGAGATATACGGAGGAGAGACGATCACTGTCAGATGTGAGATCCATGGAGGAGACACTGAATGGGATTATGAGTGGGAAGCAAACAGCATCATAAAATCTCCAAATCAAAATGAATACAGGATTATTTCTGCTTCAGCATCCAACAGTGGAAACTATCGCTGTAAGGGCAGAGTGAAAAGTTCACAGCATGAAACAACAGAGTGGAGTGATTCAGTCACACTGACAGTTTTTCACAGTAAGTTGAAGATGTTTCATCCAGATTATCTGTTTTATTAAAATAAGTGAAAACACTTGTTTCTCTTAAAGCTTTGCAGCTGTTTCTTTCGTGCTTTTGAATGAAATGTTTGTTTTTATTCTCCGGTCATCTTCTTGTTGCACTGGAGACATTTACAGATAGCTAAAACTAGAATCTCAGTTCACACGAGCACTTTACAACTAGCAGCCCTAAAATAACAGACCAAAGAGCAGAACTTTGTTTATGGGGAACAGAAAACTGAAATATAGAAAAACCTTCCAGTGCACATTAATTTATAATCAATGTCATAGAATAATATAAATAAAAGTAAAAGTCACTCACTAGACCTGCAGAGTGGCTGGTTAGGAATAGTCAGTAACACAGTGCAACACCAACACAATGAATGGAATTACAACACTGAACGCACAAAATCAGCTGTTCACAGATTTACAGAGAGAACCTTCCACAGTCACAGTCTGGTGTGGAATCAGTTCTTGGATTAAATCCTCTGTGTGTCGCAGTAACAGAGTTTATGGTGGAGTGGTATCACAGTTCAGAAGTGTGAGTCAGTTTCCTGATCTCTGGAATATGAGTTGATCCAGCAGGAACAGAAGACTTTAGTGGAAGTTCACATCTCCTAGGCGTGGATCACCATCGAGGTTCAACAGTCTCAGGTTTCAGCGCCAAGATCTGCACTCGGCTAATAAACCTGATCTGTTTTGCAACACAAACACTGGAGTCTTATTTCAGCATTCCTAACAGCTCAGCTGGAAATCACATCCAAACTGCTCCCTCCCTGTAATGTCAGCGGTGATGTTCACTGTGCTTATTATTGTGGCCTAAAGACATCTGTGCAACAGGAAATGTCAGCTTCCACAGCAAAGGAATATAAAACACACTTACTAGGTCTCATCTTAGCTATCAGAGGCTTCCACATCAGATTTAGTAAAGAACAAGCACATAACGTGCTAACTGACACCAAAGCAAACCAACTGTGACTCACCAAATCCTCATTCAAACTGCATCAAACAGATTTTATCCACAAGGACTGAAGTTGGACACCATCACTGTGAAAGACTGGATATAAAAATGCATCTGTTCACAACTTGCTTTGTTGTTGAATCTCTTCCCCTCACTCAGGTTTCTGTTGCTCGCTGTGGTTACACTGATTGGCTGTCACTGGTACATGTGATAAAGGAACAATACACCAAAAACAGAAGTACAAAATAACACCAATGAAATGATAACTGCTCACATTCATTTAGAAGCAATTCTCAGATGTTCAAAATACAATCAGATCCAGTCGCCGTTTTTTTTTGTTTGTTTGTTTTTTGTACTTATTTATTTTCTTTATTTATAGTTGATAGTACAGCTTAGATAGTGTTATACGCTCTATTGCCATTCTCCTGCCCCACTTTGCTCTATTGTCTCGCAGCAGTAGCAGCAGTCGTATTTTGGCCCACTGTCATTTAAGTTTGTAGGGATGTGTTTATGTATCGCTCTCTAGGTTCTTCCACAGCATTTCAGTCAGTTTGAGCTCTGAACTTTGTTTCAACAATTGTGAAACCTTCACTCTTTTGTTTTTCAGCCTTTCTGTTGCTGCTGTACTTGTGTAATTTTAGCAAAGGCAAATATAAAAAACTAACCCTGTGCTGATCAAAACAGAAATACAGAATATTATGTGTGACACAGTTTGTTTCATCTTAACTAGGGTTTCATAATATTTGATCATTTACTTATTTCCATCTTTAAATTGTTCTGATCCTTTTTACTTTTATGTTCTTGTTCTAAACTGAACTGCAGCCAAACCAAAGGCTGAACTGAGAGCTGATAGGACAGCTGTTCCAGTAGGGGGCAGTGTGACCCTGACCTGCTCTGTGAGCCCATCATCATCATCTGGATGGAAATACTACTGGTACAGAGATGGGAAATCTTATCAACCTGTGACAAATGGACAAATCAGTGTCTCAGAGGGAGGACGCTACAGCTGCAGAGGAGGAAGAGGAGAACCAGTTTACTACACAGAGGACAGTGAGTCAGTCTGGATTGACAAAATTGGTGAGTTCAAACTTTAAATTTCCCACAAAGCACTACATCTGATGGTAACTGAACCTTTTGTCTTTCATGTGTTTTTATTGTACTTTCCTGAACATGAACAGTCTCAATCAGGCCTGTTGTGACTCTGTATCCAAACTGGTCTGAGATATACGGAGGAGAGACGATCACTGTCAGATGTGAGATCCATGGAGGAGACACTGAGTGGGATTATGAGTGGGTAAAAAACAGCATCAGAAAACTTCCAAATCAAAATGAATACAGGATTATTTCTGCTTCATCATCCAACAGTGGAAACTATCGCTGTAAGGGCAGAGTGAAAAGTTCACAGCATGAAACAACAGAGTGGAGTGATTCAGTCACACTGACAGTTTTTCACAGTAAGTTGAAGATGTTTCATCCAGATTATCTGTTTTATTAAAATAAGTGAAAACACTTGTTTCTCTTAAAGCTTTGCAGCTGTTTCTTTCGTGCTTTTGAATGAAATGTTTGTTTTTATTCTCCGGTCATCTTCTTGTTGCACTGGAGACATTTACAGATAGCTAAAACTAGAATCTCAGTTCACACGAGCACTTTACAACTAGCAGCCCTAAAATAACAGACCAAAGAGCAGAACTTTGTTTATGGGGAACAGAAAACTGAAATATAGAAAAACCTTCCAGTGCACATTAATTTATAATCAAAGTCATAGAATAATATAAATAAAAGTAAAAGTCACTCACTAGACCTGCAGAGTGGCTGGTTAGGAATAGTCAGTAACACAGTGCAACACCAACACAATGAATGGAATTACAACACTGAAAGCACAAAATCAGCTGTTCACAGATTTACAGAGAGAACCTTCCACAGTCACAGTCTGGTGTGGAATCAGTTCTTGGATTAAATCCTCTGTGTGTCGCAGTAACAGAGATTATGGTGGAGTCGTATCACAGTTCAGAAGTGTGAGTCAGTTTCCTGATCTCTGGAATATGAGTTGATCCAGCAGGAACAGAAGACTTTAGTGGAAGTTCACATCTCCTAGGCGTGGATCACCATCGAGGTTCGACAGTCTCAGGTTTCAGCGCCAAGATCTGCACTCGGCTAATAAACCTGATCTGTTTTGCAACACAAACACTGGAGTCTTATTCCAGCATTCCTAACAGCTCAGCTGGAAATCACATCCAAACTGCTCCCTCCCTGTAATGTCAGCGGTGATGTTCACTGTGCTTATTATTGTGGCCTAAAGACATCTGTGCAACAGGAAATGTCAGCTTCCACAGCAAAAGAATATAAAACACACATACTAGGTCTCATCTTAGCTATCAGAGGCTTCCACATCAGATTTAGTAAAGAACAAGCACATAATGTGCTAACTGACACCAAAGCAAACCAACTGTGACTCACCAAATCCTCATTCAAACTGCATCAAACAGATTTTATCCACAAGGACTGAAGTTGGACACCATCACTGTGAAAGACTGGAAATAAAAATGCATCTGTTCACAACTTGCTTTGTTGTTGAATCTCTTCCCCTCACTCAGGTTTCTGTTGCTCGCTGTGGTTACACTGATTGGCTGTCACTGGTACATGTGATAAAGGAACAATACACCAAAAACAGAAGTACAAAATAACACCAATGAAATGATAACTGCTCACATTCATTTAGAAGCAATTCTCAGATGTTCAAAATACAATCAGATCCAGTCGCCGTTTTTTTTTTGTTTGTTTGTTTTTTGTACTTATTTATTTTCTTTATTTATAGTTGATAGTACAGCTTAGATAGTGTTATACGCTCTATTGCCATTCTCCTGCCCCACTTTGCTCTATTGTCTCGCAGCAGTAACAGCAGTCGTATTTTGGCCCACTGTCATTTAAGTTTGTAGGGATGTGTTTATGTATCGCTCTCTAGGTTCTTCCACAGCATTTCAGTCAGTTTGAGCTCTGAACTTTGTTTCAACAATTGTGAAACCTTCACTCTTTTGTTTTTCAGCCTTTCTGTTGCTGCTGTACTTGTGTAATTTTAGCAAAGGCAAATATAAAAAACTAACACTGTGCTGATCAAAACAGAAATACAGAATATTATGTGTGACACAGTTTGTTTCATCTTAACTAGGGTTTCATAATATTTGATCATTTACATGTTTCCATCTTTAAATTGTTCTGATTCAGTCCTTTTTACTTTTATGTTCTTGTTCTAAACTGAACTGCAGCGAAACCAAAGGCTGAACTGAGAGCTGATAGGACAGCTGTTCCAGTAGGGGGCAGTGTGACCCTGACCTGCTCTGTGAGCCCATCATCACCATCATCATCATCATCATCTGGATGGAAATACTACTGGTACAGAGATGGCAAATCTTATCAACCTGTGACAAATGAACAAATCAGTGTCTCAGAGGGAGGACTCTACTGGTGCAGAGGAGGAAGAGGAGAACCAGTTTACTACACAGAGGACAGTCAGCCAGTTTGGATTGACACAACTGGTGAGTGTAAATGTAACTTCCTACAAAGCACTACATCTGATGGTAACTGAACCTTTTGTCTTTCATGTGTTTTTATTGTACTTTGTTGAACATTAACAGTCTCAAACAGGCCTGTTGTGACTCTGTATCCAAACTGGTCTGAGATATACAGAGGAGAGACGATCACTGTCAGATGTGAGATCCACGGAGGAGACACTGAGTGGAATTATGAGTGGGAAGCAAACAGCACCATAAAACCTCCAAATCAAAATGAATTCAGGATTAGATCTGCTTCATCATTGTACAGTGGAAACTATCGCTGTAAGGGCAGAATGAAAAGTTCACAGAATGAAACAACAGAGTGGAGTGATTCAGTCACACTGACAGTTTCTGACAGTAAGTCATGTTTGCTTTAAGCTGTTTGAACACTTTGTAAAATGTGTTTCTGTTCATATAGACTGAGATTATTATTCTTTGTATAAACTGAGCTCACTGTTCAGAGACTGTACTACATGTTCACTGAGAGAAAATCTTTGTTGAACAGATGAACCCCGTCCTGTCCTCACTGTGTCTCCATCATGGCTGAGTCCTGGAGCCTCAGTAACTCTGAACTGTGAGGTTGAACATCCGTCTGCAGGATGGAGCTTCTACTGGTATAAAGCTGTTCCTGATCTATCAGAGAAATCCTCCAGTTATGAGCTGCTACCTGATGGTAGTGGGACTGCACAGGACTCCTACATCATTCATGGACAGACACACACAGCAGGATATGTGTGCAGAGCTGGAAGAGGAGACCCAGAGTATCACACTGATCACAGTCAACCAAAGTTTGTCTGGTCTGCAGGTCAGTTTGTTTCTCTGTCCTTTCAATGAGTTCATGTTAGGTCATCATTTTTATTCACAAGGATTTAGACCATTAAAATCTCATCTCCATGACAACCATTTATCTCCGTTTATATCAAAACTCCCCAAAAGAAGAACTGAACTGAATGTTTTCCTTTCTCTCTGTGATCAAACCAAACTGAATTTCTTCGTTTCCTTTTCTTATTTTTCAGTTTTATTTAATGTGATAACATTAAAAACAAAAGACATCTATGAGATTTTAAATGTTTTCTATTTGAATACTTTTACTTTGATATTTAAACTCATGTTTCTGTTTGTACTGATTATTTTTACTTAGTGCACAGACAGGATTTACACAGTTAAGACTCTTTGTTTAGTGCTCAGGTAGGTGCTCAGATAAAAAAGTCAAATATAGTTAATAAAGAAACAAAGATGTCAGCAGGCAGGTTAACAGCTCTGACAAATACAAGACAAACACTGACTACAGATGGACGCTAGAAGAAGACGTCACAAATAACAGCTGCTGTTATTGTTCATTTAAAATATACTTCAAAGGTTTTTAGTTTTGGTCCTGCTGCTGCAAAATATCTCACTGTAGAAGGAATCTGTGAAACAGACAATATCACAGAATTATGACAGAAACATTACAGCAAATGACTGAAGTGTGTTCAGAGTGATCTGTATCAGGTGGATGATGCTGAGAGTGATGACTCAAAGCTCATGATGTCACATGACGTGTACCAAGCTCTACATGAGCTGCCAGCAGATAAAGCATGTGGGTTAGATCATCTTAAACATGTCAGTATTCGGCTCCTTTGTTTTCCATTGATTTGACTGTCTGTGTGATTCAGGGCTTGTTGTCAGACTCAGTGTTGTCTCACCAAACAAACACTTTATCATATTGAACTATTAAATTTGATCTTCAAAACAAAAGCTTCAAACAAACAAATATTTTCACTGTGATCTTTTGAATCCTAACATCTGTGAGCTTTGTCTCTTCACTGCATGTTGTTTCCAGATGTTCATTCAGCAGCGTCTCTCACAGTGAGTCCTGACAGAGTGCAACACTTCACCTCTGACTCTGTCTCACTGACCTGTGAGGGAAACTTCACTGAGTGGAGAGTGAGGAAGTTCTCTGAGGACGGCCGACTCTCTGACTGTAGGAGAATGACTGGATCCACATGTAACTTCAAAGCATCAAAGTCAGATACTGGAGTGTACTGGTGTGAGTCTGGATCAGGAGAGTTCAGCAGTGCAGTCAACATCACTGTACAGAGTATGTTATTATACATTTACTTCTTGGATCTGAATGATTTAGACGTCACATGAACATTTGTCTCAGCTTTGCTCTATGTGAAGTAATTCTATGTGGCAAAACAAAAAAAATTCTGACAATTTTAGACAAAAAAGCATCAAAATATTCTTTGTTGTTGGTCTTATTTCACTCAATCTTTTCATAGTCACGTTTGTCAAAATTTGCAGAAAGTATTTTTTTTTTCTGTCAGAATAAAACTCTAAAAAGCTCAACATCTCTGTCATCAGATTAGATGAACTTTTGTTGGCTCCATTCAGAACAATTTAGGGAAACACGTCATGTAGAATAAAACATACAAACACTTATTTACAATTTCACCTTTAACCATTCAATAATGTCACTGTCAGTAATTTGACTCCTGGAGGGAAGATGAAGGGAGCATCCCAACTATATTTCCAGTCCTCTTAATCAAATTTTGAATTTGGGATCTGAGCTTGACAGAAAGTTTGTAGTGATATCACGAATAGCAGATTCAACAATTGCCATATAAAATAGTAATATGATGCATTTATTTACTCCATGGACCCTCAGCCTTCGAAAAATGCAAATGGTGACTACATGAATGATCCACATGATGAACCTTAAATGTTGTCACTTGTTCAAACTTCTATCCAATCATTAAAACCAGGCTAAGATCTCCAAAAGGAAAAGTTTGTAAGAACTTTTATAAAACTATTATGTAATATATTGTCAGGTTTAATATCGGTGAGTTTCAGGACTCAAGTGTGGGACTCAGGTGAAAAAAGCAGAGGATGTAATCAGTGGAATTTTCTTTATTCACACAAAGGATAATTCATTTAACACAACAGATTGCAAACTTCGACTCAGTCAACAAGAACAAAACATAAATGAACCTAAACTTAATGAGCGAGTCCTACAAAAACATCTTAACTGAGGTGAGAGAGACAGGCCAGAGGAGCGGACATAACAGCGTGAGGGCGGCAGATCTGTGGGAGAGGAGAGAGCAGTTAGGGCAGGAAATCTGAGAGGGAATGTGACAAGACAGAGAGTGTTCATAAAGTGGCTGCAACAATGCCTTATTTGAGTCCAGACTAGGTGGGAGTAAAGGATAACGCAGAGGCCCAAGGAAACTGCTGAACGATGGGCAGGCAGGCAAGTGAGGAAGAGGCTCCGAGGGGGGCAGCAGTGGTGGTGAATAGGGGGGTAATGATCCAAGGTGGCAGGCGTCTGACTGGAGGTGAATGATGGCATGAAAACGAATCTTGAAGCAGGAAGAAACTGAAACAAGGGGAAAATCTGTTAGCATACAAATCTTATTTTCCTAGAAAGGATCCCAGCAGACCTGCCTGGTTACCTCACTGACGAGCTGCAGTCATGTTAACTATCCATTAACATTTGGCTACAGCCACCGAGGTCTTCAAGGTCAACTTAATGACTAAAAAAAAATCCTTATGACACAGAAACTATGATTCTTACAAAGGTGTTGTGTCTTGTCAACATATAGAAAGTAATGTATAAAGATTTAAAATATCATTTGTTTGACCTCTGACCTCACTTTTACATTTCTTATCGCCCTTTCTTGTCATGTTGAAAAAATCTGCCTTTGGACTTATTTTTGCTGAACTACAAACTTCTCACAGTACAAATAAAAAAAAAATACACTAAAAATACAATACTGTTTTCTTTGAAAGTAAATGCTGTCAACAGAGTGAGCTGCCTTAGCAGAGATTTGTGCTCTCAGAGTTCTTCTTTTACACTTTTTAAATAATTAATTATTGTTTGTTATTACAGTAACTGGACGTAGTTCATCTCCTGTGTGGTTGATGGTTGGACTGGTTTGTGGAGTCTCTCTCATTATTATTCTCCTGCTCTTGTTGTATCGCTGCAGACAGTCCAAGTGTAAGAGCCTCTTCTTTTCATGCTGTATTAGAGAGTTTATTTACTACATACACTTTAATTATTCACACATATACATGTATTCTGATCTCATGACACTAAATATCAGTGGAACAATTTATACATGACAAACATGTGTAATAACATTTGTCTCTTTCACAGATTCCTGCTTCACCAGGTTGGTAAAATACTTTTTATTATTATTTTAAACAAACATCAGTTACTTTTGAGTTTATTGTGTTTTTCCTGTTTTAGGTCGATCCAGTCTGAGAGTCACAGTCCGGGCTCCTCCACAAATCATGGAGTCAACCAGAATGAAACTCATGTGTACGGCTCTCTTCAACATGGTCAGTATTTAAACTGATCTTGATTATCATTATTAATATTTACTTTTATTAAACCTCCATTAACACAAACAGTTATAAGGTTCAGTTTGAGTTCACAAGTTTTTTAAAGAACATTTAAAGATCTTACAGTCCTGGTTTTGACTCACACAGTGTTTCTGTTTTTGCTCTGATCTTTAGTGTAACTGTAATAAAATGATTAATGTGAGCCTGGCTTGTCTTTTTTCTTTAGGTACTGCTGACGTCTATGAATCAGTCACACAAGTGAAAAACAACAGAAATGGTACAGTATATGTGCTGAAAATCACAGAGCAGTTAGAGATGAAACTTGTTTTTGATTGAATGAAACTAATTTCATGTGATATGTTTTTACAAACCTGTAAATAAAATATGAACATTTCACTATTAGATAGTTTTACAGAGTTTATTTACTACATTCACTTTAAATATTCAAACATTCATTCTGATCTGATGACACAAAATCTCAGTGAAACAATTAAACATAATAATTGTAATTGAAAGAATCTGAACAGTCTGATGAAGAAGACCAGCTCTGTTCTGGGACGTCCTCATGACCCAGTGGAGGTAGTCAGTGACAGGATGGTGGCTCAGCTGTAACCCCTGTTAGATAACACCTCCCACCCCATGCAGGTCACTCTGACAGCACTGAGCAGCTCCTGCAGTGACAGGCTGCTGCACCCACAGTGTGAAGGAGAGATTTAGGAGATCTTTCCTTCCAGCTGCTGTCAGACTCTACAACATACATCATCATGTGAAAGCACACATGCACACACTGGTGTCTGTAAATATCTCAATGTGCAATACTCTATACCTGCTGCTACTAACATCCATCGACTGCACGATGAAATGCTGCCATTTGCAGCTGGTACAACAGAATTGAAATTCTCTACTTTTTGTGGTGTGCATTATTATTCATACTTTGTGATATATTATATTATTTAGTTTAGTCAGTTACTGTTCTTACTGTCTTTGAGCCACTGTGACCGCTTCGTTTCCTCTGAGATTAATAAAGTATTCTTATCTTATCTTACAGATTCATGCTTCACCAGGTTGGTAAAATACTTTTTATTATTATTTTAAACAAACATCAGTTGCTTTTGAGTTTATTGTTGTCACGTCTGCCGTGGCAGATGAGTGGAGGTTGAGAATTAGGACCTAAGATGCAGGCAGCTGAGATGCAAATGAGTTTTATTCATAAAGAGGTGAAACAAACAGAAACAGCAAAGGCAAAATGATGATGCAGGGAGACACGGGGGACGACACAGAATGATGCAGGGAAAGAACACAGACGAACCAGCAACAAGCACACGAGGACACACACTATAAATACACACAGAGGGAAACGTGGAATAGCAAACAGGAGGCAGACACAGCTGAACCAAATTGAACTGACGAGACAGGGGAAAAGATAAACTGAACACACTAACAGAAGACATGGATCTTCACAATAAAACAGGAAATGCACAGAGACACGGTACAGACACTAAACAGAGGAAACACAGAAACCAAACTCTAGGAACTAAAAAGTCTAAACCCCAGTACACAATCAGAACAAACACAATATCATAATAATGAAAAACACAAACCGTTGGGTCAAAAGACCGAGGACCATGACAATTGTGTTTATTTCCTGTTTTAGGTCGATCCAGTCTGAGAGTCACAGTCCGGGCTCCTCCACAAATCATGGAGTCAACCTGAATGAAACTCATGTGTACGGCTCTCTTCAACATGGTCAGTATTTAAACCGATCTTTATCATCATTATTTATATTGACTTTTAGTGGGGAAAGGCTAATTGATCAATCTAAATTGCCCATAGGTGTGAATGTGAGTGCGAATGGTTGTCTGTCCCTGTGTGTGAGCCCTGCGACAGACTGGCAGATAAGCAGAAGCGAATGGATGGATACTGACTTTTATTAAACCTCCATTAACACAAACATTTGTCAGGTTCAGTTTGTGTTCAGCAGTTTTTTAAATAACATTTAAAGATCTTACAGTCCTGGTTTTGACTCACACAGTGTTTCTGTGTTTGCTCTGATCTTTAGTGTAACTGTAATAAAATGATTAATGTGAGCCTGGCTTGTTTTTTCTTTAGGTACTGCTGACGTCTATGAATCAGTCACACAAGTGAAAAACAGAAATGGTACAGTATATGTGCTGGAAAGCACAGAGCAGTTAGAGATGAAACTTGTTTTTGATTTATTGAGTCTAATTTCATGTGATATGTTTTAACAATCCTTTAAATAAAAATATGAACATTTCAGGATCAGATGAATACGATGACATCACCTCCTCTCTTATTGAGTTTAAAGATCTCAGAACTGAGAGTGAGTACACCAAAGTTAATTTTATAAAAAGAAAACCTGGTTTGGAAAGATTTTTAATTAGTATGAAATTCATTTTGGGTGGACTTATTAATATAAGTTAGGTCCGGCGGCATTTTTCTCATGTTAGGAAACAGACATTTATTCAAATTTATTATTTTGTTCTTTTCACCTTTTTAAATCTGTGTATTTAGTGAGATGGGAAAACAGTTAAACACCAAACAAATGAAGAATAAAAACATTTATTCATCATTCTTTGTAAGCTACACATTTGCTGTGCAAGCCAAAGTAATCTATTACTGGCATTATTAGCATGACAACACATTACAGTGATATCAAAGTGCCACTGCACTAAGAACCAATTATTAGTCTGAACCAAAGCTAAGTGGATAATAAAGCTGTATTTTACTCTGATCACTTCCTTCAACATTAAACTGGTCACTTGGATATTTCTGATCAAACTGAACAAAGCATGAGCTTACATGAGCTTAAGTATTCATACCTGTTGAACTTCTACACATTTTGACACCTTTTTTAAATTGAGATTTTCTGTGATAGACCAACACAACGTAGCACATAATTGTGAAGTGGTATGAAAATGATACATGGTTTTAAAAAGTGTGGCGGGCATTTGTTTTCAGCCACCTGTACTCTGATATCCCTCATTAAAATCCAGTGCATTCATTTACCTTCAGAAGTCACCTATTTAGCTGCTCTGTGGAGGCCTCAGTGGTTTGTTAGAGAACATTAGTGAACAAACAGCATCATGAAGACCAAGGAACTCACCAGACAGGTTAGGGATAAAGTTGTAGATAAGTTTAAAGCAGGGTTAGGTAATAAAAAAATATCCCAAGCTTTGAACATCTCAAGGAGTATTGTTCAATCCATCATCCAAAAATGGAAAAAGCATGCTACAACTGCAAACCAGGGTGATCTCTAAAACCTGCAGGACACCAGCCGGCCCCTGGTTTAGATCAAAGAATATTCTTGTGTTAGAATGGCTCAGTCAAAGTCCAGACCTAAATCCCACTGAGCATCTGTGGCAAGACTTGAAAAATTGCTGTTCACAGTCTGGCTGAGCTTGAGCCATTTTGCAACAAATAATTGGCAAACATTTCAGTCTGTAGATGTGCAACGCTGGTAAAGACAAACCCCGAAAGACTTGCAGCTGTAAATGCAGCGAGCAGTGTCTCTACAAAGTATTGATGAAGGTGGGTTGAAAACAAATGCATGCCACACTTTTCAGAGTTTTATTTGCTTAAAATTTTGAAAACCATGTATCATTTTCATACCACTTCACAGTTCTGCACTATTTGTGTTGGTCTATCACAGAACATCCTAATAAAAACATTTAAGTTGGTGGTTGTAAGGTGACAAAATGTGTAAACGTTCAAAGGGTATGATACTTTTTCAAGTCACTGTCAGTTCCCAGGAGAGGTCTTAATGTTTTTTTACTGATACAGAAGAAGATGGAGAAGTGTTTCAGCTTCACATGTTTTGCAAAAAAAATCTTTACAACACAGAACAAATTACAAATGATAAGTTATGTGTCTGAGGCCAGATGTTTACATGAAAGTAAAACCAGATGGTTTCCTCGTCCACACAGATACAGAGTCTGTCTCCGCCTTCTAAACAAATCCAATAAGGTACAGTAACATTACACACCTGCAAAGACTCAAACACAAAACAGAACTTCACTTTGCATCAAGGGGAGACAATGCTTTTATAATAAACCTTATTGTTCTCCAACACAGGTGGGACAGACACAGGGGCAGCCAGTGACCCCTCACACACGTCCTTATGCTGATATCCAGGCAGGTTCTCAGTGTTTGTAGCTGCTGATTTATGCAGCAAACATTTCCACAGTCCTCTGCAGCAGATTATAGAAACACTTCTTCTCTCAGCTCACGACAGAAGATCTACAGCTGGGACACTGTTAAGTGGTTCTACGTGAAAAATAGTTAAATATTTACTCAAACATGTTCTTGTATGTAAAGCAGGTTCAAATGCATGAAATTACATTTGTCCTTTATAGTGGACGTTAAAAAACACCACATGTATAAATGATAATTTACATCTTAGAGCCCTGCTCTCAAACACTGACTCAGATGTAACTGTCTGTGAAACTGGATTTAAGAAATAAGAACTTAAAGTTCACAAAACATGTCAAACAGACTCTCCTTCATGAAGTCCTCGTTCATAAAGTGCTTCACAGACCTGAACATTACAGCTAACAGCTGGATTTTCCTGTGTCAGTGCAGCTAACCAAACAGCGCAGAACCTCTTACTGCTAAAGAGACAGACGGTGAAAGCAGACAGTATGTCCTCCGTTTTAACATAAAACTCATTGTTGCAGCTGACAGCAGCACAACAGTGACCCCATTAAACTGATGTTTAGTTTAAGTGTCCTTATTTTCACTGAGTTATTGGTTCTGCTATTAGTTACTTAACATAAACGACCGTGGCTCAGGGGGTTGGGAATCACATCTGTAACCGGAAGGTCGCCGGTTCGATCCCAGGGCTCTCTGTCCTGGTCGTTGTGTCCCTGGGCGAGACACTTTACCCTACTTGCCTACTGGTCTTGGCCAGAGGGGCCGATGGCGCGATATGGCAGCCTCGCTTCTGTCAGTCTGCCCCAGGGCAGCTGTGGCTACAACTGTAGCTTGCCTCCACCAGTGTATGAATGTGAGAGTGAATGAATAGTGGCATTGTAAAGTGCTTTGGGTGCCTTGAAAAGCGCTATATAAATCCAATCCATTATAAACTGATGTGAGTCTTTTGACTGAAACAAACCGACCTGGTGATGTGATGCTCTGTACTGACAGAAGATGGCGCTGAACATCTTTTTATAACTCTAAGCACTTATTTCTTAAATTAAGCTTCACAGTCAGAGTTACATCTGTGTCAGTTTTTGAGAGCTGGGCTCCATGATGTACATCAGCATTTATACATGTAGTGTTTCATGTCCCCTTTAATGCTGAACACCTGATGTGACATTTCCACACATTAATTCTGCTCAGTACCTGATTGTTTTACATGTTTTACATCCTCCATCTTCCAGTTTTTGTGATTTGGTTCATGTAAACATTTCTGATGGTTTTATTTTCATCAAAATATTTTAATTTGCACTTAAGTTTGAACTCTTAGAGATTACACTCACTTTGTTTTCACAGACTTGTGACCATGACACAAAACTACAGACAGAAGTGGATAAAATCTCAGTGTTACTGGTTTTAGAAATGCTTTACGATAATAAAAAATACATCATTTAGAGTCAAAATATCTTAAATGGTAACAAATATAACTGTTATCTTCGGGTTAGTCACAGTCCAAATCATCATCTGCATCAATGAATGTCAGTGAGGCGTCCTGAAAGTCGTCACGTCTCCTGTTCAGTGACCGTCTCTGAGAATCACTCTCCTCTCCAATCAAATCACTTTTCTTCTGTTTATCCTCTGAGTTGCTCTTTGATGGTTATGAATCATCGCTCTTCTTTAAACTGTGAAGTCGTTGCTGTTCTTGGGAGACATTTCTCTTTTGTTCTGGTATCAAATTGCTTCGTGTTTGCTGAGCTTCACCATCTTTCTGGTCACCTGTCAAACTGTTGCTCATGTTTCCAGAGCAGCTTTTCTTCTGCTCAGACTGCATGTGCGTGTGTGTGTGTGTGTGTGTGTGTGTGTGTGTGTGTGTGTGTGTGTGTGTTTCCAGCTATACCATACATAGACACGCGACCTTTCAATGAACTTAAACCGTGTGTATGAGGTATGCAGAAAAGCAGAAACAAGCACCTTGCTAAACTATAAAAACAGGAACTTGTAATAAGTCATGTCTCAAACAAACATTTAAAGGTGTGAAGTCTTGCACTTTAGAAGAAACAGAACATGGTGCTTTCCTAATGTATAACATAGCTCATCTCTGGACTAAGCTGCACTCTAAATAAAGAAAGCACATTTTGTCAGCACAGACACAGATAAAGGAAATAGTAGAAGGTTGAAAATAAATCCTCTGACTGTCTGACTTCTTCATAATTATAGCCATATTAGGACACATAAAGGCAATGATTATATATCTATATATTTTAGCACAAATGACAATATAAAAAATATCAATGCCAACAGAATCTGCCTCTGTTTAGTTTTTCTGTTCATTTGTCCAGACTGACACTTCTTTTGCTCTAAGAAATAAGAACACAATGATCGGGACGGTGTAAGCTACAACCCTATAATCACTTTCTGTCACCGACCTCTCAGCTAAACCTGTGTAGAGTCATCCAATAATAACAACTGGGGTTGCTACGATTCGTTGACTAGTCACGATCAGGTCAACTAGTGTTCAACACAAAAACAAGAAGAAGCCGTCTCCAGTATCGTTGATGTGTCCAAATTCAGGGGCTGCATCCTTTGCAGGCTGCATTTGTAGGTCGATAACGTTACAGCAACGCAACGAAGACTGTCCAACCTCGAAGACTCCTCCAAATGTGTCCTTTTCCTTAGATTGAAAAGATGGGTCGGGTGTATTCTTTGTGGCCCGATCTAACCCAGAATTCATAGTGCGGCCCAGCCAATTCTAGTTTCCAACAATGGCGGCAGCTACTTTGTTTTAATATTACTCTTTCTTGGTCACAAAATAAATGCTTAAGATATTTTCAGTCGAGAATGTAGCTGTGTAAACTTCAAATATCTGCTCGATTTATCAGGACATTACATATTTGCAAAAGTGCAAAAGTGTTGCGATCTACCCTCATTCATGTTGTGTGTTCTGTCTGCCTGCGTAAGTTTATTTTGTATTTTACTTCAGCCAGTTTTCTGTTTTGTCGTCCAGCATTAAAGCTGTATTTAAGTTCACCTTTTGCTTCCATCTGTGTGCATTTTGGGTGCCACCGGAAGTAGCATATGCTAAGGTGCACATAGTCTTTTCGCATTACCTCAGTAAGACCATGTGAAAATGAAAACAAATCATCCTGGGTGAACTTAGACACATTTGTTCCCCTTTTGTTAAGACAGAAAAACGCAGCACACAAAAATACTGCAAAAGGACGGTCGCCTTATATACATGGTGTATAAACTCAAAATGCACTTTTCACTTAAAAATTAAGATGAGAACAAATCAACTTGTTAGAGATATTCTTCTCCTGTTGACCCCCCCCCCCCCCCCCCCAAATAAATAAATTATCAGATATTGATGCTTCTTTCCTGTGTGATAGAAAATAGGAGACTGATGTTTGTTTTTTAAGTTAATTCCCAATAAAACTGTTTTGTTGCTAACTACATTGCTGTCTGTATTATTGCTGAAGTCCTAAATGATCACCTTTAAAGTGTTTGTGCTAATGACATCATGTACAGTCAGACAGGCATGGAGAACAGCACTGACTGGGAGGCTTTGAACAGATCACATAGTTCAATTCAACATATAAGACTTTAAGAATGCACAAGCATCTACTTAAAATCTATTTAATTTATCATCTATGATATTATTATGTGCAATTCCAATGTACTTTGTTCATCTCCCTTAAATAAACAAGCACCCTTAAAGTATGAAATATTCATATACAAACACACATAAATGTGTGAACTGTCTCAGTGGCTGATTGTGCCCCACAGGCCTCAGTGTGAGCTTGAAGACATTTATAATGTTTAAGTAGTTTAATGTGTCGGTGCTGATGATAAACACATTTTGAATGAAAGCCGGGGAACTTTGGTAGCACAGAAACAAGTGGCTATTCTTTGTGAGCATATGGATCAGTCATATTACCATTATTTCACCCAAAGGCACCAAGTTAATACTTAAAAAAGCTGCAGAAATACACACAAATATAAACAGTACTTGGTGACAACTTTGCTTTTAGCCTTTAACCTTCTGGTGTCCAGGGTATAACTGGCCATTTTTGACTACTTTTGATTCGGCCTCTATATTTCACCTTTAAAAACTGTTTATCTTGCCAATCTGTTATTTACCCATTTTGATATAATGTATCAGCACAATTTATCTAAATTCAGACAAAGTGATATTTTTGACTGTAAAAACCAAAAGCATGTTTAACGAATCATTTTCATAACTTGAAATGCAAATACAAATTGTACATTTTTAAAAAATATGCACAAGTTTTGCAAACAACAAAGTTATATGGTACTATTTACCTAAAAATGCAGCCAAGGCTCAGACGTTTTTTATATAACCATTTAAAACTGTTTACAGAACAATCAGGTGTTCTGCATCAAATAAGAAGAGAACAAATTATTTATGCAACTCCAAAAAATAGTTTGTGTCACTATAACACAGATGAGAACAGCACAGGGATAAATCCTGCAGGTCTGACAGCAGGTGTGTCACTCAGCATTTACACTGCAGTCTGCCTTTGGTGGCTTTAAGACAGCAACTGTGACATTCACTAGTAGAACTGACACACAAAACAAAACAACGACTACACTACACACTAACTACACAAGACAACAAACTAACTTGAGACTCCAAACACAGTAAACATCAGAAAGCTCTCACCAGTGTTGACTAACGCGTTACAGTAACTACGTTATTATTGTGGTAACGAGCACGGTAACTAGTTATTATGCCAAAATCAGGAACGTGTCAATCGTTACTGGGATTTAGATAGGCTCGTTACTTCGTGTGGTGGCTATCATGGAGCCTCCACAGACTGAGTACCATTAGCAAGTGGTGGAGGCCAGCAGGTGAGGCAGGAGGAGCAGAGACCCGTGGCGGTGAACTGAACTTCAGGTAAGAAGTTATGACCTGCAGTCTATCTGGGTCAGATATAAACCAAGTTTAGGTGGAGTTTATTTTCGTTATGCTGACCTTTTCGTACTGGGTACTAGCTAGCATGACGGAGTTTCTATACAGCTGGGTGGTGCTATGATGTTACTGATGGAGTTATTCTGTGTCTTGGTTACAGTAACTAAACTAAGTACAACAATCCAGCAAAGCCTACAGCTCAGCCACCACCTTAAGCATCGGATGAGGATGATGAGCAGCAGTTGCTTTGGCTAAAGGCAGGAACCTGGAATGGTGCACCACCCAGGTGGAGAGGACAGCAGGAGAGAGAGAGAGGAACAACAACAGCACTGACAGGAAGTCAGAGAGGACTGGAGGACCATGACATCTGTTTGTGTATGAAATTTAAAGGCATTAAGATCAAACCGCAAAAATGACAATGCAGAATAGCTACAGTGCCGATATGTGTGTGAAGGGTTGTTGGTGGTTGCTGTCTGTTCTGCCACAGGTTTATTTTTAATCTACTGAACGGCCTCATTTTCGTCTCGACCACATGCAAAAGAGGAAATGCAGCCTGTAGTTTGAGACAATAGTTTTGTGTGTAGCAGTGTCTTATTTTAAGCCATCAGTATCCAGCAAACATAAGGTCCTAAAGCACACTGCACTTTATTGTCCTCTTCATACCCTGATGAGGAAAATACTTTATAATATTAACATGTCAGTAAGATGTGAAACTTTAATGACTGAGACCATGAACATATGCAGAAAGTGTTTAGACTCTGACCTGTAGATCAGACTGTGACAGGAAGGATTGTGTAAACATTGTTATTTGTATAACTGCAAGTTCACACGGAGCTGCAGTCTTATCTGCACCATCTCTGCACTGAAACAAACCTCAATGATCTTTTGTTGTTTCGTTCATCAGCCTGCAGAGTTAAAATGAGGAAGAACATTTACTATAGAAACTGTGCTTTAACTGCTACATTAACTATTTACAGGTATTAAAGTAAAATAAAAAAAATTACACATCTTTACTGTAACAGTGCCAGAGCTGACAGGTGGGGAGGAAGAAATTAGAAGAAGGAAAGAGATTTTTAAAAAAAAGAAAAAAGAGGAAATGACACAGAAAACAAACAGCACCTGAAAGAGAGCAGAGGGAAGACGGAGGACAGGGCCCAGAGCTGTGATCACATGCACATAATATACAAGGAGAAACAACCGTCCACATCAACCCACTGCTCTAAAACACTTCAAAAACTCTGGTGTGAATGTGGTGTCGTCTTATTCTTGTTATCAAACCTCAGTAAGTGTAAAGAGGAAGTGGAAGCTTGATCCAGTTATAAGTGAACAGTTCAATAGTGGTTTGTTGCAATGCTTTGTGCATTTTCTCAGCATGCTTTCAAGATTTAACCTGTGGCGTCCACATATGTGGACATCACATTTTGTCTTGTCTAGACCACAGTACTAAATTTTGCTCTACAAGGACCTGATATCCACTCACGAGGACATTATTCTGCCACTGTTCTATCAAATTTTCAATCGAATGTCCCCATATGTGGATATCAGGCCATTGTAGAGCAAAATCAAGTAAAAAGTAATTCTTTGTTTTTACATTCATCAGGTGCCAATCAGCCCAAATAGCAAAGAGAAATAAAAATGCTATGAAAGAGTTCAGGTCTTCGGAGATTAAAGTTACTATGGCAACATGAGTAAAAATAAAGGTAAAAGTCTTTCAGGAATAATTATGATAAGATCCGTCTACAGTCATGCTGTAGGTAATACACCACAGTATCTTCTGATCTATTAGTCTACACATCACTGAATCATTTGGACAGATTAACATTTGTGGAATCACACAGTGTTTAAGTCTCAGTTATTTATTTATGTTGACTGCAAAGTGTAAGTTGACACTTTTGTGATCTCAATAGAGACTTTGTGATGACCCACAGGTAAGTCTCTGTGTTCCTGTGATCAGTTATCTGTAACTCAGTTTTCTTCGTTTGTTACCATCGAGGCCTGAAACTATCAGCTTCATAATAAAGGTCACCTTTGTTTGGTACTCTGAGTCCTGCTTTGCAAGGGTGGCTGTAGCTCAGGCGGTAGGGCTGAACATCTACTGATCGGAGGGTTGCTGGTTCAATTCCTGGCTTCCCCTAGTCTGCTTATCACATATCCTTGGGTAAGATACTAACCCCAAATTGCTCTCCGAGGCATCCATCGGAGTATGAATATGTGTGTGAATGTTTGTCACAAAGCACTAAGAAAAATGTGCTAGTGTGAATGGGTGAATGCACAAGTTGGGAGTTCGCCTTGTAATCGGAAGGTTGCTGGTTTGTTCCTCGGCTCGGACAGTCTCGGTCGTTGTGTCCTTGGGCAAGACACTTCACCCGTTGCCTACTGGTGGTGGTCAGAGGGCCCGGTGGCGCCAATGTCCGGCAGCCTCGCCTCTGTCAGTGCGCCCCAGGGTGGCTGTGGCTACAATGTAGCTTGCCATCACCAGTGTGTGAATGTGTGGATGACTGGATATGTAAAGCGCTTTGGGGTCCTTAGGGACTAGTAAAGTGCTATATAAATACAGGCCATTTACAAGTTGTGTGAAGCACTCAGAAGAGTAAAATAAGTGCTGTATAAGAACCATTTAGCATGTGGGTCTGCTTTTTGAACTGACTCTGAACACAATCACATGATCTTGGTTGGTAACATGTGGTGTTCAACACAAACATCATTATTACAGTGTTTCAATCATTGTTTCACATCATCAGTTTGTTTTATTTTATTGTGTTTACATGTAGTCAGAGGCTGAGGTCAGTGTGCATCTGCACATACATGTCAAAGCAAGACAAAGAACAGTCTGCAGAATAAATGAGTTCCTGCTTTACTTTGAAATGACAACAGATAATAAATATAACTTTGAATTTATCTATGAATTTAATTGTTCTTTAGTTGGTGAAACATAAAAGTCTTTAGTCTCACTTCAGCCACACACTGAGTCATTTCCTGTGTTTGGGTCTCCACCAAACTTAAAACCAGAATTTAACCACAAGGTGAAAACTTTCACAGGTCTGAGGTCAAAGGAGCCTTTTCACTATATTACTGCATGATGATGTTTCAGCTAAGAGTCAAATAAAATAAAGACATTTTAATGCAGCCTAAAGTAAGAATTTAATTTTAATTCTGCAGTTAAACAATTAAAAGGAGAAAAATGATTTAAAAAGGCTTTAGTGAAAATACAGGCACCAAAGTAGAAAAGCTGTTTTGGTATATTCACTCTCAGTGACTCCCAGTCTGCAGAGACCTGCCAGGAGACAAATATTAGTGGATATTGCACCCAAAAAATACCCCAAACGGGCAAAACATACTTACATGAAGCAACACAACAACATTTTATATTATAGAAAAAGGAAACAACACAACAAAAGAAACAAGCTTCTATGTTTGCAGTGGACAGGAAATATAAACATGTCAACCAACTGCTGCGGTCAAAGCTACAGGAGCTGTTTGAGTTTTGTGTGTAACGGCAGGAAGCACAGAGAGACCAATCAGAATAAGAGCCTGTAGAAAAACTCTTGTTGTATCTATATTAAACACAACTTCTCTTTATCTGCAAACTAAAACTGTTTGATTATCTGAGGATCAGAGTGCAGCAGGCTGGATGTGACGATGGGGCACTCTTTGCTCTGCATGATGGGCTTTTTCTGTAAGTACACGTCTGACATTGTTTGAACGGCAGCGATTAATGAAAATGTTTCTGATCTGTGAGAATTACAGTGAGTCACTGCTTTAACCTGTTTACCTGAGAGCTGGAACAAAGCAGACTTGTGATTCTTTAAGTGTTTAAATGTTTGATACACTGCTGCTTTTTGCATCACTTATAGTTGCACACTGTGTTACAACAGTTTGATTGTATAATGTCTGATGAGGTTTTATTGATTATTTTAGTGCTCAGTACTGTCATCTGTGGAAATGCTGAAGGTAAGAAATGATTATTTTCTTCCTGTTCATATATGTAGCTGTTATCTCCTATAATGTGCTCAATAATATCCTCCCTGTGTTTACATGTTATCTTCTGCACAGGCTCAATGCTTCTATTCAGCCTGTGCAGTTAAACATAAATGGCTTCAGTAAGCGCTCCATGTGGAGACTGTGGCGTTCTTCACAGCTTTTACTGATGTACCATTTGTACCACTTTCAGTCTGTAAAACTGTAACAACAAAACAGAGCAGGTACATTTAATCTCAGTGTAGATGCACAAATGTCACATGACCAATGCAAGATCATAACATTAACAATAAATGGACAAAGCCTGTCAAGTGACGTAAATACAAATACCACATGCTGACATGTTTTATGCTAACAGGCAAAACAAAGCACTAACAGTTAGCTTACAGTAGTAATGTAACAAACTTCACAGACCCACAAGAAGGACAGAGCACTAATATGTAGAAACAATCCATCATCTGCCCAAACTTACACTTTATCCCATCTCAAGAGCAGCAGATGCAGAACTATCACAGACACGGAGCTCTAGCCATTATTACTCGGCACTTCCTCCATTTAACCACTAGATGGCGGACTTTGACATGAGCGGACCAGGAAGAAGCAGATGAATAAATGTGACCCGTCATATAACAAAGTTGAAACAAACTATATTTCAGGAATAACCTGAGGGACAAAATATTGTATATGATACAGCTCACACTCCACTGCATTTATTGGTTAAAATATTAAAATGATCATATCAAGAGTGCAACCATGTGAGCAGATGTTTCACTCAGCCGATACACAAACTTTATATTTACTAGAGTTTGTTGCCTTGAAACTGACTGATTTCCTTTTCATGAGTATTTATCTGTCCATCCTCACACATCACAGTTTTGATTCACAAGATGCTGATGAACTGGAGGATCAATCTAATGTATTACAGCACAGCGTGATGAGTTTAGGGTAAATGCAGGTAACTCTAATCTGAAAACAGACTCAACCACAGGTCAGTCAGTTAAAGTCCTGCCTGAAGACTTTAATCAGTCTTATTATGAATTTTTACTCTCAGTTATTTATAGTGTCATGGTGTGCTGTCTGCCTCAGTGTCCTCTTGAAAAAACCTCTGAAAGTTGTTCAAGTCATAAATGAATAAGACTTCACATACAGAAGAGTAACAAGTAAAACAAACTGGACAAAGTGCCATCGATATAGATTTATTCATTTATGACTGTCATGGTGTTTCATCATTTTAGTCTGAGTGCTTCTTCCCCATCTTTGTTTAGTTTTTTTAAAAATTATTTCCTCTTTAATTTAAAGGTTTGTTTTCTTTCCTACTTTGTGTTATTTTTCTTCCTCTTTTATGATTTTCCTGTTTGTTTTTAACTGTTTCTCATTCCCAGTCATGTTTAAATAGTTCTGCTGTGTCTTGTCAGTCTTTGTCAGAGCATCTGTGAACACTCACGTGTGTTCATCTCTTAGTTGTTTCTATTGACAGTTTATTTATTTCTAGTTTTACATTTTGATTCTTTGTATGTTTCCATTTTTAGACTATTTAGATATTAAAGTTCAGTTTTATTAAGTGTGCCTATGCCAAAAGGCACACTTATTACTATTGCTCGGATTTATTATTATTATTATTATTATTATTATTATTATTATTATTATTATTATTATTATTATTATTATTATTATTATTATTATTATTATTTTCCTTCCTTCTTCCACTAAAAGGACCACAATAATAGCCTCATATTTGTCTAAGTTACAGAACTTAAAGTCAAGGCCACTCTGACAGCAGACAGCACAACCACACCAGCAGGGGGCAGTGTGACACTGACCTGTGAGGTGAATTACTCTGTTCAGAAAAACCTCATCTGAAAATGAGATCATCTCTTTTAGCTCTAAGAGTGCAATCTCTGTCTCTGATGGAGGCATCTACACCTGCAGAGGAAGGAGAAGAAACACGAATTTAGTCACAACTAAAAGCGATTCAGTCATTATTCAGGAAACTGATGAGTTTAAAAAAATGTTGAGAGTTGAAAAAGGTCTTCTCCAAATTGTAATGGAACTCAATATTCAGTAATCACCAGTACTTAAACCACTAAATCTGTCAAATTATGAATTATTAGGCTCAGTACATTGTTTCACCTTTGTTCAGTCTTCAGATCACTTACAGACACAGAGGAGTTCATGGTGCTGTTTTGTCTTTTTAGAGTGATTTAAAAAACAGTTTGTGCTCCTTTCCTGGTTACTGAACCTTTACTCTTAGTTTTCTTTGCCAGTTTTGACTTTGGTGCCACATAAAAACTTTGTATTTCACATTTTATGAACAGTTTATGAGAGCAGAGCAGCCTCCAGCTTTGAATCCATCACTGGAGGTTTAACAACATTGTTAGGAAACAACAGCTAACTGATGACTCATTGATTATATGTTCATAAATGTGTAATATGTAAATGTAAAGATTTAGAAAAAAAAGCAAATACTGGAATATAAAGATTATTGAATCACTTGGTTTAATTTATTTTTTTAAATGTATTGTTGATTTTCAAAGTCAAAATTATCAGTCTGCTTATGAAATATTTTTATTTGATCAGTTTTGATCAAAATAAGAATAAAAAAATAAAGTCTTTAAAGACAAAGACACTATTTTACATCTTATGTCCTCACACCTGGATTCACTGGTACCACAGAGACCACCTTAATATTGCAAACCATGCCAATCCTAAAAATAATAATGCTGTGCAGACATGGATGCATATTCTGCATAGATGTACTGTTTTTTAATTTTTTTAAATTTTGTACAAGACCCATGACATGTGTACAAACCATTCATTAATTGTTTTTATTTTTAATGATTGAAATTTAAATTCTTCTCTATAAAATGGTGCAGAAGACATTTTTACTGCTTAAAGGTTTGTAATTATGTTATTAAATAGTGGCAAATATAACCTAAATAATTCTTTGGATATACATTTTTAAACAAAGTAAAACAAATTAAAATGTGTCTCTGTGCTGAGACCTGGTGGAACTAAAAAAAGGTTTTAATTCTTTCAGCTGACTGAAAGCTCTCACCACCTGCAACAGTCACAGGCAGCTTCCTGCAGGAACCTGGTCACAGCAGAGGTCTTGCATCTATTTGAACCCTTTTATATGCCAACACCTCACTGCTGATATTTATGGCAGCTCTGAACTATAATTATTTATGGTGGATCTGTCTCCTCCTGTGCTTGTTTATCATCCCCTCAAGTTAAACAAGGATTTTATTTCCACCCTTTTCTTTGGAATCAGCACTCTAACTCTTTTTATGTTTGCTGCCCATCAAACTCCTATAACCACCCTTCCAACAGATGACATTAAAAAACAGTTTTACAGTCTATTTAAAAGTTTTGCTAGACTGCTGTGATGACATAAAATCATGGTTGCCAATACATTTTTGGAATGTAAACAATCAAAAAACAGATTGTAATTTTTAAATCTCCTGACCCTCGTTTTGTAAGTGTAACCTTGTTCCTCTGAAAAAGTTCAGACCTCCCTTTGTAAAAACTCTGGGGGTGATCTTTGATGACAGTTCCTCATTTGAGAAATAAATAAATTCAGTTGTAGAAGCCAGACTCTGCCTCCTGAGGGCCTTTGCAAAAATGATAGACGTTTTGTCATCTGCTCAGTTTGAGAAAGTAACTCATGCATTTATTTCATCCAGGCTAGTGTAATATGCTTTATTTTGGTAGCAGTCAGGCTATAATGATTGTTTAGTCTCTGATCTTTTAACTAAACAAACTCCAAACAGAACTCTAAGGTCAGCTGATAAGTTGCTTCTGGTCATGAAAATAGGAAGGGAGAGGCAGATTTTCTTCTTTGTTGAAAAAACAAAACAAAACTAACACTATGAAACATAATCATTTAAAAGTACCGTGTGAAGCAAACATTATTTTGTGGTGATAGGTTAATAATTTTCTGGATCCCAGTATGTTTTAGAACTCACTTCAACATTTTATTGATTGCTTTGAAAGAGCGTCATCAGTGTTCTGGCTCTCCACGCTGATTTTAACCTCAAAGTAACATTAAAGCAGAAAAATCTGTGAGTTTTAGAATATAAATAAAATATAACTTTACAAAGTAAATTCAAATACATTTAATATTAAAATGTTGTGTTACAGTGTGAAAGCTATAAATTGTTTTATTGTGACTTTGTTTTGATGTTCAGTCTCCAAACTGTCTGTGAATCAGCTGTTTTGCAGTCACTCCCTCTTATGTTATAAACAGCAGAGTTTATAACATAAGAGGATGTCAGATGTGAGATTCAGGAAGTTGAAGGAGCTCAGTGGATGTATGAATGGAGACCTAACAAGTTAAACACACCTCCGACATCCAATGAATACAGAATCATCACAGTTACTGAGTCTGACAGTGGATTGTACAGCTGTCGGGGCAGAAGGGGGTATTTGTTAACACAGTGGAGTGAAACCATCACACTGACTGTATCATGTAAGTTGGAGATGTTTCATCTGGATTATCTGTTTTATCAAAATAAGTGAAAAATGGGTTTTTCTTACAGCTTTGTAGCTGTTTCATTCCTGCTTTTGAATAAAAGACATCACTGTCAAAAGACTGGAAATAAAAATGCATCTGTTCACAACTTGCTCTGTTGTTGAATCTCAGGTTTCTCCTGCTCGCTGTGGTTACACTGATTGGCTGTTACTGGTACATTTGACAAAGGAACAATACACCAAAAACAGAAGTACAAAATAACAAAAATGTATTTAATCCTGCTCAAATTCATTTAGGAAGAATTTTCAAATGTGCAAAATACAATCAGATCATATAAACCTGGGTTATTTTTGGATTACTGATCAATAAACTCAGTCATGTTTCAAATTAATTATTTGAACTGTCCATGTATGTAATGAACTGTAAAAACACAAAGTCAAATATAAAAAACTAACCCTGTGCTGATCAAAACAGAAATACAGAATATTATGTGTGACACAGTTTGTTTCATCTTAACTAGGGTTTCATGATATTTGATCATTTACTTATTTCCATCTTTAAATTGTTCTGATTCAGTCATTTTTACTTTTATGTTCTTGTTCTAAACTGAACTGCAGCGAAACCAAAGGCTGAACTGAGAGCTGATAGGACAGCTGTTCCAGCAGGGGGCAGTGTGACCCTGACCTGCTCTGTGAGCCCATCATCATCATCTGGATGGAAATACTACTTGTACACAGATGGGAAATCTTATCAACCTGTGACAAATGGACAAATCAGTGTCTCAGAGGGAGGACGCTACAGCTGCAGAGGAGGAAGAGGAGAACCAGTTTACTACACAGAGGACAGTGAGTCAATCTGGATTGACAAAATTGGTGAGTTCAAACTTTAAATTTCCTACAAAGCACTACATCTGATGGTAACTGAACCTTTTGTCATTCATGTGTTTTTATTGTACTTTCTTGAACATTAACAGTCTCAAACAGGCCTGTTGTGACTCTGTATCCAAACTGGTCTGAGATATACGGAGGAGAGACGATCACTGTCAGATGTGAGATCCATGGAGGAGACACTGAGTGGAATTATGAGTGGGAAGCAAACAACATCAGAAAACCTCCAAATCAAAATGAATACAGGATTATTTCTGCTTCAGCATCCAACAGTGGAAACTATCGCTGTAAGGGCAGAGTGAAAAGTTCACAGCATGAAACAACAGAGTGGAGTGATTCAGTCACACTGACAGTTTTTCACAGTAAGTTGAAGATGTTTCATCCAGATTATCTGTTTTATTAAAATAAGTGAAAACACTTGTTTCTCTTAAAGCTTTGCAGCTGTTTCTTTCGTGCTTTTGAATGAAATGTTTGTTTTTATTCTCCGGTCATCTTCTTGTTGCACTGGAGACATTTACAGATAGCTAAAACTAGAATCTCAGTTCACACGAGCACTTTACAACTAGCAGCCCTAAAATAACAGACCAAAGAGCAGAACTTTGTTTATGGGGAACAGAAAACTGAAATATAGAAAAACCTTCCAGTGCACATTAATTTATAATCAAAGTCATAGAATAATATAAATAAAAGTAAAAGTCACTCACTAGACCTGCAGAGTGGCTGGTTAGGAATAGTCAGTAACACAGTGCAACACCAACACAATGAATGGAATTACAACACTGAAAGCACAAAATCAGCTGTTCACAGATTTACAGAGAGAACCTTCCACAGTCACAGTCTGGTGTGGAATCAGTTCTTGGATTAAATCCTCTGTGTGTCGCAGTAACAGAGATTATGGTGGAGTCGTATCAAAGTTCAGAAGTGTGAGTCAGTTTCCTGATCTCTGGAATATGAGTTGATCCAGCAGGAACAGAAGACTTTAGTGGAAGTTCACATCTCCTAGGCGTGGATCACCATCGAGGTTCAACAGTCTCAGGTTTCAGCGCCAAGATCTGCACTCGGCTAATAAACCTGATCTGTTTTGCAACACAAACACTGAAGTCTTATTCCAGCATTCCTAACAGCTCAGCTGGAAATCACATCCAAACTGCTCCCTCCCTGTAATGTCAGCGGTGATGTTCACTGTGCTTATTATTGTGGCCTAAAGACATCTGTGCAACAGGAAATGTCAGCTTCCACAGCAAAAGAATATAAAACACACATACTAGGTCTCATCTTAGCTATCAGAGGCTTCAACATCAGATTTAGTAAAGAACAAGCACATAACGTGCTAACTGACACCAAAGAAAACCAACTGTGACTCACCAAATCCTCATTCAAACTGCATCAAACAGATTTTATCCACAAGGACTGAAGTTGGACACCATCACTGTGAAAGACTGGATATAAAAATGCATCTGTTCACAACTTGCTTTGTTGTTGAATCTCTTCCCCTCACTCAGGTTTCTGTTGCTCGCTGTGGTTACACTGATTGGCTGTCACTGGTACATGTGATAAAGGAACAATACACCAAAAACAGAAGTACAAAATAACACCAATGAAATGATAACTGCTCACATTCATTTAGAAGCAATTCTCAGATGTTCAAAATACAATCAGATCCAGTCACCGTTTTTTTTTGTTTGTTTGTTTGTTTTTTGTACTTATTTATTTTCTTTATTTATAGTTGATAGTACAGCTTAGATAGTGTTATACGCTCTATTGCCATTCTCCTGCCCCACTTTGCTCTATTGTCTCGCAGCAGTAGCAGCAGTCGTATTTTGGCCCACTGTCATTTAAGTTTGTAGGGATGTGTTTATGTATCGCTCTCTAGGTTCTTCCACAGCATTTCAGTCAGTTTGAGCTCTGAACTTTGTTTCAACAATTGTGAAACCTTCACTCTTTTGTTTTTCAGCCTTTCTGTTGCTGCTGTACTTGTGTAATTTTAGCAAAGGCAAATATAAAAAACTAACACTGTGCTGATCAAAACAGAAATACAGAATATTATGTGTGACACAGTTTGTTTCATCTTAACTAGGGTTTCATGATATTTGATCATTCACATGTTTCCATCTTTAAATTGTTCTGATCCTTTTTACTTTTATGTTCTTGTTCTAAACTGAACTGCAGCGAAACCAAAGGCTGAACTGAGAGCTGATAGGACAGCTGTTCCAGCAGGGGGCAGTGTGACCCTGACCTGCTCTGTGAGCCCATCATCATCATCTGGATGGAAATACTACTGGTACACAGATGGGAAATCTTATCAACCTGTGACAAATGGACAAATCAGTGTCTCAGAGGGAGGACGCTACAGCTGCAGAGGAGGAAGAGGAGAACCAGTTTACTACACAGAGGACAGTGAGTCAGTCTGGATTGACAAAATTGGTGAGTTCAAACTTTAAATTTCCTACAAAGCACTACATCTGATGGTAACTGAACCTTTTGTCATTCATGTGTTTTTATTGTACTTTCTTGAACAGTAACAGTGTCAAACAGGCCTGTTGTGACTCTGTATCCAAACTGGTCTGAGATATACAGAGGAGAGACGATCACTGTCAGATGTGAGATCCATGGAGGAGACACTGAGTGGGATTATGAGTGGGAAGCAAACAACATCAGAAAACTTCCAAATCAAAATGAATACAGGATTATTTCTGCTTCAGCATCCAACAGTGGAAACTATCGCTGTAAGGGCAGAGTGAAAAGTTCACAGCATGAAACAACAGAGTGGAGTGATTCAGTCACACTGACAGTTTTTCACAGTAAGTTGAAGATGTTTCATCCAGATTATCTGTTTTATTAAAATAAGTGAAAACACTTGTTTCTCTTAAAGCTTTGCAGCTGTTTCTTTCGTGCTTTTGAATGAAATGTTTGTTTTTATTCTCCGGTCATCTTCTTGTTGCACTGGAGACATTTACAGATAGCTAAAACTAGAATCTCAGTTCACACGAGCACTTTACAACTAGCAGCCCTAAAATAACAGACCAAAGAGCAGAACTTTGTTTATGGGGAACAGAAAACTGAAATATAGAAAAACCTTCCAGTGCACATTAATTTATAATCAAAGTCATAGAATAATATAAATAAAAGTAAAAGTCACTCACTAGACCTGCAGAGTGGCTGGTTAGGAATAGTCAGTAACACAGTGAGTTACCAGTACAACACCAACACAATGAATGGAATTACAACACTGAAAGCACAAAATCAGCTGTTCACAGATTTACAGAGAGAACCTTCCACAGTCACAGTCTGGTGTGGAATCAGTTCTTGGATTAAATCCTCTGTGTGTTGCAGTAACAGAGATTATGGTGGAGTCGTATCACAGTTCAGAAGTTTGAGTCAGTTTCCTGATCTCTGGAATATGAGTTGATCCAGCAGGAACAGAAGACTTTAGTGGAAGTTCACATCTCCTAAGCGTGGATCACCATCGAGGTTCAACAGTCTCAGGTTTCAGCGCCAAGATCTGCACTCGGCTAATAAACCTGATCTGTTTTGCAACACAAACACTGAAGTCTTATTCCAGCATTCCTAACAGCTCAGCTGGAAATCACATCCAAACTGCTCCCTCCCTGTAATGTCAGCGGTGATGTTCACTGTGCTTATTATTGTGGCCTAAAGACATCTGTGCAACAGGAAATGTCAGCTTCCACAGCAAAAGAATATAAAACACACATACTAGGTCTCATCTTAGCTATCAGAGGCTTCCACATCAGATTTAGTAAAGAACAAGCACATAACGTGCTAACTGACACCAAAGCAAACCAACTGTGACTCACCAAATCCTCATTCAAACTGCATCAAACAGATTTTATCCACAAGGACTGAAGTTGGACACCATCACTGTGAAAGACTGGAAATAAAAATGCATCTGTTCACAACTTGCTCTGGTGTTGAATCTCTTCCCCTCACTCAGGTTTCTGTTGCTCGCTGTGGTTACACTGATTGGCTGTCACTGGTACATGTGATAAAGGAACAATACACCAAAAACAGAAGTACAAAATAACACCAATGAAATGATAACTGCTCACATTCATTTAGAAGCAATTCTCAGATGTTCAAAATACAATCAGATCCAGTCGCCGTTTTTTTTTGTTTGTTTGTTTTTTGTACTTATTTATTTTCTTTATTTATAGTTGATAGTACAGCTTAGATAGTGTTATACGCTCTATTGCCATTCTCCTGCCCCACTTTGCTCTATTGTCTCGCAGCAGTAACAGCAGTCGTATTTTGGCCCACTGTCATTTAAGTTTGTAGGGATGTGTTTATGTATCGCTCTCTAGGTTCTTCCACAGCATTTCAGTCAGTTTGAGCTCTGAACTTTGTTTCAACAATTGTGAAACCTTCACTCTTTTGTTTTTCAGCCTTTCTGTTGCTGCTGTACTTGTGTAATTTTAGCAAAGGCAAATATAAAAAACTAACACTGTGCTGATCAAAACAGAAATACAGAATATTATGTGTGACACAGTTTGTTTCATCTTAACTAGGGTTTCATGATATTTGATCATTCACATGTTTCCATCTTTAAATTGTTCTGATTCAGTCCTTTTTACTTTTATGTTCTTGTTCTAAACTGAACTGCAGTGAAACCAAAGGCTGAACTGAGAGCTTATAGGACAGCTGTTCCAGTAGGGGGCAGTGTGACCCTGACCTGCTCTGTGAACCCACCATCATCATCATCACCAACATCATCATCATCATCATCATCATCATCATCTGGATGGAAATACTACTGGTACAGAGATAGCAAATCTTATCAACCTGTGACAAATGAACAAATCAGTGTCTCAGAGGGAGGAATCTACTGGTGCAGAGGAGGAAGAGGAGAACCAGTTTACTACACAGAGTGGAGTCAGTCAGTCAGGATTGACACAACTGGTGAGTTTAAATGTAACTTCCTACAAAGCACTACATCTGATGGTAACTGAACCTTTTGTCTTTCATGTGTTTTTATTGTACTTTCTTGAACATTAACAGTCTCAATCAGGCCTGTTGTGACTCTGTATCCAAACTGGTCTGAGATATACAGAGGAGAGACGATCACTGTCAGATGTGAGATCCATGGAGGAGACACTGAGTGGAATTATGAGTGGGAAACAAACAGCATCAGAAAACCTCCAAATCTAAATGAATACAGGATTATTTCTGCTTCATCATCCAACAGTGGAAACTATCGCTGTAAGGGCAGAATGAAAAGTTCACAGCATGAAACAACAGAGTGGAGTGATTCAGTCACACTGACAGTTTCTGACAGTAAGTCATGTTTGCTTTAAGCTGTTTGAACACTTTGTAAAATGTGTTTCTGTTCATAGACTGAGATTATTATTCTTTGTATAAACTGAGCTCACTGTTCAGAGACTGTACTACATGTTCACTGAGAGAAAATCTTTGTTGAACAGATGAACCCCGTCCTGTCCTCACTGTGTCTCCATCATGGCTGAGTCCTGGAGCCTCAGTAACTCTGAACTGTGAGGTTGAACATCCGTCTGCAGGATGGAGCTTCTACTGGTATAAAGCTGTTCCTGATCTATCAGAGAAATCCTCCAGTTATGAGCTGCTACCTGATGGCAGTGGGACTGCACAGGACTCCTACATCATTCATGGACAGACACACACAGCAGGATATGTGTGCAGAGCTGGAAGAGGAGACCCAGAGTATCACACTGATCACAGTCAACCAAAGTTTGTCTGGTCTGCAGGTCAGTTTGTTTCTCTCTGTCCTTTCAATGAGCTCATGTTAGCTCATCATTTTTATTCAACAACATTTAGACCATTAAAATCTCATCTCCATGACAACCATTTATCTCCGTTTATATTAAAACTTCCCAAAAGAAGAACTGAACTGAATGTTTTCCGTTCTCTCTGTGATCAAACCAAACTGAATTTCTTCGTTTCCTTTTCTTATTTTTCAGTTTTTATTTAATGTGATAACATGAAAAACAAAAGACATCTATGACATTTTAAATGTTTTGATATTTAAACTCATGTTACTGTTTGTACTGATTATTTTTACTTAGTGCACAGACAGGATTTACACAGTTAAGACTCTTTGTTTAGTGCTCAGGTAGGTGCTCAGATAAAAAGTCAAATATAGTTAATAAAGAAACAAAGATGTCAGCAGGCAGGTTAACAGCTCTGACAAATACAAGACAAACACTGACTACAGATGGACGCTAGAAGAAGACGTCACAAATAACAGCTGCTGTTATTGTTCATTTAAAATATACTTCAAAGGTTTTTAGTTTTGGTCCTGCTGCTGCAAAATATCTCACTGTAGAAGGAATCTGTGAAACCGACAATATCACAGAATTATGACAGAAACATTACAGCAAATGACTGAAGTGTGTTCAGAGTGATCTGTATCAGGTGGATGATGCTGAGAGTGATGACTCAAAGCTCATGATGTCACATGACGTGTACCAAGCTCTACATGAGCTGCCAGCAGATAAAGCATGTGGGTTAGATCATCTTAAACATGTCAGTATTCGGCTCCTTTGTTTTCCATTGATTTGACTGTCTGTGTGATTCAGGGCTTGTTGTCAGACTCAGTGTTGTCTCACCAAACAAACACTTTATCACATTGAACTATTAAATTTGATTTTCAAAACAAAAGCTTCAAACAAATATTTTCACTGTGATATTTTGATCCTAACATCTGTGAGCTTTGTCTCTTCACTGCATGTTGTTTCCAGATGTTCATTCAGCAGCGTCTCTCACAGTGAGTCCTGACAGAGTGCAACACTTCACCTTTGACTCTGTCTCACTGACCTGTGAGGGAAACTTCACTGAGTGGAGAGTGAGGAAGTTCTCTGATGGCCGTCTGTACTCTTCTAATTGTTGGAGAATGACTGGATCCACATGTAACATCCACACATCAAAGTCAGATACTGGAGTGTACTGGTGTGAGTCTGGATCAGGAGAGTTCAGCAGTGCAGTCAACATCACTGTACAGAGTATGTTATTATACATTTACTACTTGGATCTGAATGATTTAAACGTCACATGAACATTTGTCTCAGCTTTGCTGTATGTGAAGTAATTCTATGTGGCAAAACAAACAAAAATGAGAATTTCAGACAGTTTCAGGCAACGAAGCATCAAAATATTCTTGGATGTTGGTCTAATTTCTCTTCATCCGTTCATAATCCAGTTTGTCATAATTTGCCAACAGTATTTTTTTTTCTCTGTCAGAATAAAACTCAACAAAGCTCAACATCTCTGTCGTCAGATTAGATGAACCTTTAATATCTCAATAGGGAGAAATTTGGGAAACACGTCATGCAAAATAACACAAACATACAAACATTTACAATTTCACCTTCAACCATTCAATAATGTTACTGTCAGTAATTTGACTCCTGCAGGGAACAACCCAACTATATTTCCAGTCCTCATAATCACTCAGAAAACCAGGTCTGCATGTAGATCAAGAGACACGACTCACAGCTTTTTCTAAAAGTGTGCACCAGCTGGTCTGACTGAAACAATTGTGTGTGATTGTGTCACAGATGATGATGGTCCTATCCTGGTGAGTCCTGTTCATCCTGTGACTGAGGGAGCTTCTGTTAGTCTGAGCTGCAGTTTGAGAAAACAAAAAATACTTTCCAATGTGTTTTTCTATCACAATGACAAACTTATTCAAAATGATCCCCGAGGGGAGCTGAAGATCTCTGCAGTGTCAAAGTCTGATGAAGGTTTCTACAAGTGTCAGTACTCAGGAAGAGAGTCAGCACAGAGCTGGATGTCAGTTAAAGGTGAGCAGGATCAAAACATTTGATGTGTTTCTGTAAATGAGTTTCATGATTGAGAAATAACATCATATTATCTCTTTTAATGTTTAAATCCATCTGGGTCTATTTAGTCAGAACTTTATAAAACTATTATGTAATATTTCTATATTGTCAGGTTTAATATCGTTGTGATTCAGGACTCAAGTGTGAGACTCAGGTGAAAACAGCAGAGGAAGTAATGAGTGAAAGTTTCTTTATCAAACAGGATAATTCATTTAACAAAACAGATTGTGAGCTTCGACTTGGTCAACAGGAACAAAACATAAATGAACCTAAACTTAATGAGTGAGTCCTACAAAAACATCTTAACTGAGGTGAGAGAGACAGGCCAGAGGAGCGGACATAACAGCGTGAGGGCGACAGATCTGTGGGAGAGGAGAGAGCAGTTAGGGCAGGAAATCTGAGGGAATGTGACAAGACAGAGAGTGTTCATAAAGTGGCTGCAACAATGCCTTACTTGGAGTCCAGACTAGCTGGGGGTAAAGGATAAAGCAGAGGTCTGTGGAAACTGCTGAACGATGGGCAGGCAGGCAAGTGAGGAAGAGGCTCTGAGGGGGGCAGCAGTGGTGGTGAATAGGGGGGTAATGATCCAAGGTGGCAGGCGTCTGACTGGAGGTGAATGATGGCATGAAAATGAATCTTGAAGCAGGAAGAAACTGAAACAAGGGGAAAATCTGTTAGCATACAAACCTTATTTTCCTAGAAAGGATCCCAGCAGACCTGCCTGGTTACCTCACTGACGAGCTGCAGTCATGTTAACTATCCATTAACATTTGGCTACAGCCACCGAGGTCTTCAAGGTCAACTTAATGACTAAAAAGAAATCCTTATAACACAGAAACTATGATTCTTACAAAGGTGTTGTGTCTTCTCAACATATAGAAAATACTGTATAAAGATTTAAAATATCATGTTACGTTTGACCTCTGACCTCACTTTTACATTTCACATCTGCCCTTGTTGTCATGTTGAAAAAATCTGCCTTTGGACTTATTTTTACTGAACTACAAACTTCTCACAGTACAAACAAACCACACACACACAAAAAAAAAAACCCACAGAAAATACAATAGTGTTCCTTTAAAAGCAAATACTGTCAAGTGAGCTGCCTTAGCAGAGATTTGTGCTCTCAGAGTTCTTCTTTTACACTTTATTAATAATTAATTATTGTTTGTTGTTGCAGTAACTGTGTCAGGAGCTGACAGCTCTTCATCTCCTGTGTGGTTGATAGTTGGACTGGTTTGTGGAGTCTCTCTCATTATTATTCTCCTGCTCTTGTTGTATCGCTGCAGACCGTCCATGTGTAAGAGCCTCTTCTTTTCATGCTGTATTAGAGAGTTTATTTACTACATACACTTTAATTATTCACACATATACATGTATTCTGATCTCATGACACAAAATATCAGTAGAACAATTTATACATGACAAACATGTGTAATAACATTTGTCTCTTTCACAGATTCCTGCTTCACCAGGTTGGTAAAATACTTTTAATTATTATTTTAAACAAACATCAGTTACTTTTAAGTTTATTGTGTTTATTTCCTGTTTTAGGTCGATCCAGTCTGAGAGTCACAGTCCGGGCTCCTCCACAAATCATGGAGTCAACCAGAATGAAACTCATGAGTACAACTCTCTTCAACATGGTCAGTATTTAAACCATTTAAATAATATTATCATTATTAATATTGACTTTTATATCTGTCCTCATTAACAGTAACAGTTTTTAGATTAACTTTGTGCTCAGCGGCACAAAATCCATAATGTTATTGTTTCATATCAGAACAGCACAAACAGTAACAACATTATGGGTTCATGGTACGAAAATATCTCATGGTCTTGGTTTTGACATAAACAGAATTATTTAAACTCTCCTTTAGGTTTTTATTAAAATGATTAATGTGACCCTGGTTCATCGTTTTTTAGGTACTAATAACCTCTATGAATCTGTTAGCCAAGTGGAAGACAACAGAAATGGTGCAGTATATTTGCTGAAAAGCACAGAGCAGTTACAGATGAAACTTGTTTTTGATTTAATAAAATTAATTCCATGTGAAATGTTTACAATCCTGTAACTAAAATATGAACATTTCAGGATCAGATGAACATGAAGATGTCACATACTCTCTTATTGAACTTAAAAACTTTGAAAAGAAGCGTAAGTACATAAAACATGTGCAATTAAATGTAAATGTAATGCAAAATAAAATAAATAAATATTTTAAAAAATCTAACAGTTAATTATTTTCTCATGATAAATATTCTGATCATCTTCACAGAGAAGCATCATGAACCAGAGCAGAGTGCTGTTTACTCTGAGGTGAAGACAGGAGCTGCAGGTACAGTCACAACAGTCTCAGTCAGTGTTTGTACTGAAATGTGTCATTTCATTATGTTGCAGGTTATTATAGGTCAACATGGAGTTTAGTTATTCCCTTACCAAGCTTAGCTGCTACACATCAGCAGAGTTAATCTGCAGTCATTTAGGGTTTTGGTGGGTTAGTCATTAAATCAGGTGTATTTGTTTAACATGATACTGTGTTGTTGTGTTGTTGTCGTTGTTTAAAGCACTCAAACACAGACACACTGTAGAAGTTGAACAGTTTTAATGAGTGATTCAGAAACACAGCAGGTCAGAATGTTTGCAAAGAACGAAGAAAACTCAAAACAAACTTCTTCCACAGTTTGAGTTCAGTCTCTTCCTCAGATCACAGGTTAATCTCTAATCTAAGGCCTTTGATCAAAGTCTTTAATCTGGGAGGCAAAAAAACTCCCCTTTCAGCTGGATTTACTGAATCACAGCATCCAGAGCTTCTGAACTAGACCAACGATCACAAAACCAAACACCATCAAATAAAACACATAATCTGAGTGTGCTCGATCACTGGAGGCCCAGCAGAGCACTGTTTAAGATGGTTGTTTGATACAGGAAAGTATTGGATGTGCCAATAGCATGGAAACTTGTGTGTATGTGGAATAGATGTAGGGCATATAAAATATGAGTAAGGGATGAAAGAAGGGAGTGATGCGTGATGCAGATGGGCACATGAGTATAAATGATGCTGTTTGGGAAGGTTCGAGGTTCTTTTTGTAGTTTGCTAAAGATGAGTAACATCAGCAACATCTGAAGAAAGCACTGTGGAGTCACAGTCAAAAGTTTCAGTTGTCCAATCACTGTGGACTTATGAAGTGAAATTATCATTTTTTTTTGTCTCACAAAATAGTTGGAAGACTTTGTACTTGTGATTAGTTATATTTGGATAAAATTCAGGTGACTGAATCAAGTGATTATTACTAGTTGATTAAGATTTTTGTTTTGCCCCTGCTAATTTGCTTAAATAAAATATCCTGTGTTCAAAATTCTAAATTGTTAACTTTTTTGTAACAGTAAAAGAAACCTTGTGACGTTTTACATCTCGTCAATGGTTCTTGTTACTCTTAGCACTTAAAGTAGTCTGTTCTTTACTTGGCAGCTAAAGTAATAATCTAGTGAAACTACAACGAGCGAGAATCATTAAGGGGAGCGTAGCATTAATGCTGTTAATGGCTGTGGCTGACAAATCTGCAATTTAAATCACCTCTACGTCCAACAGCTCTGTGTCATATATCTGCTGATCAAATGTATCCTGAGCTCTGACTTCTCTTTTAGAGGACAGTCTCATGTATGCTGAGGTCAAACGCCCCAAAAAAGAAAAAGCCAAGAAGAAAGCAGGTAAACAAAGTCTGCCATCACCTCCAGTGAATGTTGTTCAACATGTTTATCTGGTCTTAAAATCTTCTTTCCACTCACAGGAAAATCAAGTCCTGCAGCTGATGCAGCAGTTTATTCTGAAGTCACGTTAGGAAGCTTTCCTGGTAATTATGCTTCTGTGCAGGATGAGTTATTCTTCAAGTTATTAAATGGGGAACATCCTGAAACTTGGACATTTGTGTTCTTTGTGTGTTTGTCTTACAGGTCAGTGAGGAGAGCTGCAGCAGCAAAAAGGAGCATTTTATGAATCCACTGTTGCTCCTCTGCTGCCCAAATATCAGACACACTCAGTTTTTAGTGTTTATGAAGATGATATTGAATAATAATATGATATAGATTCTTTTAGCATAAAGCACACAGAGGTGTGTCCTGTTTCAGATCCATGCTCTTTATATGCAGCTGATATTTTTTATTCATTTTTAAGCTTTAATATAAAATTTTGAATGTATCCTGTTCCAATAGCAAGTGAGAAAAAAGTTTTGAAGTCTGTGATTTTTAATACCTGAAAGCAACAACTTAAAGTCAGCAGAGTCACATTAGTGCTGGTATGAACACCAACAAATACGTTTACTGTCTGAGTTTAAAGATCTGCATCATGCAAAAATGAATTATTTGTTATAAAAACATGAAAAAGCTGAGCTTGATTCATTTGATGTCAGATACTGTCAGATGCTGTGAATTTTATTTTTTATTTAATTTTATTTTAATATTGTTTGCTGTTCTCACTTTTTCTGGATTTAACATTTTACTTTTTTTAAGGTTATATATTTTAAATGTAGAGCTCTGCGATCAGCTCTGTTGTTTTAAACATATATAAATAAACTTAACCTTGACTTCACTTTCTCTTATATTTTTATCAGAGTAAAGATTTAATATTGTTTGTGCTTGATTAGATTTTCTGGTTTGGAAGTGGACCACAGAACTCTTCATGATTGGCTGTTTTAAAGTTTTTATTGAAGCTATATTGTGATGTTACCTTTTATTTTTTCAATAAGACGCGGTGTTCTCCATTTAGAAGTACTCATGTAGGTACACATTATTACTATTTCTTATTATTGAAGAAAGAATAAAGGCCTGGTCATCAAAACAAGTTGGTTAGGTCCCAGTAGACATTTGTGTCCAGAGCTCTGTGAGTTGATGATGCAGGCTTGAGTTTTAAAGATGTTGAGGCATCACTGGCTGCCTTTACATTTGTGCTCGTCCCACATGTGGCTTTCTAGAAGAACAAAACACAGCTGGGTCCAAAGTTATCATCAATACAAACTGTGAGGTGCAGCTCTGCTTTCTTTGTCTGTTTGTTTTTAAAATATTATTACTCCTCAATCCAGAAGCAGTGTACACCTGGACAAGTCACAATTGTGTCATATGACTATCAGACAGAGACACACAAGCATTCAGGCTCACATTCACACCTACGACCACTTTAGAATTACCAGTTAATCTAACATGCAGGTCCTTGGGCTGTGGGAGGCAGCTGGAGTTCCCAGAGAGGGGCCACACAGACCTGGGGAAAACCCAGTCAGGACCTTCTTGCTGTGAGGAGACAGTGCCAACCAGCACACTGCTGCCACCTGCTGGTTTCTTATTGCATTACTCTGGAACGGTAATCCCAGGAATGCATGTGTGAAGTTTATCCACACACCTTTTTTGTCCACTAAATGTTACCTGTAAATAATCCCTCACCACTTGAGAGTAACGTCCTCTTTTCAGGTTAAATTTCTGTATAAGTAACATCCATTTCAACATCTTGTTATAATGTAATTATCAAGTCTAGTTGGCTGATTCATTATTTTAGCAGATCTGTAGTTTACAGTCAAAGTTTCATAATTGCTTCTTTTATGTGACCTCATTGTTATGTTGCTCTTTAGGCTGATGTCTTAATTTAATCTGTGAACTTTATTGTTTACAGCCATTGTGCTTTTTTACTGCTATATTGGTCTTTGTTAACTGAGTCCATTAAAATAATGAGAATAAAACACAGATCAAAATGATGATTGTGGGCTAAAAAGAAAGGAGCCAGTTAAAGTGGTTCATCTGACCAGGACCAGGTGTCTCCTACTATAACCTTCATTCACTGCACATTTCCACAGTCTACTGGATTCTAAAGATTCTGCATGTTTTCCAGACATGTTTCTCCTGGTCATCAGGAAATCACAATATTCAAAGAGTCAGCAGCACATTCAGATCAGATGTCTTTTCTAATCACCTGCATGTCTGGACTTTGGGATGAGCTTGGATGGAGAAAACACTGAAAACATGAACATAACTTTTATGAGCTGATCATTCAACAGCTTAATAATGAATCTGCTGATGATCTGCTTTGACAGGACTGTGATCAATAAGTCGATGTTATAAGTCGAGACGAGTCAAAATGTTTCCAAATGAAAGAAGAATTATAAAAAAGACTTTGGAGCAGTTTAGCATGTGAGCAGTGTTACAACCCAGAAGACTGTACACTTATGTTTGTGGACGGAGATGATGAGTCCTCAGTTTACTGGCATCATTGAACCATCTGGGGTGTAGTGGGCTACAGATGCTGAGGACACTGTCAGAGTAATATTTGATATCCCTTTATTTAAAGTAGCCAATGAAACACCACAGTACAGGAGTTTTACTTTGTTGTTGTTTTGTAGTACTTCATAATACACTATATAGTTGTTGGTGTTATTTCCCACCATTTACTGTGTAACTTTGTGAATTTATGGCATTATTGTATTTAACTGTAGTGAAACCCTACACTCAGAGATCCTGGTCTAACTCCAAAGATCTCCTCTGGAACCACAGCTGCTGACCAAACTTACAGATTTATACTTTGATTTTTTTACTTGTTTAAGGAAATACTGCACACTGCTGCTACAGGACCAAAACGCTGCATCACAATGGAGGCTGCTGGTATTTGCCTAACATGATAGCTCATGTACCCCAAGCTCACTGTAACTGCATCATGCCTGAATGTCAACAATACAGCAGAGAGAGTGATATTATACCCCTCTCGTCAAACTGACAAGTCATTAATTATTCATGAGCTCCGGAAGTAATTACTTCCGGAGCTCCGGAAGTAGGAAGTAATTAAGGAAGTAATAAAAATATGATATTCATAAAAATATGATATTCATAAAAATATGATATTCATAAAAATATAATTGATTATTTCTTATTTCTTATTTCTTATTTTATTTCTTATATATCAAAATAGCATTCTTTTATTTCTTTAAGCAATTAAATTTTTTTTATTTTTTTATGCTCAAAAAACGCCATCTGGTGGCGGGTCAGTGTGTGTGTGCGCGCGCGCCCGCGCGCGCCCGAGGCTGTGTGTCTGGGCGTGCGGGGGCGCGCCCGTGTCTCCGGACCGTGCTCTCTCGCTCGGGCTCATGTGTTTAAAAATGTATTAAACCATATTAGAATTGTTTAGTTAAACTTGTGCTTTTGTAACGTTCAGTATGGCCACAAACACATGCTGCATGCCTTGGGGGAAAACTTTATTTCGATTTATATGCATTTGTAGATTTAGAATAAAACTCATACTGATGTGACAATAAAAGTGATTTGATTTGATACTCAGAAAAAACTCGCGATCCCCTAACCCTAACCCTCCTTAGAAACATAAGCAGGGAAAACTCCTTAAAAAACCCTCCGCGTTTTCTCCAAAACCCTACAATAACTTGTTAGGGTACCCCCTCTATTCCCAAAACCTTATATTCGATAACAGGGGAAATCCTGAAAAAATCCTTAGTCTTTTTTCTCAAATTCAGCGCCCCGCGGCTCCCTTCATGCTCAGCCAAACAAAGCCAAAACTCCTTTAAAAAAAAATTTCTCCGCGATTTCTCCAAATCCCTAGAATAACTTGTTAGCTACCCCTCTATTCCCAAAACCTTATATTCGATAACAGGGAAAATCCTTAGTCTTTTTTCTTCAAAAACTTCCCTCTTACTAGCAACCTCTAAAATTCAACGCACACTCTAAGTTCTACCTCGCTCTTAATCTCCGATCCACAACTTCTTGCAGAGCACAATTTTTTCCTGCTTGTTCGCTCCCCGCTCTGCTCCCGAATGCGCTGCTTACCTCGTTCGAAATTTGCGCCGGAGACCAACTCCCCCCCTTACTTCGCCCCGCTGCCAATCACATAACTATTGCACCGCTCCCTTCGCACCCCGGTTAGCCAATCCGCTCCAGGTCCGATTTTTATGATCTCCCGCTCAGGTTAAGACTACCCCCGAGCTCCCAGAAGACCCCTGCCTTCAGCCATATCAACAACTGGAACCACTCAGCAACTTGCGTCTCTTTCCTTATCCGCATATCATTCGGTAAGTGTTAATCTTCCTCTCTAACTACATTTTTGCATTTTCCTTTTTACCATTCTGTCAATCCTTTCATTTAAAAAAATAAATAAATATCACAATGGTTTGTAACACGTACAATACACCATCCATCCATCCATTCGCCTCCACTTATCCTTTTCTCAGGCTCGCGCGGCGCGCTGGAGCCTATCCCACGTACAATACACTTTAAAATATATATAAGCTCCACTTTTAACTCCCGTAAAAGTTTATACATTACATGTCTACATCACCTATCATGGCCTCATCGGGTATCTCATATCATCTTGTTATTGTTATGTTATGCTCCTTTGATATTTTGCTAGTTTGCGTGTTTTAAAACTCTTTTTGTTTTTCTTTATATTTTTAGACCCAGATGTGTTAACCTGATCCCTGCGAAACACCAGCTCTGCGTGGATTTTGACCGCGAGTGACCGGATGTTGTTTCCGGCCTGAGGTTGCCTGAAATGCCGTGAGGCTCGTTTGAATGATTGCGCCCGAGACCAACTCCGCCTCCAAGGCATGCCTACCTTTAGCTGCCACCAGTGAGATATCAGAGCCGGGCTCCACATATCCAATCAGGAGCACGAGCAAGACAGCTTTTGCAGACTCTCCAGAAATATACAAGTCCTTACCAACTGCTCTGCAACCCAGTGTTTCTGGTCCCCTCACTAACATCGCTTTTTGAGATATTTTTTATGAACCACCAAAAAAGCAATTTTACCCCACAGACTGGGTCTGAGGGCAGCAGCGGGGACAAATGACTGTAATGAAGCGACGGACATTTCATGGCTGGTCTTGCATAATCGTGAGTTATTATGTCATATGGTGATAAGTACATAGTTTTGCAAGAGGCATACAAGCACTGTGGAAAAAGTAATCATAAAACTGTTTTTGTGAACACCCTACGTTATGCTTTAAAAAATGTGATACATGTAATGTGATCATCAAAGAACATGATTTTTTTTTTTAACTTTTATTCTTATGCTTTTAAAGTATGTCAGATTATCTTAAAACACTTATTTGTATGTTATAATGTTTTTCTTACACCATGTGTAATTTTTATAGACACCTTATTCATTGTATCAATGTGTAATTATGTATCTTTGATAAATAAATAAAATATTTAATCTTGTATTTGTGTACTTTCTGGTGATTCAATAAAAAATTAGTCACATATCGCTCTGATAAACACAGATGGCTGAAAGAAATGTTTGATGGAACAAAGGAAACAAGTGTCTTGCTGCTAAACTTTTAAGTCACCATGGTTTAAATGAGAAAGTCTGTATGTAAAACATGAAAAACTCCATATCAGTGATATCTACAAAGGTGTACTCATTTCTTTGTAATGGTACTTTACTGTTCCAATGAAACAAAAAGAAAATCTCATTTTTAAAGTACATTTTTCAGCCATCCTGACCTATTTTCAGGGGCAAGAATGTTGATGTTAGACTGTGTTTTAAATCAGGTTGTGATCTTAAACTAACTATCACAGCACTGATTTCAGTTGTAATCTCAATTAGAATCCCAATTTGGCTTTTCTCCAGTCAGTGTTATGGTGAAATTGAACTTGTTCTTTTGTGTAATTGCACATGGCCCAGCAAAGGACCCCTTAGTAAGCTGTACAGCATAAGTTTTCAATTCACTTTTGTCAGAAAACTTCACAGTATGAGAAGTTACAGCACAGTTTCTCCAAACGTGTGGTTCTTTTTCAGCCAGCGTGCTTTTAGAGCATCTACATTAGCTCATGTAGTAAAAGTACAATCAGTAAGTGTACTTTAACATTTGAGATTCCGAGTGACTCTTGCTTAGATCATGTGAACTATATCATGAACCTTTTTTTGTATAATGCATCAAACGTGTTCAAATCAGTTTATTTTCAATTTATTTTAACTAATCTAGAGACAAGCAACTCCTTTTTAGCTTCTGTTATGTATTTACCTCTCACACCTTAATCTAGATGTTAGTGTTCTCAGAGTTAACATGTCTCATGTTGCCATGTTGTATTTCTAATACCCAGCCTCAGTGTTCGCCCTGTTCACCCTCAAATCCAAACACCAATGATCTAGATATTCACAACATTCATAAGGAGATTCTTAAGGTCTTAAGTTTTGTTGTTTTTATGTTTTACAAAAAAAAAACTTCACATTTTTTATATTTTTAAACGAAAGTGACATGCAAGGATATTTTTCTTTAGTGATGTTGCTTCAGCAATCTCAAATACTAATTATTCTGGGAATTTTTATGGTCAAACTATGTGATTTTCCAAATGTGTGTGTGTGGAGTAAAATGACCTTGTTCTTATGATGTTGTCACCGTGAATCATTTAGGATTAACAACACAAATTGTATCGATAGCAGAAACAGTCTTATAACTTATAGTTCTCACACGTTACCGCTAGTTTTACAAACGCAGTCTTCTTCAGCTCTGTTTATGTAGCTTTTATGAAACTGATTTTCCATAGTACAAGTAGAATTTAATTTTTCTTTGCTCTCCAGTATAAATGCAATAATTTGCAGGCTTTTTACTGAAACTCTCACAATGCAACACTCAATGCTCAGAGCTTCATATATCAACAGCTCTGAAAATATCTTATTTTTTAAAGTAATGTAGGACAGGATCTCTCACTCTCTGTGTCTCAAAAAAACCCAACTAAACTGGCAATCACCACTAAACAAATGAAAGTAGTTTATGGCTTTTTTTATCAGCTGCATTTCTTTCATTTATGTATTGATCCCATTGTTTATTGGTAATGCTTTTAGGTCACTGTTTTAGCATGTCTGCCTCACACTCCATTTAAACAGTTTAACAGATAGTGGGGTCTGGTAAGGAAGTTGGGGGGAAGCAGACAACTCCACAGGAAGAGTCTTTTTGTCTTTTCTCCACTGTAAAAGATAGCAAGGCAGTGTGAAACTTTCTTTGCGGGAAAGACAAAACTGAGAGCCATGCTAGGCTCAGTGAGAGACTCTGCTCACCCTCTGCCCCAGCGATGGCAGTCCCTCACCAAGCTTGATTTCTGTTCTTTGTCTTGATTAAAGAATGTTAGCTACCGCTCATCGCTTGTCTGCAGGCTTTATTAAACGGAAAACTTCCACAACAACCTCTAAACAGTGGTTTATGGCTTTTTGTCACCTGCAACATCATGTAACACTTGGATGTTAGATTCTTTTAGAATCTAACATCCAAGAATCTCCTTATGAATGTTGTGAATATCTAGATCATTGGTGTTTGGATTTGAGGGTGAACAGGGCGAACACTGAGGCTGGGTATTAGAAATACAACATGGCAACATGAGACATGTTAACTCTGAGAACACTAACATCTAGATTAAGGTGTGAGAGGTAAATACATAACAGAAGCTAAAAAGGAGTTGCTTGTCTCTAGATTAGTTAAAATAAATTGAAAATAAACTGATTTGAACACGTTTGATGCATTATACAAAAAAAGGTTCATGATATAGTTCACATGATCTAAGCAAGAGTCACTCGGAATCTCAAATGTTAAAGTACACTTACTGATTGTACTTTTACTACATGAGCTAATGTAGATGCTCTAAAAGCACGCTGGCTGAAAAAGAACCACACGTTTGGAGAAACTGTGCTGTAACTTCTCATACTGTGAAGTTTTCTGACAAAAGTGAATTGAAAACTTATGCTGTACAGCTTACTAAGGGGTCCTTTGCTGGGCCATGTGCAATTACACAAAAGAACAAGTTCAATTTCACCATAACACTGACTGGAGAAAAGCCAAATTGGGATTCTAATTGAGATTACAACTGAAATCAGTGCTGTGATAGTTAGTTTAAGATCACAACCTGATTTAAAACACAGTCTAACATCAACATTCTTGCCCCTGAAAATAGGTCAGGATGGCCGAAAAATGTACTTTAAAAATGAGATTTTCTTTTTGTTTCATTGGAACAGTAAAGTACCATTACAAAGAAATGAGTACACCTTTGTAGATATCACTGATATGGAGTTTTTCATGTTTTACATACAGACTTTCTCATTTAAACCATGGTGACTTAAAAGTTTAGCAGCAAGACACTTGTTTCCTTTGTTCCATCAAACATTTCTTTCAGCCATCTGTGTTTATCAGAGCGATATGTGACTAATTTTTTATTGAATCACCAGAAAGTACACAAATGCAAGATTAAATATTTTATTTATTTATCAAAGATACATAATTACACATTGATACAATGAATAAGGTGTCTATAAAAATTACACATGGTGTAAGAAAAACATTATAACATACAAATAAGTGTTTTAAGATAATCTGACATACTTTAAAAGCATAAGAATAAAAGTTAAAAAAAAAAATCATGTTCTTTGATGATCACATTACATGTATCACATTTTTTAAAGCATAACGTAGGGTGTTCACAAAAACAGTTTTATGATTACTTTTTCCACAGTGCTTGTATGCCTCTTGCAAAACTATGTACTTATCACCATATGACATAATAACTCACGATTATGCAAGACCAGCCATGAAATGTCAGTCGCTTCATTACAATCATTTGTCCCCGCTGCTGCCCTCAGACCCAGTCTTCTGTACTGTGGGGTAAAATTGCTTTTTTGGTGGTTCATAAAAAATATCTCAAAAAGCGATGTTAGTGAGGGGACCAGAAACACTGGGTTGCAGAGCAGTTGGTAAGGACTTGTATATTTCTGGAGAGTCTGCAAAAGCTGTCTTGCTCGTGCTCCTGATTGGATATGTGGAGCCCGGCTCTGATATCTCACTGGTGGCAGCTAAAGGTAGGCATGCCTTGGAGGCGGAGTTGGTCTCGGGCGCAATCTTTCAAACGAGCATTTCAGGCAACCTCAGGCCGGAAACAACATCCGGTCACTCGCGGTCAAAATCCACGCAGAGCTGGTGTTTCGCAAGGATCAGGTTAACACATCTGGGTCTAAAAATATAAAGAAAAACAAAAAGAGTTTTAAAACACGCAAACTAGCAAAATATCAAAGGAGCATAACATAACAATAACAAGATGATATGAGATACCCGATGAGGCCATGATAGGTGATGTAGACATGTAATGTATAAACTTTTACGGGAGTTAAAAGTGGAGCTTATATATATTTTAAAGTGTATTGTACGTGGGATAGGCTCCAGCGCGCCGCGCGAGCCTGAGAAAAGGATAAGTGGAGGCGAATGGATGGATGGATGGTGTATTGTACGTGTTACAAACCATTGTGATATATATTTTTTTTTTTAAATGAAAGGATTGACAGAATGGTAAAAAGGAAAATGCAAAAATGTAGTTAGAGAGGAAGATTAACACTTACCGAATGATATGCGGATAAGGAAAGAGACGCAAGTTGCTGTTGAAATCGGCCGCTCCCTATGCGAACTCGCAAGCAGTCTGAGCGGTTCCAGTTGTTGATATGGCTGAAGGCAGGGGTCTTCTGGGAGCTCGGGGGTAGTCTTAACCTGAGCGGGAGATCATAAAAATCGGACCTGGAGCGGATTGGCTAACCGGGGTGCGAAGGGAGCGGTGCAATAGTTATGTGATTGGCAGCGGGGCGAAGTAAGGGGGGGAGTTGGTCTCCGGCGCAAATTTCGAACGAGGTAAGCAGCGCATTCGGGAGCAGAGCGGGGAGCGAACAAGCAGGAAAAAATTGTGCTCTGCAAGAAGTTGTGGATCGGAGATTAAGAGCGAGGTAGAACTTAGAGTGTGCGTTGAATTTTAGAGGTTGCTAGTAAGAGGGAAGTTTTTGAAGAAAAAAGACTAAGGATTTTCCCTGTTATCGAATATAAGGTTTTGGGAATAGAGGGGTAGCTAACAAGTTATTCTAGGGATTTGGAGAAATCGCGGAGAAATTTTTTTTTAAAGGAGTTTTGGCTTTGTTTGGCTGAGCAATGAATAATTAATGACCTGTCAGTTTGACGAGAGGGGTATAATATCACTCTCTCAGCAGTGCCCGACTCTTTAAACCTACAATCTTGACCTCAGCTGCTTCTACAGCTTTAAACACAGCACTTTCAGACTCTTAGGGCTCATATCAGTCAGTTTTTACCCTCAATGGGAACAAATCACTGTCAGTGCCTTTACTCTCTGCACCTCAGACTTACAGAAATCAAGAATATTCAAGAATTCAGTAACATTTTCATATTCAACACATTTCTCATCTCATCTTTATGCTGTTGAGCCTCTTCACACACATCTTTAAATGCAACAAGAAATTTAAATCCAATGGCTTCTTCAAATTTAGACACTATTTCATGAACACCAACACTCCCACTCCTGCCCTCAGAGCCATCCCTCTCTGTAGTTTGGCTCTTTTGACCCTAGTTTTCTTCTTCAGTTTGATTCCCCGCTGTGCCATAATTAGCCTGTAAGGTGGTCCAAAGGAACATAATCCAAGATCATAAAACATAAGATGCTTAGTTTGTTCTTATATCCATGTAATCAATCATTTTGTATAAAAGTAATTAAAAGTCAGTCATCTCTCCTTCCTCCAACTTCCTCATCTGCCATTCCCATTAAGTCAGGGCAGGTGGAGCTTATTGACTTGGTAGCTGTCTTGATGGGGCATTCCAGCTGAAACTTCCAAACTTCTGACTTCAACATGAACACATCATTGTTCTTTAAGCCGAGTTTCCATTACAACAAACAGAAAGGCGCAGTTTTACTCCTTCGGGAACCTGACAATTGTCTGGAGCTCATCAAGTTTGTTGCGGAGTGATAACACAAGCGAAGATAAATGTGGAAAGAGGTATCTGTTGGTGGTCCTGTCTCATGACGACCGACAGTTTAGAGGTCCGATTCCCTAAAAGGATCCGATTGGATGATCTCTGCCGGAAGATTTGGAGACGAGTCCAAGGTTTCACCAAAAAAAGAGAAATTCGTGGCTATGAGTTTCAACATGTAGCCTAAAAGTATAAAAAGTGAAAGAAAGCCGTCACGCTGAGGTGAGTGACTATTACTTCTGTCTCTAAAAAATAAACCACACTCACTGACTTTTACTGCAGCACAAACAAACATGTCTCTTAAAGTTCAGCAACAATGCACAGAGATGCTCAACCTATCACAGCAAAATAACCTTTAACATTCGTTACACTATTATATACTGTAGAATTCAGACACCAGCCTAAATATTTCCGGTCTTTCTGGTTCGCATTAATTGTAGCAGTTTGACAGATGCTTAAATGTTGTCCGTCGCAGATGTGACAGTGATCTGTGGTGTTTCAGAGCTGGATGAGTGTACTCTCATGTCCTGGACCCTGATATTGTGGTGGCTTATCAGTGACTTTCACTTTCAAAACACACAATAAGAGGGAGAAATCACGGGTGGATGACTCAGAGATATGGGTGCAGTGTTAGTCCATTCCAATAATGATACATGGATTTTGTTGAAATTGAACAGAATTAAAGCTGATTTGAGGTTTTTAGTTACATTTCTGCACAGAGGAAGAAGCAACTCTCATCTCTTCACAGTGTCGTCACTTGACTGTGTTAGTCTGTCAGACTTTCGTAAATACCTGCAGCCTCACAAAGCCCACAGGAAAAACACAAAAACAAGATTGATGTGTATTTATGCACATGGCACAGGAACATGTTCTTCATTAACACACGGATTTGATGCTAAATAAAATTTGATGTTCTTCTACACATCACCCAGGTCAGCTGTCACAGGTAGTTTTCAGGTTTATGTGGTGGAACAGTTTATAATAATGCAGCTCCTCTCCTGTGGAAACATCATCGTGCTAATTTGGCCGATAGCTTTCAGTCACAAAACTGACTTTGGTGAACCTGGACACGAGCTGCTCATTTTACATTTACGTAACGTTACAGTTTAGGTTTCTTGCATGACATATGAAATGTTACTTTTAACGTGACAGCACAATTTGAATTAAGTAAAATGTGAATATTTTATATTCTGTCTGGAGAAACAAAAACAAACAAACAAACCAAAAGGCTTCAGTTGGTCCAACCAGCACCTCTGTGTGTGACACATGAGGTGGCGCTGGTGAGGTTGAGAGTTAATTCAGTCATATTGTAGGGACACCACAGTATACTCTGACATATTATTCTTCACATAATTCAATGGTTTATTCTCTTCTATTTTTGCATAGTAGTGTTGTTTTTAGGTTTGCTGCATTTATTTATTCCTGCCCTGTTTACTTTGCTGCTGTAACAAAGTGAATTTCCCATCTCTTGGAATAATAATAGTTTATCTTTTCCGGGCAGCTTACTTTTTGTGGATTTGTACAGTATATACGTTTCATTTATTTATTGAGGTTGACTGGAGGGCTGTAGTCAACATTTTTGAAATTTAAATATAGAAGTATCAATTTAATTGTTCAGGGAGGGGCTGCCATGTACTGTGACCAGTTGGGTGGGAAGAGAGAGAGAAGAAAGTAAACAACATAATGAGTGAAAAAGGTGAGTGGACAAGAAACACCCAGTGCATCATGGGAAGCCTGCAGTAGCCTACACTAAAGGAGGATTCTGGGTCATGTGATCCAGCCCTAACTATAAGCTTTATCAAAAATGAAGGTTTTAAGCCTTTAAGTACCCCCACTGTATATAGTGTGGATGGGACTCATGGATTTATGGCTGACACACTCTTGCAATATTGTGTGGGAGTTGGGGACAGCGCCTTTGGATTGGCAGACTGGGGTGAGGGTTCTTCTCTTCAGGCAGGGAGACTGGAGAGTGTATTCCAACTTTAGAGGATCACAGTTCGCAGCCTGTCCTCAAAGATCTATGCCAGATTACTGGAGAGGAAGGTCCATCTGTTATTTGAGCATCAGATTCTGTAGGAACAATATTGTTTTCTTCCTGGTTGTTACATGTTGTAAATGTATTTAAATGTTTATTTTTTCAACAAGGTTCAAATCCTCTGGCTTATCTCCATCCAAGAGTGAAGTAAAGGACATACTGTAACATCCACCTCCTTATGGTTAGTGTAACACAGAGTGCTAATTATATCTATATGTAATTTTGCTAATGGTTAATCATGTAGCTGTAGACAGCTATAAGTGTCCTGCAACCAGGAAAAAAAAGATCAGACAGGGAGACGTGGCATGTCGTTCCTGATTCCTCTACCATGAGTGTCTTTATAATTTAGTATCAAAAGTAGTGTAAAACAGTTTATTGTAGTTATAAAATATCAATATTGGAGAGTAACGGAATACATGTACCATAATACATGAATACATTGCATATTTAAAATACAAAATATGAGTAACTGTATTCTGTTACTGTTAACATTTTAAAAAATGATTTAATATGAAGGCAATAGGCAGAGTGTTACAGGCATAGCCCTAACGAATATGTAGCCTCATGGGCAGTGTAGTCCGTGTTGCAGGGAGGATGGACTGCCGTACCCGTTATGTGCCTGTGAGCGCGAGGAGGGAGAAAAAGGAGAGTCGAAAAGTACGAGTTGTCACTGTCCAGAAATGGGAGCTGGAAGCATGTAAATATAATAATAACCACTGCAGGCAAAAAGAGTGCCTGACGAGCCCAGTTGTAAGTAAGCTATTAAGACTCGACTGTACACTGTGTTCGTGTTTTCCTCCGAAACAATAAGTTCCGTTGGAGCAGCCTTTCAACGCCTCTCTCTGTCTCTCGCAAGCAAAGTTGACTCAGACACCAAAGTAAAGCTAGTTTTCAGCTACGAGCCCGACACGGAACCCGCCGTATTAGCCAGAGGTCCCTTTACTACGGGTTCGGAGCCACGGACCTTCAGTAACAGTAATAAATCACAGCAATAGTACAATCACGTAGTTGTAAAAAGCATGATAACAAATTAAGTAATCCAAAGTATTCAGAATACGTTACTGTCATCGAGTAACGTAACGGAATACGTTACAGAATACATTTTGGGGCATGTATTCTGTATTCTGTAATGGAATACATTTTAAAAGTAACCTTCCCAACACTGCCAAGGATGTTGTGATCAGGAAGTCACACACACACACACACACACACACACACACACACACACACACACACACAGTGCCTTGTCTTTTGTAACCAAGGGGGTTTTACGGTGGGAGGTGCTTATGTTGTGATGTGTATTGTAACAGTTTGTCAATAAATAGCTGCGAGGAGAGCTGCTCTTTGAAGGAGTTGGTCTGGAGACAGGTGAGGAGCATTTAGCTTCACAGCCTGGTTCTGACCAAGTCTTTCCTCGTTAGCAAGTAAAGATGTTCTGTCTTGTTTTCGTTCTTCATGAGGAATAAGTCTCTAAACTAGCGGGGCCTGTGGAAGCACACACTCAACAGTAGCCACAGCTACACTGACAGAAGCGAGGCTGCCATATCGCGCCATCGGCCCCTCTGGCTGACACCAGAGATCTATTTTAACATCTAAATACACAGACACTATTTTACATGCTTTAATTTCTTCATACCCAAATTGATGCAACAGGCTCTTTACTTGCCTTAACAAAAATCAGTTGAATCACTTCAGACAATACAGAAATCAGCTCCCAGCTTCAGCTTTTAACTCAAAGAAAGAGATGGAGAGACATCATTCCCATCCTTTAACTGGCCCCCAGCATGTTTTAGAATTTAATTCAATTTTTTTGATTACTTTTAAAGAACTTGATCTCTTTGATTTTAGGCATCTCAAAAAGCAAAATATTAGAACTTCTTGAGTTTGTTGTGGATCCTTTAAAATTGTGTGATTCAAGGTTCACCTGCCTGCCCTCCTGCCATCACACTCCATCTGGAGCCCCGGATCTCAGGTCAGCCTTTCCACGCCACTCAGCCTCCCCTGGATCTTCATCATCCCCCTCTCAAACACTCCAGGTCCCTAACTGCAAGTAAGAATTGCTGCTCTTATACTGGCCACTTCTGAGCTGCCTTCACTACCTGCCTAACTCCTATATCCTCTCCCCTCAGTGTGACTGTTCCCCACTCAGCTCCGTTCCACTTCTCAGGCCTCGTTCCCTCGCCCTAGCCACGTTCCCCTGGGCACTCCACACCAAGGCTCCACGTCTCGTCATTTTCTGTCTTTGCCACGTTTCCCTTTTTTTCCCCCTTGCACTTAACCGTAATAAACTGTTAAATCATCTACTGTCTCCGCTCTGGGTTTCTGCACCTGAGTCCTATTCAGTACCGGCCATCCGTCGCCGTGACAAAGGTTGACCTTACACTCTTCAAGAGCCCATCTAATTCTGGAAGGAAAAAACAAAACAGAAGGTCAAACAAAATTTATTCAAGTCTTTCATGAATTTATTGGAGCTTCAAAAATAACATATTTTGGTTAAAAACAACAACAAAAAAATAAGTTGCAGTTTCTCTTCATGTTGATTCAAGAAAAAAATCCTATGAAAATCTAAAGTTTTTTGATTTATTTTTCAGTTTATTCACACTGATATGCTTGTTCACCTCAAAGTTCATAAAGTGAAGCAGATGTATTCCAACGAATCTGTTATATTTTTAATATAAATAAAGGTAATTGTACAAAGTGAATACTGATACATTTTACTAAATGTTGTGTTACAGCTTGAACTTATAAATTGTTATGTTGTGACTTTTTTATGTTGCATCTTCAAACTGTTTGTCTGTGAATCAGCTGCTTTGCAGTCGCTCTACTCTCATGTTATAAACAGCAGATTTTATGTTTCCTAACTGGATCATTCTTATATGAACAGTTCACATTAAGCCCACTGTGACCCTGCAACACATCTAGCCTCAGATACACAGCGGTGAGACAGTCAGATGTGAGATTCAGGGAGGTGAAGGAGCTCAGTGGACGTAATATATGAGGCTTTGTAATTTTGCAAATGCAAATAAGTAAATATTAAAAACATACTGTTGATCAAAACAGTATTTCAGAGTATTTTGTTTAACAGTTTTTTACAGCTTCACCATTAAGGTTTCATGATATTTGATCATTTACATATTTCCATCTTTAAATTGTTCTGATTCAGTCATTTTTACTTTTATGTTCTTGTTCTAAACTAAACTGCAGCGAAACCAAAGGCTGAACTGAGAGCTGATAGGACAGCTGTTCCAGTAGGGGGCAGTGTGACCCTGACCTGCTCTGTGATTCCGTCATCATCATCATCTTCTTCTTCTTCATGGAAATACTACTGGTACAGATATGACAGGTATTATAAACTTGTGACCTTACGTGATGCAGTTTTTCTATCAAATGGACAAATCAGTGTCTCAGGGGGAGGACTCTACAGCTGCAGAGGAAGAAGAAGTGAAGCAGTTTACTACACAGAGGACAGTCAGCCAGTTTGGATTGACACAACTGGTGAGCTCAAACTTGAACTTACCACAAAGCACTACATCTGATGGTAATTGAACCTTTTTTGTTTTTCACGTGTTTTTATTGTACTTTGTTGAACATTAACAGTCTCAAACAGGCCTGTTGTGACTCTGTATCCAAACTGGTCTGAGATATACAGAGGAGAGACGATCACTGTCAGATGTGAGATCCATGGAGGAGACACTGAGTGGGATTATGAGTGGGAAGCAAACAGCATCATAAAACCTCCAAATCTAAATGAATACAGGATTATTTATGCTTAATCATTGATCAGTGGAAACTATCGCTGTAAGGGCAGAATGAAAAGTTCACAGCATGAAACAACAGAGTGGAGTGATTCAGTCACACTGACAGTTTCTGACAGTAAGTCATGTTTGCTTTAAGCTGTTTGAACAGTTGATAATAATAATGATGATGTATACTTTATTGATCCCCGTGGGGAAATTACTTGTTTTTCTCTGCATTTGACCCTTTCACTAAGTGAAGTAGTGGGCAGCCACTAAGCAGGCGCCCGGGGAACAGTGAGTGACGGCACATTGCTCAGGGGTACCTCAGGGTAGCCGTTCAGTGGATTCAAACCCCCGACCTTCCGATCATATTCTTTGTATAAACTGAGCTCACTGTTCAGAGACTGTGCTACATGTTCACTGAGAGAAAATCTTTGTTGAACAGATAAACCCCGTCCTGTCCTCACTGTGTCTCCATCATGGCTGAGTCCTGGAGCCTCAGTAACTCTGAACTGTGAGGTTGAACATCCGTCTGCAGGATGGAGCTTCTACTGGTATAACCTTCCTCTCGTGTTAGCTTTCTGTTATCATCTCTTATGTTAGCGGGTCGGTTTTGACCCGTGAATTAAATCAGCTATAAAATATACTAAAAACAATAAGTTATCATCCAATTTGTTTCTCATCTCTTGGTTACCTTGTTAGGCTTCCTTATCCATGAAAATGTTGGTTTTAATACTTTTGGTGTGGGCCTCTGGGTCTTTTTTTGTCACTATACCCCTCGATTTCAATTAAAAAAAAATTGTAAAATTAACCTCAAGAGAATCATATTAATAAATAAAAGGTTTCTGTGTTACCTGAGTATTACTGAGGGGTATAGGACACATCTCTTAAATAAATCTGTTTTATTGATTTTTTTCATTTTAAGATTAATAACTAAAATGACATCGATGGTGTTACGGGTCAATTTCGACCCATAGACATTTACATCAAGAAAAGACAAAAAAAGTTTTTTTTTTCAGCAGTAGACCTTTAATATAAACTGAAAAAAAGAAAAAGTCCTCTCCTCCTTTGTTTTGGTTATAGCCGTGGGTAATTGTGGGCTTTTTATCACTTCCCAATGATACAGCTTCACCTCAGTTTCCTTTGTGAAGTTCTTGTCCAAGGTCATATCTGGTAAAAAATAAAATAAAATAAAATATCACAGCTGATATTGTGATCTTGCAGTCCAGTGGTCATATGGAGGACCACACATTTTCATTGTTTCTTCTCAGGGGTGCCACTCGCAGCTTTGACTGTGAAAATCTGTACATTCCAGGCATAGTTGGTTTTTGCATCACAGGCTTCCCAGATTTTTCTGCCGTTTTTCCCTTGCTTACTGGGTATATATTGCCGGAAGGGGCATTTTCCTCAAAAAGTGGACAAGACATTCATCCACTGTCACTGGCCCTGGGATGAACATCAGTGGAAGAAGCTGCACCCATCTCTCCCAGACATCCCTGATGGGAGCAAGCTTGTCAGACCTCGGTCTGGTCTCTCTGTTGTCAAATCTGAGGACTCTTGAATCAAAATGATATCAAATGTGTGAAGTGACATCGTTGCCCAGAAAATGTTTCTGCCTGTCGATGCATCCCATAGACGATCAGTGGCCTCATTGCAGCATCTGTACACTCCAGCAAGAACAATGAAAGCATCCAAGTATTCCTCATCATGTCTGTCCTTTCAATGAGCTCATGTTAGGTCATCATTTTTATTCTCCACCATTTAGACCATTAAAATCTCGTTTCCATGACAACCATTTATGTCTGTATAAATTAAAACTCCCAAAAGAAGAACTGAACTGAATATTTTCCTTTCTCTCTGTGATCAAACCAAACTGAATTTCCTTGTTTTCTTTTAGATTAGATTAGATGAACCTATTAATCTGGTTCCTTCCAGAAATTCAGTTTCCAGTAGCACTGTCACGCTGGACGGCGGCCAGCAACTTGAACAGAACCCAAGCGCAGACCGTACGGTTACGGTGTAACCTTGGTTCTCTTAGTGAGGGACTATCTCTCCACCTTGAGGCCACTCGGAGACGCGTTCTGATCAAACGATCACCGGTGTCACGTCTGCACAGCTGTTTTATACGTATGCTGTGGGGCGTAGCCGGGCGTGCCGGAGTGTCTTAAAGAAATATCCACACGTCACGACCAAGGGGGGTTGTACCCCGTACACATGGATCCATAAGCCTATTTTTTCTGTTGTTCAATACTGAAGAAATTTAAACTTTATATGCAGAACATTGTAGAATATTTTTAAGGTTATCTGCTATAAAAAGCCAGACCAGGAAAATCTTCATGTTTTTCTGTGTTTTATTCTCAGTTACTTTCACACAAAGGCATCTGCTGTGATGTTCACAATTCTGATGAAGTCAGTACTGATAAATGATCAGAATTATAATATTTCTGACTGTCTGAGGCTAAGTTGAATCGAATCGGGACTTTGAAAACCGGAATCGAATGGATTATAGAAATCAGTGATGATACCCAGCCCTAGTGAGCAGCCTAGGCACGACAGAAGTGGATGTAGCTGTAATAGGAAAAGAACTATTGCTAACTTTTCTGTTAAGTTAAGGCCTGATCCTTCTGAAATTCATAGCCAGTGCTCTGACATGGTGTCATCAATCTTTGAATGCTGAAAAAGCACAGTGTATCCAGAAAAACACATTATATTATATAAATTATTATAAAATTTGTGTGCGCCTAACTTTTGTGCCGGTACGCCTAACTTTAAAAAGTTAGGCGTACCGGTACGCCCATGGCAAAAAGTTAGTCTAGAGCCCTGCCCAGGGTGATATCTAAAACCTGCGTCCTGCAGGTTTTAGATATCACCCAGCCGACCCCTGGTTTAGATTAAAGAATAGTCTTGTGTTAGAATGGCCCAGTCAAAGTCCAGACCTAAATCCCATTGAGCATCTGTGGCAAGACTTGAAAAATTGCTGTTCACAGTCCGTCTGAGCTTGAGCCATTTTGCAACAAAGAGTTGACAAACATTTCAGTCTCTAGATGTGCAACGCTGGTAAAGACAAACCCTGAAAGACTTGCAGCTGTAAGTGCAGCAAAAGGTGGCTCTACAAAGTATTGACGCAGGGGGTGCTGAAAACAAATGCACTCCACACTTTTCAGATTTTTATTTACATAAATTTTGAAAATGATTTATCATTTTCATACCACTTTACAGTTCTGCACTATTTGTGTTCTATCACATCCCAATAAAAAAACATTTAAGTTTGTGGTTTTAAGGTAACAAAATGTGTAAACGTTCAAAGGGTATGAATACTTTTTCAAGTCACTGTCGGTCAGTTTCATTTAGTCGAGTAACAGCATCACCGTACAAAACACACCATTGTTTCAAGTATCCCAGGTGAGGTGTTAATGATTTTTTACTGATACAGAAGAAGATAGAGAAGTGCTTCAGCTTCACATGTTTTGCGTAAAAAATCTGTAAAACACGAAACACGTTACAAATGATAAGATGTGTGTATGTCTGAGACCAGATATTTACATGAAAGTAAAACCAGGTGATTTCCTCCTCCACACAGATACAAAGTCTGTCTGCGCCTTCTAAACAAAGTCTGTAAGGTACAGTTAACTTTACACAATTTCTGTAAAGACTCAAACACACAAAACAGAACTTCACTTTACATCAAGGGGAAACAATACTTTTAAAATATACTTTATTGTTCTTCAACAGGAAGCCGCAGGTGGGACAGGCATGTTGGGCAGCCAGTAACCCCTCACACACGTCCTTATGCTGATATCCAGGCAGGTTTTCAGTGTTTGTAGCTGCAGACTTTTGCAGCAAACATTTCCACAGTCATGTGAGGTCAGAGCTGGATTCTTCCATTCATTCAAACACTGCAGCAGATTATAGAAACCCTTCTTTTCTCAGCTCACAACAGAAGTTCTCCATCATATCGAGACTATCTTTCCACTCCGTTGCATATTCCATATGTACGGGGTGCATGGTCATGGCGTGTAGACACTTCTTTAAGATGTCATCTCCTGGCATATTGCCCGTGGTTCGCCAGACCTTTGTGTTGAGTCCCTGCTTGGCCTTCAGCGGGCTTGGCCACCAGTCCCCTTCCCAGTCAGCAGAAGGCACGGGGTGTTTCGCAGCTCTGGGGCTGGACCCTTCGGGTGACCTCCCTACCTCGGCCCTACACTTTCAGCAGCTGTGCTGTTGCAGACTGTGTTCCCCTGGGACACAGGCGGCAAGTGAGTGTTTTCCAGCCTGCAGTGCCGGCTCCATGTGAGGGGTATTGCCTACGTGCCGCAGGTTTACGCGGCCAGCAGGGACTCACTCAGTGAGCTGAAACCTCCTGGCTGCCTACAAGTGTCTCGTTCGCGAGTTCACTCTTGCTGCTCCCCTGTCTGTGGACGTGTCCCGTCAGGCTGTGTCCCCTGGCATATCGCCCACGGTTCACCGGTTTAGATAACTTAGATAACTTAAAAATGTTATTATTTGGCTTTTTTCAGTGTTTTACTTGTTCCTGAGTAGATCGGTTTAGCAAAGTTTAAAGTTATAGTTTTCACACAGTGAAATAAACGTCAAACAGAAAACTGATTAAACAGAAGTGTGACATGATCGAGAATTTACTCCAGTGTAGTGTTATATTTTAGGGAGCAAAGAGCAGACGGCTGAGTTTATTAAAATCCACCGACACAATCTGCAAATTTAATTAAAAGTTTAATGAACTATCATCTCGTCTTTTTTATAGTGAGCACATACCTTAAACACTTCAAGCTGTAAGCTAGTGATAGTTATATGAAAGCAGATTCTGCTGGTGCAATAAGCTCTACGTTTTACGTCCAGTGGGTGCATGATCTGATTAGTCGACTAATCAAAAAAATAATCGGTGACTAGTCGACTATAAAAATAATCATTTGTGACAGCCCTAATAACAACTATCCATTCATAATTTTCCCTATACAGTATTATACTATTATACTAAACAGCAGTAAACTGGTCTGTTTCCTGACATCATCTGATGTTTTTGTAAAATCTTTGGTTGTGTTGTTCTGTTTTTCCGCTGCTCTCTGTAAAATTATTCAAAGACAGTTTTGGTAATGAGCTGGATTAGAAACATATGACTGCAACACTTTAAATATGTGTTACAACACACTCCACTCTTTACTGTTTTATCTAATATTTGGAAAAAGAAGAATGTGGGTTTTTTATTCATAACAACATTTATTTACTGCTTGACTTTGTTTTTGTTTAAATTCTTTTGCCTAATAAATTATATAAATACAGTTTGTTGTCAGTAAAACTGTGAGAAATAAAATCCTTGTTGTTTGAAAGAGTTGACATTTTTGTTCTTTGGTGTTTGTTTTGTTTTTCACACCTCTAAGCAAACTTAAAGGCAGCATCCTGCAGTAACCATAGCAATTTGTTTTTAAATCGATCTTACTTTCTTTTTTCTTTTTTAATAAAAGTGTTAAAAGTGTGATTTTTTTTTTTGTTTGTGATTTTTTTTTAAACTTTCTTACTTCAAAATAATCTCTTTCAAATTTAATTATTTAGCCAACTTTTGTTTCTGGCCTAAATAAAAGCAAAAATAATGTTATAGAGGAAAAGGTTAAAAAAAATAAAATAATCAAATATATGTTAACAAATCTCCCAATCTTATCTTGAGTTTAGACCTTTTGCACCAGTTAAACCTTCGAAACAATCCTCGCCTTAAATCTTGAAGATTTTGGGTTCACCAATTTAGAAATAATCTTACTGCTGATGCAGCAGATGTCAGTGCGCTTAAAACATTTCCTCTGGATCACTTTTGTCTCCTTACAGGATTAAAAACATGAAAAAAGTCTGTGATTGTTTGTATGAGTGAGCATATCACTTCTGAATTATACAATCTACAGGTCACAACACTGATATCACAAACATGCTGATGTTGTAATTTAAATATGTTTGTCTGAAACAGGTCTCTGTTGTAAATGAGACATTGGGTATCAGTTACTGTACTGCAGGCAATGGCAGTTCGGCACTAAAGGGCCACTTTTTTCTCACAAATTTGCCACTTTAATGTCGAAACATTTTCCCTTCTTCTTTTCCTCATAGAAATGATGAATAAAAACACTTATTGGAATAACGGACACACAGATATTTCCACACTGAAACAGTATTACTATTACTTATATGGTTTGCCATGCTAAAAACATTTGTAACCCACAAACCAGCAATAATAGCATTTGTCCACATGGTGTCAGCATCTCTCCTTAACAGAATTGAGATACGTGAAAATGTCTGAAGCCACAAGTTTGAACTTCGGATCTTTGTTGGAAAATAAGGAAATAATCACAAAGTCACTGAATCTTTTTCTGCAGCTGTGAAAGTTTAAATGGTTTCTTTTCAGTCCTTCAGGCTCAGAGCTGATTTGTGAGGAGAAACGTAGCTTCATTAACACAACAAAACTAAGACAAAGAGGCCAACTACACCTGTGCATGGCCTTTTGTTACCCAAGCACCTCCCAGTAACTCTCCCACTATTCCCAGCACTGCTGAACCTCAGAAATCCCAAACACTACATTATGCTGTTGATTCTTTACTTTGTTGTTGTTTGTGTGTGTATACAGAGGCTTACAAGCTAACCTATACACCTATACAAACTATACTATACTATGTTGAGGTGGTGTGTAAGATCATCTGTAACTAACATTCACTCCCTGACTACTGATTATATGTTTCTCTACTACACCAGAGAATAAGTGATGCAGAAGTGGGCATAAAAAAAGAGAGGGCCACCATCCTGCAGGGAAAGACCTGGAGAAAGACAAAACAACACAACCAGGAAGAGCATCGAGGTGTGAGGAACCTCTGAGGAATGTCTGATAAATGGTTTGGTTCTTATACTTTTTTATTCTGAGCACTCAAAGCGCGTTACACAACTTGCCCAATTTACCCAAGCACTTTTTTCTATTTACTTGCTTTCTATCACATATTCACACTTCAGCAGATGGATCAGAGAGCAGCTTGGGGTTAGTATCTTCCCCAAGGATATTTGGCACACAGACTGGAGCGAACCATCAACCTTCCAATCCTGTCCTGTCTGACAGGATTAAATTTATATTAATTTTGTCGCAAAGACACCAGTGACATAAAAAAATGCAAATGTTTTAATGACCTTTTTCTTAATGTTGGTCCTGGCTTGGCAAAAGAAATTTTAAAAACTGGAAACCCTCCTAAAATTAAAACTATTAATGTAGCAAACTCAATGTTTATGAGGGGAGTAGATGAAGAGGAAATTATTGATGCAGTTACATCCTTTAACTTCAAGAAATGAACTGACTGTGATGGCATTGATATGGACTTAATTAAAGATATTATTGGATGTATTGTGAAACTATTTACCTAAATTTGTAATCTGTCATTACAAAGTGGTTTATTTCCTGATATGATGAAAATTGCAAAAGTAGTTCCAATATCGTCCCATTTCTCTACTACTGCAGTTCTCTAAGATACTGGAAAAAATATTTTACAATAGATTGTTTTTGGTGATAAAGTCATATAATGTGCTATATGAAGAGCAATATTGATTTAGACCCAAAAGGACCACAACACTTGCCTTAATGGAGTTAAGTAATGGAGTAAACACTGTTTTGAAAACAAAGAATATGCTGTCAGAGGTTTTTTTAGATTTAAAGAAAGTATTTGATACAGTTGATCACAACCTTTTACTTAACAAACTATGTACATATGGAATCAGAGGGGTGGCATTATCATGGGTTAACAGTTACTTTAAAAACTGTAAAAATAAATAAATACATAAATAAATGCCATAAATGCCAAAATTGTGTGTGAGGTTCCCCAAGGATCAGTTTTGGGGCCGCTGCTTTTCATATTGTGCATTAATGAGATATGTGCAATTTCAAAGTCTTTGAAAGTAATATTATTTGCAGATGATACAAACTTACTGTGCTGTGGAAGTAACTTGGAGCAACATCTGAATGAACTATAAAATGAATTAAATAATCTGAAGACCTGGTTTGACCTTAATAAATTAACATTGAACCTGAGTAAAACAAAATTCATAATATTTGGGAATCGCACATATTCTACCGATAGTAAACTGACAATAAATAACATTGAATTAGACAAAGTATCTGAAATAAAATTCCTCGGTGTGATAATACATCACAAACTATGCTGGATTCACCACATTACTTATATCAAAGGCAAAATATCAAAGTCTCTGGCAATTCTCTACAAGGTTAAGGATCTCATCAATCAAACATCATTATATTATCTATTGTTCCATTATACTGCTGTACATGACATACTGTGGGGAAGTGTGGGGAAAGACGTATAAAACACACACCCATCCAATATAGATTCTGCAAAAAAGAGCAATAAGCATGAGAAATAAAACTAGTTCAAGAGAACCATTAAATCCACTTTTTATCAAATTAAATATTCTCAAATTTAAAGATTTGGTTGACCTCAGAACTGTGCAAACAATGTACAAATCAGCAAATAAATCTTTGCCCCACAAATTCAGAACTTGTTCCATGTAAGACCAAATACTCATGAGAGGAATCCTTATGTTCAGCAAGCCAATAGTAAGGACAAATGTAAAATATCACAGCATTACAGTCAGAGGAGTTAGTGTGTGGAACACCTGTACACATGAAATCAAGACAAGTACATCAGTACAAAAATTCACACAATTGCTTAAAAATATAAATTGCATGAATATAGGAAATCTTCCTCTCAGTGACTGAGTTGTCTCATTGTGTCCTCATTCTAATAGATCAAGGCCAGAGTAACCAAAGCTTAACCAAAGTGTTTATTAAGGTGTTTGTCACATAAAATAAGCTCAGAGATTAAGCAGATGTTAAACACAGGATGCTTAGTTTATGTAAAAATGTCGTTTGTTGTTGTTTTGGTTTACATGCTGCAAATGGTTTTATTTGTGTATGTTCATGTGTTAGACTTGTACATAGTTAAACATGTATGGATCAAATAATGTTGAATTCTAGCTATGGATCTGTAAGCAATTACATTTGAGATAAGAGGCTAGGAACAGGAAAAGGGCGATCGTGGCTCAAGAGTTGGGTGTTCGTCTTGTAACTGGAAGGTTGCCGGTTCGAGCCCCGGCTCAGACAGTCTCGGTCGTTGTGTCCTTGGGCAAGACACTTCACCTACCACCTACTGGTGATGGCCAGAGGGGCCAATGGCGCAATACGGCAGCCTGGCTTCTGTCAGTCTGCCCCAGGGCAGCTGTGGCTACAACTGTAGCTGACTCCACCAGTGTGTGAATGTGAGAGAGAATGAATAGTGGAATTGTAAAGCGCTTTGAGGGGTCCTGAAAAGCGCTATATAAATGCAAACTATTATTAAAAGTGTAAACTTCATCCTACTCCTTTTCGAGCACACACATTCTGTAGACATAGATATTTACATGAAAACTTGATGATTTTTACGTTTTGTTTTTTCTTTTTTCTCTTGTTATTTCAGTTATATTTAAATGTTTAAAATAAGAAAAATATATATATTCTTCTAACTCTATCTATAAATTAAAGATCAAACTGCAAACATGACAATACAGAATAATGCCGACACACAGGGCGGCAGCTACAGTGTGCATGAAGGGTTGTTGGTGGTTGCTGTCTGTTCTGCCACAGGTTTATTTTTAATCCACTGAACGGCCTCATATTCGACTGGGCCACATAGAAAAGAGGAAATGCAGCCTGTGGTTTGAAACAACAGTTTTGTGTGTAGCAATCTCTTATTTTAAGCCATCAGTATCCAGCAAACATAAGGTCCTAAAGCACACTGCACTTTATTGTCCTCTTTATACCCTGATGAGGACAATACTTTAGACCAGCGGTCCCCAACCCCCGGGCCTCGGACCGGTACCGGTCCGTGAGTCGTTTGGTACCGGGCCGCGAGAGTTGAGGCTCAGGTGTGAAATGTATGGTTTTCAAGGTTTTTATCCTGTTTTCAGCGTTATTTTGTTATCGTTTTTATCATTTACTCAGTTTTCCTTGGTCTTTTCACGTGTGTTATGAATACATCTTCTTTTTTTCGGTACCGGTACTAGTTTTATTTTGTTGTATTTATCCACGACACCTTAAAGGCCGGTCCATAAAAATATTGTCCGGCATAAACCGGTCCGTGGCGCAAAAAAGGTTGGGGACCGCTGCTTTAGAATATTAACATGTCAGTAAGATGTGAAACTTTAATGATTGAGACCATGAACATATGCAGAAAGTGTTTAAACTCTGACCTGTAGCTCAGACTGTGACAGGAAGGATCACTTCTCAAAATGATGGAAAATATTGTGTAAACATTGTTATTTGTTTAACTGCAAGTTCACACAGAGCTGCAGTCTTATCTGCACCATCTCTGCACTGAAACAAACCTCAATGATCTTTTGTTGTTTCCTTCATCAGCCTGCAGAGTTAAAATGAGGAAGAACATTTACTATAGAAACTGTGCTTTAACTGCTACATTAACTATTTGCAGGTATTAAAGTAAAAGAAAAAAAAAAGATTACACATCTTTACTGTAACAGTGCCAGAGCTGACAGGTGGGGAGGTCCAGGAAGAAGAAATTAGAAGAACGAAAGAGAAGGAAAGAGAGAGAAAGAGAAAAAAGAGGTAGCGATACAGAAAACAAACAGCACCTGAAAGAGAGCAGAAGGAAGACAGAGACCCCATGAGGAGAGCTTCTGAGAACCAGAGGCAACGGGCAGCCGACCCTCCCAGAGACCAGGGACCCGTCACAAGCTGAGGACAGGGCCCAGGGCTGTGATCACATGCACATAATATACAAGGACAAACAATCATCCACATCAAACCACCGCTCTAAAACACTTCAAAAACTCTGGTGTGGATGTGGTGTCTGGTGTGGTTACTTATTCTTGTTAGCAAACTTCAGTAAATGTAAAGAGGAAGTGGAAGTTTGCTCGAGTTATAAGTGAACTGTTTAACACGATGAAGCAACATGTGGTTTGTTGCTTTGTGCATTTTCTCAGTAGACTTTTACGATTCAAAGTTACTATGGCAACATGAGTAAAAATAAGGGCAAAAGTCTATCAGGAATAATTATTATAACATTAGATACACAGAAAAAAAACATCCGTCTACAGTCATGTTGTAGGTAATACACCACAGTATCTTCTGATCTATTAGTCTACACATCACTGAATCATTTGGACAGATTAACATTTGTGGAATCACACAGTGTTTAAGTCTCAGTTATTTATTTATGTTGACTGGAGGGTGTAAGTTGAAACTTCTGTGATCTGGAAGACTTTGTGATGACCCACAGGTAAGTCTCTGTGTTCATGTGATCAGTTATCTGTAACTCAGTTTTCTTCATTTGTTACCATCGAGGCCTGAAACTATCAGCTTCATAATAAAGGTCACCTTTGTTTGGTACTCTGAGTCCTGCTCTGGATATGGGTCTGCTTTTTGAACTGACTCTGAACACAATCACATGATCTTGGTTGGTAACATGTGGTGTTCAACACAAACATCATTATCACAGTGTTTCAATCATTGTTTCACATCAGTTTGTTTTATTTTATTATGTTTACATGTAGTCAGAGGCTGAGGTCAGTGTGCGTCTGCACATACATGTCAAAGCAAGACAAAGAACAGTCTGCAGAATAAATGAGTTCCTGCTTTACTTTGAAATGACAACAGATAATAAATATAACTTTGAATTTATCTATGAATTTAATTGTTCTTTAGTTGGTGAAACATAAAAGTCTTTAATCTCACTTCAGCCAGACACTGAGTCATTTCCTGTGTTTGGGTCTCCACCAAACTTAAAACCAGAATTTAACCACAAGGTGGAAACTTTGACAGGTCTGAGGTCAAAGGAGCCTTTTCACTATATGACTGCATGATGATGTTTCAGCTAAGAGTCGAATAAAATAAACATATTTTAATGCAGCCTAAAGTAAGAATTTAATTTTAATTCAGCAGTTAAACAATTAAAAGGAGAAAAATGATTTAACCCTTGTATGGTGTTCGGGTCTGTGAGACCCGTGTTCAGTTTTTTTCAAAAGAAAAATTAAACAATTAATTATTTTTTCACGTGTAAATGTGTTGTGTCTTTCCACTCACTCCACTTGATTATAACTGATTTATTTATAACATTTTATATAAAAGAAAAACGAGAAGCACATTAATTCATAAATGTGATCTATCAAAGGTAAAGGGAAAAAATTAACCATGTTTGCTGTTCATATGTCTTGTAATTGGGATGAAGTAAACATCTGTTGAGTAATTTAACATAAAATTGTTTGATAGTGTTAATTTGGAAAGCCAAAACTCTAGCGGGTCCACCAGACCCATGAACACTGGCTGAGTAACAAAAATACGAACACCACACAAGGGTTAAAAAGGCTTTAGTGAAAATACAGGCACCAAAGTAGAAAAGCTGTTTTGGTATATTCACTCTCAGTGACTCCCAGTCTGCAGAAACCTGCCAGGAGACAAATATTAGTGGATATTGCAGCCAAAAAATCCCCCAAACGGGCAAAAGAAATATCCTGACATGAAGCAACAGAACAGCTTTATATATTATAGAGAAAGGAAACAACACAACAAAAGAAACAAGCTTCTATGTTTGCAGTGGACAGGAAATATAAACATGTCAACCAACTGCTGCGGTCAAAGCTACAGGAGCTGTTTGAGTTTTGTGTGTAACGGCAGGAAGCACAGAGAGACCAATCAGAATAAGAGCCTGTAGAAAAACTCTTGTTGTATCTATATTAAACACAACTTCTCCTTTTTCTGCAAAGTAAAACTGTTTGATTATCTGAGGATCAGAGTGCAGCAGGCTGGATGTGACGATGGGGCACTCTTTGCTCTGCATGATGGGCTTTTTCTGTAAGTACACGTCTGACATTGTTTGAACGGCAGCGATTAATGCAAATGTTTCTGATCTGTGAGAATTACAGTGAGTCACTGCTTTAACCTGTTTACCTGAGAGCTGGAACAAAGCAGACTTGTGATTCTTATAGTGTTTAAATGTTTGATACACTGCTGCTTTTTGCATCACTTATAGTTACACACTGTGTTACAACAGTTTGGATTTTTATGATTATTTTATTTTATTGTCAAACAGATTACTGGTTATTACTGTTCATCTTTAAGAAAGTCTTACTTTATATTGTTTTTGATCTTGTCAGTTGTATAATGTCTGATGAGGTTTTATTCATTATTTTAGTGCTCAGTACTGTCATCTGTGGAAATGCTGAAGGTAAGAAATGATTATTTTCTTCCTGTTCATATATGTAGCTGTTATCTCCTATAATGTGCTCAATAATATCCTCCCTGTGTTTACATGTTATCTTCTGCACAGACTCAATGCTTCTATTCAGCCTGTGCAGTTAAACATAAATGGCTTCAGTAAGCGCTCCATGTGGAGACTGTGGCGTTCTTCAGAGCTTTTACTGATGTACCATTTGTACCACTTTCAGTCTGTAAAACTGTAACAACAAAGCAGAGCAGGTACATTTAATCTCAGTGTAGATGCACAAATGTCACATGACCAATGCAAGATCATAACATTAACAATAAATGGACAAAGCCTGTCAAGTGACGTAAATACAAATACCACATGCTGACATGTTTTATGCTAACAGGCAAAACAAAGCACTAACAGTTAGCTTACAGTAGTAATGTAACAAACTTCACAGACCCACAAGAAGGACAGAGCACTAATATGTAGAAACAATCCATCATCTGCCCAAACTTACACTTTATCCCATCTCAAGAGCAGCAGATGCAGAACTATCACAGACACGGAGCTCTAGCCATTACTTGGCACTTCCGCTATTTAACCACTAGTTGGCGGACTTTGACATGAGCAGACCAGGAAGAAGCAGATGAATAAATGTGACCCGTCATATAACAAAGTTGAAACAAACTATATTTCAGGAATAATCTGAGGGACAAAATATTGTATATGATACAGCTCACACTCCACTGCATTTATTGGTTAAAATATTAAAATGATCGTATCAAGAGTGCAACCATGTGAGCAGATGTTTCACTCAGCCGATACACAAACTTTATATTTACTAGAGTTTGTTGCCTTGAAACTGACTGATTTCCTTTTCATGAGTATTTATCTGTCCATCCTCACACATCACAGTTATGATTCACAAGATGCTGATGAACTGGAGGATCAATCTAATTTATTACAGCACAGCGTGATGAGTTTAGGGTAAATGCAGGTAACTCAAATCTGAAAACAGACTCAACCACAGATCAGTCAGTTAAAGTCCTGCCTGAAGACTTTAATCAGTCTTATTATGAATTTTTACTCTCAGTTATTTATAGTGTCATGGTGTGTTGTCTGCCTCAGTGTCCTCTTGAAAAAACCTCTGAAAGTTGTTAAAGTCATGAATGAATAAGGCTTCACATACAGAAGAGTAACAAGTAAAACAAACTGGACAAAGTGCCATTGATATAGATTTATTCATTTGTCACTGTCATGGTCTTTCATCATTTTAGTCTGAGTGCTTCTTCCTCATCTTTGTTTAGCTTTTTAAAAAAATATTTCCTCTTTAATTTGAAGGTTTGTTTCTTTCATATATAAATAGTTCTGCTGTGTCTTGTCAGTCTTTGTCAGAGCATCTGTGAACACTCACGTGTGTTCATCTCTTAGTTGTTTCTATTGACAGTTTATTTATTTCTAGTTTTACATTTTGATTCTTTGTATGTTTCCATTTTTAGACTATTTAGGTATTAAAGTTCAGTTTTATTTAAGTTATTTTGCTTCCTGCATTTAAGTTCACACCTCTGCACTCCACTCATTGTTACAGAGACACATATTTACAAGTCTGTGGACTCTACTGGAAGAATGGACACAAAATACTTTTTCTCTAATTTGGTGTTTCTATGATAGTAGCTTAGTTTGGAGATTTTACTGTAGCAAAGTCATGTGTATATATATTAACCCTCGTGTGCATTTTATTACCTCTGTGTGTGATCAGGTTTGTAAATATGTCAAAACATCTGTATGCACAGATATTATCAGCTGGAAAGTCTTAAAGTTTTGCATGAAGCACTTAAAATACAGACATGTGGTCAAGTTTCAGCTCACCTGCTCTCTTTGTTGTCTGTTTTATTACTTGTGACCTTTGCTGCACTTCTGCTGTGACAGATCCACAGATGAGTGTAGAAGGTTTTCTGTAATCGAGGGTTCATTAACCCTGAGCTCAGACTCACAGGCTCAGGCTTTCTGTCACACTCAGAACAAACCACCAGCTGGCGTATTACTCAGCCAGGCTCACCTGCTCTTCACCTTGTATTTGAGTCTCAGTTGCAGTAGGAAATAAAACTGCAGCTGGAACATCTGTGTGGCAGATGTGGTGGGTTTCTCCTTCTTCCACTAAAAGGACCACAATAATAGCTTCATATTTGTCTAAGTTACAGAACTTAAAGTCAAGGCCACTCTGACAGCAGACAGCACAACCACACCAGCAGGGGGCAGTGTGACACTGACCTGTGAGGTGAATTACTCTGTTCAGAAAAACCTCATCTGAAAATGAGATCATCTCTTTTAGCTCTAAGAGTGCAATCTCTGTCTCTGATGGAGGCATCTACACCTGCAGAGGAAGGAGAAGAAACACGAATTTAGTCACAACTAAAAGCGATTCAGTCATTATTCAGGAAACTGATGAGTTTAAAAAATTTTGAGAGTTGAAAAAGGTCTTCTCCAAATTGTAATGGAACTCAATATTCACTAATCACCAGCACTTAAACCACTAAATCTGTCAAATTATGAATTATTAGGCTCAGTACATTGTTTCACCTTTGTTCAGTCTTCAGATCACTTACAGACACAGAGGAGTTCATGGTGCTGTTTTGTCTTTTTAGAGTGATTTAAAAAACAGTTTGTGCTCCTTTCCTGGTTACTGAACCTTTACTCTTAGTTTTTCTTTGCCAGTTTTGACTTTGGTGCTACATAAAAACTTTGTATTTCACATTTTATGAACAGTTTATGAGAGCAGAGCAGCCTCCAGCTTTGAATCCATCACTGGAGGTTTAACAACATTGTTAGGAAACAACAGCTAACTGATGACTCATTGATTATATGTTCATAAATGTATAAATATGGAAATGTAAAGATGTCGAAATAAGTAAACTGTTGAATATAAAGATCGGTTAATTACCTGATTTAATTTATTTATTTAAAAGAAAGAACTTTTTGATTTTCAAGTCCAATTATCAGTGTGCTAATGATATATTTTTTCAAATTACTCTTTGATTACCAAATAAATAGTGTGCAGAAAAAAAATACAATTCCCAAGGGGCCTCCCTCAACTAGACATATTTGACATAAAAGACTCAGCTCCTCCTTCAGATATCAGTGGGCTGGTTCAATTTCAGGAGTGTGGGTGCAGAGGCAGTGGGACAGCTAAGCCTGAGCCAGTGGTTTGATCTGTTTGTCTTGCCAGCAGGTTAGCAGATAAGTGATTTAGCATATATATGTACAAAGGGTCTGACTGCACCAACTAACTGCATGTTGACTAAAAAACACACAAACACATTGTTTTCTGTTAGAAGTGAAGTAAGTTGACTAATAGTAGGAAAGCTTTTCATGCAGACTTCCTCTGAGTTTAATTTCCACCTGTCTCACTTTTCTTTTTTGAAAAACAGACCTTACTTCTAACAGACCCATCCTACAGTCTCTTTGTCCTGCAGAGGTGCTGCTCTAGCCTCTTCTTTGTTGAAAAAAACAAAACTAACGCTATGAAACATAAACATTTAAAAGTACAGTGTGAAGCAAACAATATTTTGTGGTGACAGGTTAATAATTTTTATCACTTTTCTTCCTCTTACGGTGCCCCTGCCTAGATTACTGCAACAGTCTAAGCAAACAATCAGCTGAATGACTGCAGACCAAACAGATTTAAGCTGCCAGGCTTTGAGCTCAAACACATCACATAGGATCCCAGCACTCCCATTTTTCATACTGGCTCCCAGCTTCACGCTGATTTTAACCTCAAAGTAAATGTAAAGCAGAAAAATCTGTGAGTTTTGGAGTATAAATAAAATATAACTTTACAAAGTAAATTCTAATACATTTTATATTAAAATATTGTGTTACAGTGTGAAAGCTATAAATTGTTTTATTGTGACTTTGTTTTGATTTTCAGACTTCAAACTGTCTGTGAATCATTTGCTTTGCATTCACTCTACTCTTACGTTATAAACAGCAGAGTTTTCATGTTTCTCTTCTAACTGGATCATTCTTATGTGAACAGTTCCCACTAAGCCCACTGTGACCCTGCAGCCATCCTGGACTCAGATATACAGCGGTGAGACAGTCACTGTCAAATGTGAGATTCAGGGAGGTGAAGGAGCTCAGTGGACGTATGAATGGAGACAAGGCCAGGTTAACATACCTGAAACATCCAGTGAATACACAATCATCAGAGCTACTGAGTCTGACAGTGGAGAATACAGCTGCCGGGGCAGAAGAAGCTTTTCCTGGACAGAGTGGAGTGACATCATCGCATTCAGAGTATTATGTAAGTTGGACACGTTTCACACATTTTAATTACAATGTTTCATCCAAAAACACAACAAAATTCTTTGTATTGCAACAACACAACAGGTTTTGTTTTTAATTTTGTGTGATTATTTGGATATATTGGAGGTTTAACAGCATTGTTTGCAAACAACAGCTAACTTACAGCTCATAGGTTACATGTTCATAAATGTATAAATAAATGCAAATATGTAGAAATAAGTAAACAGTCAAATATAAAGATCAGTAAATTGCCTGGTTTAATTTATTTAATAAAAACAAAACATTTTATTGTTGATTTTCAAGTCAAATTATCAGTGTGCTAATGATATCTGTTTATTTGAACAGCTCCTCCTAAGCCCACTGTGACCCTGCAGCCACCTTGGCCTCAGATATACAGCGGTGTGATATACAGCGGTGAGACAGTCACTGTCAGATGTGAGATTCAGGGAGGTGAAGGAGCTCAGTGGACGTATGAATGGAGTCCAGCCAAGTTAAACACATCTCCAACATCCAATGAATACAGAATCAGCAGTGTTAGTGAGTCTGATGGTGGAGGATACAGCTGTCGGGCCACAAGAGGCTCCTCCTGGACAGAGTGGAGTGATGTCATCACACTGAATGTAAAACGTAAGTTGGAGATATTTCACTCACACTATGTGTTTTTAATTAATATTGTAACACACCGAAGGCTTTTTTTGTTTATTTGTTGTTTATTATCAAAAGTAGCAAAAATGGCTTTGATAAAAATTAACAGTAAAGACTCAAAGTTAAACATCTGAAGTATGAAAAAGGTTTTGTTATATTGTCATATGTTATAATATTTTTATATTTTTAATGTTGAATTTCTTCTCTATAAAATAGTGTAGAAGACATTTCTTACTTCTTAAATTACTGTTTGTAATTATGCTATTAAATAGTGGCAATTATAACATAAGTAATTCTTTGGATATACATTTTTAAACAAAGTAAAAGAAATTAAAATGTGTCTCTGTGCTGAGACCTGGTGGAACTCAAAAAGGTTTTAATTCTTTCAGCTGACTGAAAGCTCTCACCACCTGCAACAGTCACAGGCAGCTTCCTGCAGGAACCTGGTCACAGCAGAGGTCTTGCATCTATTTGAACCCTTTTATATGCCAACACCTCACTGCTGATATTTATGGCAGCTCTGAACTATAATTATTTATGGTGGATCTGTCTCCTCCTGTGCTTGTTTATCATCCCCTCAAGCTAAACAAGGATTTTATTTCCACCCTTTTCTTTGGAATCATATAAAGATTTGACAGCATTCTAACTCTTGGGGATTTTAATGTTTGCTGCCCATCAAACTCCTATAACCACAGATGACATGAGTTTTACAGTCTATTTAAAAGTTTTGCTAGACTGCTGTGATAACATAAAATCATGGTTGGCAATTCATTTTTTTGAATGTAAACGATCAAAAAAATTGTATTATTTGAACCTTCAGACCCTCGTTTTGCTCGTGTAACCTTGTTCCTCTGAAAAAGTTCAGAACTCTCTTTGAAAAAAATCTGCAGGTGATCTTTGATGACAGTTTCTCATTTGAGAAATAAATAAATTGTGTTGTAAAAGGGTTCGGGCATTTGCAAAAATGATGTTCGTTATGTCATCTGCTCACTTTAAGAAAGTAATTCCTGCATTTATTTCATCCATTCTTGTGTAATATGCTTTATTTTGGTAGCAGCCAGGCTATAATGATTATTTAATTGTTTGTTTTTAAGTCTCTGAATGGATTCACTCCCTCGTAGCTCTCTGATCTTTTAAATAAACAAACTCCAAACAGAACTCTAAGGTCAGCTGAAAAGTTGCTTCTATTTGTTCCTAGAAGCAGACTAAAACACAGGCTAAGACTAAGACTGGGCCTTTGTGATTGTTTTGCCTGAACTTTTGGCACAGTTTGCCCTTCAAATTACTCTTTGATTACCAAATAAATAGTGTGCAGAAAAAAAATACAATTCCCAAGGAGCCTCCCTCAACTACACACATTTGACATAAAAGACTCAGCTCCTCCTTCAGATATCAGTGGGCTGGTTCAATTTCAGGAGTGTGGGTGTGGGCAGAGGCAGTGGGACAGCTAAGCCTGAGCCAGTGGTTTGATCTGTTTGTCTTGCCAGCAGGTCAGCAGATAAGTGATTTAGCATATATATGTACAAAGGGTCTGACTGCACCAACTAACTGCATGTTGACTAAAAAACACACAAACACATTGTTTTCTGTTAGAAGTGAAGTAAGTTGACTAATAGTAGGAAAGCTTTTCATGCAGACTTCCTCTGAGTTTAATTTCCACCTGTCTCACTTTTCTTTTTTGAAAAACAGACCTTACTTCTAACAGACCCATCCTACAGTCTCTTTGTCCTGCAGAGGTGCTGCTCTAGCCTCTTCTTTGTTGAAAAAAACAAAACTAACGCTATGAAACATAAACATTTAAAAGTACAGTGTGAAGCAAAGATTATTTTGTGGTGACAGGTTAATAATTTTTATCACTTTTCTTCCTCTTACGGTGCCCCTGCCTAGATTACTGCAACAGTCTAAGCAAACAATCAGCTGAATGACTGCAGACCAAACAGATTTAAGCTGCCAGGCTTTGAGCTCAAACACATCACATAGGATCCCAGCACTCCCATTTTTCATACTGGCTCCCAGCTTCACGCTGATTTTAACCTCAAAGTAAATGTAAAGCAGAAAAATCTGTGAGTTTTGGAGTATAAATAAAATATAACTTTACAAAGTAAATTCTAATACATTTTATATTAAAATATTGTGTTACAGTGTGAAAGCTATAAATTGTTTTATTGTGACTTTGTTTTGATTTTCAGACTTCAAACTGTCTGTGAATCATTTGCTTTGCATTCACTCTACTCTTACGTTATAAACAGCAGAGTTTTCATGTTTCTCTTCTAACTGGATCATTCTTATGTGAACAGTTCCCACTAAGCCCACTGTGACCCTGCAGCCATCCTGGACTCAGATATACAGCGGTGAGACAGTCACTGTCAGATGTGAGATTCATGGAGGTGAAGGAGCTCAGTGGACGTATGAATGGAGACGAGGCCAAGTAAACACAGGTCATACATCCAGTAAATACAGAATCATCAGAGCTACTGAGTCTGACAGTGGAGAATACAGCTGCCGGGGTAGAAGAAGCTTTTCCTGGACAGAGTGGAGTGACATCATCGCATTCAGAGTATTATGTAAGTTGGACACGTTTCACACATTTTAATTACAATGTTTCATCCAAAAACACAACAAAATTCTTTGTATTGCGACAACACAACAGGTTTTGTTTTTAATTTTGTGTGATTATTTGGATATATTGGAGGTTTAACAGCATTGTTTGCAAACAACAGCTAACTTACAGCTCATAGGTTACATGTTCATAAATGTATAAATAAATGCAAATATGTAGAAATAAGTAAACAATCAAATATAAAGATCAGTAAATTACCTGGTTTAATTTGTTTAATAAAAACAAAACATTTTATTGTTGATTTTCAAGTCAAATTATCAGTCTGCTAATGATATCTGTTTATTTGAACAGCTCCTCCTAAGCCCACTGTGACCCTGCAGCCACCTTGGCCTCAGATATACAGCGGTGAGACAGTCACTGTCAGATGTGAGATTCAGGGAGGTGAAGGAGCTCAGTGGACGTATGAATGGAGTCCAGCCAAGTTAAACACATCTCCAACATCCAATGAATACAGAATCAGCAGTGTTAGTGAGTCTGATGGTGGAGGATACAGCTGTCGGGCCACAAGAGGCTCCTCCTGGACAGAGTGGAGTGATGTCATCACACTGAATGTAAAACGTAAGTTGGAGATATTTCACTCACACTATGTTTTTTTAATTTATATTGTAAAACACCGAAGGCTTTTTTGTTTATTTGTTGTTTATTATCAAAAGTAGCAAAAATGGCTTTGATAAAAATTAACAGTAAAGACTCAAAGTTAAACATCTGAAGTATGAAAAAGATTTTGTTATATTGTCATATGTTATAATATTTTTATATTTTTAATGTTGAATTTCTTATCTATAAAATAGTGTAGAAGACATTTCTTACTTCTTAAATTACTGTTTGTAATTATGCTATTAAATAGTGGCAAATATAACATAAGTAATTCTTTGGATATACATTTTTAAACAAAGTAAAACAAATTAAAATGTGTCTCTGTGCTGAGACCTGGTGGAACTCAAAAAGGTTTTAATTCTTTCAGCTGACTGAAAGCTCTCACCACCTGCAACAGTCACAGGCCGCTTCCTGCAGGAACCTGGTCACAGCAGAGGTCTTGCATCTATTTGAACCCTTTTATATGCCAACACCTCACTGCTGATATTTATGGCAGCTCTGAACTATAATTATTTATGGTGGATCTGTCTTCTCCTGTGCTTGTTTATTATCCCCTCAAGCTAAACAAGGATTTTATTTCCACCCTTTTCTTTGGAATCATATAAAGATTTGACAGCATTCTAACTCTTGGGGATTTTAATGTTTGCTGCCCATCAAACTCCTAAAACCACCCTTCCAAAAGATGACATGAGTTTTACAGTCTATTTAAAGGTTTTGCTAGACTGCTGTGATGACATAAAATCATGGTTGGCAATTCATTTTTTTGAATGTAAACGATCAAAAAATTGTATTATTTGAACCTTCAGACCCTCGTTTTGCTCGTGTAACCTTGTTCCTCTGAAAAAGTTCAGAACTCTCTTTGAAAAAAATCTGCAGGTGATCCTTGATGACAGTTTCTCATTTGAGAAATAAATAAATTGTGTTGTAAAAGGGTTCGGGCATTTGCAAAAATGACGTTCGTTATGTCATCTGCTCACTTTAAGAAAGTAATTCCTGCATTTATTTCATCCATTCTTGTGTAATATGCTTTATTTTGGTAGCAGTCAGGCTATAATGATTATTTAATTGTTTGTTTTTAAGTCTCTGAATGGATTCACTCCCTCGTAGCTCTCTGATCTTTTAAATAAACAAACTCCAAACAGAACTCTAAGGTCAGCTGAAAAGTTGCTTCTATTTGTTCCTAGAAGCAGACTAAAACACAGGCTAAGACTAAGACTGGGCCTTTGTGATTGTTTTGCCTGAACTTTGGCACAGTCTGCTCTTCAAATTACTCTTTGATTACCAAATAAATGGTGTGCAGAAAAAAAATACAATTCCCAAGGAGCCTCCCTCAACTGGACACATTTGACATAAAAGACTCAGCTCCTCCTTCAGATATCAGTGGGCTGGTTCAATTTGAGGAGTGTGGGTGTGGGCAGAGGCAGTGGGACAGCTAAGCCTGAGCCAGTGGTTTGATCTGTTTGTCTTGCCAGCAGGTTAGCAGATAAGTGATTTAGCATATATATGTACAAAGGGTCTGACTGCACCAACTAACTGCATGTTGGCTAAAAAACACACAAACACATTGTTTTCTGTTAGAAGTGAAGTAAGTTGACTAATAGTAGGAAAGCTTTTCATGCAGACTTCCTCTGAGTTTAATTTCCACCTGTCTCGCTTTTCTATTTAAAAAAAAAAACAGTCCTTACTTCTAACAGACCCATCCTACAGTCTCTTTGTCCTGCAGAGGATTTTATACCTGACAGGAAAGTAAGGTCTCAGGTTATTCAGAAGAATAACAGCCCACCGACAACTCTGGATTATATGCTCATAAATATGCAAATGTAAAGATGCAGAAATAAGTAAATAGTGCGATGTTTGAGTATAAAACTTCTTTTTTACAATGTACAATCTGAGAGACTGAAGTTGTTTACATGATATTGTGTGTTGATGTTCAGTCGCACAGATTTGTGCACACCTGGTTGTTTCCGTCACTTTGCTGGTAGATTCTTAATATCAGCAAATTAGGTTTAAGGTTTAATCTGATTTTTTTTTTATTACCTTTTTATTGTTGATTTTCAGTCAAATTGTCACTGGGGTGAAAAAAACGTTATTACCCCTAACAAGAGCAATAAAACCAGGAAAGTGTCAATGATCGTTTTATATTTCTATAAGTCTGATGATGGGATATTTTCTCTTTGAACAGCTCCTCCTAAGCCCACTGTGACCCTGCAGTCATCCTACACTCAGATATATGGAGGAGAAATATACAAAGATACCTCAGTCACTGTCACATGTGAGATTCATGGAGGGGAAAGAGCTCAGTGGATGTATGAATGGAGACGAGGCCAGAAAAACATACGTGGAACATCCAGTGTATATACAATCAACAGAGTTACTGAGTCTGATGGTGGAGGATACAGCTGCCGGGGTAGACGAGGTTCTTTCTGGACAGTGTGGAGTGACGTCATTACATTGACTGTCTTATGTAAGTTGAACATATTTCTTTCATTTTAATTTCAAAAACAAAACAAAATAATTTCATCAGTACTGTGGTTTCTGGGGTATTTGTTAACACAGTGGAGTGACATCATCACACTGACTGTGTCATGTAAGTTGGGCATATTTCACCTTTTCTTTAAAAAAATTTCTATTGCACAACGTTGGATGCAAAAACAAGAAAATATCACGTCTTTCAATAAAACTGCAGGCTTTCTTCTCATTTTAGTATCAAAAGTAGCGTAAAACAAGTTTTAAAGTGTGGTATCGCAAGAAATTAGTTGGTTATATAAATATATGAGTATGCATAATAGTTATTATTCATAGATACCTACATCCTAAGTTCCTGTTATTCATCTGAAAGAAAAAGAATGAGTGTGTCGTTACAATGGTAATGCCAGGAGAGCCAGTAGTGGTTCTGTGTTACATTAATGTTGTAAGGAAGTGGAAGAAGAGTGTGTCCTGTAGGAGGCAGTAGAAAATGGATACTCATGTTCTGTACATGCACTGAAAAGAAGGTTCAGTAAACCAGTGTCAACGATACTTCATTGTTAGTCTCAGTTATTTTATTTCTATTTTTTGAAGATGCAACATAAAGTTTTACATAAAATCCACAGCAATCACTCACAGTGAAACTGTTATGATACGGCTGTGTGGCAGGGAGGATGTAGGACACAAACGCAAAACAATCATCAGAGCAATGAACTTAAAAGGCTGCTTTATTGCAGCGGTATAATTTTCACGAAAAGAAAAAAACTTGCAAAAACAAAATAAAACAAAAAACTGGGAACTAAAAACAAAAACACTGGGAAACCTGTAAACTAGTGACACTGATCTCAGGGAGCACGGAAACACGCAGCATGGTGAGGGGACAACGTGACACTGACAGAGAGAAACACGGGTCTGAAATACACTGAGTGAAACGAGGGAATGAGACACATGAGGGGAGAACAGTCGAGACCAGGGTGAAGCAAAACTAGAAACAGTGACAAAGGACAAGAGACCGTCAAAGTAAAACAGCAAGTATAACACAGACACGGACGAGACACTGAACATAGGGAACACGGAGCACAGAGACCAGAGAGACAAAAGACACGACTAGGGTGGGTTTTGATGATCTATTTTCCGATTAAAATCGATTCTAGCTTGAATAACGTGATATTGATTCAATAAAATCCTGAATCGATTTTCTAAATATAAATGTATTTTGCCCGAAACGCCAGAATCTCAGGTTAAACCACAAGATTTCAACAGCCACCAACCAGCTAAAACAGTAAATGAGAGCAGGCACCTGCTGTGATGCTCACACCTTTGATAAAGTCTCAACTTTTATAGATATAAAAATATGGACATGTACTGATAAGTGATCAGAATTATAATATTTCTGACTGTCTGAGGCAAAATTTCCCACATTCAAATCGAATCGACTTCTAGAAATCAGTGACGATACCCAACCCTGGAGACGACTGACTGGGGAACAAGAAAATACAGTGTCCCCTCGTTTATGTCGGGAGTTAAATTCTAAAAGTAATCCACGATAGGTGAAATCTGCGAAGTAGCCAACTTTATTTTTTACAATTATTATAGATGTTTTAACCCTTGTGATGTCCTCCCGATTTGCATACAATGTGAGCCATCAGGGGTCAAAAATGTCCCCACTTCATTTGACTGTTTTTTAAAGTAAAAAGTATAAATTGTCAATCAATTCAGTGTTACACCTTAGTTTTACTTAAGACCAACACATTAACACAAAATTTACTCAACATTTTACATTTTAGGGCCACCAGACCTTCTTTACAAAAAATAAACCCTGTTTTTTATCGAAAACAAATTGAGAAAATTAAATATTTAATTGTTTAGATAATTTTTACTATCTGAATAACTAGAGAGTGCTGTATGTTGAACTTTAGTGAGAAAGTTTTTTTTCAAGCGTTTGAAAATTTTTAATGGCAGCAAATAATCACACTGGTGGTCCTCAGGGGTCAAAAATGTCCCCACTTCATTTGACTGTTTTTTTAAAGTAAAAAGTATAAATTGTCAATCAATTCAGTGTTACACCTTAGTTTTACTTAAGACCAACACATTAACACATAATTTACCCAACATTTTACATTTTAGGGCCACCAGACCTTGTTTACAAAAAATACACCCTGTTTTTTAGCGAAAATAAAACAAGAAAATTAAATATTTAAAAAAAAATTTAAAAAAAAATTAAAAAAAGAATTCTCACTAAAGTTCAACATACAGAGTGCTGTATGTTGAACTTTAGTGAGAATTCTTTTTTTGAACCATTTATAAATTTTAAATGGCAGCACATAATCACACCTGTGGTCCTCAGGGCTCAAAAATGACCCCGTTTGCTTTGAAGCAACAAGTATAAAATATCATCCATCTCTGTGTTTCAAGGTTTTATTCAACTTTATTCCAACTCATTGCCTGACAGTTTTCTATATTTTGGCATGGTAGGAGGGCATGAGTCTGAGTGAAGGCAAACTTTCATGAGGACAAAGGCGTGTCCATATTTGACCCAAGTGCAGGAGGAAGCTCAGGTTTATTCCTCTGCACTGGTCCCATCATGGACAGCATTCTTTCTGCAGTTGCAGGCCAAGGGGCATATACAGTAAACAAGCTGTTACAGGTGATTGTTTTCTTTTGGAAACCTGCAATGTTAGGGACAACTCGTGTCCTGACTGCAGGACAGACGGTTTGCCATCGCACACGAGCATGTTCCATGTACAGCTGGACCTGCATCACATGCTGCCCATGTTTTTGTCTCAAAGTTCCCTGGTTTACTTGGATGTTCTGTTGGAGGGGACAGAGTCCTCTGAAGGGGACTTGGTGCTCATACAGTCACATCAGTACCAGGATCTTACATCACAGCAGGAGGAACACCCACTTGTGTTTCAAGTCAAGTCAACACCAACACACATCATACACCTCAAATGGGAGCACGTTTGTGTCATGAACGACGATCATCTATTGTGTCTTTATCAAGAAATTATGTCCTTTTTGTGCTTCTATGATTAATCTTGTGTCAGCATGAAAACTTCTCTACCAGACTCAGGATGTCATAAACTGGCCGTAGCGACTCTACTGGATGCACGGCAGTAAGAATCAACACACCCACATATGCCTACAGCTGCATTCGGTCCATTTTTCTTCCTCTCTTGTTGTCCCTCCTTGTTCATCATTGAGTTGGCTGTAGAGCAGGTCATCTGCTAATTGGATGGTTGTTGGTTCAATCTCTGTGTGCTCTAGTCTGGAGTTCTTACCAAGGTGTCCTTGGGCAAGTTACTGAACCCCAACTTGGTCTCTGATGCATCCATTGGCATGTGAACGTTAAAAAGCAGAATACAAGCAGAATACACTGTGTATAATGCTTTCAGTACTCGAGTAGAAAAGCCACTGAAGGAGTATGGGACCTGGCACATGTGCTTGGACTGTGGTAGATCATCTTTCTCTGAGGCACATGAGAGAGTCATGTGTAACGCGGTTAAAGGACCAGGGCGCCTGACTGCAGCCTCATAGACAATGAGCTATCAGAATAAGATTCGACTATGGAGCCTGAGGGTGTGAATAAAACACAGGGAACAAAAGTAGAGCTCAAATATATATATATTATGTTTGTTATGAGAAGTGTATAGACGGATGTACAAAAGAAATAAAAACATATGCATATATATCACAAACAAAAATAATGTTGACAATACAAAACAGCTTAGTAGGTTCCAAAAGGAGGTGGGATGAGGTGTAGTCCAGTATGTGATTTAGTTTAGTTCCATGGACCTGTGATAGGTCATGTGTCAACAATTTGTGATTCAGTCCATAGGTTCACAATTCCTACCGCAACGTAGCGGTGGTCGGGTGGCTCGCCACCTCGCGCTGATCAGGGCAGATCGCGGGAGAACAAAAAAAACCTGACCGTTGAGTCGAGTGTGAGGTAGTGTAAAGATGAATGAATCGGCCGGGTTATTGCACGCTGTCAACTGGCCTGTAGTGCAAAATTTGTCGTGATCTGACAAGTACGCCAACCACAGGCCAGTTGACAGCGTGCAATAACCTGGCCGATTCATTCATCTTTACACTACCTCACACTCGACTCAACGGTCAGGTTTTTTTTGTTCTCCCGCGATCTGCCCTGATCAACGCGAGATGGCGAGCCACCCGACCACCGCTACGTTGCGGTAGGAATTGTGAACCTATGGACTGAATCACAAATTGTTGACACATGACCTATCACAGGTCCATGGAACTAAACTAAATCACATACTGGACTACATCTCATCCCACCTCCTTTTGGAACCTACTAAGCTGTTTTGTATTGTCAACATTATTTTTGTTTGTGATATATATGCATATGTTTTTATTTCTTTTGTACATCCGTCTATACACTTCTCATAACAAACATAATATATATATATTTGAGCTCTACTTTTGTTCCCTGTGTTTTATTCACACCCTCAGGCTCCATAGTCGAATCTTATTCTGATAGCTCATTGTCTATGAGGCTGCAGTCAGGCGCCCTGGTCCTTTAACCGCGTTACAAGTGGCGAGCCAGCCAGGAGCCTTTGTGTGTGAATATTTTGGGGTCTTACGTACAATTTTCTTTACTTATTTACTTCGCTTTTGCTGAACATAAAATCAAAAATGGATTCAGTTGCACTTTCTGGCATAAATATATCACAGTCTGTGATGATCTCCGGTGTGTCTAACACAAAATCTGATAATGAAATTCTTGACTACTTGCGTACTTATGGAAATCTTAGCCGTCATTTTTACGTAAATGATCCCGCAAGTACTTTCTTCAAAAACCTGATCGCTGAGTTTGTAGATACCACTGCTTTTACAACTCTAGAGCCGTTTCTGCCATACACCCACTGTTCTAAAAGTGTTGCCGACCTTGTTTTCCACGTCACAGCTTTGGCCTGTGAGTACGCCGCCACGGAGGACAGCAGCAGTCCCCCTCCCAATTACCTCAAAGAGCTCGAGCATATTGCTGATCGCAGCGGGCACCGGTTTGAAGATGTCTTGAAGACAGTAATGAGGCAGATTGGTCAACATTTGCATGAAGCAGGAGCAGGTGATGATGGAAAAATTGAATATGATGAGGAAAATGGAGTAGATGAGGACATTGGTGTAGAGGAAGAAGAAAGGGAACTGGAGCAGCAGCAATTGTCTTCACCTCCTGCCAGACAGGTTTCCACTGACCAGCAGGGGGCACGACCTCGTCAAAGCCAGACTGGACCAACTCCAAGAGTATCACTCACAGCCCCTGATCTCAACCCACCACAAATACAAAGGGTTGTTGTTGAGCATGTGGTCCGAAACCCAGACATAAGCACCACAACTTCACTACATCTCCGTGCTTTTTCAGGAAGGATTCCTAAGCCAAGTAGTGAAGCAGATTTTGAATCATGGCGTTCCCAAATTGATCTACTGCTTGCCGACCCCAGTGTGTCAGCTCTATACGTCGCCAGGCGTATTATAGAGAGCCTGTTGTCACCTGCTGCTGATTTGGTTAAAGGTCTAAGTCCCAACATATTGCCTTCAGTCATACTAAGTGTACTTGACTCCGCTTTTGGAACAGTTCAAGATGGTGAAGAATTGTATGCTCGATACTTAAACATTCTTCAAAATCCAGGTGAACGACCATCCGCTTACCTCCAAAGATTGCAGCTAACCCTCAGCACTGTTGTAAAGCAAGGAGGACTTGCAGCTGCTGACATGAATAAGCATCTGCTGAAGCAGTTTTGTCGTGGGTGTTGGGATAACACTATACTAACCAAACTACAATTAGAACAGCAAAAGGACAACCCACCACCTTTCTCTGACTTGTTGTTGTCGTTACGGACAGAAGAAGACAGACAAATTGCTAAGGAGTCACTTATGAAGAAATACATCGGTTCATCAAAACAAAAAGCTAACATCCAATCCCAAAGTACTTGTTCTTGTGGGCACTCTACAGCCAATGAAGAGCTAAAAGAAATGAAAAAACAACTCCAAACCCTCCAACAGCAAATGTCCCAACTTTTGTCCCAAAAACGTCCAACCGAGTCAAAGTTTAAGCCACGACAAACCAAATCCAGTCATTCTTCACCTCAGTCAAATACCAGACCCAAGCCATGGTACTGTTTTAACTGTGGAGAAGATGGCCATGTTTCTTCCACCTGCAACAACAGAGCAAACTCCAGTCTTGTTGAACAGAAAAAGAGCCAATTAAGAAAAAAACAGCAAGAATGGGACGCTAGAAATACTTCATCTTTAAACTAGAAGGAGTTTCTGTGGTGGGACACACAGGAGCTGCGTGCACGAACAGTCCCAGAAACCACAACAAATTTCCATTGTTGCCAAAAGGGCTTGTGGGGACCAAAAGCACAGGCCAAATTCAAATCAAAGGCAACCATTTCAACTGTCTTCTTGATTCTGGCTCTCAGGTTACTACGATTCCTTTTTCCTTCTATAATACTTACCTTTCAGACCATCCAATCAAACCACTGGATGATCTGTTGGAAGTAGAAGGAGCAAATGGACAAGCCGTACCTTACCTGGGATACATTGAGATTAACATGACGTTCCCAGCTAATTTTCTTGGTTCATCCATTAATGTTGATACACTTGCGCTTGTCGTGCCTGACGTCCAGCAATCACCCCCAATGATACTTGTTGGTACCAACACTCTTGACGTTGCGTACAGCAAACACTGTGATACCCTCTCTGAGCAGTCATTCCTGCCATCTGGTTCCGGTTACATTGCAGTTTATAAAATCCTCCAGTGTCGCCACATCCAGAATTCAAATGACCAGTATGCTCCTGTAATCTTAAAGTCAGACCAACCGCATACGATTACTGCCGGCCAAACCACTGTCCTTGAGGGATGCCTGGTCACAAGGCTATTCCAAGGTGAGAAAGCAGTTATTCTGGAACACCCCACCTCCAGTTCTCTGCCTGGTGGACTCCTAGTAAAAACCTGCCTTGTGGACTTACCTAAATGTCGGCCATATTCTCTGCCTGTTGTAGTGAGTAATGAGTCCGACCATGAAATCCACATTCCAGCTCGAGCTATTATTGCAGAAATCAGCGCCTTCCAGGAGGTCATTTCCAAAGAGCAACCCACCCAGTATTCAGACCAGTCTATAGAGTCGTTACCTCCATCTCAACCACCATACAACTTTGGAGATTCCCCCTTAACTCCAGACTGGAAAGAACGCATTGTTCAAAAACTCAACACTATTCCTGAAGTATTTGCCAAACACGATCTGGATTTCGGCAGGACCAACAAAGTTAAACACCAAATCAAATTGTCCGATCCAACTCCTTTCAAGCAAAGACCACGACCAATTCACCCTCAAGATCTTGATGCTGTCAGGAAGCACCTGCAAGAACTTCTTGACTCTGGCGTTATCAGAGAATCTGACTCACCATTTGCCTCTCCAATTGTGGTTGCACGCAAAAAGAACGGCAGTATACGTCTTTGTATTGACTACCGCAAACTCAATCTGCAAACAATCAAAGATGCTTATGCTCTGCCTAAACTGGAAGACACCTTCTCCGCACTTGCAGGATCAAAGTGGTTCACGGTGCTAGACCTCAAGTCGGGTTACTACCAAATCGAAATGGAGGAGAAGGATAAGGCAAAGACTGCCTTTGTCTGCCCAGTAGGATTTTGGGAATTTAATCGGATGCCACAAGGGATTACCAACGCACCAAGCACTTTCCAACGGCTGATGGAAAAATGCATGGGAGAATTAAATCTAAAAGAAGTCTTGGTTTTCATTGACGATCTCATTGTCTTTGCACCAACTCTTGAGGAACATGAAGCTCGCCTGATGAAAGTTCTCACCAGACTCAAAGATTTTGGCTTGAAGCTTTCACTTGAGAAATGCATGTTCTTCCAGACATCGGTGAAGTATCTGGGCCATGTAGTGTCCCAGGCTGGTGTTGAAACTGATCTGGACAAGATTTCCACACTCACTTCTTGGCCAGTGCCAAAAAACTTGAAGGAATTAAGATCTTTCCTTGGTTTTGCTGGGTACTACAGACGTTTTGTCCAGGGATATTCGGCCATTGTCAAGCCGTTACATGAACTCACGGCTGGTTATCCACCTTCTCAGAGGAAACTGAGACGAACTGTAAAGCCAGAGAATTACCTCAACCCCAAAGAGCCATTTGGAGGACGATGGACGCAAATGTGTCAACAAGCATTTGAGTCCATTATTGACAAACTCACTTCTGCCCCAGTTCTGGCATTTGCTGATCCCCAGAAACCATACACACTCCACACTGATGCCAGTGCCACAGGTCTTGGTGCGGTGCTGTATCAAGAGCAGGATGGAAAAAATAGAGCTGTAGCATATGCCAGCAGAGGTCTTTCCCGGAGTGAGTCAAAGTATCCCGCCCACAAATTGGAGTTTCTTGCTTTGAAGTGGGCGGTGACTGAAAAATTCCACGACTACCTTTATGGTGCTCAGTTTACAGTTGTGACAGACAGCAACCCATTAACATACCTCTTATCATCAGCAAAACTTGACGCTACCGGTTACAGATGGCTTTCAGCTTTGTCCACTTTCACCTTCAAATTAATCTACAGAGCAGGAAAGCAGAACTCGGATGCTGATGGTTTGTCTCGCCGACCTCATGGTGAACTGTCTGATGATCCTCTGTCACAGAAAGAACGTGAGCGAATCTGGAGATTTGCATGGCAACATCTCAATGAACCAGATTATGTCTCTATTGACCAGCATACCATCAAAGCAGTTTGTGACCGTCATCTGATGTACAGTTCAAGCACGGATCCTGATCTTGCTCTGGTGTTATCCATGTCTGTCAATGTCGACAGTCTGCCTGACAGTTTCACGGACGACATCCAGTTCACCTCCATGGTACTCCCCCAAATCTCAACAGCTGACCTTGCAGCCAAACAACGCCTTGACCCTGTCATCCGGCATGTCATAGCTCAGGTTGAACGAGGCGAGTCACCACCGCCATTCCTGAGGGAAGAACTTCCCGATCTACCTCTATTACTGCGAGAAGTAAATAAACTGGAGCTCCATAACACCCTTCTCGTCAGGAAGAGACAAGTGGGAAGTGACTTCGCATACCAGCTAGTGCTACCTGAGGAATATCGACCAGTTGTACTTAACCACCTACATGATCAAATGGGTCACATGGGAATTGACAGAACGCTGGACTTGGTCCGTTCCCGGTTTTATTGGCCTAAGATGACAAGTGATGTGGTCAATAAAATAAGACAGTGCGAAAGATGCGTGAGACGCAAATCCCCATCTGAACGAGCCGCACCTCTGGTCAATATCAAAACCTCTCATCCCATGGAACTGGTGTGCATGGATTTTCTCTCTGTGGAACCAGATCGTGGAGTCAAAGACATACTTGTCATAACTGACCATTTCACAAAATATGCCATTGCTGTGCCAACACCAAACCAGAAAGCCAGGACTGTTGCCAAATGTTTATGGGACAACTTTCTTGTGCATTATGGTATCCCAGAACATTTGCACAGTGACCAAGGCCCTGACTTTGAATCCAGAATCATCCGAGAGCTTTGTGAAATGGCTGGGATCCACAAAATAAGAACCACTCCATACCATCCAAGAGGCAATCCTGTTGAACGGTTTAACCGAACATTACTGGATATGCTAGGAACACTCACAGCTCAACAGAAATCCCATTGGAAAGATTTTGTAAAACCCCTGGTGCATGCATACAATTGCACAAGAAACGATGTTACAGGTTTTTCACCATATGAGCTTATGTTTGGCCGCCAACCTCGCTTACCGGTGGACTTGGCCTTTGGACTACCCCTTGCCAAAGAAGGATCAACATCCCACGCACAATATGTGGACAAACTAAAGTCCCACCTAGAAGAAAGTTACAAGCTGGCCATCGAAAACTCAGAAAAGGTGATGAAACGTAACAAAAACAGATTTGATAAAAATGTCACTGCATCACAGCTGAATGTTGGAGACAGAGTTCTTGTGAGGAACGTGCGGCTAAGAGGCAAACACAAGCTTGCAGATAAATGGGAGTCATCTGTGTACATTGTAGTGAAGAAAGCCGGCACTCTTCCTGTGTATACAGTTCGACCCGAAGGCCAAGACAAGCCCCTGAGAACTTTACATCGAGACCTCCTACTGCCCTGTGGGTATTTACCACCTGAAAAGGAAATGCTTACTAAGCAGAAGAGGAAAATGCCTGTCTTACCCGTGTCTCCTGTACGTGCTGATGATGCTGATAACAATGACGAAGAGGAACTAATCTCATACCTACCTGTTCCCTTCTCTGCTGAACCTGTCACCTTCACAACAACCATCGACTTACCCAATACTCCGCAACCTGTGCCGCTTATCAACCAGCCCGATGTCCCTGTAGTATTGGCTACAGAGGAAGAGAATGCTATCCTCTCAGAGGAACCTGTACCTGCTGAAGAGGAACAAGTTATTGCTAGCGGAACCGTGGAAGCTGGCTTTGAGCCAGTTGATCTTGTCGAAACTTCTCACGATGAAGAAAGTCTGTCTTCTGATTCGGAAGCATCCAGAAGTAACTTGTCACAACACTCACCTACTGAATCAGAGCCTCTCAGTCCTGAGGCAGAACCACCCTTGAGGCATTCAACCCGCACCAGGAATCCTCCTGATCGGCTGCAATACATCAAGCCTGGTAAGCCTCTGTTAAAGAGCGTTCAGACCTTCCTGCATGGGTTAAGTTCTGTCTTCTCCTTCGCTCTTCAAGACGATGAAGAAGAGGAGACGATGCCTTCACACCTCAGCCAACCAGTCATTCGCTGCCAGCCTAGTCCATGTACGAGGACGTCCATGAGATTAGGGGGGGAGAGTGTAACCACGGTAACTTCTGACCCCACTTCCGCCAGTCCCTTTATTGTGGCGGGAATGAATCTTGTATAAGTTCCGGGTCAATCAGCTGCATGTCCCTGCTCCTCTGGCTGCTGTTGTCCCTGTGGTTGGCGTACTTGTCAGATCACGACAAATTTTGCACTACAGGCCAGTTGACAGCGTGCAATAACCCGGCCGATTCATTCATCTTTACACTACCTCACACTCGACTCAACGGTTTTTTTTTTGTTCTCCCGCGATCAGCCCTGATCAGCGCGAGATGGCGAGCCACCCGACCACCGCTACGTTGCGGTAGGAATTGTGAACCTATGGACTGAATCACAAATTGTTGACACATGACCTATCACAGGTCCATGGAACTAAACTAAATCACATACTGGACTACACCTCATCCCACCTCCTTTTGGAACCTACTAAGCTGTTTTGTATTGTCAACATTATTTTTGTTTGTGATATATATGCATATGTTTTTATTTCTTTTGTACATCCGTCTATACACTTCTCATAACAAACATAATATATATATATTTGAGCTCTACTTTTGTTTCCTGTGTTTTATTCACACCCTTAGGCTCCATAGTCGAATCTTATTCTGATAGCTCATTGTCTATGAGGCTGCAGTCAGGCGCCCTGGTCCTTTAACCGCGTTACACATGCATCGTCTGTCACTGGGAAGGTTAGAAGACCAGATCAGTGTTTCCTCACGTTACTGCAAATATTCCTCTGTCTCAGCTGATTCCTCTTTCCTGCTTGATTCTTTGTCTTCATCATAATTGAAATGGATGATGTGTAGTCCTCTGACACATCTTCTATTTCAGTTTCACATTCTGAAAATTCAAGAAACTTCAAGAAGCCCAGTCACTTTCTCTCCAAGCTCCTCAGACTACCATGTCCTGGATGCCTGAGAACCTACTTGAACATAGTTCAGATTCTTCATCACTTTTCTTCACTTCATAGCCTTCTTCCACTTCTGCAGGTGGCTGATGTGCTTTTTCAGAGAAAGGGTAGCATGTGCTCTAAATATTGACAATATTTTCTATATCTTCTAACCCTGGATCTTCCTGAACATTGATTCTCCCTCCTCATTATACTAGAGGACAATATGTGCTTTGTCCTACTGGTCATTGCTTTGCACAACATGGTAAAAAAAAGTATGCTCATCAAAGTATGCAAATCTCCGGTGCAATGGAGGCTTTTGAGGATACTTTCTGTGTATGTATTATTGTAGAGTCTACCTTACAATACGAAACACTTTGATGCGGCTGTTGTTGTGATTTGGCGCTGTATAAATAAAATTTCATTGAATATAGAGCACCTGCCTCCTCATTGTGCTGCCTGTTGTGGTTGTTATGACCAGTGCTTGACCCCACACATCAGTGATCCAAGATCAAAGATGTTTGAAAACAGTATGGTGTGAAAATACGGCTCTTTGCAACACTTTTTACTTTGGGGTCATTTTTGTCCACGAGGACCACCAACGTTATAAAATTCAATAAAAACCACATAAATAAATCAAATTACTTGAAACTTATTCCAATCATTCATAGTATAGTAATGAATAACTTCTGTTATTTTCAGCCCATTTGATGAATAACAAATACATTTTTGATAGCAAAAGATTTCTTTAGAGGACAAAAATGACCCGTGGACAACACAAGGCTGTTAAACCCCTCACTACACACTTATTCACTTTTCTCAGACAGGGACGAACATTTTCACAGTTTTCTCTCTTGTTTAAACTCTCAAAGTTCAAACCTTCTAGAAAAATAAGTCCAAAATTAAAGAATGAAACCAAAGGCACCCACGGTTGCCTTTGACGGTGCAACACGTTTTGTCGCCAGTGTTGTGTTTGTTGGGGAGAAAACTTACAAACATACAGTGCAGCACTTCAGAGTCACACTGCTAGCGATCAAAGATTTATGTAAATTTGACAAGCTGAACGCATTCTGTACTGGACAGCAGCGGTCCTTTATCGCAGGCTTTCTTTCACATTGAGAGTAAGATCCTCCTCTCTCCCTGATGCTCGCTGATCGCTATGGTAACACGTAAATATTTCTTTCAAAATAAGAGACAAAACTACAAAAAGATAAAAATAAAGTACATGAAAATATATAATTCACCATAACGCTGAATCAGTGAGAGCCCTGTGCTTGTTTCTCTGCAACGAGCCGGTCCCACCTGGGCATAATGGGGGACAGTGACACCTGAAGTGTGTTGCTTTTGCTCAGTCTGCGCCGCAATTTTGTTTTGGAAGCTGTAACTGCAGAAAACTCCGCTTCACACAGTTATGATGTCGGAAATGGCAACAGGGTTTTTAGTGCTGTTGTGGCAATCTCGGGGTATTCTCGGGCGACACCGGCAAAGCTCATAATTTACTCATAACAACCAGGAAAAGATCCAGGGAAACCGAGCTAACAATAAAAACTCTGAAAACCATAAATTTCACACTCCAGCCTCAACTCTCGCTGCCCGGTACCAAATGACTCACGGTCCCGGCGAGGCCGCGAAAGGTGAATTGCATTATAGCGAGGGAGGGACCACTGTAATACAAAATCAAAACACTGGTTCACAGACCCAGGACTGTGACAGAAGCATGTGGAGTTGAAAGACATATTCAGTAAATTTCATTAAAAAAAATGAAACCCAAATGTAATGATCCCAGTTTATTCAGCTCAGTTGCTGCATGTGGATTTTTCACCAGTTTTCAGCAGAGTGGAAGCAGGCAGTGGTTTAACCCACTTTTGTTTAACCCAGTTTTCTCCTGTTTTGTGGACAGCCAGGGAGGTCTGGCATTGCATCTTCCTTTTCTTGATCAGGGAAGTTTTACCCTGTGTTTTGTTTCTAGGAAGGGGGAGAGTTTTTGTTTGTTATTTTGGCCTTGGAGAGCCTGATGCTTTTAGCTTCCTGGCAGCTGTGTTTATTGTGAGTCTTTTCCTTTTTTTCCAGCTTTGTAAAAATAAACCTCGTCAATTCAGCAGCAGCTGTGTGGTTTTTGCGTGCGTTACACACTTTTCCCGTGTTGTTTTGCGTTTCTGTTTTGAGGGGCGTAACAGTCGTTAAATTCTTTCTACATGGTGTTCCTAATGTGAGTGAATAATCCAGCACAGCCAGTTTACAACATAGGACACATATTAAACAGGTCAATACTGATAGATAGATAGATAGATAGATAGATAGATAGATAGATAGATAGATAGATAGATAGATAGATAGATAGATAGATAGATAGATAGATAGATAGATAGATAGATAGATAGATAGATAGATAGATAGATAGATAGATAGATAGATAGATAGATAGATAGATAGATAGATAGATAGATAGATACTTTATTGATCCACAAAGCAAATTGTGTTAGAGCAGCATGATAAAAAGTGAAAATAGGGCCTTACACTATGAGACGGCGCAGGAACTTTTATATTTACAAAAGTGAAAAAGAAAAGTAAAAATTAAATTTGTTAAAAACAGTTAAAGTAAAACTGATATTGTGTATAATATGTTAGGGATTTTATACCTGACAGGAAAGTAAGGTCTCAGGTTATTCAGAAGAATAACAGCCCACCGACAACTCTGGATTATATGCTCATAAATATGCAAATGTAAAGATGTAGAAATAAGTAAATAGTGCGATGTTTGAGTATAAAACTTCTTTTTTTACAATGTACAATCTGAGAGACTGAAGTTGTTTACATGATATTGTGTGTTGATGTTCAGTCGCACAGATTTGTGCACACCTGGTTGTTTCCGTCACTTTGCTGGTAGATTCTTAATATCAGCAAATTAGGTTTAAGGTTTAATCTGATTTTTTTTTTATTACCTTTTTATTGTTGATTTTCAGTCAAATTGTCACTGGGGTGAAAAAAACGTTATTACCCCTAACAAGAGCAATAAAACCAGGAAAGCGTCAATGATCGTTTTATATTTCTATAAGTCTGATGATGGGATATTTTCTCTTTGAACAGCTCCTCCTAAGCCCACTGTGACCCTGCAGTCATCCTACACTCAGATATATGGAGGAGAAATATACAAAGATGCCACAGTCACTGTCAGATGTGAGATTCATGGAGGGGAAAGAGCTCAGTGGACGTATGAATGGAGAGGAGGCCAGAAAAACATACGTGGAACATCCAGTGTATATACAATCAACAGAGTTACTGAGTCTGATAGTGGAGGATACAGCTGCCGGGGTAGACGAGGTTCTTTCTGGACAGTGTGGAGTGACAGCACCTCATTGAAAGTAATAGGTAAGTTGGACATATTTCAAATATTTTAATTTGTACTGAACAATGTTTCATCAACTCAACCAAACGTTTTGTATTTCAACAGCACTGTAGGTTTATTTTGTGTTTAGGATCAAAAGTAGTTTAAAATATCTTTTAGTGTCATTATAAATATATTTAATAATCACTCAGTGAAACATCTGGAAAATATTTTGTTAGTTTGATGAAAGAATTCAGTCCAAATGTAATAATCCCAGTCACTCCCATCTTGACCTCATGGCTGCACATGTGGAGTTTATCACTGCAGATCAGTTACTTCCTTTGTTTTTAGCATTTTTACATTAATTCCTCGACGTTTCAGGTTTGGCTACAATATAACCTCATTTTATGTCACGGTTCGCTTGAGGACTCACACGCAGGACTCAGAGGCACAGTCAGTATTTCTTACAGTTCCACCAGGTGTATATACAAACAGTGCAGGGGATAGTGCTATATACAAAGCGGTGACAGGGAAAGGGCTCTGGGGAAATCCAGGTAGGGAAAAGACACTTGCTCCTCTTCTGGCTCTCTCTCCAAACACTCACACAAAAGGGAATCCACTCGGGGAATGGAGGGTCGGGTCCAGGGGATCTATGTACAGAAGGAAACACACGTTAGACGTTTTGCACAGGGCAGCAAAAGAGAACTTGCTCAGAGCCGGGCTGCACTGACGCGAGTCACACACAACGATCCAGCGATGAGTAGAAGCCACTCCCTGTCTTAAATGCTGGCTGCGCTGATGAGGCCCAGGTGTTTCCTCTTCAGAGGGGGCGTGGGCCGAGGGCGTGAACCCACCATGAGTTCCGCCCTGGCGAGAGAGCGAGAGAGAGAACACTACTAGTCAGCGGCCTGCTGATCCCCTGGCCGTGACATTTTATTAGAGACTGTTCTGCTACATTACAGGTTCCACTTAGATTCTTTCCTGTAATTGTTGTTAATGGCATTTGTTTATTTATTTATTTTAATTAATGAAAAATAAAGGTGTTCATGAGTGTCATAATATGTTTAATGATACGACAGCTAGAAGAACCTCCAGTGTAGAACAGATGCATTAGTGGATCAGTGGTTCAGTTCATGGAAAATCAGTCAGAGCCACAAGAACCTGTTTGTTATACAATAACTACAAGTGTGACAAGTGTGTCCCAAATCAGCAACTGCACCAGTTTCACATGATGACCTCATCACAACTTTTAGAAAATGTTTCTCAAATGATGATTTCTTCCAGTCTTCTTAATCTGCTGTCAACTCATGAAAAATAATCTGTAACTTTTTGGAATCTGAACAAAAACTGTGCAAAGTAAAGACTTTACCTTTTACATTTTACTGAAAATATTGTGTTACAGTTTGAAACTTTTATGTTGTGACTTTTTGTTATGTTTAACTTGTTTCTCTGTGAATCAGCTGTTTTGTAATGACTCTACTCTTATGTTATAAACAGCAGAGTTTTTATGTTTCTCTTCTAACTGGATCATTCTTATGTGAACAGTTCCCACTAAGCCCACTGTGACCCTGCAGCCATCCTGGACTCAGATATACAGCGGTGAGACAGTCACTGTCAGATGTGAGATTCAGGGAGGTGAAGGAGCTCAGTGGACGTATGAATGGACTCCTGCCAAGTTAAACACACCTCCAACATCCAGTGAATACAGAATCACAGTTACTGAGTCTGACAGTGGAGAATACAGCTGCCGGGGCAGAAGGGACTATTTGTTAACAGAGTGGAGTGATATCATCAGACTGACTGTATCATGTAAGTTGATCACATGACAGGACATTTTAATGTTCACCACACTTATTTATTTTTCAGGGAGTTGGCAACCCTAGGTGGTGGTGATGTGTTAGGGTTGCCAACTCCCTGAAAAATAAATAAAGGACACCTCGTGGCCAGGGCCAGGCAACCCAGTTCACCCTTCACAGTGTGGTGAATTTTGTAGCTCTTTTTTTTTGTGTGTGAAATTATTTTTTTAACCATTTGACTTGAATTTGATTTAAGCAGATGCATATTCTTTGTGATATGACCATATGGGAAACAAATGATCATTTAGCCATTTATTTTTAGCTCAAAATGACAACATTAACACAGTAAAACAGGTCTCTTTCTTAAACAGAAGCCTGTCATGCTTAACTTTTGAGAATATAAGTAAATCTTTCTTTAAAAGAACTCTGTCCTGCTTAACTTAAAATTATATAAATTAATAGAAAACAATAGAATGAAAAATATTCATGTAACATGTAACAGCATTTAGTACAATTGGCTTCAGTAGAGGCATTATTTCAGCTTTTGCTCCCGTTTGTTCCCATGATTACGCATCATAACTCATCATCATTATTCATCTATGTATTACTTTTATGTATTAGTGATCTATTTGTTGTAATCATCTATCCTTGCAGTTGTTTATTACACAAAATAAATTATATTATCACACTTCTGGCCACATAGCGCTGATATTCACTGCACATGCCCATATTAACCTTAACCAGAGGGTTTAAAAAAACAAACCAGTGTTTACATACCATATCTGCTTCTGCCGTGGCCTGGTGGACAAGAAATTGGTTAAGGGTTCCCCGAGCTTTCACGCCCCTCATGTTCTTCATGTGCCCACCACTAGAAGCATGCCTATGGAAAAAGTGCTCCGGCACACAGTGCAGTGCGCTTTATAGGTGTTATCGTGCATTTTCCCAGCCCAGTGTTTTCCTTTTCCCAGTCCTCCCTGTACTTTTGCAGCCTTTTTTTCTTTCTCTGGGCGAACAAACATTGCTGCTCTAATGCTGGGCTTACACTGTGCGATTTTAGGTCCATTTTGAGACGATTTTTGAGTCGTGCGACTGATTTGGTGATCAGCCCGATTTTGGCCTTCATCGTGCGTCGTGTAGTATACGTGGGGTAACGAGAAGTGATTAACACTTCGAGCAGCTCCCGATCATCAATCGCTCGTGAGCCGCTCACACTGCTCACGCGCAAACAGGTTAACGTCGGTGAAAAAGACGGAGCAGCTCGGCTGTGCAGCGTGTGATCTGGACACAAGCGATGGAGGCACAACTGGTAGAACTTTGGAAAGCTCATCCGAGCCTTTTCGATGTGGCATCACAAAATTATCACGACCACAACAACCGTTAAAATAGTTGGATTTACATTGCTGCTTAATCACAGCTGCCTGATCAATGTTTTTCATTAGCAATTTAGCAAAGTTGATGGTGGTGGTGTGTCTGTGTGAGTGAAAGAGAGAGAGAGCGAGCGACAGATTTTCTGTTATAACCTTCATTTTATGGAGGCACAGTGTGAGCACTCGGGTCGCATCAGAGCATCGGGCGGTATAGTGTGAGACCCTGCATCGTGACCTATGAACTTCTAACCCCTGCGAGTCAATCGTGCAGTTTGAGCAGGAGCTGAATAACGTGACTGAAAAAATCGCACAGTGTTTGCCCAGCTTTAGGTGTACTGTCGTCCGAGACTTGCACCGCAGTGTCGGCGTTTGTTTCCCTGTTGGCCATGCTTCTTGTTGTGGTCATCTGTTGTCTTCCGGTATTTTCTCCGTAAGCGACCTTTCCTCGACCAATGAGATGAGCGGTAATCTGACTTGTCATACTCGAATTGTCATAAGTGTGCTGTCAGCTCATTGGTCACAAAGCAGGAGAGGGGCTGGGAATTATGTTTTCAAACAAAGCGTTAATTCCATAAACATTTATAGACTACTTTTGATTCTCACTGTATTACGGGACAAAGTGCGTCCCTTATTAGCTCAATACGGGACGTGTACTTTTGTTTCTAAATACGGGACGATTCCGTATTTTAAGGGACGGTTGGCAACCCTATGATGTGTCCGGCTGCCAGCGGGAGAGCTGCAGCCGTTGAATGTACTGTTACAGCAACTGTGTGATTATTGTAAGAATAAATGATGCTGCAAAGCATGAAAATGCCATCGGGTCTGCCGTGGTGGCGATCTTTTTTTTTTTTTAATCTTAAGTGCAGGCAAACCAGTAAACAAATTAAAACAAATACTGTTGATAAACTAATACAAAAATTACAATTAAAATTATCAACAACAAAAACAAAAAAATATAATTAATATGTAAACAACTTAACAACCCCCAAAGTGTCTAAGTCACATGACGTGTCAGTGCAACACCGAAACATAAGAGTGGGGGAAGAGGGAGCAAAGTGCTCTCTGCTGTCACAGGAGTGGTGACCTGGTTGTTTCGTTTTTACCGAAAGCACAGCATAGCAAACAAGCAGAACTCAAAGTAAAGAATCGATCTCACCAGGCTAGTATCGATCCGATGCCGACTTGGGATCGATACTATCGATATTTGGATCGATCCGCCCACCACTAACAGAAAGAGCTGAACGCGCTGGGCAGAAATGAGAAGCGCAAGCAACACATTGCGAGCAAACGCAAATGCAAAAACAGAGCAAAAGGGGCTGCTATTGGTGTGTGTGTGGATAACAACAAACACTGAAATACATTTTTGCACGCAGCAATTCATTTTGTTCACTCAAATTTAGCTTTTCTTTCCTCAAAATCAAATTCTCCTCAAAATGCAACACTTGCACCTGCAAAGGTAGCACATGTGGGTACACTAGCATACTTTTCACAGGGCTGACACATCGAAGACATCGTTAACAGCTTCTACAATCACATAGAAGCTGTTTTATAAAGTTTTATAAATTTTATAAATTAGAAACCGGACTGTGAATCAAATTTAATTTGCACAATTCGAGACTCACCGGAGTTAATGTATTGCTCACACAATACATGAACTCTGTAGCTCAACACACATGGTAAATGGACTGGTTCTTTCTACTCTCCTGGAGTACTCAAAGCGCTCTATACAACACACCCATTCACACAGGCATTACTATCTATACTTTAAGTGCTTTCTAACTATCAATCATACGCATTCATACGCCATAACTATCTTGCCCAATGATATTTGGCATGCAAACTAGGGGAGCCAGGGATCGAACCACCAACCCTTCTGAGCTACAGCCACCCCACCACAGCAGTTTTGTGCATCTGCAAAACAAATTCAGTGCTCAAAAATGTGTTTCATGGGGTCCTTTTACCCTTTAAACACAGTGCAATATACAAAAAATTTTACCTTGCAGCATGCAGAGAGCTGCAGTGAAAGAAAGTTAACATGAGCAGTGCAGCGGTGCATTCATGGTACATGGGAAAACTCAATACTTCACTAAAGATAAAACAAAATTAAAATAAAATAACAACCAATAATCAATAATACATACCAGGACCAGGGTGAACTTTGAACTTGTAGGTTGGAAACAGAAGACACATAAATATACAACAGTTTCCAGTTTACATTAATTTATGCATCTGAAAACCAGAATAAAATATTTAAATAAAATTAAACAACAATATGTAAAAATCTCTCTCTGTCTAGTTCAGGTTAGTTTGAACTCTTACCTGTGTGAACTACAAGTTAACCTGTGTTAGCTCCTACAGGGCAGCTTTCTTTCAGCTGCTCTTCAAACTTTGATCAATATGAGTCGACTCAGTGGACTGGTGGAGTCGTATCACAGTTCAGAAGTGTGAGTCGGTTTCCTGATCTCTGGAATATGAGTTGATCCAGCAGGAACAGATGATTTCAGTGGAAGTTCAGATCTCCTAGGCGTGGATCACCGTCAAGATTCAACAGTCTCAGATTTCAGTTCTAAGATCTGCTCTCGGCTGATAAACCTGATCTGTTTTGCAACACAAACACTGGAGTCTTATTCCAGCATTCCTAACAGCTCAGCTGGAAATCACATCCAAACTGCTCCCTGCAATGGCATTGGTGAAGTTGACTGTGCATATTAGTGTGGTCTAAAGACATCTGTGCGACAGGAAATGTCAGCTTCCACAGCAAAAGAATATAAAACAACCTTACTAGGTCTCATCTTAGCTATCAGAGGCTTCAACATCAGATTTAGTAAAGAACACAAGGACATAACGTGCTAACTGACACCAAAGCAAACCAACTGTGACTCACCAAATCCCAATACACCAAAAACAAAAGTAAAGAACAACACCAATGAAATGATAACTGCTCACACTCATTTAGGAGCAATTCTCACATGTTCAAAATACAATCAGATCATATTGACCTGGGTTGCTTCCTCATTATTGATCAATAAACTCAGTCATGCTTCACATTAATTATTTGAAATGTGCATGTACGTAATAAATTAAAATACACAAAAGTAAATAAAACAAATTCACTGTTTTGATCAAAACAGAAATACAGAATATTTTGTGTGGCACAGTTTGTTTTATCTCAACTATGGTTTTGTGATATTTGATCATTTACATGTTTCCATCTTTAAATTGTTCTGATTCAGTCATTTTTACTTTTATGTTCTTGTTCTAAACTGAACTGCAGCGAAACCAAAGGCTGAACTGAGAGCTGATAACACAGCTGTTCCAGTAGGGGGCAGTGTGACCCTGACCTGCTCTGTGAACCCACCATCATCATCATCACCATCATCATCATATGGATGGAAATACTACTGGTACACAGATGGCAAATCTTATCAACCTGTGACAAATGAACAAATCAGTGTCTCAGAGGGAGGACGCTACTGGTGCAGAGGAGGAAGAGGAGAACCAGTTTACTACACAGAGTGGAGCCAGTTAGTCAGGATTGACACAACTGGTGAGTTTAAATGTAACTTCCTACAAAGCACTACATCTGATGGTAGTTGTACCTTTTGTCTTTCATGTGTTTTTATTGTACTTTCTTGAACATTAACAGTCCCAATCAGACCTGTTGTGACTCTGTATCCAAACTGGTCTGAGATATACAGAGGAGAGACGATCACTGTCAGATGTGAGATCCATGGAGGAGACACTGAGTGGGATTATGAGTGGAAAACAAACAGCATCAGAAAACCTCCAAATCAAAATGAATACAGGATTAGATCTGCTTCATCATCCAACAGTGGAAACTATCGCTGTAAGGGCCGAATGAAAAGTTCACAGCATGAAACAACAGAGTGGAGTGATTCAGTCACACTGACAGTTTCTGACAGTAAGTCATGTTTGCTTTAAGCTGTTTGAACACTTTGTAAAATGTGTTTCTGTTCATATAGACTGAGATTATTATTTTTTGTATAAACTGAGCTCACTGTTCAGAGACTGTACTACATGTTCACTGAGAGAAAATCTTTGTTGAACAGATGAACCCCGTCCTGTCCTCACTGTGTCTCCATCATGGCTGAGTCCTGGAGCCTCAGTAACTCTGAACTGTGAGGTTGAACATCCGTCTGCAGGATGGAGCTTCTACTGGTATAAAGCTGTTCCTGATCTATCAGAGAAATCCTCCAGTTATGAGCTGCTACCTGGTGGCAATAGGACTGCAAACAACTCCTACATCATTCATGGACAGACACACACAGCAGGATATGTGTGCAGAGCTGGAAGAGGAGACCCAGAGTATCACACTGATCACAGTCAACCAAAGTTTGTCTGGTCTGCAGGTCAGTTTGTTTCTCTCTGTCCTTTCAATGAGCTCATGTTAGGTCATCATTTTTATTCACCAGCATTTAGACCATTAAAATCTCATCTCCATGACAACCATCGATATCTGTGTACATTAAAACTCCTCAAAAGAAGAACTGAACTGAATATTTTCCTTTCTCTCTGTGATCAAACCAAACTGAATTTCCTTGTTTCCTTTTCTTATTTCTCAGTTTTTATGTAATGTGATAACATGAAAAACAAAAGACATCTATGAGATTTTAAATGTTTTGATATTTAAACTCATGTTTCTGTTTGTACTGATTATTTTTACTTAGTGCACAGACAGGATTTACACAGTTAAGACTCTTTGTTTGGTGCTCAGGTAGGTGTTCAGATAAAAAAGTCAAATATAGTTAATAAAGAAACAAAGATGTCAGCAGGCAGGTTAACAGCTCTGACAAATACAAGACAAACACTGACTACAGATGGACGCTAGAAGAAGACGTCACAAATAACAGCTGCTGTTATTGTTCATTTAAAATATACTTCAAAGGTTTTTAGTTTTGGTCCTGCTGCTGCAAAATATCTCACTGTAGAAGGAATCTGTGAAACAGACAATATCACAGAATTATGACAGAAACATTACAGCAAATGACTGAAGTGTGTTCAGAGTGATCTGTATCAGGTGGATGATGCTGAGAGTGATGACTCAAAGCTCATGATGTCACATGACGTGTACCAAGCTCTACATGAGCTGCCAGCAGATAAAGCATGTGGGTTAGATCATCTTAAACATGTCAGTATTCGGCTCCTTTGTTTTCCACTGATTTGACTGTCTGTGTGATTTAGGGCTTGTTGTCAGACTCAGTGTTGTCTCACCAAACAAACACTTTATCATTTTGAACTATTAAATTTGATCTTCAAAACAAAAGCTTCAAACAAACAAATATTTTCACTGTGATATTTTGAATCCTAACATCTGTGAGCTTTGTCTCTTCACTGCATGTTGTTTCCAGATGTTCATTCAGCAGCGTCTCTCACAGTGAGTCCTGACAGAGTGCAACACTTCACCTCTGACTCTGTCTCACTGACCTGTGAGGGAAACTTCACTGAGTGGAGAGTGAGGAAGTTCTCTGAGGACGGCCGACTCTCTGACTGTAGGAGAATGACTGGATCCACATGTAACTTCAACACATCAAAGTCAGATACTGGAGTGTACTGGTGTGAGTCTGGATCAGGAGAGTTCAGCAGTGCAGTCAACATCACTGTACAGAGTATGTTATTATACATTTACTTCTTGGATCTGAATGATTTAGACGTCACATGAACATTTGTCTCAGCTTTGCTGTATGTGAAGTAATTCTATGTGGCAACACAAACAAAAATGAGAATTTCAGACAGTTTCAGGCAACAAAGCATCAAAATATTCTTGGTTGTTTGTCTAATTTCATCCTTTCATAATCCAGTTTGTCATAATTTGCCAACAGTATTTTTTATTTTCTCTGTCAGAATAAAACTCAACAAAGCTCAACATCTCTGTCGTCACATTAGATGAACCTTTAATGTCTCAATTCAGAGAAATTTGTGAAACACATCATGCAAAATAACACAAACATACAAACATTTACAATTTCACCTTTAACCATTCAATAATGTCACCGTCAATAATTTGACTCCTGCAGGGAACATCCCAACTATATTTCCAGTCCTCATAATCACTCAGAAAACCAGGTCTGCATGTAGATCAAGAGACAAGACTCACAGCTTTTTCTAAAGGTTTGCACCAGCTGGTCTGACTGAAACAATTGTGTGTGATTGTGTCACAGATGATGATGTTCCTATCCTGGTGAGTCCTGTTCATCCTGTGACTGAGGGAGCTTCTGTTAGTCTGAGCTGCAGTTTGAGAACACAAAAAATACTTTCCAATGTGTTTTTCTATCACAATGACAAACTTATTCAAAATGATCCCCGAGGGGAGCTGAAGATCTCTGCAGTGTCAAAGTCTGATGAAGGTTTCTACAAGTGTCAGTACTCAGGAAGAGAGTCAGCACAGAGCTGGATGTCAGTTAAAGGTGAGCAGGAACAAAACAGTGTGTCTTTCTGTAAATGAGTTTCATGACTGAGAAATAACATCATATTATCTCTTTTAATGTTTGAAGCCACCTGGGTCTATTTTGTAAGAACTTTTATAAAACTATTATATAATATCTCTATATTGTCAGGTTTAATATTGTTGTGGTTCAGGACTCATGTGTGGGACTCAGGTGAAAACAGCAGAGGATGTAATGAGTGAAAGTTTACTCAAACAAAGGATAAATAATTTAACACATCAGATTGTGAGCTTTGACTTGGTCAACAAGAACAAAACATAAATGAACCTAAACTTAATGAGTGAGTCCTACAAAAACATCTTAACTGAGGTGAGAGAGACAGGCCAGAGGAGCGGACATAACAGCGTGAGGGCGGCAGATCTGTGGGAGAGGAGAGAGCAGTTAGGGCAGGAAATCTGAGAGAATGTGACAAGACAGAGAGTGTTCATAAAGTGGCTGCAACAATGCCTTACTTGGAGTCCAGACTAGCTGGGGGTAAAGGATAAAGCAGAGGTCTGTGGAAACTGTTGAACGATGGGCAGGCAGGCAAGTGAGGAAGAGGCTCCGAGGGGGGCAGCAGTGGTGGTGAATAGGGGGGCAATGATCCAAGGTGGCAGGCGTCTGACTGGAGGTGAATGTTGGCATGAAAACGAATCTTGAAGCAGGAAGAAACTGAAACAAGGGGAAAATCTGTTAGCATACAAACCTTATTTTCCTAGAAAGGATCCCAGCAGACCTGCCTGGTTACCTCACTGAAATATTCATTATTGTTTGTTGTTACAGTAACTGTGTCAGGAGCTGACAGCTCTTCATCTCCTGTGTGGTTGATGGTTGGACTGGTTTGTGGAGTCTCTCTCATTATTATTCTCCTGCTCTTGTTGTATCGCTGCAGACAGTCCAAGTGTAAGAGCCTCTTCTTTTCATGCTGTATTAGAGAGTTTATTTACTACATACACTTTAATTATTCACACATATACATGTATTCTGATCTCATGACACAAAATATCAGTGGAACAATTTATACATGACAAACATGTGTAATAACATTTGTCTCTTTCACAGATTCCTGCTTCACCAGGTTGGTAAAATACTTTTTATTATTATTTTAAACAAACATCAGTTACTTTTGAGTTTATTGTGTTTATTTCCTGTTTCAGGTCGATCCAGTCTGAGAGTCACAGTCCGGGCTCCTCCACAAATCATGGAGTCAACCAGAATGAAACTCATGTGTACGACTCTGTTCATCCTGGTCAGTATTTAATCCATCTTTATTATCATTATTAATATTGACTTTCAAAATCAGTCTTAATTAACAGGAACAGTTTTTAGGCTCATTTTGTGCTCAGCAGCTTTTCAAAGAATGTTCGTCAAAATCTAGTTGGACAAACATCCAAACAGCCAGCTGACACATGAACATAAAATGAGAAATAAACAGGATTTTACAACCTGATTGTGTCTTTAAGTCGACTGAAAGAATCCAATGTTGTTGTTTAATATCATAACAACACAAACAGTAACAACATGGTTTGAAAATATGTCATAGTCCTGGTTTTGACTTAAACATAATTATTTAATCTTTAGTTTTTTATTCAATGATTAATTTGACCCTGTCTTTTTTTAGGTACCAATCACATCTATGACTCAGTTACGCCGGTTGAAGACAACAGAAATGGTGCAGTATATTTGTTGAAAAACACAGAGAATTTAGAGAAGAAACTTGTTTTTGATTTAATGAAACTAATTCCATGTGAAATGTTTACAATCCTGTAACTAAAATACGAACATTTCAGGATCAGATGAACATCAAGATGTCACATACGCTCTTATTGAACTTAAAAACTTTGAAAAGAAGCGTAAGTACATAAAACATGTGCAGTTTAAAATTAATAAATGTAAATGTAATGTAAAAACACAATAAATAAACATTTTAAAAAATTTGACAGTTAATTATTTCCTTATGTCCAACAATCTGATCATCTTCACAGGGAAGCATCATAAACCAGAGCAGAGTGCTGTTTACTCTGAGGTGAAGACGGGAGCTGCAGGTACAGTCACAACAGTCTCATTCAGTGTTTGTGTGCTTGTGTAGCCACTAGGTAACAAAAGCTCAACACTGCGCCTAGCATCCTGGAGCACTTCTGTTGTCTTTTGTACATGTTTGGAGTTTTTACGTGTTTTGAAGTTTATACGTGCTGCTTTGTCTGTAGGGGCCACCGTAAATATACTTTTATTTATTCACTCCACAGAAAATGTAATAAATAAATCATATAATACAAAAATCAACTATTCACATTTCAACTTTTAACTGTTTAAATTTTCAGCTTTTTCCTTTTAAAGCAGGGGTGTCAAACTCAATTGCACAGGGGGCCAAAACTCAAGGCACACTTTAGGTTGCAGGCCAAACAAGATAAACATTTATTGAACACACTAAAACAATGTTTTTAAACATAAATATGAATAAAAACAGACAGGAATATTATTCCAGATTAAATAAACTTAAAAATAATAAACTTTAAATTTAAATATTTTGCTCTTCATGAAAATATATCCTGTCAAAATTATGCAAGTTAGAAATATGAACATGCTGCCAAAAACCCCAGAAAAAATAAATGAAAGCATACACAAGGTTGGAGCCGCATGTAGACGGAGGAATGGAACTAATAAACTGTGCGGGCCATTCAGTGTCGTACTTTCCCTGAGTGTATCATTACTCTGCAGCTCCATCTGAATCTGCACAGGTGCAGTTCAGCAAAGTCCGCTGACTTGGTTCAACATTACTTGGCAACAGGGAAAGTGAGGCAGGTTGCACTGGTGCATTTGTGACAGCTTCACTTGAAATGCCTTCACCGCATCATACATGCCATGTCCATGAACTGACAGATTTCCTTGCTGAGCTCAAAAACTCTATTGAGAATTTTTATCCCAACTCAGCCAACAGAACTCTGTATGATGAGAAATCTCGGCAAACTCTGAATCTATTTCACAGGTAAAAGACTGAAATTGACGGTGATTTAAACTTTTAGCTCAGATAATACACTGAACAAAAATATAAACGCAACACCTTTGTTACTGCTCCCATTCCCCATGGGATGGACGTAGAGACATAAAAAACATTCCAGATACACAATATAACCATCCCTCCCAAACAGTGGTCACAAATCAGTCCAAATGTGTGGTAGTGGGCACATCTGCTATATTGAGATAATCCATCCCACCTCACAGGTGTGCCACATCAGGATGCTGATCTGACATCATGAGTAGTGCACAGGTGTACCTCAGACTGCCCACAACAAAAGGCCACCCTGGAATGTGCAGTTTTTTGCGCTATTGGGGGTCTGGGGACCCAGAACCGGTCAGTATCTGGTGTGACCACCATTTACCTCATGCAGTGCAACACATCGTCGCATGGAGTCTATCAGATTGTCAATTGTGGCCATAATTTTGTCGCAAAATACCCCACAAGAATGGCGCTCCCCAGTGGCTGCAGCCAGACCCTTCTCCAAAATATGGCAGACGGCAGAAGGGAGCTGCCGAAGAGAACTGTCCGCACTTCTCGTACTTATAGTACGCACCGTACGTAGTACGCGTAGTGCGCGTAGTGTGCGTACTTCAAGCGTGCAGACCCTGAATTGGGACACAGCCGTTGTTGTCCCTGGCTCTCTTTCTCTGGCTGTGTCCCAATTCAGGGTCTGCACGCTTGAAGTACGCACACTACGCGCACTACGTACGGTGCGTACTATAAGTACGAGAAGCTATGACTTGTGGGATATAGCCTATGGGAACACGAAGCGTACACCAGACCACGCTTGATATTTGCAGAAATCGACGGCACATTTGGAGTATGCATTTGAAGTATGCATTTGAAGTACACGTCGAATTGGGACAGCCGTCGTCGCGTGGCGGTGACGTGATCGCATTCAAAATGCGTACTTCAAGCGTGCGGTCTCTTAATTGGGACACGGTCTCTGTCTCTCCCTCCCGCTCTGTTCCTGTGCTACTTTGCGTGTAACTACCGCCGCTTCTCCCTCTTCCCAGCCCAAAGCACAAGGCTCGCATACGGAGTGAAGCGGAAAAAAAGTGCGAGAGAGAGGGTGAGAGAAAGAAGGAAAAAAAAACCCATGGCTCGCGTCGTTCACGTCAACGACCTGGCTCTAAGGGCCGTTTTGTTCGCGACCAACACATCACTAATTTGTTGGGTTGCCTTTCACATAAGTCCTTAATCTTGGAGGCAAAAAGTCCACTTTTCATCTGGATTTACTGAATCACAGCATCCATGGCTTCTGAACCAGACCACCAATCACATAACCAAAGACCATCAAATAACACATAATCTGAGTGTGCTCGATCACTGGAGGCCCAGCAGAGCACTTTATACGCTGTTTTTTTGATACAGGAAAGTATCAGATGTGCCAATAGCATGGAAACGTGTGTATGTGGAATAGATGTAGGGCATATAAAATATGAGTAAGGGATGAAAGAAGGGAGTGATGCAGACGGGCAGATGAGTATAAATGGAGCTGTTTGGAAAGGTTCAAGGTTCTTTATGTAGTTTGCTAAAGATGAGTAATATCGGAAGAAAGCACTGTGGAGTCACAGTCAAAATTTTCAGTTGCCCAATCACTGTGGACTTATCAAGTGAAATTATCATTTTTTTGTCTCTCAAAAGAGTTGGAAGACTTTGTACCGTGTTACTCCTTCCTCATTTGGACTTTCTAATCAGACTTGATCTGCAGAGTTTAAATCCACATGTGTCCAACAGCTCTGTGTCATATATCTGCTGATCAAATGTATCCTGAGCTCTGACTTCTCTCCTAGAGGACAGTCTCATGTATGCTGAGGTCAAACGCCCCAAAAAAGACAAAGCCAAGAAGAAAGCAGGTAAACAAAGTCTGCCATCACCTCCAATGAATGTTGTTCAACATGTTTATCTGGTCTTAAAATCTTCTTTCCACTCACAGGAAAATCAAGTCCTGCAGCTGATGCAGCAGTTTATTCTGAAGTCACGTTAGGAAGCTTTCCTGGTAATTATGCTGCCATGCAGGATGAGTTAAGTTATTCAAGTTATTAAATTGCGAACATCCTGAAACTTGGACATTTGTGTTCTTTGTGTGTTTGTCTTACAGGTCAGTGAGGAGAGCTGCAGCAGCAAAAAGAAGCATTTTATGAATCCACTGTTGCTCCTCTGCTGCCCAAATATCAGACACGCTCACTTTTTAGTGTTTATGAAGATGATATTGAATAATAAAATGATATATAGTTGGTACTGTGTTTTAGCATAAAGCACACAGAGATGTGTCCTGTTTCAGAGTCATGCTCTTTATATTTAGCTGATATTTTTATTCATTGTTGAGCTTTTGTATAAAACTTTGAATGTATCCTGTTCCACAGATAAAAAAGTCTGTGATTTTTAGTAACTGATAGCAGCAACTTAAAGTCAGCAGAGTTGCATTAGGAAGTGCTGGTATAAACACCCACAAATACTTTTACTGTCTGAGTGCAAAGATCTATATTGTGTAAAAAAACAATTAGTTGGTATAAAAACATGAAAAAGCTCCGTCTGCTTCATGATTCATTTAATGTCAGATACTTTTATTGTAGTTTTAGTGTATCTCGTATTTTAATCTGAAGCTGTGAATGTTATTTTTTTGTTTTTAATGTTGTTTGCTGTTCTCACTTTTTCTGAATTTTACATAGTTTTTTTAAAGTTATTTATTTTGAATGTAGAGCACTGTGATCAGCTCTGTTGTTTTGAACATAGTATATAAATACATTTGACTTTGACTCCACTTTCTCTTGTATTTTAATCTGAGTAAAGATTAAAGATTGTTTGGGCTTGATTACATTTCTTGGCTTTATGATTTCCTTTAAAGCTTTTAAAGCTTTTTGGAGCTGTATTGTGATACGCAGTGCTCTCCATTTAGAAGTACTTTGAATTCGTGTATGTACACATTCCTGCTATTATTAATTACTAATTATTGAAGAAAGAAAAGTCTGATCATTAAAACAAGTTGGTTAGGTCGCAGTGGATATTTGTGTCCAGAGCTCTGCGAGTTGATGATCCAGTCATGGCCTTTGATGATGTTGAGCATCACTCGCTGTCCTGTGCTTGTCCCACATGTGGCTTTCTAGAGGAACAGAACACAGCTGGGTGCGAAAACATCGTCAGTACACACTGTGAGGTGCAGCTCTGCATTATTTGTCTGTTTGTTTTTAAAATATTATTACTCCTCCATCCAGAAGCAGACGTGGACAGGTCACCACTGTGTCACATGACTAACTCACAGAGACACACAAACATTCAAACACCACGGCACAGGAGTTTTACTTTGTTTGTTGTTAGACTAGAATAGAATTATTGTCATTGCACATGTCACAAATAAAAGGCAACAAAATGCAGTATTGTTGTTGTTTTGTAGCATCTTAAAATACACTATGTAAGTTTTGGTATTATTTCCCAACATGTACTGTGTAACTTTTATGAATTTATGAAGATATTGAATTTAACTGTAGTGAAACCCTAAACTCAGAGATCCTGGTGTAACTCTACAGATCTCCTCTGGAACCAAACTTTATTTTTGACTTGTTTGAGAAAATACTCACATAAACACAATTTTAAGTCTAATTTTCAGGTTTGGCCACATTTCATTGACTCATTTTATTAGTGACTGGTCTGCTATATTATTCATCTTCAAACTGAGCGTCAGGAAGAAAGGTGATTGAATGTGACATGGCTGACAGGCTGGTCTGGGTTATCTGGGTTTACTAGTAAAAGACCATAAAGGAGAAAATCCCCAGTGAGTGGCAGGTATCTGGGTGAAAATGCCTTGTTGATGTCAGGAGAATGACCAAACTACTTTAAGCCAATAGTTTAAGGTTTTGCCACTGAGCAGGGAAGCAGGACTGAATAGCTGCACTTTCTTAGCAGAAACAGGGAATTTTTTACAAGTGAAAATGGTGAAAAAAAAAAAAAAACCAGTTAAAAAAGTGACATCCACAGCAGTGTAATCCCCAGCTCCTGGTCTGATTCTCCAAATACAAAAAACATCCTTCCACAGCTTTTCCAGAACTACTTAAAAAAAAAGTCTCTGAGCTTTCCCCTCCTCAAGATTCCTGGACATAAAGGAGAAAACGGGTAAGTAATTTTAAAAACACAAGTCTTGACTTACAAGCCAGAGTGAATCTGACTGTTTGTCCTACAATGATCCAGCATCAACTGAAGCTCTGCACTCTGCAACCCAGAGGTGGAAACCCTCCTCACTGTCCCAAAACTACACAAATATGAGAACACCAGAACAGACACACACACACACACACACAATGGCTGCATGACTGGCAGGACTCTTGTGAACCACACTGTTTACACAGATGATCTTGTGGTCTTTAGTCCTCATAGTGCTGGTCTCCTGCAGCGCCTTCACGCATGTTCTGCTTCTAGTGTGGTGATATCAGACATATCCAAATGATTGACTTTTGGTTTTGTTTGTTTGTTTGTTTGTTTTTATCCTGAAATAAAGCGGGCACTTGTACGTACAGACAGGTTTTTGAAAGACAAAATTATGGGATTTGTGAAGCTAAACTTGATAAATGTTACGTGTGGTCAGATTGCTTCTTATTTGTGTGTGGATTGAAGTAATTATAATAAAATTGAAATTGCTTGTCTATTTGCCTAACAATTCCTCTTATCATGCATTGTGGCAAAGGATGAAAATAGTAGTGCACTCCAGAGTGTGAATATGGACATTACTCTTATTTTTATTGCATAAATGGACAAGAGCGTGATAGTAAAGCACAACCTGTCATGCTTCCAGAATAGAAAATAACTGCACTATGCTGGCAACACAACTTTGGCTCTGTCAAAGCATCTGCACACAGACAGCATGCTAATGCTAACCTAGCCAAGAACCAAGAGTGATGTTAAAGCTGAGTGAATGCTGACCCCAGGACCCGAACTTCAAAAGGTAACAAACAGAGGAGCAGTCAGACTGCAGCGTCTGTTTCTACCTGTTCATGTTTCTACAGAGAATCACCATCAAGATATCAAGATCGCGTCTCTCTGTACTGGTTTTCATCTTTGCTTGGTGCTGTCGACTTTAAGGTTCATTCCTGAATACTAAGAGAAAAATTATATTTGTGTCCTCATTAGGACAGGGATTTGTGTTGGTGTGTGACTGTAACCTCAGGTTTGTATTGTTAAATGGAGATTATTAGCTTGTGTATTTCAGGTTATTTTATAGAGTAACATTTTGCATTACTTTTAATGCAAAATGTTTTAGTGTAACAAGTGTAATTCATTACTTTTTTGAGTAACAACACTGATCACAACAAAGAGGGAAAATACCTCCAACATACACAAACATTTGATCACAGAGCGTGGAGCTCTTTTTTGTGATAAATGTATTTTATTTGCTTTTTAAATCACCAGTAGACCTTATTTTTGACCTTATAAACAACTTTTTTTAGTTTAATTTAGTTTTCATAGAAAGGTGGTCCTCACAGAGACTACAAACATCGTCTCTGCTTGCCGTACAAGTCACAGGACGCCCCCGATACTATATCTATGTCATATTATTATTCAATATCATCTTAACAAAAGTGACAAAAAACTGAGTGTGTCTGATATTTGGGCAGCAGAGGAGCAACAGTGGATTCATAAAATGCTTCTTTTTGCTGCTGCAGCTCTCCTCACTGACCTGTAAGACAAACACACAAAGAACACAAATGTCCAAGTTTCAGGATGTTCGCCATTTAATAACTTGAAGAATAACTCATCCTGCACAGAAGCATAATTACCAGGAAAGCTTCCTGATGTGACTTCAGAATAAACTGCTGCATCAGCTGCAGGACTTGATTTTCCTGTGAGTGGAAAGAAGATTTTAAGACCAGATAAACATGTTGCACAACATTCACTGGAGGTGATGGCAGACTTTGTTTACCTGCTTTCTTCTTGGCTTTTTCATTTTTGGGGTGTTTGACCTCAGCATACATCAGACTGTCCTCTAAAAGAGAAGTCAGAGCTCAGGATACATTTGATCAGCAGGTATATGATACAGAGATGTTGGACATGTGGACTTAGAAGTCGATTTAAACTCCTGACAAGTACAATACATTTAAAAAAATAAAAATAAAAATCAACTGTTAGCAGCGACACTTCAGCTTGTGTCTTATTTGTGTGTGTGAGTGGATGGAGGCTAATAAACTCTGGCTGTCTGAACTCAGATGCATCTGATACTCATTGCACTCACTGCTGTGTTGAAATCCAGCTCTCCCAGGTACTCATTGCCAGACTGTTGAACTACTCAGTTGGTAGCATCACTAAGACCACATGACTTGTGATGTTTATATACTCACCTGCTAAACTAAGCAGCCTTACCTACCGAGTCTGTCTTCTTTGTCTGAGATCCATTCTGGCACATCAGGCATCTGCAGAGACTTACCTGAGAGCTGAGTCATACCAAGTTTAGAATTTATGGAGCTTTTGACACACTAACCTGTTAGCAGAACTAAATATGTCCATGATGGAGACATTTGGAAAAAGTCACCTCTGAACTGACTTAAGTGATTGTGAGATGAACCTGTTAAACTTTCGACAACCGATCTGATGAAGAGACTGAACTCACACCTTGGAAGAAGCTGTTTTTATTGTTCTTTGCAAACATTCTGACCTGCTGTGTTGGTCGCAAATTGGTCGCACTCGAGAGCCCTGCATGTGATTGAAAAACTGCATCTTGTGTTGTCAGGGGTTGGAAGTATTTTTCATTTCTGTACCAGTAGTATTTCCATCTAGAAGAAGATGATGATGATGATGATGGGCTCACAGAGCAATTCAAGGTCACACTGCCCCCTATTGGAACAGCTGTCCTATCAGCACCAAGTCTTGCCTTTGGTTTATCTGTAGTTCATTTTAGAACAATAACATAAAAGTAAATGACTGAATCAGAACAATTTAAAGAACTGGGTGGAAATATGTAAATGATAAAATGCCATGAAACGATTAGGGTGTCACAGCACCCTCTCTTGGAACACCAACTTTTAGATAATAAACCACAATTGAATTTTATACTATAAAATTTTAATTTTATTCTGCCAAAAATGTTCACATTAAATTATATTTTTAATATAAATACACTTTTTACTAACTACAACACTGAACCTGATAAGCTTTTAAGAAAAGTGGATACAGTGGAAAAAACAGTTATTTGAACACCTGCCTATTTTTTGTCTCTTACTTACAAAGAAATGAACAGTCTCTAATTTTTTGTGGTTGTTTCATTTAATGGGGAGGCGACAGAATATCAACCAAAAATCCAGTTAAAACACATCACATCAAAGTTATAAACTGATTTGCTTGCTATTGAGTGGAATAAGTATTTGACCAACCAGTAAGGATTCCAGCGCCTCCAGACAGATGTGGCATATAGCTCATTATGAGTATAAAGGCCCACAGAATCATTTTTGCTGTTCCAGGTTTGCAGGCACATGTGCAGTCCTGTCTTAAGTTTGCCAGTAAACATCTAAATGATTCAGAGAATGATTGGGGGAATGTGCGGTTTTCCAGTGAAACCGAAATCATATCTGTCATATCAACTAGACACGCTGTGTTTGGATATAAAGAAATCCTGAGTGTGACCCAAAGAACAACACGTCAAGCAGGCAGGTGGAAAGATTATGCTTTGGGATATTTTTCACTAAGGGTACAGGACAACTTTGCTGCACCAACGGTCAAGGTCATATACTTTACACAAACCCTTCATCTAGCCAGAATACTGAAGTCGTGGACAGGTCTTGCAGAATCACACTGACCCAAAACATACCACCAATTCAACAAAGGAGTGGCTAAAATAGAAGCACATTAAGGTCACAGAGTGGCCTAACCAGTCTCCAGACTTCAGTCCTACAGAAATCCTGAGGAGGGAACTGAAGCTTCAAGTTCCCAAGCAGCAGCCAAGAAACCCAAAGGATTTAAGGATGGAGACATCAGTTGCATTGTAGATTTATTATCAAGCCAGAAGAAAATCTATAGTCTCCTTTTTTCCCTACTCTGTGACTGCGTGGCCTTAATTCAGCTGCCAGACTGTCAGCCAGTTTATTTACACTGGAAATAATATTGTGCTGTAAGCGGTCATATTAATGTGTGTCACAATTAAATCTCTAAGTTGATGTAAGTATTTGAGTGAAGATGAGGCTAAACTGACATTCAAACTCAAAATGTGAACTAATGTATTTTAAAGTGACAGTCGGATTGTAATCTGATTACATTTCATGTTGAGATTTATTAACAGGTTGAGGTTCAGTCATTAAATTATGTTAAATAGCACATATAAATGTAAAAATCAATTCAGATACTTACCTTGAGCATTTTCATAGATGAATGTACAGGACGCTAAAAATGAATAAAATCTCATCGGACATACAGCTAATAAAATCAATATGAAATTAAACTTTTTTAAGACAATTTTTTAGATGAAACAATGATCACAACATTGGTGTGCTTATATTTGTCAAACAGGCTCTAAACACAATAACTAAAACAACTGTAACACATTTTGCTTAAACAATCACAAAATATCACAAGTCTGCTTTGTTCCAGCTCTCAGGTAAACAGGTTAAAGCAGTGACTCACTGTAATTCTCACAAATCAGAAACATTTTCATTAATCGCTGCCATTCAAACAATGTCAGACGTGTACTTACAGAAAAAGCCCATCATGCACAGCAAAGAGTGCCCCATCGTCACATCCAGCCCAGCTGCACTCTGATCCACAGATAATCAAAGAGTTGTACTTTACAGGAAAAGAGAAGTTGTGTTTAGTATAGATACAACAAGAGTTTTTCTATAGGTTTCCTCTTCTGATTGGTCTCTCTGTGCTTCCTTCCCTTTCACACAAATGTCAAACAGCTCTTGTAGCTTTGACCGCAGCAGTTGTGTGACATATTTATATTTCCTGTCCAGTGAAATAGAAGCTTGTTACTTGTGTTGTTTCCTTTCTCTTCAATGTGCAAAGCTGTTCTGTTGCTTCAAGTCAGGAGACATATTTTGCCTTTTTTTGTGTGATTTTTGCAGTTTCCTGTGGATTATTATCATGCTGCAGAATTCCTTTTCCAGCAGGTCTCTGCAGACTGGGAGTCATCTTATCACCCAATGTTCTGATATATATCCACAGCATTCATTCTCCCCCAACATGTTTTGTTTTCAGCCTCTTGTCGTCAATCTCCTGGACTCTGCACTCACAGAGATAGTTGTGTTCTAGAAACATTTTTCTATCATCTTTTCCATCTTTCTGAAGTCTGACAATCTGATTTTTCTGTCATTCTGGAACTTATTTTGCATATGTCTTCATGATGTATACAGGTCGTGTAACACACATATAAACCTGGAATACCATAGATCTCTAAATGATCTGATTTTGTTGTTGAATTTTGCTTTTATGTTTGGTTTGAGACCCAAACCCAGGAAATGACTCACTGTGTGGTTGAAGTGAAACTAAAGTAACAAAGACAACAAATAAATTCATAGTTAGGTTTATTATCTGTTGCCATTCAAAACAAAGAACAAACGCATTTATTCTGAATTCTTTGTGTTGTTTTGACATGTATGTACAGATGCACACTGACCTCAGCATCTGACTACATGTAAAAACAATAAAAGAAAACAAACAGATGATGTGAAATAATGACTGAAACACTGTAATGATGATGTTTGAAGTTTAAATTTACTCCCTCCAGTCAATAATTAATGTGATATATGATATAATAATATGTAACATATGAACATAGAACACCTGTTATTAAGCAGCTCCATTGGCTTCCAGTTCACCTCCGTGTCAATTTCAAGATCCTGCTTCTTGCTTTCAAAGTGCTTCGTAACTTCACTCCTCTATATTTATCTGATCTTCTCCATACGTACTCACCCACTCATACACTTCGCTCGTCTTCAGCTTCCCTTCTGTCTGTTCCACCTGCTCGCCTGACTACCATGGTATTTAAGAACAGGAACAAATAACAAACTTGGGTATGCTAAAATAAAATGAACTCCAGGAATGCCTGGTTATTTCAGAAGGTTGAAGCCAGGTGTGCTACATATATATGAATATTTACACCATGCAGTGAAATGCAGCTGTTTTTCAGCGTGGGAAACTGAAAGCTTCTCTTGGTGGCCACAGACATTTTTCTTTGGGCCAGTATGTGTCTTCACCAGTGATGCTTCTTTTAAACTGTTTTTACACATTGTTATACCTCTGAATTTCAACTGTGCAATGTGTAGGCATAAAGAGTTACAGATTATTTATGCTTTTCTAATTCAGATATATATGAAAATTTATAGCAAATCCATGCAGACTGTTAGAATAAACTGTGGCAGAATTAAACATGTCACTGTAGTATTTGTTCTGTCTTTGCAAAGTCTTCAGAGAGATGACTTCAAAGCTGTACACTGTGTATTCTAACACATGATGGTGCTGCTAAGTAAAATGAGGAGAAAATATGCTGCAAAAGCAGCATAACAGTAGCACACCCATGGTAAGCAGAGAAATAGCAGTAAAAATCTGTCATTCAACACATCTTCTGTACAATATTAGAATAACCAGAATATTTAACCTCATTCCGGCTTTGCGTTTAAGTATAATGTTACCATGAATCATAGAGTGTCGTGTTCAAATTTTTCAGAAGGAATTCAGGAGAAATATCTGTCATTTAAAAAATATTTAATTTATTTCAGCAGTTAAACCTTCAAGTTTACAGCGCTGGACCTTTGTGTGAACCAGCGGCCTGCTTCACAGAAAGGATAACCCTCAAACGCGCTGTACAGCTTATATACTGTGATCAATGTTCCCTCTAAGCTGCGCACGTGCGCAATTGCGCACTGTTGGCACGGTCTCTGCTAAGAGAAAATCTGTGTTGCGCACACAAAAAGAATTCTAACCTGAATTGAAATTAAAGTAAATATGTGCTCGTGTTTTAGCTGGAAAAGCGGCGTGGCTGATGTGGAGTGAAGCCAAGTTAATGACGACGTGTACAACTATTGGAGATGTGAGCAGGACAGAATGAACAATTGACGGAAAAACTGTGGACTTTATACCAGTTTTTAAATTGTATTGATAGGCCACGTAAAACCAGAGTTACGGGGAGAAACGGTAAAAACGGCGTTTTATAAGGAAAAAGCTCGAAAGCACTCTCCGCCCGTGAGCAAAGACGAAACCAAAACACCCACACCCTTTCCCATTGGTCGAAAAATGTACCATGTCGACCAATCAAAACATGGCATTTAGTTGTTAAGAAACGGGAAGTGTTTTGAGATGTGAGAGATTTGCAACGTTTAGCTCAAATCTTGTGTAGTTAGTGTGTAGTGTAGTCAGTAGTTTTGTTGTGTGTGTCAGAACAATGAGGCACCTGCTGAATGTTACAGGTGTTACAGCAGTGATACATCTCCTGTTGTCAGGCCTGCAGGTATCAGGCTGTTGTTCTCCTTTATCTCATAGTGGACAGAAATTATTTTTTGTGGCACAAATAATTTGTGTGGCATCAAATTTGATGCAGAACAGCTCATTGTTCTGTAAACAGTTTGAAATGTTTATTTTAAAAAAACGCCTTGGCTGCATTTTTAGGTTAAACAGCTGCAAAAAACTTTGTTTTTTGCAAAACTCAGTAACTTTTTTGAAGAAGTAAATATATAATTAATTACCCAACCTTGATTCATTATATACTGTATTTTGCAGACAGAGAGTTACAGGACTCTCTCCCAGACCACAGACTCATAATACAAGTCAGAGCTTTATAAAAAAAAGAAAAAGAAAAAAAATAGAAAGTTGTGTTTTCAAAATTGGAGTTCAAGTCATTTTTACTTCCAATAGTGTTAACATACTACACAGGTCGTGAACAAGATTTTTTTTTTAATTTTCATTGTAAGTGGGATAAAACATTTAATTAAAACTAGTCTAACATAAATGTAAATGCTGTAATTAATAAACCATGTAACTTGGATGGATTTGACGCTGGCGTGACCACAGTGCACACGTCTAATGTCGCTCATGGTGGTCCACGAGATCGCTCAGGGAGTTTGTGTGTTCGCTCAGACACATGAAAAATTAGAGGGAACACTGACTGTGACAATAACAAAATATTATTATGGCTATCTTCTCCAGGCACGAACGTGGCAGTCTGGGATGAATCCTCCCCGTTTAGTCCCAACCTCGCCTAGTATCTGTTTCTTCTGCTGTAAGAGACAAAAAAGAAAAATATCTCCCTGGCTATCCTTATTATTTAATATTTATCCTAGATTCTACGGCCTAGTTCAGGACATCTTGTTCTGACTTCCTGACCCAGAGACTGTTCTAACCATTATCATGTCTGTAAGCATGCTGCAAAAACCCTCTGCACTCTTCATCACTAACAATATTTCAAATCCAGACAGTAGCGCTGAATGAAGCTAGAAGAAAAAGCTGAGAGGCTGCTTAGACAGCTCAGATAGGGGAGACCGGGGATAGTTGTAACGTGGGTCAGTTGTAACACTTCCAATTTCTCCAATCAGGGCTAAGTTTCAAATGATGTGACTCATCCTGTACATGCCCAACTCAGTTCTGCTATCACATGTGAAAAATCAGCACATTTTGTCAAACACAGACAATTTAACATGAAAAAAAGTAATTTGTATGCCAAAAAGTAAGTTTTTCTACTTTATTTCAATTTGCAATAGCATTATCTGCTTTGCAGTTAAACTCATCAAACTTAAATTATGTTATTTGTATGTCTATGGGGATATATTCTGTGTAGGTCTTTAGTGCTAATGTTTTAGCCGTTGGCTGTAATGTTAGCTAGTTCATGGCTATAGGAGTCTGGGTCAGTTGTAACAGCAACAGTCTGGGTTAGTTGTAACAATAATGCAGATGTTACAACTTACCACACTATTACTTTAACTTATATTAAACAAGTTGGGGCAACGACATCAGCAGAGAGACGTTCACTGGTCGCATTTGTATATATATACCTTTGTATATGCGGTTAATGCCATTGGCAACACAATTCCTCCACTGTTTGTGTTCCCACACATACATTATGCAGACCTCTGTGTCAGAGATGGACCAGTAGGAAGTACTGGTAGTGGAACTAAATCAGGATGGGTGCAAGAAACAGATTTCCTCATCTTTCTGAAGCACTTTGCAAACCACACCAAGGTAAGCCAGGATAAAAAGTAATGGAATTGCGATGCTGGTGAACAACTACATTTTTTCAGCTTCATTGTTATGTTCAAAATTGGGACAAGAGCTGTAGGTTATAATGCCCACTGAGCCAATGAGGCCAAACTCAAGGAAAACCAACCAAAATTAATGAAATATTCAGTTGCAGAAAATTCCATAATTTGTCTTTTTTGGGGGGTTGGAATATGTTCAAAAGCTAGATTTCTGCATTCTGTCACACATACACAGCTACATAAATGGATGTAAGTGCATTCATGTGTTGAATAAACAAAGATTACATGTTAATGTTGTGTTAGTACCCTTATTTCATTGTGTTACATTTTACCCCAGGATATGTTACAACTAACCCAGACTATGGGGTTAATTGTAACATTTCACTCTTCGTGTTTGAGACCATACCATGCAATGGGTAATTGTGCTGCAGAGAAAATAGCTGCACTATTTAATAGCAGAGACATGTAAATACTTTGCATTACATTTTGAATCCACTACCTTAAAAGAGCTCCAATTTACAGACAGAAATGTCAAAAATGTTACAACTATCCCCGGTCTCCCCTACAACTGCTGTTACCGTTTCGCTGTGAGGGTCCCAAAAAGCGCTATATAAATGCAATCCATTATTATTATTATTCTTTGTAACTTTTTCCACATTTTCTTTGATCTTCTCAGTGCCGTGTGTGTGTGTCTGTTGTCACAGTGTTTGTGAAGTCAGAGAAAGTTTGCAAAAGAGACCTCCATTCATGATCCCACCCACTGCTTCCTACTGTCCATTCTGGGTATTACACCACCATAACAAGTTTAAAAAATATTAGAATAAAACTCTTGACAGTTCAAATTTTTGTCAGTTAAAACTGACACAAAGAGTCACTTGTGCATGCTCAATCATCCAGGTAAGTAAAACACTAAAGGTTGATTCTGTTCATCTGGACGTAGCGGTTTGGGTGACACAACGTGTGTTTCTTCATAAATATTTAAACATCATGAAACAAAAATATCACCACATTACTTGTGTGTGTTCAGCAAATTTGTCTTCGACTCTGAAGTCAAAGTCTTTATCCTTTATCATCACAGTTCTGGGAAATATTTAACATCAGGCCAAGCAGAAGAATTGGTTTCAATAAAAAATTAAGGACTAAATTGCGACCTCTAGTGGCTTTCACCTGTAAGCACAACCCAGTTTGAGAATCAAGGATCTGACTGGTTTGAAGCTACATGAAGAAAAGGTATACTTATATGTGATTTTGTGGGCAAAGAAAGTGACAGTTTCTTTTATGCTTTCTTAATTCTAATATGTAACATTTACAGCATATCCATGAACAGACCTGAGATAAAGCGCTTCATAGAACTTTAAACAACAACTTCATATCTTGTTGATACTAAACACTCCTGATAAAAAGCTTACAGCTTTTGAGTAACACATTAGGGAGCAACGAGGTGGTCAGAAAAGGACTAAATGAGCATATCATAAATCAACAACCAGACAAAGCTGCTTGTGTGAAGTCTGTCTTTCAGTCGAAGTCAGTCTGCACCGATGAACAAATGGTCTGCTCCATCATTTATTTCTCCAAGTCTGGATACAATGTAACGAATCACAAAAAACTGAGTTACTGAAGTTTGTGGCTGGACATTTATAGTAAATTTAGTAACAAAAAGCATGTATTCTTTTGTGCTCCATATGTGTGTGATAGTTGCCTTTAGGAATGTTCAGTTATTTGGAATGAGAGGGGCATATGTTATCATGTTGTCAGAGCAAGTGTGTAGTTGGCAAAGCTGGTTGGCTCAAAGCTGTGAGTGCAATGCTAAAATGGCTCTGTTTGCCTTTACTCAGTCCTCAGTCCTGAGTGTTTAGAGCTGAGCTCCACATTAACACTTATTATAACAGAGCCAGATCGAACAGAATGTAACACTTCTGGAAGTGTGTTAGAGTAATGTTTGAATGTTACAGCATGTTAGGGTTACATTAATATGCATAATATTTTCAGTCTCATGCTTTTCTATCCAGACACTCTCAGTCAAACAAATCAATGCAAATGATTTACCACACCGGAATAAAATCCCTGTCCACTCAGTGGGATCGGCCAAGTGTCCCATTTAAGTTCAGCATTTAATATGAAATTGTGTCAAAATTCAGAACACAGGCCATTTTAAAGAGAAAATGTATTGATGCATGCTCAATCATCTAGGCAAGTAAATCCTAAAACGTTGATTCAGAAGGCCCTGGGTAAATTTGGTTATCCCAGCTGGACATTTCTCAAAGCTGGGAAGGCACCTAAAGAAAGCTCCAGCGAATCCAGGAGAGAAGGACAACTGCTGCCTAAGCAAACTCTTTAGTAGGCTTGATTACTGTAACAGCATCTTTACAGGTCTACCTAAAAGATCAGACAACTACAGCTCATTCAGAACTCTGCTGCTCAAGTCTGGCACTAAGACCAAAGAAGTGGACCACATCAGTCCAGCTCTGAGGTCTTTACACTGGCTGCCTGTCCGTCAGAGGATAGACTTTAAAGTTCTGATGCTGGTCTATAAAGCTCCTAATGGTTTAGGACCAAAATATATCAGTGACCTCCTGACCCAGTATGAACCTTCCAGATCCCTCAGGTCATCTGGATCCGGTCTTTTATCAGTTCCCAGAGTCAGAACCAGACACGGAGAAGCTGCATTCAGCTTTTATGCTCCTTATATCTGGAACAAACTCCCAGAAAACCTCAGATCAGCTGAAACACTCAGATTATTTAAATCCAGGTTGAAGACTCACCTGTTCTCAGCTGCATTTGAATAAAGCACCAAATCCACACTTTTAAGCTTAAATTTCAAAACTTACATTTTAACTACTGATTTTATCTATTGTTCCTTCCTTTTTTTCATTTTAAATCATGCTTTTTATTTTTGTTTTTTAATGTCTCTGTAAAGCACTTTGAATCACCTTGCTATTGAATTGTGCTATATATACATATAATAAACTTATATAATAATAACTATATAATAAACTTGCCTTGCCTTAGTGATCCCGTATGTGTCATGAGTATTGGAACAGTTGAGATGCATTTTTTCTAAACACCGTGTCTCTGTGGCCTTTAAACCCCAAAACACGCTTCGGAGGTCACATTTGAAGGCCGAGTCGGTGTATCCTTCATGACCCAACCTATCCCAGAATTCATAGCGCAGGCCTGCCAATTCATTTCCAACAATGGCGGCAGCTACTTAGTTTTAATATTACTCTTTCTGGGTCACAAAATTAACTTTCAGATATTTTCAATCGTGCATGTAGCTGTGTAAACTTCAAATATCTGCTCGGTTTATCAAGACATCACATATTTGCAAAAGTGCTCCAACGTTTTTCGAAGACATATGTTACCCACCATCTTTTTTTATCTTCATTTTTTTCCCTCCCATGTCCCTTGTGGGGCTCCGTAACATCCAGATGAACAGAATCAACTTTTGGGGATTTATACCTGGATCATTGAGCATGCATCAAGACACCCTTGCTAGATTGTATCACGTCATCTCAACAAGAATAAATTCAGTTATTGAATTTCATGCAGATCCTACATGAAGCAATTATGTTCACCATAGAACCATAACATTATTTTAATCAAATTACAAGTTAGACTCTTGTAACTCTAACCAGGCAATTTCACTTTTTTGAGTGAAGAAATTTTTTTCGGTTTGTTTTTATTTTATCAAACATAAGGCTGATTATACTGGACTGTATGATAAAACTGGACTGAATGAACTTCCCTGAATGAATGGCTCATATGGATGAAATAGCTAAACAGATCGCCCTACATACTATGAAAAACAGATGCAGGGCATTCATCATTAAATGATGACATGAATGCGGGCTGAATCTGCGTTATACAACCTGCAAATTCTGCTTTTATACAACCGTTTCCAGGATGATTATGATGGGATCGTGGATTACGCAATGTTGATCAAAATGAATGAGAGCAACTAAAACGTAGCACAAAGGTGACTGCGAAGGAAAAAGACAGATGCGCAGCAAGATTTAAAGTATGTGGCGGCATGAACGCTGACTGCCTGGAGAAGGCCAGGAGAAGGTTATTGGACTAGACCAGTGACGACACAAATGCTTGACGGCATGGGAAAGTGGAATTGATCAAGCATAGATTTATCCGGCAGCATCTTGGAGCAGAAAGATACGTCTTCCGTATTGAACTTGCGCATAAGCTTCATACAGGCGTGAAACAACCTCAGTCCAGCTAGAAATCCACCCCAGCAAAGCAACAGCTTGACGATCTGTAGGGTCCCACCCTAATAAGTATTAAAAGAGGTGTCAGAGTCTACTGCAACTTTCAGTCATGCTGCTATTCTTTGAATAGAAGAAAAAAAGGAGGAAAAAAATGTAAAAGGCCTCACTCCACTCTGCCTGCACTTTTTTCTTCACCTCTCTTGTGCACAGCGATTTTTTTTTATTATTGTTGACCCCAGGTATTTAAACTAGCCTACCTCCACTACCTCTACTCCTTGTAGTTTATTTACTAAGAGGTTAAAAAAGCGATGACAGACTTGAGCAACACTGAGGAACAGCTTATGAGCGATATAATAAGACTCGTTTCTAAGGACCACAGGATTTTCTTCTCTGTGATAAAATAACAGAGAATTTAAATACCAATAGCTTCCACAATAGCAGATGACAATAGCACTCAATGTAGCATTTGGATTTTTAGTTTTGAAGTTTTTCTAGCAACAGATTGCTCCAAGGTTTACATAGAAGTCACACCTGCTTGATTTGCTGTGGTGGCGGAAGTTTAATTATTTGTAAAAAAGTAATAACACTTCAAAATACAAGTCAGCACCCTGCATAAGCAATGACGCTGCCATGCTACTGGAGGATCTAAAGCAAAAGTAAGCTGCATTATGGAGCCAGCTTTTTTCAATAGAGTGACTTAATATTGTTCAGGCTTTTACATTTAAGCAGCATTTTTAATTATGGATTTGATACTACATTTTTTTACTGTGTGCAACATATTGTGGAACTGAGAAGGGGGGAGCTTTACAAAGGAGGGTTTTTTGAAATGTAAATGCTTAAATATTTGAAGCAATTGTTTCACAGTAATATCGAGTCTTTGAAAATGTCTGACACCTATTTCTATGACTCAGGAGATAGAACAGTAGATCCCCTGGCTGCTCCAGTCTACATGCCAAATTACAATTTACAGGTCATGTGGCCGCTGAAGTCTCTTCCTGAACGACAGGTGTCACCCATCAAACAATACTACATCAGGGCTGATATAAGAAGAGAAGAAGTCAAAACCCAACGCAAAGAAATCAGGAAGCTACTGTCGTACATTCGTGTCTTCACGCAGTCGCCTCACTTTACAAACGTCGAGACCAGGGCAGAAACAGCAACTTGCGATATCGGATAAGATGTCAATTTGGCGTCAAATTTGTTTGGTGGTGCGGTCAGAATAGTCATTTGTTCCTTTAGGGTGTTTTTTTTTTCAACCTTTAGACGTTACGCCTTCGATCCCACCAATAATAACAGTAGAAGAGTATCGTCACTCATCTGATATTAGACCCAAATCGTGAACAACAACTTGAAGGGCCATTACCAGTGTCCGCGCCAACAACTTTAGGAACACAGCCAGTGACACACAAGTCAGCACAAAATGGAGAAGAACTACCAAGTTATTGTTATTGGACTCCAGCGTCAGAACCGGGCGGTCAACCTGTGCAGAACTGCAGAGCAGTTTAAGAACATGACAGTGCGACAGCTGAAGGAAAAAATATGGGAGAAGTTTCCGCAGTTTGCAGGTAAAGAACACTGGCCGAAACACGAGTAACGCGCTTTTCCCGACCTGATGGCAGAAGACAACAGATAGCAATGTACCGTCTGAAATGTAGTTTTATTGATGCACATTAACACTGTTTAAAGGTTTTCTGAAAAAAAATACAAATTAAACTGTGTTGGGTCGAGACCAAGCTTTATTACATATGAAAACATTATAACGCTTCTTTACAAGTTAACATTCTATATTTACATTAAACAAGGAAGCAGCAATAACGTGTTACTGTCAAATCTAAAGCTAAATTAGGTGCCATTATGCAGCACAGTTTAATAGATCAACTGTTTGTCAATGAGAACAAACAAAGAAAAACATACTAACCATCTGGCTAAACACACTACATTGCTCAAGTATGTCTACTTCATGATTGCCATTAAGCTTTGCTTTTTAGGTTAAGCTTTCATTTAACATGTTTTCTACCATCGGTGATCTTAGAAAGCCTCCAGTTACCAAACTTACACTCTTTAGGTACCGGTAGTCTATAGCTGCAAAACTAAAACACTGAACATAATATTATAAGTAACCCCATGCTTGTGTGTGTGTGTGTGTGTGTGTGTGTGTGTGTGTGTGTGTGTGTGTACAAGCCTTGGATGCACAGCTGATATCTGAACATAAGCGTCTGTATGAAGATGATACTCTTCTGTCTGACTATGGAATCCAGCACAAGTCTGTCATCTGCATAGTAATAAAGCTTCCTGGAGGAGGTGGACCTATTGATGAAAACAGTGGGATGGGGGACAAGACTGGCAAAAATCGAAGTATGGAATCTCTGAAGTTATCATTTTAATAACACAACTAGATGCTGCGCAGGTCCAACTGAAATTCATTTTTATTAAACTTCCAAATCACAAACTTCTGTTTGACTTTTTTTTACAAATATTTATGTGCCTGTTCTTGAAGTGGCAGGTAAAGTTTGTTCATCATATATAGGAAGACATCTGTTGAAAGGAGGCTCAGAGAATAGAATATGTTTTCTATGATGTTGAGGGTATGGATGTATTGAAAATCCAATTTCTGTGATTTTGTTTGTTTGTTTTTTGCTTCTTTGCCACACAAACTAGTTAAACTTCCCCTTTTGAAGCTTAAACAAGTTCACCACATGTGCACCATTTTAATTTACAGCAAGAATAAATTGTGTATTCCTCTATATGTTTTATAATCTGTGTCTTACATTTTTGCAAACAACTGCAATAGAAACACGCCTGATTGTACAGGTGTGAATTCTTGCAAATGTGATAGAGATAGAAAGTGAAACTTGGTGTCAGTGGACCTGAAAAAGTCACTCAACACATATTAATGGTTGAACTTGTCAGATATTTTCAGCCTGACTCACAGGATCAGAGACAATTGTGTTTATGCTGCTGGCGTTTGTTTGGTGTGTATTTGTTTCCTGGAACAACAAGTTCTTTCAAAGCATTTATAACATGTTCTTTGTTTGCTCAGGCTGATGTGAAGTGAAATTATTTGAAAACCTAAATGTCAAAGGCAAAACTAAAAAAAAAAATACATCTTACAAAATGTAATTTATTTGTTCTATGAACCTATAAAGTCTGTCTCTTCTCCATACACCCAATGTAAAGTTGTCTGTTGTTTGTAGAAAGAACATTGGTTCATCTCTTGAGTTTAGTGCCTTCTTCATGCTTCAATGATTCAACGATGCCAGACCCCAGTCTCTCAATACTCAGGTATTAGACTGAAAATGAAAAAGCAGCTGAAAAATAAAAAAATAAATTTAAAAAAACGTGACTTTTTAAAGCTTTAATATAGTGAGTGGTGAGTAACGCCTTCACTATCCCCAGAGATTTTGGATTTCAAAAAGACCTTTCATCCATAGGTTATTCCACTTCGAAATGACTGGGTTCTGTCGCATTTCAAAACTGCGTTGATGATCTTTGTACCAACGACAGAGCATAACAGAACATGGAAAAATAAGAAGAATTTAGGTGAAACTGAAAGTATCCTCAGGCCTCTGGCATCAGACTCTGATGTCTGCTGAGCGCAGATAACTTGTGTCAGTGTCGTTACCATTATTATTGACAGAATCTAAAGGAGCACAGAAATTCTCATCCCAAAAAGCTAAAAATGGGGACGGTCTACTGGGTATAGTTCAAGGACTAAGGGGTGAAACAAAGTGGATCGATATGTGCAACACTGATGAGGAGTTTAACAGCATGACCATGAAACATCTGAAGGACAAAATAAGGCACTGTTTTTCATATATGTCTGATATCTCAGGTAAAAGCTCTGAAAGACAGAGTGAAAGCTTGCTGTAATGTGACATTTTTACCCTTGAGCTGTGGTGTTATATGTCTGTGCATTTCTAGATAATTATACAGATGCATTTCATTGTATTGTATTTAAGGAAAATTCTGAAGCAGTAAAATTAGCTAACAAGCACAGACGTATATGCTTCTTTGTGGTTCACTTCTCACTAGTATATATTGCTTTTACTTATGCTGGCTAGGTTCCAGATTACACTCCTTAGGATCCCTGAGAACTGTGTGCAGACAATAGAAAGATGAATTTTTAGATTCACTCTTATTATATAACAACTTTATTGTTTAACAAGAATTAATGCACGGTTCTCAAACAGAGCATATATTTATAGCCTTCTTTCTGACCTTATATAAAATTTTCATGCCGACTAATCCTACGTATGAATTCACTTTTTTTTTTTTTAATATTTATTCTTTATTTGCTCGGAAACTGTTAAACCCCATGAGACTTCAGCTGATGGAATAAAAACATATAACTTTCTTCGAAATGTCAATTCAAATACCTCAATTATAATCCGTCACTTTCCCCGGTGTCTTGACGCTAGAATTGTCATATTGATAAGTTTGTTCACTTCCACAGTTGGTATTTTTTTTTGTTAATTTCTTTCCTGGCTTCAGATAGACTAAACATTATTATAGCAGCTCTCGCAGTCCTATTGACCAAAGTCCTTAAAGTTTGTAAAATTCAATCCAAGTTTCAAGTTTTATTGTCATGTACAGATAAACAGTGTAGCCACATTTATCCATAATGAAATTCTTTGGCTCGTGCTCCTCACACATTAGAAAGTGTGCAGTTATATTAAGAAGAAAATAACAAGAAAATAGCAGTAATAAAAAATAATAATAAAAACAAGTAATTAATATTTTGAGAATTTAAGACAAGTTGGTATTTACAGTTTGTGCAAAATAATTTAAAAAAAAAAGTCTTCCGCCAGAGGACTGTACGAGGCAGGATTTTCGTCTTATCCATGTAACTTCCAGGTTTATCCTGGGCTTAGGTGGTTCACTTGTTACCGGGGAACAATTGGCCCCTCAACAATAAATTGTAACTATTAATCCCAATTTTGCTAAATAAAAGGATCTGGGTTGCATCAGTCACATGATTACCATTAACCAATGCACAACTTTACAGTAATTTAGCATCAAGTCGGTGCATCACGTGATCTCCTTGGAGATTGATTTATTTTTTTCATAATTTTAATTGATAAATGATGCTTGAGTCTTTTCAGTTGTTCTGCAGAAATGTTCAGCCTTGCTTGACAGTCGGTGTGTATTCTTCACTTTTATCTTCTGTGTCTGTTTCAGATCAACAGCAGATTATTTTTGAAGGAAATGAGCTGTTTGACAGTGGCACTCTCACGCATCCTATCGTTAGTTTTAAATCTTAGAGGGGGGTAACCTGAACAAGATGTTGAAGGAAGAAGCAAGGGTCCCAAAAACCGAAGTATGGAAAACCTAGCTGACATGTAAATCCTTTCACAAATATTACAGAACAACATGTCAGTGGTCCAGGTGCCCAGTGACTCCTGAGCAAACTGGGAAGTCCCCCCAGTCATATCAGAGAGATTATCTACAAGTTCCACTGAAGCTTGCTCAGCTGTGGTGAAAGGAAAGCTTTCTAAGGCAGAGAACTGAGAGAATGTTTTCTACTCACCCCACAGAACTAAAGATGATGATGAAGTCCCGTTTCCACAGATTTTGTCTGTATGATTTATTTTGATTAGTAGTTTGTATAAATCAGCTGTTGCTCTGCCACATAATGAAGAGCCAGTGAAACATTTGGTATCAGTAGCACTCAAACTCTTTAAATATCAAATGAACACTACTTCAGTTCATGACATCATGATCATTTAGTAAAAGATTCAACTCAGCAAAAAGAAAAATGTCCTTGAGTTACTGACAGTTACAAAAAAGTGCGTCCTGCTCGTTTTATTTATATATATCAGACATTTTTCTGTTTTGCTTCTACTCTGCTGTGAATCTCTCAAAGAAATCTAAAACAAAATATCGAGCATGAGAACCATAATATGTAATGAATGTTGGCTCTTTTCTCTGTGCCACACAGGGTTGGCTGGTTTTCTGGGAGTCACAAAATCACTCATGCGACAGTATACTGCCCTCCCTCATGTCAACCCCCTGAACACAAGTGACGGCAGTATACTTGTAGTTTAGGACTTGGAAAGTTCAAGGTTGTGATTGACACAGTGGCAAGAGCAAATAAGTAAATCCAAACTGACAGAGAATTTTTTTTGGCACAAGGAAACGTAAAAACGAACTGACCCCCTCAGTGACATTGTTGTGTATTTTCCTCACTACGCAATGCATGCAAAACAAACTAAAAAAAAAAGAAAAAAGGATACAAACAAGTTCCAAAAACTTTTGCCAGTTTTTCTGGCAGAAAAACAGCTGCAAGAGAGACGGACCAGGGAAGTGAAAAAAGAGGTGAGGAAAGGAAGGTGATAAATTTGTCCAAAGGAGAAAAAACCATTATGGGAAGAAGGTGTTAAGTGTAAAGACTCAACAAGATTATATGATGGTGAACAAAACACAGCAGCAAAGTCAGGCAGTCTGGTTTTCTTTGTTCTAGGCTGGCTTGTTTAAGATCGGTTAGTTTCTTCTGAGAAAAAGTGATGTTATGAATATTTCTGTGCACAAGATTGGACAACAGAATTTACAAATTCAGAATCTCTATAATGGATGATTTTGTTTCCTCTATGAAATACAAGTGCTAACTTGTATAAATAATATCCTGTGATCCAGATTTTTACTCATCAATCACTAATATAATACAAAGCTCTCCTTTGATTTCTTTCTAATCAATCATTTTGTTTAATGCTTATAGTTTAGGAGCTACTGATCCACTATGTGCATGTTGATACAAAACAGAAGAAATGCAGCACTTTTTATAAGTTCTTTATTTTTCACATTACGCTTAAACTACAGGCTAACATTTTGTCTCACAAGAAGACCTGATGCATGATGCTAAGATTTCATTTGTAATAAACTGAGTGCTGATAAAAATGTATTCATATTTCATATTCACAGACATGTTTGAGTAAAAGATGTATAATGATCTCTCTGCACAGTTACTGACTTACAGAAGAGAACAGTCTCTTGTTGGGCAATTTAAAGTTCAGCCAGTAGGAGGCAGAGAAACAAAGGCTGACAAAATAGAGGTGTGTCTTTTGGAGCTGAGATACGCAACATCGGTTTTTTTTTTATATCAACAATTGTTAAAACGTTGAAGGAAAATATAAACATTCTCTTAAATTGTTCATTTGTCTTGTTTTCATGTTTTGCTCCACACAGGGATGGAGGTCTGCCTTGGAGCGACCCCACTGGGGCAGATTCTGAATGGTGAACTAGTCTGTGAACATTCACGCTTCAGTTTCAGGCAGACAAAACAGAACTCTATCTTGCAGCGAGGACAGTTGATATTTTTGCAGTATTCTGTGGTATGCTCCACCCTCAGGCCACATGTAGGACAGAGTCTGATGGCGGGGCAGCTGGTGACCCCCTCCACCTCAGGCAGACTGATGGTTTTACACGTCTGCATGAGTTGCAGGTCCTTGTTCTCACAGCCGTCATTGTCACAGCGGTCAGATCGAAGGCCTGAACCCTTCCATGGTTTCAGACACTGCCAGCAAAACTGGCATTTCTTCTTCTGATCAGCTGTGCATACGACACACTGGACACACAGGTTGGACAGATCCTTCCTCTCTACATCTGTTTTACACTGAGGACACTGATGTGGGAAACAGTGTTTTAAAGAAAAGAAAGAGACCTCCACTTTAAACATTTTTATCAAAGTGAAATAAGCTGAAAGGTCACAATAATAACCATAAATCACTTACTGGCTGAACCTCACAGTGGTCTGCAAGAGCCAGCCGGGCCATGCTCTCTTCAAAGTGCTGCATTTCCTCCACAGTCAGATCAGCCAGTCTGCGCACCTCCTAGTACGACCACTCTTTATTACACTGCTTGGTGCCGTCCACTAAAGCCGGACATCTGAATTTGTAATTCCCCTGAAAACAACAACAAAAAAGACTCACTGTATAATTAGAGAAATAACTAAGAACTGAAGTCCAAATCTTCAAGGCTCTTACTTTAATTATAATAATTATAATAGTACTTTGTTACATTTATATCTAATAAGCTACTGGCTATTTTCACAATCAAATCTGACAAACACACAATGATAACCTTTTATAAAAGTAACTTATTCCTTGAAATTCCTTATACCAGTAGTACCCAACTATTTAGCTTAAACAATTTATAAAAAAGCAGGATCTTGACCTAAAAGGTAACATTTGTATAATAATTTCAGCTAAAAAAAGATTTATTTTAACAGAGCTCAAAACTTAAATAGAACTTTGTTGCACCACTGTTAACCAAATTAAACATGAAACTTTATTTACAAGAAAAAATAAAGGGCTACAAAGACACAACATACCTCATCCAGCAGAGAGCGACACCAACGTGTGAGAGATTCAGGAGTGACAGCGTGGCCACAGGACATCTCTGCTCTGAGAGAGTCATCACCTGAGGAGGGAGTTAACAACAACAAATCAAACATGTTACTGGTTTAGAGAGGAAACAAAGTCAAACTAGATTTGCGTGTCAAGCTACCCCTCTACACATCCAAATCCAACAAATCCCACACCGAGTGCATCATGTAAGCTGCTTTCTATCTCCACTCCTCCTTTTATACTGTGTCTGACTTAATCACCATCATATCTGTCTTTGATGCCTGCTCTGGTCTGTGCTGGAATCCAGCTGCTGCTTCCACAACAGAAACAAAACACCAAATATAAATTATATTCAGAAAAAATAAAACAAATCTTACATGATGAATCCAAGTCATCCTCCCTGTTGACAAACTTCAGGGTGGTGTCTAGAGGGTCGTATTTCTTCTCCACCTGATCCTGTCCACAAATGCTCATTCTGGGGATCCAGCACTACAAATACTGTAACATAAGATTTATATTAACATGTCAGCCTGCATACAGACCACAAATAATGACTGTCATTCTCACAAGATAGGAGTTTGGACTGAAAGGAGGATAAATGCTGTCTGATACACAGAGTACTTAAAACGTAAAGGGTTTTGAATCCAGAAGCTCTCAGTCTTAAAACAACTTATTTAAAAACCTCCTGTGAGGTGTGGCGAGTCACTCAAGGAAGTTCCAGCTGCTTTTAACTTTATTACAGAACGTTAACGTTTCTCTTTCTTATGAGATTGTTATTACAAAGTAGTACACATGTCCACAACATTTTATGTAATATTTTAAAATAATATGAACTTAAACTTGAAGGAGGCTTCGTAGTTATTTAAGTGGATGAACTGAAGATATTAACAGGCGATTTGTTAAAGGGAGAAATGTTATGTCTTCGCTTGTTGGCACAGCTCTAGCAGTTTTAAAGACTTCCGCTTTTATTTTAACGCTCAGCCAGAAGTAGGACAGCCACACATTTAAGTATTCAAATAAATATTACATTTACCAGGAATCACGAGTCTCCAGGGTCCAGCGGTGGGTCCTTGTGTGTCTGTCGCACCTCCTCTCTGTCGCACTTCCTCGTTCAGCGACGCTACGGCATCGAAAGTGAAAGTTTGCTGAGGTCGGTAAATCAGATAGGCTGCACGGTGAGTACTCTCCTGTTTACCCTCCCTTTTTACTACTCACCGTTAGAAAACATCATCATTATTGCTGTCTGGACTTACGGGTTATAGCGTCAGTGCGTTTGGTACTTTATACTGAAGCTGTGATTGTTTTACTGTTGCTTGAATGGTCTGTTTTATGACCCCCCGAAGGCGGGTAAGCACAGCTAAGAGGCGGCAGCATGGTTCAATAACACTCGAGACACAGACTGTTACTGTGGACGCATTCATTCAAATTTAAAGGGTTTACAATTTAAATTTGAATTTAAATCGAAAATCAGACGTTTCAAGGTTATTTTACTTATAGCACATTTGTAATGATAGCACATTACCAAAGAAACCCGTAAAAGTATCGTATTTATAATGTTGCTTTATTATTACCAGCTCAACTTTACTTTAACGAGCTTTATTTAAGGAAGCCACATAACACAGTACAGTGACGTTATTGCAGGAAGAGAGAAAACAGAACAAACGAGAGGAGGCAGACGCGACAGCGTCACACAGCTGTTGCAGATGACTCTGCTGTTCCACCACATCCTAAACTTGATGTGTTGGATTGACATCTGGTGACTGTGGAGGTCATTTGAGTACACTGAACTCATTTTAATGTTAAAGAAAACATTTTGAGAGGATTTGAGCTAACATAGTGAGTTATCCTGCTGGAAGCAGTCATCAGGAATGGTCCACTGTACACCACCAGCAGCTTTAACTGTGGCTATACGGCAGGATGGATCCGTGCTTTCATGTTGTTTATGCCAAACTCTGACCCTGCCGTCTGAATGTTTGTTGGTGCCTTTCTGGTTATCCTCAAATTCTGGAATGCCAAACTGACTTTACATCCTGGGCCACATACAGCAAACTTTAATTTTAAGTGGGCCAGACCAGTGAAGCTCCCCCTTCTGTCAGTGTAAAGAAGTTTAACTACACAATGCAAACCTGAGATATGTTATTATAAGAAAAAAGAAGCGCAATTTCAACAGCACTTTACACACAACTGTTATCTATTAATTAACTATTTTTGGCTCAGTATGAATGGCCACAGGGAAGGTTTTTATCAGGAGAAAAAGCTTCTTAAAAGCTTCTTAATGTCTATGCTAATTTTCCAAAGCCATCTAATTGACTGGATTGACTCTCCTGCTCTAACTTCTGCTGTATCTAATATCTTTCAACAGAATGAATCCAAGCATCTGACAGTAAAGTTCAGGAGTGAAAATGCCGACACACATCAGACGGACATCAGGATGAATCACTCCCTCGTGTCGAGGTTCAGAAAGAAACTAAAAAGCCTTCCTGTTGCAGGTAAGTAGTATAAAATGCAGCAGCTTAAAGCATGTGGCTCTGATTAAATGATGTGTGACTTATATTCCTTACCCTCATTGACTTACTTTTTAGATTACTATGGCCTCAAGAGTCCAGGTCTTACATGTTACCTGAACAGCGTGCTTCAGGTGCTTTTCATGACAGAAAACTTTCGTGACGCTTTGAAAAGGTTTGAAAAAAACTTTATTTGGGATGTTTTTAAATGTGGCTTTGTTGTCTTGAGGAGATGAACACAGCTGTCATAAGTTAGCATAAAGCCTGGATGAATGGGAAAGAAAAAAAAAGAAGAAATGTAGGAAAATCAGAATAAATCAGAAACGTAGAGTATCACAGAAAATGTTTGTTTTCTTTTACTCTTTGACTCAGTTTTAAGAAACAAGATGAAGTTTTTCTTTTATTTAACAGAAGTGTCAGATTGATGTGAAAGTGTATTTCTTCCAGGAGTTAATACGTGTTAAAATCTGGAAGTAAGTGGAAATATAAAGATTTTTAATCACATTACCTTTGTTTCCTGGTTACATATTAAGCAGTCCAGATCACCGGAGGGGCAGGAAAGAATCACCAATCGTTGACTCAGAGCTGAGAAGGCTGTTTGATGATTTACAGAAACAGTTGGCCGAAACACGTAACATCACAGAGAAGCTGGGCATCACAGATGGTGAGTTTACTTGACATGCCTCACTATTCTGTGTGTGCATTTGAAATGCTGTAACAAATATATTATCACTGGTGCTCTGGTAATAATTTTGCATCCTCTTCTATCTCCCTGATCTTCAGTATTTGAACAACGTGATGCTGCTGAGTATTTTGAGAAGATTTTGTGTATGACGAGCCAAGACGCTTCCAAGGTGCGACCAATATACAGCTGTGTTTACTTTAAGGGCACAGTGTTCATTAATCAGTGCTGAAATTTGAAAATATCTAGGTACACGTGTACAACGTACAGCACAGTAGGCACCAGCTGTAGCTGTCTGCTAATCGGTGTCAAAAGCGTCCTTTGGAAAATAAAGAATCCGATTTTTTATGTACCATAAACACGTGTCTGGGTAGTTGAGTAAAACTCAATATATACATATATATATATACACAAATACATATATCTATCTATCTATCTATCTATTAGGGGTGCAACGATACTCGTATCGATATTGAACCGTTCGATACAGTGCTTTCGGTTCGGTACGCATATGTATCGGACAATACAAAATTTGTAATTTATTTTATCAACTTTCCTTCTGACAATGCTGTCTGTCTGTGTTGAGCGCTCAGTGAATCTGCGTTCGACTACTCCGCCTAGGCTGCACTGTCGAGCGCAGATCCACTGAGCGCTCAACACAGACAGCATCGTCAGAAGGAAGAGCGCAGGGCAAGCCAGCAAGACAGAAGTTAAGCTCTCCTTGCAACATGGCAAATTGAACCTCCCCCACCCTCATTCAGATCTGGCGTTTGGAATTATTTTGGTTTTCATGTGACGTATGACCCTGAAGGTCAGCGCGTCATGGACTAAAGTAAAACAGTATGTTGGATGTGCCACGCAATGCTCAATTACATGGGTGGGAACTAGTGTGTTAGCGCAGTTAGCTCGTTAACGTGTTGGCTGTCTAGCCCCACACACGGGGCGATCAGGGGTAGCTCGTTAAAGGAGATTGCCATGTTGTGGCGTTAACGTCATTTCAACGAGATTAACGCTGACAGCACTAGTGGGAACACAACGAATATGACTGCACATTTACGCCGACATCATCCTGGTGCAAAGACAAGTGGAAGCAGACAAAAACAACAAGCATGCATGCTACAAACTTTACCCGAGTCATTTAGACAGCCGTTAGCACATGATTCTCCTTATGGGGACCTGATATGTTTAATATTGTGGCGAGCTCAGACAAGGTGGAGACGGAGGTGTCGTTTGGTCTTGCTTCCCGTGAGCTAGCCAGGGAGCACAGCCGTTTATTGACATCTGCAGAAGAACACTGCCGCTAGCTAACTGCTCAGCGCGGCAACCGCACAGCAACAACAACAACAACACACAGGGCGCCCTCTGACCCCGGAAGGACACACCGTCGCAGCGAGGGGGCGTCACCCGTCACTGTGGCAACATAAACAAAACATAACTGTACAAACAGAACCCCGAACAGCCCTGACCCGCTACATAGCCCCCACCTAAGAGGTCAGTCGTCCCCGACGACCCCACTACCCCATACAAAGTCCTGCAAATGTCCAGGTGCCTTCTTTTGGTGCACCGGCCGGTCACGACCGGCGGGGGAAAAGTCACTCGGGTCAGAACATGGGGTGCCACCATCATCCCACTTCTGACACCAATGTGGCGAGCTCAGACAAGGAGGAGACGGAGATGTCGTTTGGTCTTGCTTCCCGTGAGCTAGCCAGGGAGCACAGCCGTTTATTGATATCTGCAGAAGAACACTAGAACCGCTAGCTAACTGCTCAGCGCGGCAACCGCACAGCAACAACAACAACAACACACAGGGCGCCCTCTGACCCCGGAAGGACACAACGTCGCAGCGAGAGGGCGTCACCCGTCACTATGGCAACATAAACAAAACATAACTGTACAAACAGAACCCCGAACAGCCCTGACCCGCTACAATATGCTGCTGAGAATATAGCCCAGAAGAAGCGTATAGTATAGCTTTTATTTTGGAAAGAGCCATTTCTCTGTAATAAACTCTCTTTTCCAAAGACGAGTGATTCCTCAATCAGATACAGGGCTTGCAAAATCGCTAGCCTGACGTCCCGGGGCTAGCGATTTTTCCAGTCGGGCTACCAAAATCTATCTCTGCCCTGCCCGTCGGACTATTGTAGGAAGGAAAAATATATGTCAATGCTTTTGCATTCTTTCGGAAATGTAGCTGGGTAATTATGTCATTGGCATCGATGAGCCACTGTCAATATGTGACATATTGAAATTGCGTTTGAATTTGTGCTTGTTTTTTGCTTTCACTTTGCAATCGCGCGAACTGCGTATAGAGAGCGACAGTACTGATTGGTGAGTGATGATAATTTGCGCACCAATTCCTCTGACATCGTCTTATCAATCGTTAGCTTACTATGCAAACATGACAAGTGAAATCTCCCGCAGCAAGCTTAAACATATGAGAGGTTGATCGCGCAGAGAATCGCTGACCGTTATGTGTGTGTGTGTGTGTGTGTGTGTGTGTGTGTGTGTGTAAAAGCAGCAGGATATATATTTTAGTTCTGCTGAGCCAAATAAGACGGGTCAGGGTGAAGAAGTGACAGCCAAAGAAAAGCTTACCACAAAACGGAAAAGTTATGACAAATCAGACTATAAGGCAAAAAGAAAGTGCAGTTTTATGGTTTCATGGACAAAAGAATTTCTGTGGCTGCAATATGTGGAGCTAAATAACCAGGGCTGCACATAAGTGGTCCACAGGTGCGCATTCGCTGTCAAAATAAAAAACGCGCACAAGATAAGAAGTTGTAACGCGTGTTTGCGTACATAAGATTTTCAGGAGGAGGACAGACATTTGTTTAGAACTCTTAAAGATGTCGAAGAAGCAAGCTCCTTTAAGCAATTACTTTGGTGTTCCTCCACCTCCAAAGAAATGTCAGGAGTCCGAACCACAAAAGAAGCACGTATTCTCGGAAAAGTGGTTGCAGGAGGTGAGCTGGCTTCAAACAAATGATGAACGCACAGAGATGTGGTGCGGAATGTGCCGTGAAAATCCCACTCTAGCGGACAAAAACAGTGCTTTTTATATGGATGCAAACGCGCGTTGCAACTTCTTATCTGGTGCGCGTCTTTTATTTTGACAGCGAATGCGCACATGCGGACCACTTATGTGCACCCGTGTGTTAAGGAAAATGTTATAAAACACTTCTTCAGTAAAGACTCAGAGAAGAGAAACACAGACAGTTTTACTTGTTGCTTAGCAAGGGCAGCTCTGAGCTCTAAGAGACTCGCGCTGAGCACTGCCCCGGTCTTTATTTTATACTTCAGTGTGTGTGTGTGTGTGTGTGTGTGTGTGTGTGTGTGTGTGTGTGTGTGTTCTGATCAAAGGGTCAAACATCCTTGGTCAGGAAGAGGGTAGTCTCCCCCACCCTAGATGGTTCACCCTAGATAACACCGTGAGGAAGTCCAGCAGTTCAAGCACTTAGACTAGAACAGACGTAGTTACGTTAATCCTACCGTAAAACAATAAAACAAGGTACGACCTCTCTCATGCTCCCAGGATGTGGTGGTGAACACCCTAGGATGAGACATTCTTTCAATATGCCACCAACTATATACTTCTACACACAAATGATTACATGCAGCATTCTACCATATGCAAACTTATATCACTAAAAGATTATACTGACTACTAAATACAATTTTCCATTGACACCGTGTAAATAACATAATGTTCTGCCGGGTGTGTTGTTGGTTTTCTCTCGATTTCTGAGTCGACAAGCGCCTTTGTTACTGGGACCAGTCATTTTAAGAAAGGCCCCCATTAGAACCCATGAGAAATGCAAGAAATGCATTATTGCTCAGTCTGCAATATCTTTCCCAGAACAAACACCAATTGCAAATAACATACTAAAAATAAACCTGAAAAATCTGTTTAGAACAGCATACTATGTTGTGAAGAGTGAACTACCACTGGCAAAATTTAGCAGTTTTTGCAAACTTCAAAAAGCAAATAGCCTAGATCTTGGTTCCACTTGTCTCTTACCCGTGACTTCAGTGGAAATTTCAAATTCAGGATCTGACACAGACTGATTCATGTCCTACACAGTTCTTACAAGTTGATAGAAACTTCTGTTCAATTAGAACCAAGTATTTGAGTTGATGATTTTTATACAATGTTGTAATTTGTTTTTCAACAATTTTTTGATTAATGTTTTGTTTCCTTTACAATATTATACTTTAATGTATAATATTGTAAAGGAAACAAAACATCAATCAAAAAATTGCTCTCTTTTTTATTCGGGCTACTTACATTTATTTTGGGCTACCAAAAACTGAAGAGTCCCTGCCCGAAGGGCTACCAGGGATTTTGAAATTTTGAGAGCCCTGAGATATATTTAGTTTTTTAATTACTTTTGTTTCAGCAACATTAAATTTAAAAACTGTACTTTTGAGTTAAAATATCTATTTATAATTTTAATAAATGACAAATTAAAAAGGCATGAACATTTTTTTGTATTGAAAAAATATCGAACCGTGACACCAAAGTATCGAACCGAACCGAACCGTGAATTTTGTGTATCGTTGCACCCCCACTATATATATATATATATATATATATATATATATATATATATATATACTTTTTCAAATATGTGCATTAGCTGAGTTAGAGTGTAAAGATGAAAATACTTAGATTTACCCAAGACAATATAAGAGAGGGAAACATAGTCAAAGTATTTTGAATTCTGCATGCAGAATTATGAAGCAGTGCAGATGGTGGTAGAAGTTTAACTTCCAAGGAGAAAAAGTTTAAAAAGGAATCTTTTTAAAAATGTAAATGTTGGTGATTCTATACAGACTGTTTGTTATGTTCTAGTGAGTGTTGACAGGTTAAAAGTTCTTTTATACAATGCTTAACAAATGAATTAGAGCGCCACCGTGTGATAATGACTTTAACCGCATTCACGATGTCTTTAATCAAAATGATAGTTTTAATTCTAATACACTCAACAAAAATATAAACGCAACACCTTTGTTACTGCTCCCATTCCCCATGGGATGGACGTAGAGACCTAAAATTCATTCCAGATACACAATATAACCATCCCTCCCAAACAGTGGTCACAAATCAGTCCAAATGTGTGGTAGTGGGCACATCTGCCATATTGAGATAATCCATCCCACCTCACAGGTGTGCCACATCAGGATGCTGATCTGACATCATGAGTAGTGCACAGGTGTACCTCAGACTGCCCACAACAAAAGGCCACCCTGGAATGTGCAGTTTTTTGCGCTATTGGGGGTCTGGGGACCCAGAACCGTCAGTATCTGGTGTGACCACCATTTGCCTCATGCAGTGCAACACATCGTCGCATGGAGTCTATCAGATTGTCAATTGTGGCCTGTGGAATGTTGGTCCACTCCACTCCACTCGTATACGCCGGTCAAGCACATCCCGAACATGCTCAATGGGTGACATGTCCGGTGAGTATGCTGGCCATGCAAGAACTGGGACATTCTCCTCAGCTCTTTCTGGGACAGTGGCGCGGCTGCCCCTCTGTTAGTCTTCCTTGGTCTCTTGTGTTCTGGGGGCCTCTGGATGTCTGGAGTTTTGATCTCCTCCATACCTGCTTCATGCCCTGAAGGACGGGGCTGTGGCCCCCCCACACCCTCTAGCAGATCATTACATGAAGGAACCTTTTAAAAAAACAAGCGCGTCCATGCTCACAGGTGTACACACGGGTGATCACACTCACAAACTACACCCTTTTGGCTCCTACCTCAAAGCACACTGTGTTCTGTTGATCTTATGTGCTGCACAATAATGTTTAACATTTAGTATTTACTGTCATATTCCCATATATCATTGTGATGTTGTTTATTCTATTACTCTTGTTCGCTTCGGCTTGTTTTCTTTTTTCTTTCTCAACAGGTGATCCAGGTGATCGATATATGCATTTTATCTTTTTTCCTGCCCATTCTGTTGGTTTTTGTTTTTTGCCCTTCTCCCCCGTCCCTCTTCTCAGCTGTTTCTCTTTCCCTCTTTCTTTCTCTCCTTCTTTCTCCAGTCAAGTCTGTCCCGTATACAGCAAGTGAAAATAAAATAAACAATAAAAGGTGAATCAAATGGACCATTATGGCAAGGCTGGGATGGTCAATTTGGTAAAGTAAATCCGTTGGGCATCTTTCTTTGCCTTTAGACAATAATTCTGATGGCAAAAGAGCCAAACGGGACAGGCAAAAAAAAAAAAAAAAAAAAAAGAACTGGGACATTCTCAGCTGCCATCTGCCCTGAACAATGTGAACCATGATTCATCCGTGAAGCGCACACCTCTCCAACGTGCCAGACGCCATCGAATGTGAGCATTTGCCCACACAAGTCTGTTACGGCGACGAGCTGGAGTCAGGTCAAGACCCCGATGAGGACGACGGGCATGCAGTTGAGCATCCCTGAGACGGTTTCTGACAGTTTGTGCAGAAATTGTTTGGTTGTGCAAACCAATTGTTCCAGCAGCTGTCTGGGTGGCTGGTCTCAGACGATCTTGGAGGTGAACCTGCTGGATGTGGAGGTCCTGGGCTGGTGTGGTTACACGAGGTCTGCGGTTGTGAGGCCGGTTGGATGTGCTGCCATATTCTCTGAAACGCCTGTGGAGACGGCTTATGGTTGAGAAATAAACATTCAATGCACGGGCGACAGATCTGGTTGACATTCCTGCTGTCAGCATGCCAATTGCACGCTCCCTCATTGCTTGTGGCATCTGTGGCATTTTGCTGTGAGACAAAACTGCACATTCCAGGGTGGCCTTTTGTTGTGGGCAGTCTGAGGTACACCTGTGCACTACTCATGATGTCAGATCAGCATCCTGATGTGGCACACCTGTGAGGTGGGATGGATTATCTCAATATAGCAGATGTGCCCACTACCACACATTTGGACTGATTTGTGACCACTGTTTGGGAGGGATGGTTATATTGTGTATCTGGAATGAATTTTAGGTCTCTACGTCCATCCCATGGGGAATGGGAGCAGTAACAAAGGTGTTGCGTTTATATTTTTGTTGAGTGTATATAATCCATGAACTTTCACATTTCCCATTTTACAAAAAAAGCAGAAAAAATTAGCAGAAATTACTTTTTTGATTAATAAGCCAAATGAGTTATTCATTTGCATTCCTGAACAGAAAATAGGAGTAGATGTAGCAATAAGCCTGCCAAATTATTGTACTTTAATCTAACAAAATGCTTTTGTCAGTGCAGTATAGCTCTAACAGTGTCTCTGATTACACGGGTGCACAGCAACAATTGCACTTTTTTGTGTCCAGATCTTTAAAGGAGAGCTGAATCACAGGACAACATGCTGTAACTGCGACATGAAGAACGATTCCAGGAGCTTCTTTTGGATTCTGCCACTAATGGTGGAAGATTCAAGATATAAAACCTACAATGTGGTACTGAATTTTCCCCCATCAAAAAGAAGGGTATATATTTTCAAAATGTTAAGAAAGCAATCTGTTTTACATAAAATCTTCATGGTGTGCAGGAGCAAGGTCTCGAAGCTTTCTTTGAGTTACAACAAGTATCTGGTGATGACCAGATATACTGCAGCCGCTGTGATGAAAAGCAAAATGCAGACATTGTGAGTGATGAATCTGATCTCTTAAAGTTTTTATCACAAAAGATGAATGCCTCTGGTTCATGTAGTTGTTTTTATGTTGTGTCCTAGAAATGGGAGATAACTCAACATCCAGATGTTCTGACCCTCCTGCTAAAGAGATTTACCTTTGACTACAAGCTGAGGCGCTACGTCAAGCTTCACTGCAAAGCTGATGTGCCTCAAACTTTACACATGGAGGTATTTTAGACACAACAGGGAATCGTTTCAACTTTTATTTATTACATTTAATGACTTTGTTTTATTTGTATCTCTCCAGAAATATACTTATGAGCTCTACGCCGTGGTTAACCACTTTGGCAGTCTAACAGGAGGACACTACACCGCAGAAATCAAATCATATGAAAATGGGCAGTGGTACTGCTTCGATGATGGATGGGTTAAAAGTGTAAGGGAGCATAATTTGACGAGTCCTCAGACAGTTAAGTTTAACAACATGACATTAAGTCATTAATTTATTATTATTTTTCATTTTCCAGGTCAAACTATTTTTGGCTAAAGAAAACCCACTGAGGTAAACACTTCTTTTTGTCTAATGCCACATGAGGAATATTTCCTGAGCTAGAATCAAGTTATGTCTGACATGATGCAGCTGTGTTTCTAAAACCCCTCCCCAATAACAGGTCTTCTACAGCTTACATCCTCCTGTACAGGAAAGGTAAGTTTTCTTAAGATCACCTCTTGTAATTTTTTTTTAAATTAATGAATATAATTTATTTGAAAGGGTTAACCCAGCGGAAAAAGAAAATTATTTCCTACTGTTAATTCAAAGTGAAGGTTTGTATGGTTGTACGGTCTTTACCTTTTGACAGGGGTGGGCAATTCCAGGCCTCGAGGGTCGGTGTCCTGCAGGTTTTAGATCTCACTCTGGGTCAGCACACCTGAATCAAATGATTAGTTCATTATCAGTCCTCGGCTGTATCCCAATTCAGGGTCTGCAGCCTTAAAGGCCTCATTTTAAGGCCGATTACGTCACAGCGACGCGACGAAGGCTGTCCCAATTTGAAGGCTGCTCGAAATGCGGCCCTCAAATGCGTCCTTCATTTCCCTGAATTTTAAGGACGTGGCGGTGTAGACTTCGTGGCCCAACATATCCCAGAATGCATAGCGCGGCGGTGGGTGTGGATGATTTTGCCGAAAAAAAAACGGCGGATGAGGGGCGCCCGAAGAGTAAACTTTAAGTAAGTACTGAATATTATGTCACTTATTTATGTGCAAATGTTTACTAACGAAGAACATTAAAACATTACTGTTGGCCACATGTCGGCAAAGTTATGTGACATTAGTGACGTTTGTACTAACTTGGTTTTAAAGCCTTTACTTTAAAATATACACCGTCCAATAGCTGACCTTAATCTTACAGAGAATGATCAAAGCTCATGTAGAAAGAAACAAACAAATGAACAAAAGATTTTCTCCTTCATTTCTGTCAAACAATGCTGTATGAAACGTTTCCAGCTGTTAGTATCATGGTTGCTAGGCAACCTGGGAAGCGCAACGGAGGCTAGACCGTCCCATTTCACAAGCCTCGCACTTCCGGCCTTAGCGGTCTTTAAGTACGCGGCCCTTGAGGATCGTTGCGGCTGCGTACTTTGCGGCTGCGTACTTTAAGGCTGCAGACCCTGAACTGGAGAACTTCAAGACATTTTGAGGAGGTAATTTACCCATTTCAATCAGCTGTGTTGGATCAAGAACACATCTAAAACCTGCAGAACACCAACTCTTGAGGCCTGGAGTTGCCCTTATGATATATATAAACTGATGTTGTGATTTGGAGCCAAATAAATAAAATTGAATTTAATTGTAATTGAAGGTGACATTATTTCACTAGACTTAGATGTGAGGTGTTTCCCAAAAGCTGTAGATAAAAATCATATTAAGAGTATCTGAAGAATGACTTGGACCTGTAGGAGGAGCCAAAACTGCATGCTTTAAAGAAGTACTGGTTGTTTTTGTTTCAGTTTTAAGTTCTTTCCCTGTTTTGAAGAACACTAATGTACAAATCAGAAAATTAATCAGTAACACAAATTGATTAAACTATTTTTTGCACAATTGATTGGCCAGTTCACCTAAAATATTCATTTCCTAAAAGCCAAATGTCACTTAATACAGCTTTTCTTTTTTATGGAGTGCCAGTTGTTTTGCCACACACATATCAGACTGATGCAAAAATGATGGCATTCATAATAAATGCCATGAGAGCAATAATCTCTTCTCCAAATACAGATTACTCATTGATCATTCTGTGTTTTACTAATCTTCCATTTTTCTGTTCAAAGTGAGAAAAGAAGCTCCAAAGACGGATGGAAGTGATCACAACGCTCAGTGTGCACATTCAGACGTCAAGGCTGAAGGAAGGAGTCATGAGACACACAGAGGAGACACTGCTTTTCCTCATTATCAACCAGAGAGATATGATGACAAAAGGAAGGACATTTTAAAGGGCTTCAACAGTGATTTGCCAAAAAGCTGCCGTGATGATGGAGTTTTGGGAAAACTGATGAACTTTAATGGAGAACCGGATAAACATCCAAACCAAAGAGCAGCACGGATAAACAAAACAACTGAACATCAAATGAGTATTAAAGCAGATGTTCAGTGGCTTGATTCATATAAAAAGGCACACATGTATCCTGATATCAACAGAACAGAAAATTTGAGAACACACAAAATTCATGGGATTCAGCAAAACATTCCCAAAAGAAACACCAGAAGGTACGAGACACTTCCTGGGAGGCTACAAACAACACTGGTACTGAGACTGGAACAAAAACAAGTACACCAAGGAGTAGCCCAGGAAGAAGTAGACAGAAACCTGTAGACACAAAAGCTGAGGAAAAGAAGAAGGAGGCACTAAAAGAAGCATCAATACAAGGAAACAGCCTGTTAGACAGAGAAGGAACAGTTCTGTCACTGCTGCTGATAAAAGGATTGTAATGGTTACTGTTGTTCAGTCCCGGACCCAACAAACTACTCCAAGAGTTACCGTACAATCAATGAAGCCTCTAATTACAAAAAGTCAGTAAATCAGACCAGAAATTTAAACTCCTTAAACAGCAACAATATGAAAACACAGAATGTTGTTACTATAGACAGCAAACTCGGGACCAAACACAAGCAACAACAAACTACAAGCGAGACAGAGAAAAAAAATGTTATGAAAAAACCTTGGAAGTGATGTTGTTAATTGTGATCAGTAAACTGTGATCAGGAATGTATTTGTTTACATTTTTATATGTCAGTGTCTTTCTTATTTACTATTGGCTAATGCACATAGGTAATCATAGTTTTACAGTTTGGGTCTCTCCACATGTTCTCTGTAAATCCAAATAAATCACTAACAAACTGTGTTTGTATTTAAAATGTTCAGTAAATTCTTTAATGAGACTTTCTGCATTTGTGTTGTCAAGATATGCAGTTGTTACTTGCTGAAGATCTCAAACACACCTTTTTGTATGGTGACCCTGAGAGGTCAGATGCAGTACAGCAGCTGCAGAAGTGACAGAAATGAAAACATATGATGGACTGCTGTAAAAAAAGTGATAAATTTGCATGTGTGTAGAAAACCCTTGTGTTCTAATAACATGATTCATGTGTGATTTGTGAGCTTTTGTGGCATTTTTTGGCTTCCATCATGTTTTGTTCAGCTTTACTTCTGTTGTGTTTGTGTGCTTTTGCAGCATTTTCTATTTCCTGTGTTTCCTGTGGTTTCAGTAAGTTGGTTTCAGTAAGTTCTTTCTCTCAGGGCCACCATACTTTTCACTGAATTGTCAAGATGTTGTACATGGTACACGTTTTTTAATGGAACTGATAAATACTATTTGCAGTGATTTTCAATGGGATAAATTTTAAAGAGGAACAGCTGATAAACAAACACACCCTGCTGTCATCATAAACTGAGATATGAGTTTAGATTTCCAGTCAGGAGATGTCCAATAAAGAAACACATTCACACACTTGGTTATTTAAGTTGTTACATGCCGAGTGCTGCACAGGAACTATAATGTAGACCAGGGGTCGGTAACCCTAGGCACGTGTGCCACAGTTGGCACGCGAAGGGTTAACTGATGGCACGGCCATAGCTGGACTGGCCATCGGGCATACCGGGCATTTGCTCGGTGGGTTTTTTTTTTTTTGTAACGGTATAAACAATAAAAGGTGGTGGATTGGCCAGATGCTGGCCGGTGTGTAAAAATAACTCAGTTCTTTGGTGGTGGCATCGCAGAGCTTCCACAGATTCAGTAAAATTAACAAGTAGTGGAGGCCAGCAGGTGGATGAGGGAGATCGGAGGCAGGACGAGGAGAGACCCGAGGCGGCCGCCGGTCCGAGTGTCAGGTGAACTGAACTTCAGGTAAGAAGTTATGACCTGCAGTCTATCTGTGTCAGATATAAACCAAGTTTAGGTGGAGTTTATTTTCATTATGCTGACTTTTTACAGTCAGTTACAATAACTCGTACTGCGTGCTAGCTAGCATGACAGAGTTTCTATACAGCTGGGTGGGTGCTTTGATGTTACTGATGTTGAACTTTATTTAATTCATAAGGTTAGTTAGTAGAGTTGCCAACCGTCCCGTAAAAAGACGGAATCGTCCCGCATTCAGAGAAAATATTACGCGTTTTGTGTTGAGCTGAGAGGTGACGCAGTTTGTCCCGTACTTCAGCTAGAATGAAAAAGACACAAAGGTGGATTTATTCTGTCGTTACGCTGTCAGCTGCCTCTTCTTCTCTCATTCTCTCCCCCTCCCGCTCCTGTTTCTATTTCAATCATGAAACTGATCAATGATCAGCTGATCGGCTTTTCTCTCTCTTTTGTTTATCGCCCACTTTGCGCCAGAAAGAGGAAACCAGCGGATGTCGCGCTAAACAACAGCAGCACGTTTAAGCTTGATCAGCTGTTGTTAGAATTTATATAATATTAATTTCTAGTATTAGCTGATGTTTGCTGGAGCCACAGCTGTAAAAGCTGCTGGTCATGAAATCGGTTTGGATATGTGGTGAGAGGGAAATGGTAAATGTATAGCGCTTTACTAGTCCCTAAGGACCCCAAAGCGCTTTACACATCCAGTCATCCACCCATTCACACACACTGGTGATGGCAAGCTACATTGTAGCCACAGCCACCCTGGGGCGCACTGACAGAGGTGAGGCTGCCGGACACTGGCACCACCGGGCCAGATTTTTTGTCCCAGTCCAGTCCTGTATGCAGCTCATCTGCAGTCTGGTGTTACCTACATCTTCCTATTTGGAAGGCAGAATTTCCGAGTTCTGAGTACAATCGAAAGCACCACGACTGCAGTTTCTGTGTTGGATGTAAAAAGCGCACATGGCAGCGGTCAACGATGGTCCAGGCGTGGGATTTCTCTTGTGGAAATATGCACATTATTTTTTCCTTTTTATTGGTAGGTGGCACAGTGCACTTGTGGCAAGTAAGCAAGCTAGAAGACTGGCAAAGTTATGGAAGCAACACATTAACAAGAGAATTCTGAGTAAAACCAAAATTACTTTCCCTAGTAACTAGTTACTTTGAAAGTAACGAGTAACTTGAAGTAACTGAGTTACTTTTGATAGAAGTAAGTAGTAATGTAACTAAGTTACTAATTTAAAGTAACTTACCCAACACTGATAATAACGTGACTATAATAATGTGCAGGGAAGATGAAGGGAGCATCCCAACTATATTTCCAGTCGACTTAACCAAATTTTGAATTTGGGATCTGAGCTCAGAAAGTTTGCCAAACCATGTAGTGATACCATAACGGATAACAGATTCATGTTATTTAACAGTGTATAAGTGTTTATGGTATTAAGTGCTGATATTTGATCCATAAATAACAATCGTGCATAAGCTGAGGGGTTTTCTAAATGCTTTAAAATCAAGTGAGTTAAAGTAATCAAGCCATCATCAGTGCTTCTCCCAACATTATATTCAAATTGTACTTCACTTCACAAGTGCTCAACCATAATGCATTCAAAGGATTTCATTACTATTGATGTTACTGCTGCAGGTCTGTGATCATTATTTTGCTGACTGCAGCCCTTTTCTATTGTTAAAATCTCCCAATTCTTTTAATCTTTGGGCTGAAGGAAGGACATTACTCGGTGTATAAATGCTCAATCAACAATTCTTTTATTTCCATACAATTCAACACTTATGAGCATAAGCCATCATGATGGGGAGACATGCATGAAAAGGGTCACAGCAAATCTCAAACTGGTGGAGGGTTACTCAAGCTCTTATAGCCTTTAGTGGCCCCCATCTAGTCGTAAAAGCCTAAACATGTCACGGTTCGCTTGAGGACTCACACGCAGGACTCAGAGGCACAGTCAGTATTTATTACAGTTCCACCAGGTGTATATACAAACAGTGCAGGGGATAGTGCTATATACAAAGCGGTGACAGGGAAGGGCTCCGGGGAAATCCAGGTAGGGAAAAGACACTTGCTCCTCTTCTGGCTCTCTCTCCAAACACTCACACAAAAGGGAATCCACTCGGGGAATGCAGGGTCGGCTCCAGGGGATCTATGTACAGAAGGAAACACACGTTAGACGCTTTGCACAGGGAAGCAAAAGAGAACTTGCTCAGAGTCGGGCTGCACTGACGCGAGTCACACACAACGATCCAGCGATGAGTAGAAGCCACTCCCTGGCTTAAATGCTGGCTGCGCTGATGAGGCCCAGGTGTTTCCTCTTCAGAGGGTTGTGGGCCAAGGGCGTGAACCCACCATGAGTTCCGCCCTGGCGAGAGAGCGAGAGAGAGAACACTACTAGTCAGCGGCCTGCTGATCCCCTGGCCGTGACAAAACATTCACATTCTTTCTCTCACACAGCGCCTAAGTTATGACCTCGGCTCCTTATTTTTCTGCTCTCTGTAAAGGTGGGGGTATGGAATGTGGTCTGTCTCTTCTATTATCGGCACAAGGTCCTCTGCACACAACATTCTCTTCATGATTCAGCAGTATAAAATGTCAAGAAACAGTGTAACACATTCAACAGTGTCAAATAATACAGGTCAATACAATAGATCTAATGATTTTCACACTCTTTTAAGTCAGAACATAATTCAACTACTTTAACTACAGATATAAGATAACATATGATAACAGAATAATCTCACACTATATAGTGAGGATGAAGCTGATATCAACAGGACTCCAAGCTGGAGTCAGCTCATCAGCAAATGTTTAAAGAGAAAAGCTGAAACAGCATCAGGCCCACGGGCCTTTTTGGTGTTTAAGTTTTTAAATGTGATTATTTTTATTTTATTCTATTCACAACCCTTAGATCAGTTACTAAGTGAGTCTCTGTTAGATCACATTACGATCTTATAAAATCCGACCATCAGCCGTTCAACTTCATTTACTACATGCATTTCTTTCTTACTCCCGCAACACCTCCCACAGGACACCCCGAGGGACACGGTCGAATGCCTTCTCCAAGTCCACAAAACACATGTAGACTGGTTGGGCAAACTCCCATGCACCCTCAAGTATCCTCGAGAGGATAAAGAGCTGGTCCAGTGTTCCGCGACCAGGACGAAAACCGCATTGTTCCTCCTGTATCCGAGGTTCGACTAGCGGACGAACTCTCCTTTCCAGCACCCTGGCATAGACTTTCCCAGGGAGGCTGAGGAGTGTGATCCCCCTGTAGTTGGAACACACCCTCCGGTCCCCCTTCTTAAAGATGGGGACCACCACTCCGGTCTGCCAGTCCACGGGTACTGCCCCTGATCTCCACGCAACATTGCAGAGGCGTGTCAAATAGGACAGCCCTGCAACGTCCAGAGCCTTCTGGAACTCGGGGCGGACCTCATCAACACCAGGGGCTCTGCCACCAAGGAGTTGTTTAACTGCCTCAGTGACCTCGCCCCCGGAAATTGGCGGGTCATTCCCCTCATCCCCAGACTCTGCTTCCTCCTTGGAAGACATGTCAGTGGGATTAAGGAGGTCCTCGAAGTATTCCTTCCACCGCCTGACAATTTTCTCAGTCGACGTCAGCAGCGCTCCGCCAGCACTATACACAGTGCAGGTAGAGCACGGCTTTCCCCTCCTGAGATGCCTGACGGTTTGCCAGAATCTCTTCGAGGCAGTCCGAAAGTCTTTTTCCATGGCCTCTCCGAACTCCTCCCACACCCGAGTTTTTGCTTCAGCCACTGCCCGAGCCGCATTCCGCTTGGCCTGTCGATACCTGTCGGCTGCCTCCGGAGTCCCACAGGCTAACCAAGCCCGATAGGACTCCTTCTTCAGCTTGGTGGCTCCCTTCACCTCTGGTGTCCACCATTTGGTTCGGGGATTACCACCACGGCAGGCACCAACCACCTTGCGGCCGCAGCTCAATGCAGCAGCTTCGGCAATGGAGACGCTGAACATGGTCCATTCGGACTCAATGTCCCCAGTCTCCCTCGGAATGCTGTTGAAGCTCTGCCGGAGGTGTGCGTTGAAGATCTCGCGGACTGGGACCTCTGCTAGACGTTCCCAGCACATGCTCACTATGCGTTTAGGTGCACCAGGTCTGTCCAGCGTCCTCCCCCGCCACCTGATCCAACTCACCACCAGGTGGTGATCAGTTGACAGCTCAGCCCCTCTCTTTACCCGAGTGTCCAGAACATATGGTCGCAGGTCTGGTGATACGATTACAAAATCGATCATCGACCTACGGCCTAGAGCGTCCTGGTGCCACGTGCACTTATGGACACTCTTATGTTCGAACAAGGTGTTCGTTATGGCCAAACTGTGATTAGCACAGAAGTCCAATAACAAAGCACCGCTCG